>NC_089598.1:59334332-60081468 GCF_019320115.1 Miscanthus floridulus | reverse complement strand
TCTATCTCGCTCGACCCCTCAGGCGTGGACTTTGCCTTGCTAGACCCCTCAAAGGGGATTCCGCCTCACCCGATAGGGGTCTATACCGCCTCCAACCACTACGGGTCTAAGAGTACGAACCAAGGGTCAAACTTCTAACACTAGAAGGGGAGTAGGCGCGTCCTGATGAGACCCGCGGCCACGATGGGCCATACCTGAGGACTCACATCACCAACAGTGTCAGGCATGCCGACGCTATGCTACCTAATCCCCGTATGACTTCCGACGAGGGTATCTGCTAACCATGCTGCCCGCCAAAACAAAATGGAGCACCATGACCGACTGACGACGCCCACATATAGCACCAGTGATGAACAGGGTCGCGACGTGGAGCCATCCCCATCATCATCTACAGGACCGGTGGGATCCACGTAAAGGAGATGAAGGGCGCCGCGACCCCGAAGGCCTTCTTCCTCCTTGTTTCTCTCTCGTGTAACCTGCGCCTTACCCTTCAACTATAAAAGGGGAAGCAGGATGCCCACGAAGGGCATGGCTTAAGGCTGAATGGCTCAAGGGACTGAGTTCTACTAGACTCAACTCCATTTGATCCTTTCATCGGAGACTTGGGACCCTCTCTCGCTTTTTTATAACCCCTACTACAAGCAAGTGCTAGTAACACGAGCAACCTCAAACTGGACGTAGGGACATTTTGCCCGAACCAGTATAAACCCTTGTGTTCTCTGAGCACACCATCCGGGCTAGACGCACAAACACAAATTTACTAGTCGACGATTCAAAACACCGACACCCACTTGCCTATGTTTCAAAAAAATTATTTTAGGAGTAATTTATGTATAAATATGTGTTAGGAGATTTATCAAAGAAGTTACTACCATGTAATACTAAAGTTGTTACTAAAAAATATACTAAAGTTGTTATCATAGGAATATAATAAAATTGTTATAATAGTATTTACATAAAGATACTAACCCCTAATGAAAATAGCGGCTCAAAACAAGATAAGCTACAACATGGAGAGGCAAATTATTAAAACAAGCATTGCATAAACTGTTAACTAAAAGAGCAATTTTTTATATAAAACATTACAATAAACTAGAACCGAAAGTGACAACAAATAATGAAAAATAAAATTGACAAATAAGTTGCTACATGCTTAATACATAAGTTGCTACACGTTTGCTAATATATATAATTTGTTGAAAGATTAATATATAGGTTGCTACACACTGAATACATAAATAGCTATTACATATATAACATAAGTTGCCAGTACATACAAACTATTTTGAAACACATACATCATGGTCTAATTTCATAGATCTCATCATAAGTGGCTCAATAGTACAAATAAGTAAAAAAATAAAAAATATTGAAAATTGAAAAATAAGTTGCTACACGCTTAATACATAAGTTGCTACACGCTTGCTAGTATATATATTTATTGGAAGATTAATATATAGGTTGCTACACGCTTAATACATAAATAGCTATTACATATGTAACATAAGTTGCCAGTACATACAAACTATTTTGAAACACATGCATCATAATCTTATTTCATAGATCTCATCATAAGTGGCTCAATAGTACAAATAAGTAAAAATGAAAAATATTGAAAAATGAAAAATAAGTTGCTGCATGCTTAATACGTAAGTTGCTATACGTTTGCTAGTATATATAATTTGTTGGAAGGTTAATACGTAGGTTGCTACACGCTTAATACATAAACAGCTATTACATATATAACATAAGTTGCCATTACATACAAACTATTTTAAAACACATGCATCATAGTCTTATTTCATAGATCTCATCACAAGTGGCTCAATAGTAAAAATAGAAACTAAAAACTAAAGTAGACACAATAAAAAACAAATAACTAAAACATAAGACTGAAACTCAAATTGACAATTAGAAAATAATATTGAAATTGAAAATTAAAAAGTGAAAATTAAAGTAAACACAATGAAAAAACAAAAAATTGAAACATATTACACAAACTGAAATTACCGGAAACTAAAATTGACAACCAGAAAATAAAACTAAAATTGACAAATTGAAACTAAAAACTGAAGTGGACACATAAAAAACAAAAAACTAAAACATAAGACTGAAACAGAAATTGACAATTAGAAATAAAACTTAAATTGATAAATAGAAAAAAAATAAAGAAAACACAATAAAAAAAATAAAATGAAAACATATTACAAAAACTGAAATTACTAGAAAATGAAACTAAAATTGACAACTAGGAAATTGAACGGTTAATGACAAATACAAACTCAAAACTAAAGTAGACATAATAAAAAACAAAAAACTAAAACATATGATTAAAACAGAAATCGACAACTAGAAAATTTAACTGAAATTGACAAATAGAAAAATGACAACTAAAGAAAAAACATTCCATAAAATACGTAAATACTTATCATAATACTCGGATCAGCAAGAAAACACAAAAAATTGCCAACCCGGGGCCTCAACAATACTAATCCATTCCGCAATTCGTTTAAAATTATGTGCTTCTGTCAAGGGTAATTTTGAGTATGCGGTAAGTTATTTTTTAGCAAGTGGCCATTTATTTTGATTACCATAATCTATAAAATACGTAAGTAGCTACTATATATACAACACAAGTAATATAAAAGAATATATTTTAAAATATAGGCATCATGGGTCTAGTTTTATAGATCTCAACATAAGAAATACAATGGTGTATATAAAACTAACAACGAACTAAGTATAAGAAAGATATTGTATTTTTAAAAGAAATAAAGCAAAACAAAAATGTATAGAGCAGCCTACCTCCATCTCTCATGAGGAGTTGCAGCGAAAACACTATGGAACCATTTGGCCGGGCTCCTGCCGGCTCCGGCTCCGGCACTGTAGCAGGGTGTCGGCCGTTGGGCGGCCGACAGGAGGCTGCCGGAGCCGGAGCCAGCGGAGCTCGAATTTCTGGCTCCGGCTGCTGCGACCGTGTCTGTGAGTGGGGAGGAGAGGAGAGAGAAAAAGGGCTTCGATGAACAGTGAAATACGTATAGATGAACAGTGATTTTAGCGCAGGAGCCAGAGCTGCCCGCAGCCAGCCAAACGGGTCCTATCTCATGGTCTACACTCACATGCACTGGGCGGCGGCCCGGTCGCATGGCTTGAATCATGCAAACACTGTCAAACGGTATATGCACACATGCACTAGGCAAGCTAGGCCGCATGGGGGTTAGGGAAATTTTTTTTTAATTTTAATACTTTTTAGAAACTAATTTTAAATCTAACACGGTCAGTTTTTTTTTAAAAACTAACACTTTTGGTCGTGCCTATTGCCCTAGCGCGGCCAAATGCCTATGCCGCGCCATGCATGGTGGCACGGCAGACGGCTGACGTGGCGACGACCGGAATCACTGACCGCTGATGGGGCAGGGCCTGTCGCGCCACCAATCTTGGCGCGGCACTGCCGCGCCTTGATCCATGGCGCGGCAGAGCCGAATAAAACCCCCACGCGGCCCGTGTGCGCCAGTGGCCGTGCAGCCGCCGTTGTCCGAGCAGCGTAGCAAGGCCGCCTGGCTGCCGCGCCCGCGTCCGTCCGCGCCAGCCCAACGCCGAGCACGCCGGCCGCCGCGGTCACGTCCGCCCACGGTAGCCAGCCCACCCGCGCCAGCCCGCCACCGAGCACGCCGGCTGCCCGGTGCGGCCGCTGAGCCCGCACGCCGGCGCGCCACCCCCTCCGGCCACGCATGACGGCTGCCTACCAAGGACTGCGCCCGCGCCTCCCGGCCTGGTCTAGCGCGCTGCAGTGAGGTACTCCCCTAATAAAGTTAGTAAAATTATTAAAGTATAGTTAGTAAAGTTAGTTAGTTTAGTTAGTATAGGTAATATAGTAAGTTAGTATAGGTAGTAAAGTTAGGTAGTTTAGTTAGTACAGTTATTGAGTCTAGTTATACATTGAATTTAGTCTAATTAGTTGTTGTAGTTAGCCATGTATAGATGTTAATATTAGATTAGTTAGTATAGTTATAATTAGAATATGTATTAATATTACTATGGACATTACGTACGACGATTTCGACGACTTGATGAAGTTTCTTGAAATGCTTTTGCAGATGGATTGTTGTGTTAGAGTTTTGTATGGAGGAAGTGTTAGGAGAGAAGATGGTATGTTTGAGGATATGGAAGAAGAATTGGAATGGTTTGATGAACCTCCTAGGTTTAACGACATATGTCTGTTTGAATGCAAAGTTTGGTGGTGATTTCACACTAAAGGGGAGGTTTGATACTGGGAAGACTAGGGCACACTATGTCCTCATGCCCTTGCATGACCCTGCTCACTAGTCCCGCTACACTAGGGTTCTCCAAGGTTCCAATGTGCCCATGGCTGAGGTGGTGGTGGAGAATGGGTACAGGATGCTGGGTGTTCAGGACGGCCCATCCATTGACGGTGTTGGAGGCAATGAGCAAGAATTGGGGGTCGAAGGGGAAGCAACTCAGGGTAATATGGATTTGGATGGTCAGTTGATGCAGGAGCAGTTTCATTCAACTGCAGTAGGTTGTATAAGCAATGACTTCGATGTGAATGATTTCGAACGGGAAGAGGGGGAGCATGAGGAGGAGGACATGATCGGTGATGTAGTTAGCAATGATTCAGACGATTTTGATAAAGACCAAGGAGGTACAGATGCTATGCCAACACCAGTTAATGCCATGCTAGTACCGGTTCATACTATGCCATTACCAGTACCAACTGAGGTTTTTCATGGTGTCCAGGCTCAGGGTAGACTAGTTATAGATTTGGCTGCAGATGATACCCCCTATGATTTAGGGGCTAGAATTAGCGAAGCGCAGCAGTATGTTCCACCACCACCTTACACAGTGACTGAGCTTGAGCAACTAAGGTCCAAGAACATACCTTTCATGGGCGTTACGAACTATAGGGATGTCAGCATGATGGATATGGCAGTTTGTGACACCGGTCTCTAGATGTGTAGGGATTCATTATATAACCATGAGAAAGAAACCCTTAGGAAGGGGATGATATTCAACACAATGTCAGAGATGAAACTCTTCCTTCAGGACTATGATGTGTACCACCATAGGCTATACACCGTCACTCATTTGGACCATGAGTTGAGGTACCACGTGATATGCAAAAACAGTTGTATGTGGAGGTTAAATGCACGAAAGAGACAGAGTGATGGCAAGTAGAGGATAACTAAAGTTGTCGAACCCCACACTTGCCTAGACAATAGGGGGAAGGAAAATCATCAACAGCTCACTGCACGTTACCTTGCCCGTCGTATATTGGGGCTCATTGATGATAACAACGACATCTTGGTGTCTTCTTTATAACAGTCTATATCTAGATTCGTTAGGTACGATGTGACATACGGAAAGGCTTGGCGTGCTAAGCAAATTGCTCTAGTGATTCGATGGGGTACTTGGAAGGAAGCGTACAACAGGGTGCCCTGCATCTTATATGCAATGCATTACTACAACTCTGGCTTGAAATAGTTTGTGGACATCGGATGGATATTTTTTTGGGACCCATTGAGGCATGTCCTCTATCGTGTGCTCTGGTCGTTCGCACAAACGGAACATGCATTCCAGTTTTGTTGGCCAGTCGTACTTGTTGATGGCACTTTCCTAACAGGAAAGTATAGGGGCACCTTAATGATGGATGTTGTTATTGATCCTAAGGACCAGATAGTACCCATGGCTTTTGCTTTAGCAGAGGGAGAGAACAATGAATCGTGGTCATGGTTCATGCGGCTTCTACGTGTGCAAGTGCTTAGCCCAACTCACACTATATGTTTGATCTTGGACTGTCATGCAGGGCTTCTTAATGCTGCAGCTAAGCATATAGATAGGTTCCCGCCTCTAGTACATAGATGGTGCATGAGACACTTTGCCACTAATTTCTAGCGACGTCAGCGGAAGCTGGAGGTATGTGACAAGGTAAAGGTTCTATGTTGTGTACGTACAGAGCACCAGTTCAAGGAGACAAAGAGAGAACTAGACAAGATGGTAAATACAACAGGAAAGGCCTGGTTAGAGGCGTAGATGGAACAGAAGGCTCAGTGGGCGTTAGCATATGACGAGGAGGGTTTTAGGTATGGCATCATGACCACTAACTCCTCGGAGTCCTTCAACCGTGTATTCACTAGAGTTTGATCATTGCCTATGTCTAGAATTGTTGAGTTCTCATTTCATAAGTGCAACGAATATTTTGTGAAGAGGTGGGAACTTGCGCTGAGGAATATAGCTGAGCAGGGGCATTTTGGAAAGGCCAGAGCTGAACATTTGAAGGAGGCCAAGGAATTGGCCAAGCAGCACACCGCCGAGCCGTATGGACCCCGCCGCCATATCTTTAGTGTACGGGGCAAGGGTGGCACAAGCTTGGGCGGCGAACATTATGGTGGACGAAACTACCGAGTTGATCTTGAAAAGGTAGAGTGCAGTTGCAACGTCCCTCAGATCATACATGCCCCTTGCTCTCATATGATCACAACCTGTAGGGTTCGCGGGTACAACTATGAGGATCTGCCATATATGTCACCCTTGTATCTTCGTTCGAACACCGTTAGTATTTGGGAGATGAGCTTCGAGCCATACCTTGACCCGACACAGTGGCCACCTTATAATGGTTATGACTACGTGCCGCATCCGGATCTAATGAAGGTAGGGAAGGGTAGGAGGAAGAAGAAGCGACTCAAGGGGGACATGGACGCTATGAGAGGGTACGGCGAAGACATGTATAGCGAGGGAGACTTCAACGAGACCTATGGTAGGAATCTTTGCTCTGTTTGCAAATAATCTAGTCACAAGGCTAGCCACCTTATAATGGCCACCTTATAATGGTTATGACTACGTGCCGCATCCGAATCTAATGAAGGTAGGGAAGGGTAGGAGGAAGAAGAAGCGACTCAAGGGGACATGGACGCTATGAGAGGGTACGGCGAAGACATGTACAGCAAGGGAGACTTCAACGAGACCCGTGGCAGGAATCTTTGCTCTATTTGCAAATAATCTAGTCACAAGGCTAGCCAACATAGAAGACGATGGCAGCATGTGATTTCGTATTGTGTTCGTACTACATAACAAGTAGTTCAAAATTTGCAATGCTACATAATATTAATCTGAATATTATTAATTTGAATACTCTAACCCTTTTTTATCAATTTGTAATAGGATGGCCCCTCCCACGCCGCACTAGCTGTACCCCCTTCTTGAGGTGGAGTACGATGACCCCCTTCTTCCACCGGACGATGAGGTTTCCAAGAGGCGTTAGAGGGATCCTTATATTCCTAGGACTTAGTTCATTATGTCGAACTTATGTCGAACGAATATTGTTGTCAAAAACTTGCAGACTCATAAACCAGTGAAAATATTATGTGGCAACTTGTCATCCATTTATTTGCTTCATGTTCATTTCAACTTGCATACGGTCCCGGCACCACTTGTAGTTTTGTACAGCACCGACGACAACTCAATTGAAGTTGGATGTTGTCTATCCACGTCACTGCCGCGTCGTCGTCTATGGCACGGCACTAACGCGTCGTGTAGTATGGCACGGCACTGACACACCGTGGACTCTAGCGTGGCAGAACCTGGGCTATGACGCGGCTGAACCAGTGGGCTACGGCGCTGTATTCGAGATAATTTCACCCGATTATGTTTATTTTAGAAATTTTGAATGCATGATACAAATATATGTGATCACTTAAGATCGATCATGGGTAATCTGAGTACATAACACATGGGTACAATACATCAGTAGTTCAAATGGAATATAAGACAATACAATGAAATTTCTACTACATAGCTACATTGATCATTAATAAAGTATGGAATTAACAGTCGGCGCAATTAAAAACCCTCAGTCAGAAACATACCGAGTAAGCAACTCGTCGTCCGAGTATCAATCCTCAACCACAACCCTGTTGTTGTGGCTAGGCTCACCTACATTGCCCTGATCTGCCCTTTGCCTGTAGTAAGCGGCCTCCACTTCATCTGCGGCCTCTGCGGCCTAAGTGAAGAACGCGTCGTCATCCTCCTCCGCCTGCAAGCCCGCCTCTGCTAGAGCGATGAGCTCACTCAGTCTGTCAGTGTCGTCCTCAACCTCCTCCGCCTACAAGCCCGCCTCTGCTAGAGCGATGAGCTCGCTCAGTCTACCAGTGTCGTCTTCAGCCTCATCCGCCTGCAAGCCCACCTCTACTAGAGCGATAAGCTCGCTCAGTCTGTCAGTGTCATCCTCATCCTCATCCCCCTCATCAGACAACACAATCGGTGATTCAACGGTACGACCAGCTCATTTTTTGTGCTCATCTAACTTCTTTTCCTCATACCTTGCACGAGCCACCTCTGCAACATGGTCCTCGTTGCATCCAATCCCTTCATGTATAAAATGCAATCAGTTAGCAATGCGACTATATTACATTTAAAATCAGGCAACGAAAAAAAAGGCTTCGAAGTACTCACTGGCACATAATGAAACAACATGCTCGTTCAAGACCTGCATCTGTACTCTTGTCTCCTCCCTTGCATTCTTCCTTGCCCTCTCCTCCTCTAATATCATCCGTCTCTCCAATCCCCATTTGACAAGCCCAACGTCGATCGGGTTACAAATACCGCGCTGTCTAGCAAACTCACGCATCTTGTCTCTATGATGTTTAATAAAAAGGTTGACGTAGTCAGGTCCATATCCCCTCTTTCATGCAATTACTTGCTTCCCCTTCAGTTCATCCAAGAACTTAGCTTGACCATTATAACATTCCCACCTGCATTTCCTAGTGCTCTGTTCAAATGATAAATTATATCATATATGTCTTAGCAAAAGAAACAAAATATGATTTCATAGTTACCACAAAAATAACCAACCTCATCATAGTCAATCATATGGCCACAATAATGGCCTATTCCGAGCTCCGAAGGGACTAGATCGTAGTTGGATTTAACACCACATTCGCACTTGATTGACGGTGCTTTGTAAATTAATCTTTCTTTCTTCTTTTGCTTTGCTTTTGGAGGTTCTTCGGGCCATTTGTTCTTAGGACCATACAACTACTCCTTGAAATGACACTTCGCTATTGAATACACCTAAATAACGTGACATTAGTACATGACACATATAGCTCAACATTTCAACACATACACTTTGCACTTACTTCATGCTTGTTTGGACACACAAACTCCAACGTATTGTCAGGGTTTATCACGGCTCGGTCTTCGCAATGGCACAGAGGAGGTTCCTCGAGTCATCTAACTACGGCTAAGTGCTTCTCCTTAGCCATCATTAGAGGGGGGTTAGGGGGAGGTGGAACCCACCGCTCGAAGTGCTCTCGTGGATGTCGCCCTCTCCATCAATCGTCCAAAAGGATGTACCTGGGGTCAAACTTGTCTGCACCGTCGATCCACTGAAAGAAAAGGCACCTCTCATGGTCCTACACAATAAAAATTCAACAAAATATTAGTAACCTAGTAATACAAATGAAGAAGAAAAATATACGGAAACAATTACTTACATTAAAACGACTGCATGTGTAGAAGCAACGAGCCGCTGTGTCTAGATGTCTCGATTGAAACACGTCGGCCGGACGACCACAGTCACAGTTAGGGACAGGGAGTTTAGGAGGGACGGGGACATCTTTGCTAGACTCAACGGGGTATAATTCTCTAGGACGATCCCGTTTTCCCCATAACTGCTCCTGAAATATGTCTTCCATCTAATAAAACAGTTCAAATTAAACATCAATCAAAACAACGCAAACTAATGTCAAATATAATCACCATTCATAATTTTTCTCCTAAACTTAGCTCCCATTCATAATATATTATCCACCATTCAAACGAAAATAAAATGTGCGTCATTACCTTGCACGAGGACGAGGAGGGAGGGAGCGGCCGGGGAATGGAAGGGAAGGGAGGGAGAGAGGCGGCAATGGAGGGTCGGGCGGGGGGCGGGCTGCCGGCGTTCGTGGCGTGGCGGCCAGCGTGCTCGGCGGCTGGCTGGCGTGGGCGAATGCAGGCGCGGCGACTAGGCGGCCTTGCTGCTCGGGCAGCGGGACTGGCGGTGGGGGTTTTATTCGGCTCTGCCGCGCCACGGATCAGGGCGCGGCAGTGCCGTGCCAAGATCGGTGGCGCAGCAGGCCCTGCCCCGTCAGCGGTCAGCGATTCTGGTCGCCGTCACGTCAGCCCTCTGCCGCGCCACCATGCATGATGTGGCATAGGTATTTGGCCGCGCCAGGGCAATAGACGCGGCCAAAAGTGTTAGTTTAAAAAAAACCGACTATGTTAGATTTAAAATTAGTTTCCAAAAACTGTTAAAATTAAAAAAGAAATTCGCGTCAGGCAGGCCAGGCCGTGTGAGCGCTGGTCATGCACTCGCGCAGAAGCGCGACGGGTCGTCACTTAGAGTTTCCGATAATAATTTATTATAAAATAACTTATTTTATAGCTACTTTGATTTATTATAAAATAACTTATTCTATAACAGCTTTGAATTTTGATGATTACTAATTTACGAGATCACAGTCACACACAGTAACTCAGTAAGTCTTTCGAGTGATATAAAGAGTATAGACCTATACACATTTTACCCTTCAATTTTTTTTAGTTGGTTATTTCAGATAGGGCCTATTTGGGCTGCGTCTCTCCACGGCGAGAAAATGGGAATTTTGCCCTTATGGAGAGTGGGCTTCGCTAGAATACCCTTAAGTTTGTGGGCTTCGCCAGAATACCCTTACGAAAGGTGTGTTTTCACGTTATTTTATTATTTTTGTTTTTTTCAACTTTATAAATTTCTGACCCCTCTTTTTAACCAGGTGTGACTATTTTACCCTGTCTCCTTCTACCTTATCCTCTCCTCACGGTCACAGGAATTTCTCCTTTCTCTCCCGTTCTCTCTCCATCTCGACCGGTGTTCGGGCGGGAGCCCGACGCCGGCCGCCGCCGCTCGTCCGCACCAGGCCGCCGCCAACAGGCCGCCGTCGACAGGCCGCGCGTCACCAGGCGTCCTCGCCCCGATCGTCCGTGCTAGGGTGGCGACCACGCGTCCTATTTTTCCCCATTTTCGTTCTTGGTTTCAATCCTGATTCAGAGTTTATGTCAATCTCAGACAATGATTTTTGGGGAATAGGTTCGTGCTAGGTTGAATTGCATCTGTCCAAAGTTTGGGAGCGGTTCATAGAGGTTTGGGTAGGATTTAGTTGAATTTCTGTTCGTTTCGCTCAGCTTCCTGTTCGTGCGTTTCTGGTTGGGGACAGTAGCCACCGGTGTGAAGTGGAACGGCGCAGTGCAGTCGCTGCCCTTCCCTTCTGCTGCGTTTCTGATTTGCTCAGTCTTGCAGAAATTGGCTCAGGCCTTGTAGCGCTCGCTCCTTCTGTTCTTCGTTCTCAGTTCCAAGTTCGAGTGCTCGTGTGGAGCAGGGTGGGGCCCAGCCGTGCTGGTGCATTTGCAGCACGGTCCGCCCACCCAGGTCTGAGCCGGCGTCGCCCAGTCTGGCGCGGACGATCGGTGCGAGGACGCCTGGTGACACGCGGCCTGTCAGCGGCGGCCTAGCGTGGATGGGCGGCGGCGGCCGGCGTCGGGCTGCCGCCCTTACACTGGTCGAGGCGAAGAGAGAACTGGAGAGAAAGGAGAAATTGCCATGACCGTGAGAAGCAGAGCAAGAGAATAAGTTAGAAGGAGACAGGGTAACGGCCACGCCTGGTAAAAAAAATGGGTCAGAAATGAATAAATACGAAATGGCAAAATTATGTGAGATACGCGTAGGGAAGCCCACTATCCGTAAGAGCAAAATTACCATTTTCTCCTCCACGGCGGCGTGCGAAGCCGCGTCGCCGAAGGGCGAAGAGAGCGAGGCTGGAGGTGGAAGCAAGCACAGCCTGGCCCGGAGCCGTCCGTCGTGGGACGTGGCGCCTACTCCACCCAACACCACCCATGTCCTACGCCTCGTGCCTCGCCCCTCCCGCTCCAAGGTTCCGGGTTCGGCTCCCACCTCTCTCCGCCGCGAGGCCGTCACTCGGCTTCGGGCCTCGGTGTGCGGCTCCAGCGAAGGTACGTCTCTCTGTCCACTCGATTCTACCTGCTTGCGCATATGGGTGGGTGGGTGGGGGGCGGGGCGGGGCAGCTAAACCTTCGTTCAGCAGTACATAATTTGCCCTCTTCTGTTGCTTGGATTTGTTGAATTTTGCATTTCCCTGCTTAAATCTGGGCTTCAGACTTGCATTTTTGTTGCGCGTGCTGACTGATTACAGGTTGGAGTTCTGAATTGGTTAAAGAAACTCGTATACTGTGGTGATCAGTGTATCCAGTTCGTTCTAGGAACTGCAATGTTGCTCATCACCTGACTATGTTCTATGCTTAGTCAATCTGTTACTCCTGGGCTTTTTTTTGGTCTTGGAATAATCCGGAGCTTATTTTCTCGTTCCTTTGAGCTTTTAGGTATGGACATTGTGGCACGTCACATGCTTCAGAAATGATCAGGATGGACCAACAACATCTGACGAAGGTGATGGCTTCAAGTATGCTGCCCAATCACAGAGCTCAGGTGGTGCAGAGGTGGAAGAGGAAGAGGTGAGTAGCTCAAATGAGGAGCAGGAGCAGAATTTCAATGACTTGTTTGTAATTTGTACTCTAGTAAATTTGGGCATGGAATGTACAACTTGGATGGGATGCTTGAGAGAAAAAGTATGGCCTCATTCTTTAGGATACAACAAAGCTAAAACTACTGCATAACTGGATTGTCGACTTATATTGCCTTGATTGTCTGATAATTTCATGTAAGAAACTGAAATGAAAACTATTGGTCATAATTATAAAACTGCTATAGAATTTGTTACAACTGTTCATATGGCAATTTGCATGCTGTGTTCAATTGTAACTATTAATCAGTACATATACAAATTTGTATGTGTTTATATATTAGCACCGATAGCAGCATTTGGTCACCCAACACAACAATTGTTTCTATTCGTAGGTGTTTAACTGACCAAACATCATACTTGTAATGATATGAGAATTGGGAGTGTTATTGGGTTATGATGGAACTTAATTGAAAATTATACTAAACTGCACTGATAGCTTTCGAAAAAAAAAACTGATAGAAATAAATAACTGAATTGACAGATAAATAACTTCAGTTATCTAACTTAGAGCATCTAACTTAGAGCATCTCCAAGAGTCTTTTTAAAGCTCACTCTCTAAATCATCATTTGGAAAGTCATTTGCATAAAAGTCGTTTTTTATATTCTTTCACTCTCCAACAGCTTTTCTATATCTTGTGTGCACTCTAAAGAGCCCTTCTCGCTTTCTATGTTTGACTAGCGAGAAATTCGGAATAGATGAGGGCTATATTTGGCTAGCCAATTAAAGAAGCTATTGGATGTTATTTTTTTCACCAAAATCTCTATTCCTAACAATTATGAATGATGTAGAGAGTCTTGGAGTTGCTCTTATGATGGATATCCACTATCCAGGTCTTATAACACTTCCAAACAGAACAAAATATGGCCCTAATATAAGCTTACTAGCATCTCTGACTCTCTGTAGTGCCATTTGTATGCACAATGTCCTGGATGTTTCATTATAAGGCATATAAAGTATGAAGAGTTAGAAAATGTTCTGCCATGCATGTGATTCAGTCCCGGGAAGTTGCTTTAATTGAAACAAAAAGTTCAATTTTTTAGAGGTAACAGGAAAATAGTTTCAAAAGGTAGCTTTTATACTATGATTTGTCTACCTGTTATTATCAACCATTTAAATACATGTAACAGATCAATTTTCGCTTAGCTGTGTTTGGTTATGTTTATATGAGGTTTTAATGAACATCTAGGATGACCATTTTAATGTTTAGGACAGAAGTAAGCACTGTGGATATAAATTTGCAAGACAACTTTGTGCATTATGCTACACTTTACTGCCAAGCTCTTTGGTTTGGCATCTTGCATGTGTTTTACCAGTAAATCTAAATTGTACTAAAAGGCCAAACACTAGATACCATTAAAAGTTTTACTGCTCTACTATGTATTTTGCTTCTTGGAGGAATATAAGTGTCTGGGTATTTTCATTGTCTGGTCAATGAGAATTCTCTATTTGTGTTTCAGATAAAAGAAAATTTACTGGGCAGAATAGTAAGATTTCAGACAGAACGCTGGACAGTACCTTGGACTGGACAAACCATTGCTCAGGTTAGTTCTTCCATCCATCTTCTGAGGTGACGCTAATGCTCAGTTGCAGCTTCATTTTCTAAGGCTGAATGACATGTTTTATACGTTACTTTTCCATCGATTGTTGGCAGACTGCTGAAATTTGAAAGATGCAATGTACTGTCAATGTGGGTCCATAGTTTCTATTGTAGTCTTAAACCTATATAGCTATGCATTTTGTAGACTTTAGCAGTAATTATAGCATGTTTCTATTTGTATTTTATATTTTACACAGCACACTTGAGGATTTTGCCAACCTGAACTTTGTGGGGACTAAAAGGCTTTGCTGTTTGTCATACAGTTCAAATGAGAATTTTATACATTTATCTCTGTTTTAGTTATGGTATATCTTCTCCCTCATATATATGCTAGCAAGATTTATACACAAAAGAAATGAATGATGGATGGCATCATTGAGGCCTAGTTTCACATATGGGGAATGCTTGGTTGTTGATCGTCCGACTTAAGTAGGTAGTTAAATCAGAGGTGTTCATCAAATCTAATGATCGCTTAGGATCTAAGCACTTCACTTGAAATGTGCTATAAGAAGAAATGACACATTTGTAATTTATGAATGCAGGTCATGATTTTATGGATTGCCACATTTTGGTTTGTGGGTTCCTGGATAGTGCCATTCTTGGCTCATGCTGCTGGGTTTAGCAAGGAAACATTGACGCACAGAGGCCAGGCACTATATAGTCTCTTGACAGACATAACAGAAGGCCTTGCTGGGATTGCAATCCTTCACCAATGCCTTGGTAGATTCCGGCCCCTTCCTCCAGGCTGGTTTGAGTTCAATTTGAAGGGCAAATGGCATTTGGATGTAGCATTTGGGTGCCTGTTATTCCCATTAGTCAATCTGCTCTCTCACATAAACATCAGCCTAGTTCCAATGTCACCAGGTCCAGTTGTCGGGGTTTCCAGTGTAGAACAGTCCATTGTGGCACGTGATCCAGTGGCAATGGCTCTGTATGCAGTGGTAGTCACCGTATGTGCACCTATATGGGAAGAAATTGTGTTCCGAGGATTCCTTCTCCCATCTCTTACACGGTACATGCCACTTCCATGGTCGATTCTAGCAAGTGCTGCTGCTTTCGCACTCGCTCACTTCAATGCCCAGAGGGTGATGCCTTTAGTGTTTCTTGGAGTGGTGATGGGAGGGGTCTTTGCAAGATCGCGCAACCTACTGGCATCGATGGTGCTGCATAGCTTGTGGAATGGCTTTGTGTTCTTGGATTTGATGAAATGAGCTGAGCTGGTATTACTGTTTCAGTTCAAACTTGGGCATATCTGCTGGAGCCTCGTCTGAAAATGTTTTGGTGTAACATGGACAGGATTGATTCTATTCTTTTCTGGATAAAAATAAGTCATTTAATGCAGCGGCGAAATAGAAGAAATCATGTAGTCTGAAGCGAAGAGGGAACAGTTAGTGCAGGAAAATAGACAACAGAAGAAATGTTTTTTGAGGATTTTATGTAGATGATTAATCACTGCAGCCTTAGGACCTGTACCCAGCTTCCAGAAGCATCTGCCACATTTTTGTAAATTACATACGCAGGAGAATAATTGTCGGTGTATAGAATTCCCCGTCCATATTGTTAAGGAAATATATGATTTCCTGTCATCCAATGCCATGCCTTGAACGCCTGAATGGCTGTATGCTTTGGATGTATGTACTTGCATCGTTCTTTTCTGTACAGCGGGGATCAATAAACTGCACGTTCTAAACTGTGCACAAGTTATCCAACAGAATTGAAATGGGCACTGCCAATCTTGTGTCTGGTGATAGCATGGTTTTGTGCTGCCCTGAGTTCCTCTGTGCGGCTACCTCCTTGTTAGATGGACGCCTGAAGCGCCATGAGGCACTTGGAGAAATGATCTGGTTGCAAATCTCCCTTTAATTAATTATTTGTCATTCTCTCTTCTCTTTAATTATTTATTACACCTACCACTAGAATTATTGTTTTTGACACATGGAACATGCCTTCCTCCGAATGATGCCGAGATTTTATAGGTTGTCTGTTGGGCAGAAAAAAACAGTTATGAGAAGCGAAATCAAGACAAGGGTGATTGGGTAGCAAGTTTGGTTCAGGGAGAAATCATCCACCTAGATGGAACGGAGATGCACTGAGAAAGCGTTTGGTTCAGGGAAATGTAGCGCAATCTGATTACTGAGGGAATCGTAATGCAACACATGTGTTTGGTTCGTCCCGGTTCGTCAAGAGCTACCGTGGTTCTGTTCGCTTTGCTGAAAAGCTATGGCTGAAAGTACTGTTCACTGATTTTGTTGTGAGAGAAAAACACTGTCCGTTCACTGAAATAGTACGACTCATAGCACAAGCGAACAGGGCCAAGGCTCAGTCACTGCTGATACCGCCTGTTCCCAAGACTTACCCGATCACGCCGCCGCTGCGTCCTCGCTCCGAGACTTCGAGCGCCTCTGGTCTCCAGCTCAATACCGTTACCACATGCAACCAAACAGATCAAGGAATGAATGATCCCTCGGCCAGTCCCTCCGTCAGCTACTTCCATTATTGTTTACGTTACCTTGAAACGAAACAAACGCTATCTGAATTTGACCTAAATGTTAATACCATGTGAAAGAATTCAAGGAAAATGCTTCGTGATATTACCATCTCATAGTAAAAGTTCATCGGTACTATGTATATATGCTTATAAGAATGATAATAAAAGAGAGATTAAAATTTTCTTCGAAAGATGCTACGTGATATTACCATCTCATTAAAAAGATTGCGCGGGTGTTATGTTCTCCGTACTAAAACATAAGAGATTCAAGTTTGTTCTAAGTTAAACTATGCAAAGTTTAACCAAATTTATAGATACAAGAGTATTAACACTATGACATCATAAATGTAGATTATGAAAATATATATCCAATGATATTAATTTAATGTCGTAAAATTTTGGTCAAAAGTTAACATAGCTTGACTTATGAAAAATTTAGACGCCTTATATTTCAGGAAGGAGTGAGTACATGCTTATAAAAATGAAAATAAAGAAATTAGATCTTTCTTCAAAAAGAAATTAATAAAAACAAGTTTTATTTGCATTCAAATTACATAACAGAAAGACAATCCTAATGACAAATTGAAATTGACCTAATAAATAAAAAATACGCCGTCCGTGGGGATCGAACCCACGACCACGTGGTTAAAAGCCACGCGCTCTACCACTGAGCTAGGACGGCAACTGTTACTTCAGAATGGGTTGAAACTAATTATTTGATAAGAATGCTTCTAAACGGTGCCACCACCATGCTTACAAGGCTGTGAAATAAATGGGGTCTCCGTGCAAAATGCCATCCATGATGCCAGAATATAATGGTGGCCGTCTGGCACCTGTCTTGAACCACAAGCCCACCATACTTTAGCGAGGCACATGTACATCGCTGATGCAGCAACATTATGAGTATCAAGTATCACCACCTATGTCATCGGCGTTGCTTGGGGGGCCTAGGTACTAGGCAGAGCAGAACCAAGGTGGACGTCACATAGTTTGACTCCGAATGCCATCCACGCCCTTCTACAATAGTTCTACCGCTTCAGCTTGGACAGGCCACCCGTGATGCCTGATTGCCTGTTACCACCGTCGTGCTGTCCATGAGCAGTGACGGAGCTTCACTGAACAAATAGGTGGGGCCTAATCTATGCAATTGAGCTCTAAAAACCTATGAACAAGACTAAAATTACTGTTTAGTCAATGGAGATTAAGGTAGGCAAGGAGAGACCATGACCCACTTTAGCCTCAACTAAGCGCCGTCCCTGTCCACGAGGTGACGAGCATGATATGTGCACTGTTCGCTTGGCTCCATAGAAAGTACCGTTGGCTAATTTGTTGGGAGAGAAAAATACTATTTGTTGACTGAAAAAGTACGGCTTATAAGCCAAGCAAACAGAGCGAATTGATCCTCACTATTGGGCCTCCTTGTGCATTCATAATCTATTCCCTCTGTTTAAATTGCAAATTATTTCAGTTTAATCCAAGTTAAATTTATCTAACCACGGTCACAGTTTTTAGGTCGACGGGGGTCAAGAAATGTGGTATGCTGCTTGTGATAGATTTTTACACGATAGTGTCAAAATGACATGTGCCCTCAGATTATAGACAATGTTCCTGGATCGAGGATTGATGCTTTTGACATCGTTTTTTGTCTCATGTATAACTTCAACCAAGTTTATAAATATATATATATATATATATATATATATATATATACAATATTATTATTATTACTAAATAAATGCACTATAAAATATATATTTCATGAGGTATTTAATAGATCTTGTTTGAGCTATATATGTTTGTATAATTTTTGAAAAAGAAATTTGACTTAGAACAAGGTTAAAATGACTATAGTTTGACATGGAGTAAGTAGATAAATAAAAGAAGAAACAAATAATCAGAATTTGAATTTAAATGCATAATTTTGGAATATATATGATTTACTGAAATGCGAGTTTTGCATCCACTGGTAAGTCGTGGTGTCTTATCTAGTTGGTTAACTGATAGTCAAATTCAGTTTAGTTTTACCGGGTTGCGAGAACGTGCGGTTCCAGAATCCGGATGAGACCCAACTCAACACTTTCGTTATTTTCACTAAGGCCGTTATCACAAACCCATTTCGAAGGACATCAGGCCGACAGAACTACCAAATTCTACATCCGATCAGTGTGTAAAATCTGCAGCTTCCAAGTTCTAACCCCGTGTCCGGCAGCAAAAATTTACAACCATCCAGTTTTGGAATTTTGAGGATGCGAACTTTCAGTCCATGTCCACCAGACCACCACCAACCACCAGCGGAAGACCCAAACTATCAAGTCATATAAACCATCGAAGCAGCCCAAAATACCAAAATATTGGACCAGACAACGCCGAGGGACTATCAATGTTTCACCTTCCATTATATAGACCAATAGTTCGATGCATGAATGGACAGTTTAATTTAGACCCATGGCTTCAATTACAAAAGGCAGTGCATTAGATCTAGGACAGACCCACAGCTTGTGTAACGAGCAGATAACTGGGTCATCATCTTCCTGGCAGCCAGCAATGTCAGCCCATTGCATATTTCTGAGTTTAGCTCCTAGCAGTAGATTTGTACTTCGCGCGGTCAGTCTTGTACATGTGAGCAATCTCTTGGACCAATGGATCATCAGGGTTTGGGTCCGTTAGAAGGGAACAAATTGAGAGGAGGACCTGAAAATTGTGGGCATGTATTAGCTAAAGATGCAAACTAGAAAAGTTGACAGGTAGTGTGCAGGAGGTTGGTATGTTTTTGTTAATCTGCAGAATCTGCTAGATGATCCCAACTTCTTAAATAGGCTACACTAGAGTTATCTTGAAGTAGCTTGTAGCAATGTTACATGGAGAAGAGAATAAATACTAACCTTAGAAATTGTCAAAGCAGGGCTCCATCGTTCCTTCAAGATATCAAGACAGATGCTCCCATTGCTGTTGATATTCGGATGGAAAACCATTGTTTTGAATGCAACCTGCAAAATGTAATAAATGATGAGCACACATACAGGTATTTCAGATTCAGTTGGATTGCTAATGCGCATGTGTAGATAGAGCTAAGTTTTGAAAAGAACAAGGTTGGTTCTCACATTAAACAGGCTAAATCAAACTAGTGGTCCAGTATAGAATGGAAAGGCAAAGTAAAGAGCTAACAATTTCACAGAAATCATAGTATGCGTTCACAGATTATAACATGTCATGGTCAGTGTTGATATTTGTCGACAAGTAGCACATAAGTGTCAAATTCAGAATTAGTTGGAGACGTTCCATGCCAGTAATTCTTCTAATTGGAATCTAGCCATCTAGGAAATAAGTGGACAACTGGTGTAACAGGAATGGAGGTCCAATAATTCATATGAACTGACGTGCATAAACAAATGGAAACTAAGGCTGTGTTTAGTTCGTGAAATGAAAATTTTTGGATGTCACATCGGATGTTTCGGGGATGTCGGAAGGGGTTTTCGGATACTAATAAACAAAACTAATTACATAGCTCGCCTGGAAACTGCGAGACGGATTTATTAAGCCTAATTAATCCATCATTAGCGCATGTTAGTTACTGTAGCACTTATGGCTAAGCATGGACTAATTAGTCTTAAAACATTCGTCTCGCGATTTTCAACCAAACTATGCAATTAGTTTTTTTTTTGTCTATATTTAATACTCCATGCATGTGCCGCAAGATTCGATGTGATAGTTTAGGGTGAAAATTTTTGAGAACTAAACCAGGCCTAATTGAAATTGAAACAAGCAGCGGTCTTATGTACTGTACAAAAACTGTGCCCGTAACAAATAACAAATAAGCTGAGACAACACTCATGTACCTTCGGTGGTTTGAATGGGTAGTCCGGTGGGAAGTGAATAGTGACCAAAAACACGCCACTAGCATCTGGGCTATCTGATGGACCCATAATCGTCGCTTGCCAGTGGAACATATCTTCGGCAACAGGGCCTGTAGATGGACAAAGAAATGCATTTTAGTCACACATTGATTTGATACTCTAAAACTTGAATATCAATCTTCCACAAACAGAATTGCTAGTTCTGTGCACAAGTACAAGCTAAAAACTGTTGTTATGTACATACATCAGCATACTAGATTTGCTAGTGTCACAGTGTAGGGGCTGATGGCCCTAGAAGCACTCAGCAGGTTTGTATGCTCAAGTACATGACTACCATGGTGCGTGAGCGCTGCACTTATCTAAACAACAACGCTGCTTGCTTGATGCTGACAAAATTGCTCAACCCGCCTGAACAGAAAGGCAAATTTCTTACTGGCAGGATGATGTAACTACCCCTGTGCGAACCTGAACATGAAAAAAAAGACCAGCAGGAGGCAGGCCCCTCTCCGTATCTAATAAGCAAACCTAGAGGGACGACACGAATGAACACCCTGTATGTCCAAATGAACCATACAGAAAACCTACGATCCTTTTCCTAAGGGAAAATTAGCTCAGTACCATTAAAAGATCCGATCTGTAGAAAAATACCATTGAAAGATTGAACTGCAAAAAATACCATTGAAAGGTTCCTCCAGTTGTAGCCTTTTAGCATTCCCGTTAACTTCACGTTAGCTGGAGGAAAAAAATCGGATCCAACTTGAAAGCACCGACATGTCCTGGTTCCTGACCGGCTGGCCCAAACGCACCCAGCCTGCTAAGGAAAGCACGAATGCACCTGGTCGCGACCTCCAGCGGCGCTCTTCCCCTCGGCAGCAGCCCCTTGTCCCCTCAACGGCGGCGCTCCTCCCCTCGGCGACAACGGCAGTGACTTCTAGGCCTATCCCCCATGGTGCGCCCCTCTCCATCTATTTTTTCCTTGTTCTCCATTCTTCTTGTGCTCTTCTTTCATGGTCTGAACCCTAGGTATTGGGGATTCTGTAGTGCTGTGACAAGGGATTGGGGTTTTGAGCGAAGATGAACGCTACTGAAATTCCAGAAGGGTAATCTCCTTGGACACACGCTATATTCTTCCAATCTGTATCTATTTTGCTGGTATTTTTCCCTATCTTTGTGTGCACATGGCTATGTGAACGTACTGAATGAGGACCTGATTTTTTTGTGAATTGGGCCTTACTTTTTCCCCTGTGTTCCATGTGTTTCGAGCTGCATATCACAGGATTGATCCAAAGAATGCTTGTAGAGTAGAGGTCACTGTGAACTCATACTTCAGTACTACACATGGTAAAAAGGTCTACAATAGGGGCAGAGATGTAAGCTGGGTTGTTGATTCAGAAAAGTATTAAGTCATTAATCTAGAGAAGGATATTGCTTCGCACTTTACATGGGACAGCAACCAGTACGCAAATTTTCTGGGTTGTAAAAGGGATGCATTGGACATGCAAGTTAATTTCAGATGGTCAGCTTTGCAGCTTGCTATGGGCATCTCAATTGGTGAAATTTATGAAGATAGTGGGCAGTCGTGTGGAGGGGGATGAGATGCCTCCTGTAGTGAACATGGATTGCGAGGGCATGCCTAATGAAGTGCCAGATGTTAAGGAGAAGATGGAGTTTGAGGGATTTGAATGGGCAGAAGTACCACAACATGGAGAAACCATAGCAGGGCCACCAATGCCTAAAGAGGAGGAGAAAGAGCACTTCATGACTGTTGGGTGTGACCCTGATGGGGATGAGCCAACCAGAGTAGATGAAGAGTGGAGATACTTCAAACCAGTTGATGTTGCAGTTAATGATACACAGCCAGCATAAAATATTGAAGTAGAGGTGTAGAAAAGAAAGAGGGCAAGGTCTGTTCTAGACTTCGATTCTGAATGTGTTCATGATGATGAGGCTACTATGATAGATGATTACGTTGCACCTTTCACAACAAATGACAAAGAGAATCCGGTTATTAATGAAGGAGATACATTTGGAGACAAGGACGAGTTCATCATGACCTTGAGGACATATGCCATAAAAAATGAGTTTGATACTAGGGTTGAACATAGTGACAAAGAGAGGTACAGGGCAAGGTGTGCAGATGCAAACTACGATTGGAGAATTTTTGCAAAGAAACTTCATGGTGGCGACACATTCATGGTTATTATTATTTCTTTAGATCTTATAATCTAATATTCGTTGTAGAGTGATACAATTTTTACATGTACAGCTCGAAGGCATGATGCATTGTTGGAGAAAATTGGAACCGAATGTCCTAAAGCAATTCCCTTTTTAAGCAACCATCACAAGCTGATATGGAGTAGATCTAAATTCTCCAAAGAATGCAAAGTTGATTATGTTAACAATAACATATCTGGATGCTTCAATAATTGGATTAAGGAATATGTGACATCCAGCCCAGTTTGGAATTTGGCCCATAGTGGCCAATGCGCATGTTAACGAGATATTGTGGAGAGTTTAGTCACACCATGGTTGTTAAAGGTGGGATAGACCAACATATAAGGCTTCTAGAGTCTATCCCATCATCCCCGGGTTAATCCTTTTATGCGAAGCGAGGACGAAAGCGTAAGTGGGATGGTGGTAGGTGTAGTTCGCTCAGCGTGCAGAGTGGATCTGAGCTGTTTGGACTCTAGGGCATTACAAATGGTATCAGAGCCGACCTTCGTGTCCATGGGCGCGTGCGGGTCAGGAGCGCAGACATGGGGGTTCATTGTGCGTGTAGGCCCTGCGGGGTGCACGGCATGGCACATGTGCTGGCACTGGACGCATGGTCGCGCGTGTTAAGAGGGAACATTCTTGGTCATCGTTTGCCCGACTGTGGCTGTGTTGGGCCGACGAGGACATCAGTTCCTTTGAGTGGGGGTGTATGTGACATCCGGCCCAGTTTGGAATTTGGCCCATAGTGGCCCATGTGCATGTTAACGAGATATTGTGAAGAGTTTAGTCCCACCTTAGTTGTTAAAGGTGGGATAGACCAACATATAAGGCTTCTAGAGTCCATCCCATCATCCCTGGATTAATCCTTTTACGCGAAGCGAGGACGAAAGCGTAAGTGGGATGGTGGTAGGTGTGGTTCGCTCAGCGTGCAGAGTGGATCTGAGTCATTTGGACTCTAGGGCGTTATAGAATATAAAGACCTTCTAGTTGTTGATCTAATGGATAAGATCAGAGAGAAGATCATGGTGAAGATCTACACAAGGCAAGAGATAGCCAGCAGACTTCAAGGGCGCATCCTCCCTAGTGTGATACATGAGCTGAACATGAAGAGTCGAGGACTGCACTATGATATCAACAAAAGTGGTCCCATGTCAGCTGAAATTTTAGAAACAACAAAGGAAGGAAAAACTTGGAAGTATGCAGTTGACCTTACAAAAAGAGAATGTGGCTGTGGACAATGGGAGGTGTCTGGAAAACCATGCACTCATGCTATATACTTATTTGGTAAAGTGAGGCGACTAAACATTGAGGACTTTGTACATGATTACTATTCTATAGAGAGATTCAAGATGGCTTACCAATTTCAGATCGCTCCTATGAATGACAAGTCTGAATGGCCAAAGGTTAATCTTGGTTTTGAAATGATTCCTCCACCACTACAAAGGGCTGCTGGTAGACCAAGGAAACAAAGAGTAAAGGCTAAAGGAGAGCCAAGAAAAAGAGGACCATACCAATGCAAAAGGTGTTTTCAGTTTGGACATATAGAGAAGGGTTGTAATGCTACACAAGCTGAATTAGAACAAGAACTTCCACCACCTCTTCCAAAAAAAGGGGAAAACAAGGTAATATAATATTTTGTTTCTTTTTACGTGCTTAAAATGTTGTTTTACCAACCCAAGTTTTCAAACACGGGATAAACAACTCTGAATCTGTTGGAGCCTCCACAACTGATGCTGGGACATCCAAAGCAGCTGTTGAACCCTCTCCAACGCCTCATTCAAAGCCCGGGTGTAACAACTAGAAGGATGTCATCCCTTTCTCTAACTAGCCCAGGTGTAACAACTAGAAGGATGGCTGCAATCTCACCTAGTGGAATCAATCGGAGGCTCATCATTAAGTAGATGAATTAGCTATATTAGTACTTTAGTGTGTGAACTGTGGTCTTATATATATATATATATATATATATATATATATATATATATATATATATATATATATATATATATATATATATATATATATATATAATTTCTTGAGAAACCTTGTTGAAACTTATGGAGAAACCATGCTGAAACTTCTGTTATATCCTTGATGAGAGTGTTATATCCTAGGGGCTTAAGCTAGACGACAACATATATGCTGCAGTCATCAGGTCTGGGGGGCTGTTCAGTGTTTGCTGTTTTTTTACATGTTTGCTATGAATAAGGTGTGAAGGCTGTTCAAATGAATCTGCAATAGGAGGTAACGTGGAGTCAACGGATGTGCTAAAAGGCTATAACGGAGAAACCTTTCAATGGTATTTTTCTGCAGTTCAATCTTTCAATGGTATTTTTCTAAAGATCGAATTTTTTAATGGTACTCAGCTAAGGTATTTTTCTAAAGATCGAATCTTTTAATGGTACTGAACTAATTTTTCCTTTTCCTAAATTTACACGACACATGCTCTTTATCCCATCAACAACCTACACAGTTCAAAATTTGCGATCACTATTTATGTCAACAAAAAATGCTCGACAGTCTACCGAGGGGTATCCCACGATGGTAGATTTGTCGGTGGGGATGCGCGTAATCAGGAACCGGATGGTGACACAAGGCGTAGAGACAACGATTTAGACAGGTTCGGGCCATCTGATCGACGTAATACCCTACGTCCTGTGTCTTTGGTGTATTGTATTGAATACATGATGTCGAGTAGAGGACCCCTGCCTCTCCTTATATACTCTGGAGGGGCAGGGTTACAAGTAAAGTATCCTATTTGGTACTATACAATGTCTTATGGTGCACGCCGAGCAGCGCCGTGCATGCCTTGATCTTGTGGGCTAGGCCACCTCCGATGGTGCAGCCCATGTCTTGGGGGCCATACCCCCACAGTTAGTCCCCGAGCCTGACAGTAGCTGACGCAGTCACGTGGTGCCAGGATCATAAAGTAGAAGACTAGCCGAGCAGGCAGCCAGTCCTTGGGCGTAGCCTCGAGATGAGAACAAGCACATTCACCGCAAGGTGAAGTGTGCCCACTTAGTTCCCGAGCCTGCTAGAAGATGAAGAATGAATCTTGTAGCAGGGTCAAAGAAAAATAAGTCTAAAAGCTTGCCGACGTCGTCTGACATGAACGTATCAAGACCCAGACGTGCTGCCCAAGATCAGCACCATGATCCGAACAGCATGGAGCAGCTTGATAGCACACCGACGAGACGTAACAAGATCCAAGCACCGAGGAGTCCCCGGCGTAGCCGGTGATGTCCGACCAATCAGGGAGTTCCCGACGTAGCTGGCGGTGACCGAGAACCGAGGAGCGACGAGTCCCCGGCGTAGGCGGCGATGACCAAGCACCGAGGAGCGAGGAGTCCCCGGCGTCGGCGGCGATGACCGAGCACCGAGGAGCGAGGAGTCCCCAGCATTGGCGGCGATGACCGAGCACCGAGGAGCGAGGAGCGAGGAGTCCCCGGCGTAGGCGGCGATGACCGAGCACCGAGGAGCGAGGAGTCCCCGACGTTGGCGGCGATGACCGAGCACTGAGGAGCGAGGAGCGAGGAGTCCCCGGCGTAGGCGGCGATGACCGAGCACCGAGGAGTTCCCGGCGTCGCTGGCGATGATCGAGCACCGAGGAGTGAGGAGTCCCCGGCGTTGCTGGTGATGACCGAGCACCGAGGAGCGTGGAGTCCCCGGCGTTGGTGGCGATGACCGAGCACCGAGGAGCGAGGAGTCCCCGGCGTCGCTAGCGATGACCGAGCACTGAGGAGTAAGGAGTACCCGGCGTAGGCGGCGAGGTCCAAGCAACGAGGAGTCCCCGGCGTAGGCGGCGATGTCCGAGCACCGAGGAGTCCTCGGCGTAGGCGGCGAGGTCCGAGCACCGAGGAATCCCCGGCATAGGCAGCGAGGTCCGAGCACCGACGTAGCTGACGACGTCCGTGCAGTGAAGTGTGCCCACTTAGTCCTCGAGCACGAAGAATCCGAGGGCCGAGGAGTAACCGACGTAACTGGCGATGAAGCACGAGCGACGAACATTCTGGTCGACTGGTCGGCGGCGAAGTGAACATTGAGTAGAAGCGACCGACGAACAGTCCGATCAACTGGTCGGCGACGGAGTCCATGAACCAAGCGGTCTGACCAGTTGATCGGTGGAGAAGCCCGAGCACCAGGTGGTCCGATCACCTGGACGACGATCCTGCAATACAAATATGTAGAACGGGTAGTACATGATGTACAAATAAAGAAACTCAGAGAAAAATCAGCAATGGTGATGAAACGGCGTATGCAGTTCGACGATTAGTTGGCGTGAAAATATATTTATGTTTAATATAAACCTCCCGAACAGTTAGTGTGTAGCTGAGTCTCCAGCCCTAGCTAGCCCATAGTCCATAACGTCGAGCGCTGGAGCCGGTGCATGTGTAGGAGACAATAGGCGTGACCAAGGAAGCTGCTAGCCGACCACCCATAACGCTAGAGCGCGGAGCTCGTAGCATGTGTAGGGAGGAGCTGGAGACAGGACCGTCTCTGGAGGCGTCCTGAGCATCAAGCAGGACTGTTCGGGGGATTCAGAAAATCGTTTGGAGAAAGTCGGAAAAACATTTGAGGACGATATATGGAGACTGGAGAATATTTAGAAAAAATATTAAAGCATGACTTAGTTTGACTGACGACTGAGTGGAGTAGTAGGTGCAGTCGCGATGTCTGAGTAGACCGCTCGCCTGGCGGCTTAGGCAGATACTGAAGTCGCAGTCGAACGGGCGTAGTCGGAGTACCTGTACTGTGAAAGGCTGGAGCCTACACAGACGTGTGGAATCTGACGTAGCTTGTCGAAGTCCAGAGCACAGACATGGTGAAGTTGTCGGCGTCAACTGCCGTTGATGTTGAAGTCAAGAGTGCTCTGCTCCGGCGTGGAAACAGCTGCTCTGTTCGTAGTTGACATTCATGTTGCCGACGAATCCGACTTGAATTCATACACATACAGGTATGCATGCGCCAAGTAAATCAAATATTTAATAACTTGCATGGCCCTGCGTCTTCCTTTTGCTTGCTTGTAGATCAAACGTGGCCACGTAGCTGCAAGTACGTGAAGCCTGCACGTGATGCATGTTCATGCAAGTTGATCTCAGACATGTCCCGGCTTGACTTGCATGATGTCATCTTCATGGTGCTGTAACAGATTAGTCGCTAGGTCCGTGCTGAGTACGAATCTAGGATCCGTATCCGGAATCTTGTCCGACTCTAGATAGCGCCCAGGGGTCTTGCACGGCTTTGTAAGATTTGCATCGCTTTGTTGGCTGTTGATGAGCTACCTTGCATGCCGATGATCTGCACCAATAATATGCAAATCCATCCAAGTCTCGTAGTGTCATGACAAATCTTGACGCCTTGGTAAGCGGGAGTAGCGCCGTCAGGACATCACGGGAGTTGAACTTCTGCACGGGTGCCGCTCGACGCTACCAACACCAGGGACCACTGCTCGATTCTAGACCAGGCAGTCCTATGGTAGCCGCCGATAATCAAACCCCGTCTCCTGCCTTTGATTCGCTTGCGCAGCAAATCGATCGTTTATCGACCACAGAACAGGAACATACACGGAAGAGAAGACTCCTGTGCCGTAGATTGATCCCAGCGGGAATACGATGTTGATTTTGGTGAAGGGTGCCGCCGTCGGCATTCTAGGAGAAAAGTTTTTGGCGAGAACGTATTTGGCGATTTGGAGAAATCGTGTTCGGCGATTTTGGAGAAACATGGTCGGCGAACGCATTGGAGATTTGGAGAAAATGTATTCGGCGTGTTCGGCGAACGCATTGGAGATTTGGAGAAAATGTATTCGGCGTGTTCGGCGAACGCATTGGAGATGTGGAGAAAATGTATTCGGCGTGTTCGGCGAACGCATTGGAGATTTGGAGAAAAGTATTCGGTCGGCGGCGTATGGCGTTATCTGGCGTTGACGAGATTACCAGGCGCTCGAGCTGTCGTCATGGAGTCGGTCGCGGGTGTCACGGCGCTGTTCTTCGCGGCAACCATCGTTGCGACGCGATAGGTGGTCGGAGTAAGTAGTCCGGACGACGCCGTCCTTATGTTAGTGATCGGCCTTATTTGCTTGCATGCATGCAGATTTGCTTCCATGGAGATCTCTGTTGTGTTTGATTAGAATTGGAGTAGAACTCCCGTGCGGATGCGGCTCGGAGTGCAAACGCCACGTAGTTGCGTCGCCGAGTCCTCGGCGGGTCGGTGAAGTCGGAGAAGACGCCGATGATGAGGTTGCATGTATGCGGCTGTAGGCCGTACGTCTTGATTGGATCTCGGCGACTGGATGATGATCTAGCTTGCCGAAACTGTTCGTGAGAACGTCGAGCGTAGATGCATGTATACACGGAAGTATCTGCGGCTTGCATGATGATCTAGCTTGCTTGTTTGTCATTGGCTTGCATGTAGATCGGTTCTTCCAATAGATTGCTTGCTTGCGTCATCAAGCATGCATGATGCTGTAGATGGCATGGCATGTCTCAGACGCAGCCTTCTTGTCGTGGTACTGCATGTGCTCGCGCACCACCGCCGTTGCCGGGTCCTTCTCCATATAATCCGGTGTAGCGCTGAGCATGTCGATCGGCGCCGAGTAGCGATCCGTCGACGCGATTGCGGAGGTACTGATGTCATTTGGCGGCGTACTTACCGCCGAGTTGTTGACTGCACGGCACAGAAGAAATTGCCGAGTAGATTGATCTTGACTCGATCGTAGGTGGAGATTTCGAGCATGGTCCGGCATGCAAACGTGGTGGAGCTTATGAACGACGTCTCAGATCGGATCAAGCGGCGAGCTTGCCGTGTTGCTGTACCTCGCCAGTGGCAGCCCGTACTAGCTGGACGCACGGATCGTCGCCGAGAAGATGCTGTTGATCTTAAGGTACGCCATCTGGTTCATCATGGATCAGCGCGCACATCCCCTACCTGGCGCGCCAACTGTCGACGGAATATGCTCGGCAGTCCACCGAGGGGTATCCCGCGATGATAGATTTGTCGGTGTGGGTGCGCGTGATCGAGAACCGGATGGTGACACAAGGCGCAGAGACAGCGATTTAGACAGGTTCGGGCCGTCTGATCGACGTAATACCCTACGTCATGTGTCTTTGATGTATTGTATTGATCTAGACAACCAAGTAGCTTGATGTAGCCTATCTGCTAGGGGACCCCTACCTCTCCTTATATACTCTGGAGGAGGTAGGGTTATAAGGTAAGTATCCTATTTGGTACTATATAATGTCTTGTGGTGTACGCCGAGCAGCGCCGTGCACGCCTCGATCTTATGGGCCGGGCCACATCCGATGGTGCGGCCCATATGTTGGGGCCATACCCCCACAATTTACAACAGTCCCCTGTGGATGTAGCAGATCTGGCAACTACCCACGGAAAATCGCATCGCGCTAACAAACGAGCGCACGGAAGAAGTCGTCTCCGATCATGGAAAATTCAAAAAAGTAAAGCTGTAGTAGTGTAAAAGGAAGGGCGGGCGGAATCTAAATCACCTGCGCTGCATGAGGTGGGCGGATCCTTCTACAGGTCCTTGAGCTCCTTGAGGATCCACTTCGACACCATGGATCCGGTCTCCTCCTCTCTTCCTCGCAAGTCGCAGAACTGCCGTGCACACCACAGCTATCCGAAAGCCCCAACTTAGAACCCAATCCAACTCGATGGAGAAGCAGGAAGGAACAAGCGGGGACGGACTGGGGTGTATAAATACGGACGGGGAAGAAGGAGGGAGGGATGGAGATGTCATGCAGGCGAAGATGGGATTGGTGGAGGACGGAGCTGGTGGGTTCTGGAAGCTTCTCGTCGCACACGGACACACGGTTTGTTTTGGACCAGAAGGGTGGGCAAAACCAAGACAAAGCGCGTGCCGTTACCCCTCAACATTCACCGTCTGTTCGAGATCCGACGCTTCTGCTTGGCTACTTGGTTGCCTCTGCTCGGCTGCGCGTACGCGGATGACTTCGTTCAACTGCAAGTCAGTCGTCACTTCGTCCTCGATGTGTTAGGTAGACTTATGGCTGTCCACAGAAAAAATACGATTTATATCCGTTAAAACTAGTTTAACTTTGACTAAATTAATAATAAATGATATTAACATTTATTTCTCTAACTAGATATACTAAAAATATATTTTTAATTTAATAGTATTTATCTTTTATCATAGATGTTGTCATGTTGATATCTTCTCTTTGATGAGTCAAATATTGGGTGGTTCTCAAATTTGCAAGGATGTGTCAATTCAATGGCGCAGCATGGAGATGAAATAAGGGGGGCCAAAATGTTCAGTATCAACCATTACATAGGTTATGCTCTTTTTTATTATAACAAATGCTTCCGCAACCTCTTATCTCTCTCTCTAAACTAGAGCCAAGCTCTGAGTTTTCATTGGGCCACATCGTCCGTTTTTTATCAACCGTCTGATTCATGTGCCAGCGTCGATCGAGCCATTGATCAACCTTCGCGAATCCTTTACTCCGCTCCACGCTCCTCTCCTCTCTCGAGAGTCATGACGCTGCGCTCGTCGCCGCCGCCTCGTTTCCTCTTGCCATCGCAAGTACCAACCATCGGCCAGGCGGGAAAAGAGGAGGCGCCAGCGCTGCGCGTGAGCTAGCTTCTCCAAGAGTATGACAGGACGGGGCTAAGCCCAACCTTGGCCACTGCTGCAGCTGCTCTCCTATCCTCCCATAATAACCCTCTCTGTTCCTCAGCGACTGAGGATGCAGTAGAGGTGGCTAGGTGGTTTGGAGGGTGGCGAGGCACAGGCAGCATGGTGGCGGCACGTGCGGCGACGGCTCGCACGGGGGCGTGGGCGGCTCAGGCGAGGCGTGGTCATGCGCGGCGGTGGCTCGGGCCTTCGGGCTCCGTCCCCCTATTAAGCTCGAGACCAGAGCGCTCGCAAATCCTCGCCAACCTGCTTGGAAAGTTCTCGCCTCCATGACCTAGGCACTCGTGAATCGTGTAACCTCCACGGGGACGGGGACGGGACCGGCCAGATGGGTGGCGGCGCATGGGAGCGCTGGCCACGGCGGTGCGAGAGAGTGGGGCCGCGGACGGGCTGCGTAGATGGGCTGTAGAGGCGGCATGCCAGCGCACAAGATGGATGCGTGAAGGATGAACGCTATATGGAGGCGGCAACAAGGTTGGTCGGAGCCACTAGTTGCTTACTTCACTTTGCTTAGAGATGCTCTCGCCAGGGCGGCTAGTAGCACTGGAATTCAGACAACCTTATGCTTTGATATAGCCCCTAGGACTGATGATAGTGTCTAGGACTGGTGGAGTTCGAGCAGTTTACAAGTTTCCAAACTACTATGTGATTAAAGTGGCTTTTCATTTTTCAATAAGCATATTCATCATCATCATGTATAGAGGTACTATTGATGTTGGAAGTGATCTGAATCACACACCAACAGGGCCTTAGACGCTCGGGCCGCTATGGACCGAAGAACGCAGCGAGAATGTCACGCTTTCGTGGTGAAGAACGAGGAGGTTTACAAGCAAACCACCAAAGGATAACTAACGTGCTTGTGTGATGAAGAACCGGCTAGTTTTTAGGCAAACTAGTAAAGAAACCGTCGAAGCTCTCACCTGGGAGGGACCCAATCAGGGCAAGGACGTCATCGGGTTGCCCTAGGTCGGCCGGCAATCCTAGGGCACCATCTTTGGTCATCGGATCAAGAGATGAACATCATTAGGGTTGGAGAATAGAGTAAAAGGGTTGGAGTAGAGGTAGTAGATTGATTTGTTTGTCGATTGGATAGATGAGAACTAAATCAGTCATGATCCTTTCATATATATAGAGGAGGATGGTCTTATCTTAGTAGGAAACCTCTTTAAGCCTTATTTTCTAAGTTTCCCACTGAGTTTAGAACAGTTCGGATCAGGAATCCCAAAATGTTAGATCCGAACAAGGTTTTTTGTGAGGTCATGTTAAAGTCCCGACTTGGGTTAGAACTCCCGATATTTGTCGAAACTACTGATGTGGGGATAATCCCAGACTCCCGAGCAGGTTTCTTCAGGCTTTCCGAAAGTCCCGACACCTGTCGAAACTTCGGACAGTTGGAAGTCCCGACTTGAGTCAGAACTCCCGACAACGAAGCATCTTTTCGGGGGCATAATTCCTTCATTCGGACTTCAAATTAGATGTTCCATATATGTATTTTGACCGTCTCGACGAGAGGAACTGCAATGGTGAAGTTCGTTCTACATTTGGACAACTTCACAAAATGGACAATTTTGGTTGTCAACATATGCCTCCTAGTTTTCGGGAGAGTGATGCATAAACCTAAAAACAGTTAATCAAATAAATTAAAATCAAACAGCGATGATGCCCATCTCATTGGTTTCTCAGTGGCTATGGGCGATGTATGCATCAACCATTTTGTTCTAAGGGCTGATACGTGTATCAGCAATTGCTTGGAGAGCACTTAGGCTTGTTGCCAAACACTTGGAAAATACCTTTTCAAGTACTTCCCGTTGAATGCTCTATTGAGACAGTTCACCTTGCAATGTCTCTAGCAAATAAGAGTTACCGAATATGACTTTGATCACTTTATAAGGACTATCCCAATTAGGTGATCACTTACCAAACTGATTGTTCTTCGATCCAATTGGTAGTATGTGTTTCCATACTAATTCTCTCACTTGGAAGGATTTGCTCTTGACCTTCTTGTTGTATGCTTTGGTAACTCAAGCTTTATCTTTCTCTATTTTCTTGAGAGCTTTTAATCTCACAGCAGTCACCTCATCGATGTTATCCATCATCCAACCATGATACACAACAGCTAATAGATCATTTTGTTTAGCAAGCCTGTATGCATCTAAATTCACCTCGACAAGCAACACGGCCTCTTGATCATATACTAACTCAAAAGGAGTAACATTTGTAGCACCATGCCTTGAAATGTGATGTGTCCATAAAGCCTCAAACAAAACTTCATGCCACCTCCTTAGATTTTCCTCAATCTTTATTTTGATAAGCTTGATCAAAATCTTATTACTAGACTCAACCTGGCCATTGGCTTGAGCATAGTATGGAGATGAATTGAGCAACTTAATTTTATATAATTCGGCAAATTCCCTCACCTCCTTAGACATGAATGATGTCCCTTGATCTGTTGTTAATGTTTGAGGGATGCTGAATCTATGGATAATATGCTCAGTGATGAACTCAATTACCTCCTTATGTGTCATATTCTTCAAAGGAACTGCCTCGGTCCACTTTGTAAAGTAATTCATAGCAACCAACACAAAACGATATCCCTTTGAAGATGGGGGATGTATTTGGCCAATAAAATCTAGCCCCCAACCACGAAAAGGCCATGGTTTGATAATAGGATGAAGCATAGCAGTAGGCACAAGCTGAATATTTCCAAACTTTTGGCATTCTTCGCAACCTTTGTAGTAATGAAAGCAATCGACCATTATAGTAGGCCAATAAAAACTAGCTCTACGCAATAACCACTTCATCTTTGGGGCCGATTGATACTTACCACAAATGCCTTCATGGACTTCTCCCATAGCCACTCTTACTTGATCAGATCCCAAACACTTAAGCAGCAAGTCTTCGGCGGTTCTCCGATAGAGCTCATCATTATGCAATACATACTTGAAAGCGCTCCGCCGAACACCCTTATCAATTTTAGCACTTGGATCATGTGAATATTTCAGTAAGGGAGTCCTCTAATCTTCTAAATCGGTCCCAACATCACTAGGAAGTCACATCGGTCCGATTTGGGAGCTTCTCAGGCGAATTGACCGGGCTGGTAATAGGGGAGTCAGCTAAGTCAACTGGGTTAGTCGGCTTAGCCAATTGGTCTGTACCTGCATGGAAAAAATCTAAACTTTCATGCATCGGCTGTTCTTGAATATGAAAATTACGCTCACCGATGTCATAGCCAGATGCTTGTTGAGCTAACATGTTAGCCTTTTGTTTTCATGCCTCGGAATATGCCGAATTCAGAATTTGGCAAAATAGTCAATAATATCAAGGCAATCATTAAGACAAGCTCTTAGTGATCCCTCTAAGCATTGAAATTCACCAACAACTTGCTGCACCACTAGCAAAGAATCACCATAGGCTTCAACATGTTTTACCTCCATGGAACGCAACATAATCAAGCCGAATAAGAGAGCTTCGTATTCGTTTTGATTGTTGGTACAATAGAAACTTAATCGACTTGACATCCCAATTTCAGCACCATTGGGAGAAACAATAACAATGTCAACTTAGCCTCATTTGCAAGCCGATTAATCATATTGTCACATCCATAAAGTACATCCAAAATGCATATATCATGCCCCTGGGCTTTAAAGCTATCAAAGTAAATTCCATGGGGCTTTCTAATAGAACGATGGTCGCAAGCATTCATCGGCTATATTTTTACACTAAGGGCGATATCAAAATATCGGCCATATGAATTCATCCACATGAGTATGCATAGCCAAAACAAAATATTTTGGCTCTTGATTATTGGTAAGCATAATAATTTGGCAACCCTCCATCACATAAAGATCCACACCAAGGATCAAAATAAGGAGCTAAGAGATAACTATACATACCATAGGATTAATTCCACATAGGCATAGGCAGAGAATATGGATGATGCCATGACCAATGATTTTGATGATTCAGCGCAAACCTCCAACTCGATAATTGTTTCTTGAATCTCCTTCTTTCCTTTGCCTTCGTTGCACCACTTGCTTGAGCATCATCCTTCTGAGCTTGAATACTTCCTTTAGGAACCCATGCCAAGCCCTTTTCTTTCAGCTTCTCTAGCACTAAGCTTCTGTAACTTCTTTGTTGCCACTTTGGTAAACCGATTGAGCATATCGATTTTATTTCTGTTTTGGACAGTGGTAAATTTTTATTAATTTTGGGCACTCTCACCTTCTTTTGTTCAGATTTAGCACCTAGAATATCAATAGATAATTTCCTCATTTCTTTGCCATCAATAGCCGGATTTTTCAGCAATGTAATCGGCTTTTTGATAGTTAAATTCAGATCTGAACTCTTCTTCTTTTGGTCATCATACTTCACGCGGTAAACTTGCTTTACCACTTTCTTCTTCGGTTGAGCTTCGGGACAACTTTGATCAAAACGGTCTTTATAAGATGATGATCTCTCTAAATATCTAGGAGCTGCATACTATACATATTGTGGCCTAAAATATGGTAGAACATGTGCCTCTTGATCAAACCAGCCCCAAGATGAATAAGAATGAAAATATAAGGGTTGTGATCCATATGACATGGGAATTGGCTGCTCAAAAGGAAAATATGTTGCTGCTGCGTGCGATCTATCTCAGTGCCAATTCCACTCTTGAGACTTGCGCTTTGGATGCAATTTTGATAATTGGACTTTCTTTGGCCGATTAGTGACATTTGCTTCTGCTACCTTCTTGTATTTAGCTAGAAGTTCCTCGAAGCTGAGCTTCGGCCTTCTACTCTTCTACTTGTCACGTCCTTTGTCTCCAATAGCTTTGTGAGCATCCTCCTTCTCTTCACCATCTTGAAAAACATGCTCCAAAGGAGGATCCTGTAACATCCTTAGTGTTACACTGTAAATCATTTACTAAAACATGTCATGAGCATCATGTTTATGTGTTAATGCATGTAATAGAGTGTGTAGATCAATTTCTAGAACTCGAAACGATCAACAGAAATGCAAAACTAAAGTTGATTCGATAGTCATGTTATATCACTTAGGGTTTAAAACCACTTTTTATTAAGCAAAAATGCTATAGAACATGTATGTGATACGTAAATAAAGTTTGAAGTACAAACTTTGTAGATGACAATGAAATATTTGCGGTCGAAAAATGATATTACTAGCTAATATTTCCACTAGCTTAGAAATCGCAAATGGAAATCAAATTCAGCTAAAAAACAGAAATTTTCAAGTCTGCCAACCGTTAGACACTGCTATGTTTAGCAATTTATTGTAAGAGATTGGGTTAAAGGGTGGTGTAGTGTTATAGCTTGATTTGGTAGTCTCATGTGCCATCTTGAGCATGGTGAAGATGGTTTAGGTTTAGGAGCAACCGTTTGGTCGTGTTGAACGCTTTAAAATTCGTGCGTGTCATTGCCTAGGGTTGGTTAGCGTCGCGTGCGCGGTCACTGCGTGGCCTTCTCACGATGTGCATGTGGCCACGTCCTGCACAGTCAATCGTGCTACCGCGCTTGGCCGGTCGAGCCATCTAGGATTGGTCGAGGACGGCCACAGCGAGCTACTGGCCCCATGCCCTGCTGCTTTGCCTCGTGCTGCCGTCTTGGGTGCCGTCGTGGACGCACTGCACTATCGTCTTGGGTGCCGCCGTGGCCGAACTACGCTACCGTTGTGTCCGCACTATCGACGCTCCTCGTGTTGCAACGCTGCCGCTGTCGTCGCATCGTTGTCGTGTCCGCGCCTATCCACTGCACCTCTGTGCTGTTGCTGCCCCTATGCGTGTCGCCTCTTCCGCGTGCACGTGGGCGAGCCACCATCGCCATGCCATTTATGGCACTGTGGCTTGCGGGCCACACCGGTTGGACAGGTGCACATGTTGTCCGTAGCGCCAGCACGTGGGCCTCCCGAGCTCGCCGCTCGCGTCCCGCCAAGGCAAGGACGAGCCAAGCCACTGCCACACTCCATTTCTTTCTTTCTCTCTTCTCCCTCTACTTTTTGCTGCCGCCGAGTCATGTCACGACATGTTAGAGAGCAAACACCTCTCATCAATTCCTTGTGCTCACGTCATCGCCCTCACGTCCCCTCTCTAGCCGACCCCACCCCGCCTTGATTGTGGCTCGTCCGAGCTCCAATTTTGGAGCTTTGCTGCCACCATGCCATTAAGGCCCATCACCACCCGCGTCGTGGCCAGCCTCCACCACTTCACCCCGCACCAATCCCTCAACACCACTAGCTCGCCTTGGCTCCCTCTTCGTCGTGCACTCGCTAGTCATAGCTCTATTACCATCTCCTCGCCGTTGACGTGGCTGTGCCTTTGCGATCTACCGTTCACCTCATAGCACGCATGTGGCTAGCCTCGCTCGGGTCATCTCTGGCTAAGCTGGCTTCTCGGTAAGGTCACTGGTGAGTTGTCGTTGCTCACCCGCTACACCTACCGCCTTGTTGTTGTTGTGGCTAACCTAAACACCGTCACCATTACCATAGGGTGCCTATCGTCGTGGAGAGGTCCTTCTATGGTGTCCTAGCCCATGCAATCGTCGCCCATCATCTCACGTCAAACCCTAGGTGAGCGTTGGCCTCGTAGATAGGTCAGCGTGGGTCCCGTGTGGCCGGCGTAAGCGCTAGTGCCACAGCTCGCTGCATCGGTGCACATGAGGATGGTCGAGGACCTTGCCGTGTAAAGAGGAGAAAGATCCGAGGGTTCCATTGCAAAGTCATTGTCTATAGAAATAGTACGTGTAGTGTTCGCGCTATTTTCTGATAACGTAAGGGTGTTTTTGCTAATGTGCCAGCGCACATGGGCTTCCTCGCCGCTGGCCGCCTCGCATGCGTGGGCCGTTGCCACATGGGCCACAAAGCGTGCCGCCGTGCACTCGCGCGCTACGTCGCGTGTGGGCCTCGTCGGGCTGAAATCAGTTTAGTTTTTTCGTGGAGAATAGAAATAGCTTTTCATTTTAATTTTGAGCTATTTTAATTCTGAGCTAAACTTTGGTAATTAATGTAAAATCATGTAGGTATCAAAAAATTATGAAACTAATTTTGTTAGGTTTCTAAAATTGTGCTCTATCTGTTAGTGTATTTAGTTCATATATGTACTTGTGGATACCAGGAGCTATTAAATTATTTGAGAGTGCTCAATATTATTAAGTTAATTATTGTAGGAAATTTTGTGGTAGATTGGTAATAGCAAAAACCTCTAAAATTTTTATAGTAGGTTCATTGTATTATTATGTGATCACTGTAATTTTTGTAACCCTAAAATAGACTATTTAATATGGTAGCTAAATACCCATTAAGGCTAAATGAGTAATGGCATGATATTGGTTTATAAAAATTGAGCACTTGTAGGGTGAGCTTGGAATCTATTGGATAGAGATAATGATTAGCTTAGTATTTTAGTCATTAGAGCAGCTTAGTAGCTTAGCATGTGTATTCTTATTTTAAGAGTTGTTGTTGCCAAAATACTAAGTGTTGCTTCATCATTGCATGCATGTAGAGAACGGGTTGGCGGAGATCATGACCATCGGAGATCATGAGTTCGAGGAGGTGATCGAGGAGTATGAGGAGGAGATCCTCATGTAGGAGGAGGTCCTAGAGTCCACCACTGACTGACTGAGCTGACATCGCGCCTACCCAAGGCAAGCCCCGGTGTATAACCCTTATTTTGAATAATCAATGGATATATATATGTGATGTGCATTTATGTTATAAGATTTATATTGAAACTACATGCATAGATAACCTACCTATGAGTCCTACTAGCATAGGTCGACTAGTTGCTATGCTTAGGCTATCGGTAGCATGAGTTACCTGTCGTTACTCACAATAGGTGATTATTATTATCACTCTTATGATAAAAATGGTGAAAAAGAAATGGACACGGGGTAGGGATATGGTACGGGTATTGGTGGGTGTAATAGGTTATGTCCCGTGGCCAACAGGGCATAGCTTGGTTACACTATTTTCCCTGTCCCTGTTGGTTAAGGATCATCCATTGCATTGAATTCTAGTTAGGTCACAGACTTATTATCCTGAGCATATACTTGCTTATGGGAGTGGGAAGACTCGTTGCTCTCTTGTCATGGGTTCTAGCTCTTTTTGGACTGACTAATTGGAGGCGGGGATGGTGGAGGGCTAAGCACCACACTGAGTCTGGGACTTAGGTGTGGGGGGCTTGGAGTCTAAGTTTGGACAGGGACCTAGACCCTTGACAGGAGAGTGGTGGGTTGGTCTTGCTTGTGCCTAGGGGTACAAGCGAAGCATATGTTTCAGGGTACCCAGCTGGGCTACATTGGTTCGTGAATCTCCGTGTAATACAATATGACTTGTATACAATCTAGCACCGTAGTAAGAACTAGAAGATGAAAGATGGTGAAATGGATCTGATTGCTCAACTCTTGCTTGAAAGTAGAACAGGTGCGTACATAGAATGGTTAGCATGAACTAATCGGGACTGCTAATAAGAAACATAGATAAGGATTTACTACTAGTAATGCTTTTTGCAAAAAGGAAACCTAACAAACCAAAAAGCCTATCATATCCTTTGGAGTCGGGAAATTATTCCCACTAGTCGGGTAAGTCTTGCGAGCACATTATGCACTCAGGGTTTATTTACCACTATTATAGGTGCAGCTTGAGGAATAGCTATTGTGTGGAGGATTCTTTTGGTGGGCACAGACAGATCCTTGTTTCTTACCGTTAGGTGTTTATTGTAATTCCGCTATTTAAATTCCGCACTCTGAACTTGGTATTGTAATAATGTATTTCTAAGAACTCTTGTTGTATGAAATGGACTAAGTATTGTAAACTCGTTCTCATTATTGGATCCGGGAGGAAAAACGTGGATTATTCGAGTTCTCCCTTGGGGTGTGCTTGATAGAACCGTCTAATGTAGCTTACTTTCGGGGTGCTTAGTGTCTGGTGGAAGATGAGCGCTTCCGGAAGCGTGCTATTTTGGGCGGTTCTACCACAGGTGGTACTAGAGCCAATAATGAGTCTATGAGTTTCATAACTCTTTTCAAAACCTAAAATTTGACCAACAAAAGTTTGCGAAAAGTAGGATGCGATAAAATTATGTAAATAAGTATAAGCCCTAGTAATATGGTCTATCTAGGATAGTGGCACTGATTTTACCTAATCAATTTTCTGCAGGTACACTAACTTACATCGCGTAAGAATCGTTTAGCAAGTAGAAAGCGAGTGTACGATTGTGCCAAAAAATGTTGTGAATATCGCTATATTCCGGCTTGAGTGAACGAGTAGGACGATGCATGCATCATGAAAAGAGAATCTTGCTTAAACTAAACTTCCCCACATGTATAAATTGGATTAGTGAATTGATAGGATAACCTAAAAGAATACTTAAATAAAAGTCTTATCATTTCTCTAAGTCTCTTGTTCCTAATCTGGAGGGTTATCCCTACTGGTTGGTTCATATCTGTTACAGATGAACCTAAGGTCTGGTCATGGGAGTACCAGTGCTGGGATGGGCCGTGGTCTTGGTTTATGTAACACCCTAGGTGTTTGGCTTCCACTAATTGCATTTCATTTCATAAACATGTGCCTCATCTATCTCATCATGCCATTGTTTCTGAAACATGCATATGCAACATTTTCAACTATGTGTGTTTCATACTTGTTTGCTTGGGAATGGTAGTAGTGCAACCTGTGAATGTAACATGAATTTCTCATACTTTGAAACATGGCAATATGGTAGTAATGTGACAAGTATAAAATGACAACAAAGTCCTGAAACATGTGAAACATTGCATTGCAACATTTGGGTGAATTGCTTGTTTTGTTGTTTCATCACATGTGATCATTTGAAATGGTATAACAATTGTGTAAGGTGGTTGATCATGGTCTAATACACCTTAACTACACTTAGGGAAATTGTTTGGACATGGTTCATGTAGATCAAAATGACAAAAATGCCCTCAAGTGGAGGTTTGACTGGAATTGACCCTTAGAGTGCCATAGTTTGACTGATTCAAAAGTCCAACTTAGGGATCTTGCATGGCTGTGCACCCTTTACCAAAGTTGTAGCTAATTTATCAAGGAACAAAAGTTGTTTTATGATCATCTCATGAAAATGGCTAGAACAAGCTCAAACATGGCCCACAAGTCAGAATTTCATGCTGATTTCATACTTAGAAATTTTCTAAGTCCTTAAGTGTTTTGCAGTTTCGTGTACCCAAAGTTTTCACCTTGTATCTCCCTAACAAAGCCAAACCAGCTCGAGCTCCAATGATAAGAGTTGTAGTTCACATATAGATGATCAACTTTGTTAACTATGGCATGATCTAAATCATCACAGATTAGGAGCTAATCATCGTCAAACTTGCTCTGTCAGTCATCATCGGTGATCTTTGAATCGCAATTTTCTAAAAACCGTCAGAGCCGCCGTGGCCGATCGGCGTAGGAGCCGCTCGCCGCGTGGCGTTCATGCGCTGCCGAGGTCTCCACGTCGTGCGTCCGCGCTCCAGAAGAGGGCCAGTGCCTGCCCGAACGCACCCGCCTGCTCCATTGCTTCCCTCTCGCCTTCTCCGCGCGCAGCACCGAGTCCGCAGCCACCCTCCATTCGCGACCGAGCGTCGCTATCGTCGTGCACGCTCATCGCTGCAAAAATGCGCTGGCCATCTCGTTCCTAGCCTCGCCGTGATCCCCTCTACCTCCTCCACCCCACCGTCGATCCAATTGTGCCTTGGTAAGGGCGAAATCACAGTTTCCTTCCACCGCCGCCATGGCTGACCTCGCCGGCATTGTTGCTCCACGTGGCCTGTCGCCACCGTGGCCTTCCCGACCTATCTCTTTCTCGTGCTAGGTCCTAGGAGCGCTGCTGAAGCTCGTAGGGTCACCCATTCGAGCCGTAGTGCTATAGCCTCGCTGGAGCCGACCATGCCATGGCCGCGCGCCGCTGTGCTCGTCGCCAACCCCGGTAGCCACGGCAATAGCAGCGATTGAGGACACCGCTAGATGCGCACGGGCAAGGCGACCGTCGTAGCACCGCTGACCTCGCCGGAGGAGCCACCGGCGACGAGCTATGCCACCGTCTCCTTCTCCTCCCCTGCTTGTCTCTCTGTCACGTGGGACCCGCACGTCAGTCGCTGACGCACGCAGGCGGGAGCCTGGCTGGGCCATGCCGTTGCTGGGCTGCGCTTGCGCACGCGTCATGGGCCACCATTTCTTCGGGCCGGCCCACCAGTAGTGAATTGGTTCTCTTATTTTGTTTTGTTTTATTATTTCACAGATTTGTGTACATATTTAAAAATATGTAGCTCTTAGATGGTAGATCCAAATGATGTGGTTCTAATTTTGTTGAGTTCATGATAATGTCTAGTTTCTACTAAAAATATAATCCATGCCATGTTCTGTTATGAAAATGGGAGTTTCTATTTATCTCTTTTAATCATGCAAGAAATAGGGGTAATTATATCTTTTTCTAGGTAGCTTCAAATAGCATGAAAATTTTATGGTGTATTGATCATATCATGAATATCTTGTAGTTAAATTTTCATAAATTTTGGACACTGTTTGTAGGAGATAGAAAGTTTTCTTATTTGCATAGGTGGATTTTGTGTGAATTTTCATAATTTTTCTATAGATCCAGTAAAGGTAAAAATTGGTGAGTGCTATTCTTATGCTAGAATGATACTAGGAAAAATAAGAAATCTATTGCTTGACACATTTCAATAGGGTTTCCTAATTATGCAAAAAATAGACATGCCACCTGTTATTTTGGATATAGCAAGTTCTGCTTGCTCAATGGCTTTGAAATTTTTATGGTAGTCTATGTGAAGCATGAGATAGCTACTGTAATTTTTGTAGATTTTTATGAATAGTTTTACTATATATTGCTTTAATAACCTAATTAACTAAATAAATTGGAAAAGGATATTAAATAATTTATTTAGAAGTTAGCACTATACTTTCTAGTGTTCCTCTAGTATGTGCAACAAGTTGGTAAACTTGGTTTGGTTAGATTAGGCTTTTGCATCATCATTAAATAATTAAGTTAGTAGCCCTGTCATTTCTGGATAGATTCTAGATTTACTGGAATTCGATTTGGTTAACGTAAGAATCATGCTGTGATGTTTACAATTGTTTTGTAGAGAATTTCATAAGCTTTCTAGAATATCCTCATGCAAGTCATTTGGAATTGTAGAACTCTGGTTGTGATTGAATTAAGGGACTACTTGTGTGCATATGAAACTTTAAATGTTGATTTATGTATGCCTTTACTATTTCTAAGTTTGTGGTAATGTTCCTAGGTGTTAGGCCTTTAATGGAAGATGAACATCTTTATCTTAGGTTATGCAAGTTAGGTAAGTTGATTTTGTTCTTTAAGTTAAGTTAGATACATGCTTAAAGTGATTGGAATAGAGCTATTTTACTCGGTAAACGGGTATCCAGTGATGTTTTCGTTAAACATTTACTGTGATTCATTCATCATGAGCATCATGTCATTCCTTATGCATCCATGATATTTATCTCATGCATCGACATGCAATAGGTGTACTGGAGGGAGTAACACTGCTGGAATTTGAGGAACTGAGCGAGCAGCAGCAGCCGACACCGGAGGTTCAGGAGGTGCAGCCTTTAGGAGAAGTGCCAGACGAGGTCGCCATTGAGTGCCCGGATCACCGTCCTTACAACTTTGTGAAAGGCAAGCCCCGGAGCATATTAAGCCTCCTAATTTCCGAAATGCAGTTACAGTATTATTGTTACATATATATATTGTTGCATTAAGTTTAGGTGTTGGATGCAAACACTTGCTGCATTGGTTATCCAATCCTTGTCCAGATATCATTACCCTGAATCCCATGTAGCTTAGGCTCATGTAGTGCTTAGCCCTACTTAAACACGGTAGAAGTTGGGTGATTTCCTGTGACCTGTGAGATATAGGAAGATACATATGGCACGGTTGGCTATATTTGCTATCGTGGAAAAGAACCAGTCTTAATTTGAAATGAAGACCGGACGGAGGCTTGCCAGTTTGCAGTGACTCCGTCTGTGTCGCTTAAGGACTGATTCTTGGAGCCTTTCCTATTCATGTTGAACGCATGCCTCTCTCTTAGTTGGCCGTGTCCAAAGATCGACCACGAAGCCGAGTAGCTCACCTCAGGCCGGGAGTCGATAAGTATAAAGTGCGCCTCGGAAGGGAGCCGTAGGCGTGAGTCCAAGGGCAGGTGATTTAAAAGTCCTGATCGTCCTGGCAGAAGGGTAATCCCTGAGAGTGCTGGCGCTGATCGAACCCGCGAATTTGGTTCCTGAGATGTCCCAAAGGTGACCCACGGCTACCCTTGCTAAGTATGCCAGGGTGAGAGTTAGGAATACCCCCTTAGCTGAGTTGTAATTCGATTCGAGTCGCCGTCTCTCCCGGTTAGTGAGAACTTGACGGGCTTATCTCCAATGTAGATACACTAAATAACCTAATGGTTCAGAAATGATGATATGATGATGACAGCCTTATTATACCTGCTATGGTTAATATTGTTTGCTCCTAATAAGTGAGTGCTCTAGTACAGGTGCTAATCTAGTGGACAGGTAAATAATGATAAGCTTGATGCTAAGTTTAAGTTGGTCACTATAATCATAAGCTCTTTTATGCAACTGTGTCAAGCTAGCCCACCTGAAAAGCCTTGCATGATCCTTGGTGTCTTTTATTTCTGGTTTTGACGGGTAAGTCTAGCTGAGTACCTTCTCGTGCTCAGGGTTTATCTCCCACCTGTTGCAGATGACCAGTTCTACTTTGGTTGCTGCAAGTACTGCCTTCTCCCAGCTGGGGATGAAGACTAGACTATTGGGCGCGGTCTCTACTAGTTCTCATCCCTGATAATGCTTTTGTGGGACATGACTCAGACTTGGCAATGTATTTGAAACTATGATGTTTTGTACTCAACTATGTTGCTTTCGCACACTCAAACTTGGTTTGTAATATGTTATTTGAACTCTGATGGATGTAATTCAAATGCTACTTGTGAAATGTTGTAACGAATGATGTGTTGTGTTGAATCACTACGATCTTGGTTTGTATGTCGAGAGTTGGTTGAAATCCTTCGTGATTTCCGGACTACCGGGATTATGGGAGCTTAAGTACAGGAATTTGATCGCTTTGGTGATTGTTTTTGTACTTACGTTCTTATGATTTGGTCGGTTCTGTTATAGCTGGTATCAGAGCAAGATTCGACACTAAACATGTCATTTGTGTATTTAAAACAAAAGTATTTGTGAAAATCCTAAATTAAATACTAAGTATTGCCAGTGGTCATATCCCTTATGCCCAAATAAGGACTCTTAGGTGGCTTATTAAAGTACTAACTTGGGGGTTCCTGCTTGTTTCTGTTTCGTCGTCCATATGGCGTGCTATTGTATGGATGCCATCCGCTTGGGTGGTAATGTATGGATCAAAATACCTCTATGCTCTGGTAAGTGGGAGTTGTGAGAGCATGACCGTCCAACCGTCGGTCTAGGGGAGAGTAGTTGTGGTTGCTCGCATACTTACATGTTCAATCATGTATCTATGAGAGTACTTAAATGTGGGTATCTATGATAGGTAGCTGTGATACTAGAGTATATGCATCAGGGGATGCATGTATGAAAGTATTTAGTTTACTGCTTACTTTTTTTGCATTTTGGGAAATTACGGGGCTGAAATGAAATTTTCTGCAGGTACACTAACAACGTATCGTTGTAGATCGACTAGCTACCGTATACGAGAGAACATATGTATGCCACTGTATATTCGCTAGCCTTTAAATTTTTCTAGGTTTGTGAGGACGTACGGATCGTGCATGCATCATGTTTAAGCATACATGGCATTTCTTACATTACTCCCTCCTTTAAAATATGATTGTCCCGATTAATTAAATTTCGTATCCCTTAAATGATTCTCTCCTTACGTTGCAACTTTTTGCTATAGATGGCGCGCATGAAACTCACTGCTCGCAAGTCTGCTGGAGGTAGGGCGCCTCATCACCGGTTAGCTCCTCGTGATCCCCGTCCTAAGCCTACTGAGGCGGAAAGGCTGAGGGCAGAGCTGGCCAAGGTGACTGCTGAGAGGAATGCGGCTCAGCACTGTTTGGAGCAAGTAACATAGGAATGGGACCAAGAGACCCTTGAGGTTCAGAGGTTGACAGTTGCTCACCGCAATTGTGAACGTATGTTGATTCACATGATGAACCAACGGAATGAAGCCTGGCACGAAGAGAATGTGTTGAGAGTGCGACAGGTGGAGTTAGAGCAGCAGTTGGCAGTTGCCGAGGAGTACAATGACCATCTCCATGAGGAGGTTCACCTGTTACACAATCAACTTCACCCTCGCCTGCCACCTGATGATGAGGATGAGATGGGTTCTGGTGTCATCATGGCTGAAGGTGATGATGACATGGAGGTCGATGGACCTGAGGATGCTCCACCTAATGAGGAGGAAGATGAGGAGTTAGAGCCTGCTAGTGATGAAGATGGAGGAGAGATCTTTGACACTGACTCTGAGGACGATGCGTAGTTTAGCTTACTACTTAGCTAATGCGCTAGAGCTAGTCTTTTGTTGATCCTCATGCATGAACGAGTAGCTTTGTAATAAGTTAATCGTTAGGATGTAATATCGGACCCTCTGTTATTTCGGATGAAAGTTTGGAACCACTATGGCTTGGATGTAACTTCTCAAACGTGTTATGCTCCACGTATGTGAGCTTTTGCTGAATTTCGTCTTTGCGGTCTATGGATCTCGTTGTTGGTTAAGTTCATCGCATTTATGTGTCAATTGATGCGCTTGATGAGTTGTGTGATTGTGATGAATGATTGTGCCTCTGTTGATTTTAAATGCATTCTCTCCAATGGAATCAGTTTGGCATAATTATACAATTCATCTACAAAAGTTTCCACATCGTCAGTGCTCATTGGCTATACCTTTTTGCAGATGGCTTATAACCTTCGTCGTGGTCGTAGCATGGGAGATGAGGAACAACCACCTCCTCCACTGCCCACACCAGCTGAGCTAATGCAGATAGTCGTGGAAAGTCAGCGCATGCTAGCTGAGGCTATGCGCCATATGGCTAACCGTGATGATCGGCATGTCCGCCAGGGACCCGAGCCGAACCAGTACAGCAGCTTTAAGGACTTCATGGACACAAAGCCTCCTATCTTTCGTGAGGCAGAAGAGCCATTACAAGCTGATGAATGGTTGAGCATGATAGAGCAAAGGTTTGGATTGCTCCGTTTGACTGAAGGAATGAAGGCTTCGTATGCAGGACACCAGCTCCAAGGCCCTGCAGGCTTCTGGTGGACCCATCACAGGACCACCTTCCCTGCTAACATTGAGATAGTTTGGGACCAATTCTAGATAGCTTTCCGGGGACACTTTATCCCTCCTGGTCTCATGGCCATTAAGCATACCGAGTTTATGAAGCTAACCCAAGGCAATAAGAGTCTTAATGAATACCTCTAGGCATTCAACAACCTAGCAAGGTATGCTCCCGAGTTTGTGGATACTGATGCTAAAAGAATAGCTAGTTTCAAGAGGGGACTTTCCCCTAAACTGATGAAGTCTATGGGTAACTGCAAGTGTGTCACCATCAATGAGTTTATCAGTGACACCCTGACCCAGGAGAACAATGATAAGATATATGCTGCTTCCAAGACCCGTAAAAGAAACTTTGAGGCAGGAGCTTCTCAGTCTAAGGCTCCAATGGTATCCAAGACCCAGTACCATCCACCCAATGCTAATGTCCGGTACCGCCCACCTCAGAAGAAGAATCAAGCTAAAACTGGTTTCCGCAAGGGGTACACAATTTCCTTGCCAAAGAATACCTCTGGGCAGGGCAGCTCCAATGCCCCACCAGCTAACAGGTAGTGCTGGAACTATAACCAGCCTGGTCACTGGGCAAATAAGTGTCCCTATCCTCCCAAGAATGCTCAAGGAAACGTCCGTCAGGGGCGTGTTCACTACACGACTGTGGAGGAAATTCCTGCTGGTGAAGTGGTCACCGCTGGTAAGTTCCTTGTTAATGATCACCCTGCAGTTGTGCTCTTTGATTCAGGGTGCTTCGCATTTCTTTGTGAGTTCTACTTTTGCGTCTATGCATAAGATGAATGTGATTACAATTGTCAAGGGTGGTTATTGTATTAGTGCTGCTGTAAATAATATCATGACTAACCAAGTAGTTAAGGATGTAAAGATTGAGATTGGGGATCGAGAGTTCCTTATGGATCTTGTAGTTCTACCGGGGGTAGGAATCGATGTAATCCTAGGAATGAAGTGGATGAGCGAGAATGGAGTGTTGATCGATACATCAACCCGTGTGGTAATGTTGAGGGATCCTGTGGATAAGAAGGGTTTTCTAGTGCAGTTACCTCGTGATATCTCTATCCACAATACGACCAATGCTACCCTAGCCAAAGCCATTGAGAATCTACCAGTTGTCTGTGAGTTTCTAGATGTCTTCCCTGATGACTTGCCTGGATTACCTCCGGACCGTGATGTAGAATTCAAGATAGAGCTTATTCCGGGTATGACTCCTATTTCTCGAAGGCCCTATAGAATGCCGCCCAATGAGTTGGCTGAGCTAAAGAGTCAGTTGAATGAGCTACTAAAGAAAGGTTTGATTCGGCCTAGTTCTTCTCCTTGGGGTTGTCCGGCTATCTTTGTGAAGAAGAAGGACGAGTCTCTACGCATGTGCGTGGATTATTGCCCCCTTAATGCTGTTACCATCAAGAACAAATACCCTCTTCCTCGCATGGATATTCTGTTTGATCAGCTCTCCAAAGCTAAGGTATTCTCCAAGATCGATTTGAGGTCTGGTTACCATCAGATCAAAATTCGTCCTGAAGATATACCTAAGACAGCTTTCTCTACTCGTTATGGCTTGTTCGAATACCTTGTCATGTCCTTTGGGTTGACAAATGCTCTGGCACACTTTATGTACCTAATGAATTCTATATTCATGCCAGAATTGGACAAATTTGTCGTGGTGTTTATTGATGATATCCTTGTATATTCTCAGAATGAAGAAGAGCATGCTGAACATCTAAGAATTGTTTTAACTCGGTTATGTGACAACCAGCTTTATGCTAAGTTCAGCAAGTGCGAATTCTAGTTGAACAAGATACCTTTTCTAGGTCATGTGTTATCTGGTGATGGAATTTTGGTTGACCCTACTAAGGTGCAAGAAGTCCTAGAGTGGAAGGCACCTACTACGGTCACAGAAGTCCAAAGTTTCCTGGGTTTGGCTGGCTACTATCGTCGCTTTATCCCGGATTTCTCAAAAATCGCCAAGCCCATGACTCGACTACTTCAAAAAGATGAGAAGTTTGTGTGGACTCCGAAGTGTGAAGAGGCTTTCCACACTTTGCAGACCTTACTAACCTCTGCTCCTGTATTGGCACAACCTGACATCGAGAAGCCTTTTGATGTCTACTATGATGCATGTGGCACCAGTTTAGGGGTGTGTTCTTATGCAGGAGGGCCGAGTAATTGCTTATGCTTCACGCTAGCTTCGAAAACATGAAGTCAACTATCCTACCCATGACTTAGAGCTAGCCGTGGTTGTTCATGCCCTGAAGATTTGGAGACATTACTTGCTGGGTAATGTGTGCAACATCTATACTGACCATAAAAGCCTCAAGTATATCTTTACTCAACCCGAGTTGAACATGCATCAACGGCGATGGTTAGAATTAATCAAAGACTAGAACCTTCAAGTGCACTTCCATCCTGGTAAGGCAAATGTGGTTGCTGATGCCTTAAGCAGAAAGGCCCATTGGAATTCCTTAGTTAGTGAAGACTTTCATCTGGCACACCTCCTTCATCCTATAGTACTCCACAATATCACTGTGGATTGCTCTTTGAGAAGTCGAATTATCGAACTCCAGAAGACTGATGTGGGTGTGTTTCACATCAAGCGGAAGATGAAAGAGAAAGAGACCAAGCACTTTAGGGTCAATGACAAAGGAATTCTCTGGTTTAATGATAGGCTTGTGGTACCCAAAGACAAAGAACTTAGAAATCAAATTATGACTGAAGCCCATTCTTCTAAATTGTCCATCCATCCTAGGTAGCAGTTAAATATATCAAGATCTCAAGCTATATTATTGGTGGACCAAGATGAAGAAAGAAATCGCAGCCTACGTGGCAAGGTGCGATAACTGTTGCAGAGTCAAGGCTATTCACATAAAGCCCGGATTATTGCAGCCACTCTCTATTCCTGGCTGGAAGTGGGAAGAAATTAGCATGGATTTTATTGTTGGATTACCCACTACCAAAAAGGGTTGTGATTCCATCTGGGTTATCGTAGATCGTCTAACTAAATCTGCTCACTTTATTCCAGTCAAGTCTACCTATCACCCTCACAATTATGCTGAGATTTACTTTCAACAAGTGGTACGTCTCCATGGTGTACCCAAATCCATTGTTTCTAATAGAGGACCGCAATTCATGGCTCGCTTTTGGGAGTGCTTACATCAGAATCTTGGCACTCATCTAATCTGCAGTTCTTCCTATCATCCACAAACATTAGGACAGACTGAGCGTGTTAATCAAATTCTTGAAGACATGCTTAGAGCTTGTCTTATCTCTTGCAAAGGCTCTTGGGAGGACTGGTTACCTCTCGCTAATTCTCTTATAACAACAGTTATCAAGAGATTATCAAAATGGCTCCTTTTGAAGCTCTTTATGGCCGCAAGTGTAGAACTCCTTTGAACTGGGTGGAACCCGGGGAAAGAAGATTCTATGGTATTGATTTTGTAAAAGAAGCCAAAGAGCAAGTCCAAACTATACAAAAGAATATGACTGCCGCTTAGGCTAGACAAAAGAGCTATGCTGACAAGAGAAGAAAACCTATTGAGTTTGAAGTAGGTGACCATGTTTATCTGAAGGTATCCCCTATGAAAGGAGTAAAACGTTTTGGAATAAAAAGGAAGCTTGAGCCTCGATATGTTGGACCTTACCATATTCTCGAGAAAAGTGGAAGAGTAGCATATAAGCTCGATCTACCATGTGAGATGGGAGCTATATTCCCAGTATTCCATGTGTCCCTAGCCGAAGAAGTGTCTTCGTATTCTCGAGGAAAGAATAGCAACAAGGAAAGTCAACTTGAAATCTAATCTTTCTTATGAGGAAAAGCCCGTGCAAGTCCTGGATACTCAAGAAAGAGTGACTTGTACATGAGTAGTTAAGTTATACAAGGTAGTTTGGAGTAATCATAGCGAATGGGATGCAACCTGGGAGCGGGAAGATTATTTAAAGGAAAACTATCCGGCTTTCTATACTGATTGGTACGCTTTCCAAATCTCGGGACGAGATTTTTCTAAGGGGGGAGGGCTGTAACACCCTAGGTGTTTGGCTTCCACTAATTGCATTTCATTTCATAAACATGTGCCTCATCTATCTCATCATGCCATTGTTACTGAAACATGCATATGCAACATTTTCAACTGTGTGTGTTTCATACTTGTTTGCATGGGAATGGTAGTAGTGCAACCTGTGAATGTAACATGAATTTCTCATACTTTGAAACATGGAAATATGGTAGTAATGTGACAAGTATAAAATGACAACAAAGTCCTAAAACATGTGAAACATTGCATTGCAACATTTGGGTGAATTGCTTGTTTTGTTGTTTCATCACATCTGATCATTTGAAATGGTATAACAATTGTGTAAGGTGGTTGATCATGGTCTAATACACCTTAACTACACTTAGGGAAATTGTTTGGACATGGTTCATGTAGATCAAAATGACAAAAATGCCCTCAAGTGGAGGTTTGACTGGAATTGACCCTTAGAGTGCCACAGTTTGACTAATTCAAAAGTCCAACTTAGGGATCTTGCATGGCTGTGCACCCTTTACCAAAGTTGTAGCTAATTTATCAAGGAACAAAGTTGTTTTATGATCATCTCATGAAAATGGCTAGAACAAGCTCAAACATGGCCCACAAGTCAGAATTTCATGCTGATTTCATACTTAGAAATTTTCTAAGTCCTTAAGTGTTTTGCAGTTTCGTGTACCCAACTTTTTCACCTTGTATCTCCCTAACAAAGCCAAACCAGCTTGAGCTCCAATGATAAGAGTTGTAGTTCACATATAGATGATCAACTTTGTTAACTATGGCATGATCTAAATCATCACGGATTAGGAGCTAATCACCGTCAAACTTGCTCTATCAGTCATCGTCGGTGATCTTTGAATCGCAATTTTCTAAAAACCGTCAGAGCCGCCGTGGCCGACCGGCGCAGGAGCCGCTCGCCGCGTGGTGTTTATGCGCTGCCGAGGTCTCCACGTCGCGCGTCCCGCTCCAGAAGAGGGCCAGTGCCTGCCCGAATGCACCCACCTGCTCCATTGCTTCTCTCTCGCCTTCTCCGCGCGCAGCACCGAGTCTGTAGCCACCCTCCATTCGACCGAGCATCGCCGTCGTCGTGCACGCTCGTCGCTGCAAAAACGCGCCGGCCATCTCGTTCCTAGCCTCGCTGTGATCCCCTCTACCTCCTCCACCCCACCATCGATCCAATTGTGCCTTGGTAAGGGCAAAATCGCAGTTTCCTTCCACCGCCGCCATGGCTGACCTCGCCGGCGTTGTTGCTCCACGTGGCCCATCACCACCGTGGCCTTCCCGTCCTATCTTTTCTCATGCTAGGTCCTAGGAGCGCTGCTGAAGCTCGTAGGGTCACCCATTCGAGCTGTAGTGCCGTAGCCTCGCGGAGCCGGCCATGCCGTGGCCGGCCGCGCCGTGCTCGTCGCCAACCCCGGTAGCCACGGCAATAGCAGTGATTGAGGACACCGCTAGATGCGCACGGGCAAGGCGACCATCGTAGCACCGCTAACCTCGCCGGAGGAGCCACCGGCGATGAGCTACGCCGCCATCTCCTTCTCCTCCCCTGCCTGTCTCTCTGTCACGTGGGACCCGCACGTCAGTCGCTGACACACACAGGCGGGAGCCTGGCTGGGCCATGCCGTTGCTGGGCTGCGCTTGTGCACGCGTCACGGGCCGCCATTTCTTCGGGCCGGCCCACCAGTAGTGAATTGGTTCTCTTATTTTGTTTTGTTTTATTATTTCACAGATTTTTGTACATATTTAAAAATATGTAGCTCTTAGATAGTAGATCCAAATGATGTGGTTCTAATTTTGTTGAGTTCATGATAATGTCTAGTTTCCACTAAAAATATAATCCATGCCATGTTCTGTTATGAAAATGGGAGTTTCTATTTATCTCTTTTAATCATGCAAGAAATAGGGGTAATTATATCTTTTTCTAGGTAGCTCCAAATGGCATGAAAATTTTATGGTGTACTGCTCATATCATGAATAGCTTGTAGTTAAATTTTCATAAATTTTGGACACTGTTTGTAGGAGATAGAAAGTTATCTTGTTTGCATGGATGGATCTTGTGTGAATTTTCATAATTTTTCTATAGATCCTAGTAAAGGTAAAAATTGGTGAGTGCTATTCTTATGCTAGAATGATACTAGGAAAAATAAGAAATCTGTTGCTTGACACTTTTCAATAGGGTTTCCTAATTATGCTAAAAATAGACATGCCACCTAGTTATTTTGGATACAGCAAGTTTGCTTGCTCAATGGCTTTGAAATTTTTATGGTAGTCTATGTGAAGCATGAGATAGCTACTGTAATTTTTGTAGATTTTTATGAATAGTTTTACTATATATTGCTTTAATCACCTAATTAACTAAATAAATTCGAAAAGGATATTAAATAATTTATTTAGAAGTTAGCACTATACTTTCTAGTGTTCCTCTGGTATGTGCAACAAGTTGGTAAACTTGGTTTGGTCAGATTAGGCTTTTGCATCATCATTAAATAATTAAGTTAGTAGCCCTGTCATTTCTGGACAGATTCTAGATTTACTGTAATTCGATTTGGTTAACGTAAGAATCATGCTGTGATGTTTACAATTGTTTTGTAGAGAATTTCATAAGCTTTCCAGAATGTCCTCATGCAAGTCATTTGGAATTGTAGAACTCTGGTTGTGATTGAATTAAGGGACTACTTGTGTGCATATGAAACTTTAAATGTTGATTTATGTATGCCTTTACTATTTCTAAGTTTGTGGTAATGTTCCTAGGTGTTAGGCCTTTAACTGAAGATGAGCATCTTTATCTTAGGTTATGCAAGTTAGGTAAGTTGATCTTGTTCTTTAAGTTAAGTTAGATACATGCTTAAAGTGATTTGAATAGAGCTATTTTACTCGGTAAACGGGTATCCAGTGATGTTTTCGTTAAACATTTACTGTGATTCATTCATCATGAGCATCATGTCATTCCTTATGCATCCATGATATTTATCTCATGCATCGGCATGCAATAGGTGTACCGGAGGGAGTAACACTGCTGGAATTCGAGGAACCGAGCGAGCAGCAGCAGCCGACACCGGAGGTTCAGGAGGTGCAACCTTCAGGAGAAGTGCCAGACGAGGTCGCCGTTGAGTGCCCGGATCACCGTCCTTGCAACTTTGTGAAAGGCAAGCCCCGGAGCATACTAAGCCTCCTAATTTCCGAAATGCAGTTACAGTATTATTGTTACATATATATATATTGTTGCATGAAGTTTAGGTGTTGGATGCAAACACTTGCTGCATTGGTTATCCAATCCATTGTCCAGATATCGTTACCCTGAATCCTATGTAGCTTAGGCTCGTGTAGTGCTTAGCCCTGCTTAAACACGGTAGAAGTCGGGTGATTTCCTGTCACCTGCGAGATATAGGAAGATACATATGGCACGGTTGGCTATATTTGCTATCGTGGAAAAGAACCAGTCTTAATTTGAAATGAAGACCAGGACGGAGGCTTGCCGGTTTGCAGTGACTCCGTCTGTGTCGCTTAAGGACTGATTCTTGGAGCCTTTCCTATTCATGTTGAACGCATGCCTCTCTCTTAGTTGGCCGTGTCCGAAGACCAACTGCGAAGCCAAGTAGCTCACCTCAGACCGGGAGTCAATAAGTATAAAGTGCGCCTCGGAAGGGAGCCGTAGGCGTGAGTCCAAGAGCAGGTGATTTAAAAGTCCTGATCGTCCTGGCAGAAGGGTAATCCCTAAGAGTGCTAGCGCTGATCGAACCCACGAATTTGGTTCCTGAGATGTCCCAAAGGTGACCCATGGCTACCCTTGCTAAGTATGCCAGGGTGAGAGTTAGGAATACCCCCTTAGCTGAGTTGTAATTCGATTCGAGTCGCCGTCTCTCCTGGTTAGTGAGAACTTGACGGGCTTATCTCCAATGTAGATACACTAAATAACCTAATGGTTCAGAAATGATGATATGATGATGACATCCTTATTATACCTGCTATGGTTAATATTGTTTGCTCCTAATAAGTGAGTGCTCTAGTACATGTGCTAATCTAGTGGACAGGTAAATAATGATAAGCTTGATGCTAAGTTTAAGTTGGTTACTATAATCATAAGCTCTTTTATGCAACTTTGTCAAGCTAGCCCACCTGAAAAGCCTTGCATGATCCTTGGTGTCTTTTATTTCTGGTTTTGACGGGTAAGTCTAGCTGAGTACCTTCTCATACTCAAGGTTTATCTCCCACCTGTTGCAGATGACCAGTTCTACTTTGGTTGCTGCAAGTACTGCCTTCTCCTAGCTGGGGATGAAGACTAGACCGTTGGGCGTGGTCTCTACTAGTTCTCATCCCTGATAATGCTTTTGTGGGACATGACTCAGACTTGGCAATGTATTTGAAACTATGATATTTTGTACTAAACTATGTTGCTTCGGCACACTCAAACTTGGTTTGTAATATGTTATTTGAACTCTGATGGATGTAATTCGAATGCTACTTGTGAAATGTTGTAACGAATGATGTGTTGTGTTGAATCACTACGATCTTGGTTTGTATGTCAAGAGTTGGTTGAAATCCTTCGTGATTTCCAGACTACCGGGATTATGGGAGCTTAAGTACAGGAATTTGATCGCTTCGGTGATTGTTTTTGTACTTATGTTCTTATGATTTGGTTGGTTCTATTACAGTTTACACTATGGTTATAATGGTCACGGTGATGACATTGGCAACACTAATGGGGACAGCCACGAGGCCCACTTCTGGCTCCTCCTCCACCACCACCACCACCTCCGATGACCCATGCAGAGTTGATGGCGGAGATGCTGACTGCTCGGCGCGAGTCAGCCCGTGCCTTGGAGATGCTAGCCTAGGCGATTGGTGGCTTCGCTCATGGGGGCCACAGAGGCAATGGTGGGAATGAGGGTGGTGCTCGTGGTCCCAAGGGCCCTATTCTTACTAGGATTTCTTGAAGACACACCTGCCCATGTTCACATCAACTGCTAAGCCTCTGGATGCGGAGCATTGGCTTCATATTCTAGAGCAGAAGTTTCAACTGCTCACTATGACTGAAGAGCAGAAGGTGCGCTTTGCTGCACAGCAGCTTCTGGGGTCTGCCTTTGTGTGGTGGGATACTTTCAATGCCATGCAGCTGATGGACCACCGTGTGACTTGGTAGGAGTTTACTGCTGCTTTCAAAGTGTAGTGCATTCCTACTAGTGTGCTAAACAGGAAGTTGACTGAATTCCTAGATCTGAAGCAAGGGAGCATGTCTGTGATGGATTATGTGAACAAGTTCAACCATCTTGCACAGTTGAAAGGTCCTGATGGCTAGAGGGAGGGGGTGAATAGCCTATTAAAAATTTCTACAACAACACTTAGCAAACTTGTTAGACAATTATGAGGTGAACCGAGTGTTGCGCTAGCCTACTAAAAAGCAAGTCACCTACCACAATTCTAGTTTCTATAGTCTATATCCACACAATGGCTATGTTACTACACTAAGTTAGTGTGCTCTCAAAGGCTAACTAAGGAGCCACACTAACCAAACTAACAAGCTCTCATGACTAGCTACACAAAAGAGCTTGACAACTAGTTTATGGTAATGTAAAGAGAGAGAGAGCAAGATGGTTATACCACCGAGTCGAGGAATGAACCAATCATAAGAATGAATACCAATGAAGACCAATCACCTTGGAATCAAATGATGACACAATGATTTTTTACTGAGGTTCACTTGCTTGCCGGCAAGCTAGTCCTCGTTGTGGCGATTCACTCACTTGGAGGTTCACGCGCTAATTGGCATCACACACCAAACCCTAAATAGGGTGCCGCACAACCAACATAAGATGAGGATCACACAAGCCACGAGCAATTTACTAGAGTACATTTTGGCTCTTCACCGGGGAAAGCTCAAGAACCCCTCACAATCACCACGATCAGAGCCGGAGACAATGACCAACCTCCGCTCGACGATCTTCACTGCTTCAAGGCGTCTAGGTGGTGGCAACCACCAAGAGTAACAAGCAAATCCTGAAGCGAAACATGAACACCAAGTGCCTCTAGATGCAATTACTCAAGCAATGCACTTGGATTCTCTCCCAATCTCACAAAGATGATGAATCAATGATGGAGATGAGTGGGAGGGCATTGGCTCAGCTCACAAGGTTGCTATGTCAATGCAAATGGCCAAGAGACTGAGCTAGAGCTGGCCACATGGCTTTAAATAGAGCGCCCAATGAAATAGAGTCGTTGGCTCCTCAGTCCTCTAAAACACAGGTGGACTGGACGCGTCGGTCAGGTTGACCAGACGTAGGACCCTAGCGTCCGGTCGCCCGATGCTCACCATGTGTCATCATCCTCAAATGTTGAGTGCCCGATCTTAATAGCTAGTCAGCTTTGCATCACATGTTAAGTTGCCACTGGACACACTACAGTGTAGGACTGGATGCACTATCGCCTAGTGTCTGGTCACTTCTAGTAAGGTTCTAGAGGCGGAAATTTGCAACTGGACGCGTTCGGTGGCTGACCGGACCCAGGCCTGCGTCCGGTCAACTCAGCCTCTCTCTCTGTTGCTTGCATCAACATACGTCACTAGGTGACTGGATGCACCCCCTGCACGTCCGGTCCCTCTTTCTCTTCAGTGTCCGGTCAAGGGACCGAGGGTGGCCTTCACTGCGTGCCACTGACCGAACGCAGGGTTAGAGTCTGGTCACTGCCCAAGGCAGAGTTTGGTCAATACGAAACTTCTCCTTTTGACCACGAACTTCACCACCCTTGATCAAATGTGCCAACCACCAAGTGTATCACCTTGTGCACATGTGTTAGCATATTTTCACAAATGTTTTCAAGGGTGTTAGCACTCCACTATATCCTAAATGCATATGCAATGAGTTATAGCATCTAGTGGCACTTTGATAACCGCATTTCGATACGAGTTTCACCCCTCTTAATAGTATGGCTATCAATCCTAAATGTGATCACACTTGCTAAGTGTCTCGATCACTTAAACCAAAAAGCTCCTATCAATTTCACCTTTGGCTTGAGCTTTTTATTTTTCTCTTTCTTCTTTTCCAAGTCCAAGCACTTGATCATCACCATGGCATCACCATCATCATGTCATGATCTTCATTTGCTTCACCACTTGGAGTAGTGCTACCTATCTCATAATCACTTTGATAAACTAGGTTAGCACTTAGGGTTTCATCAATTCACCAAAACCAAACTAGAGCTTTCAATCTCCCCCTTTTTGGTAATTGATGACAACCCTTACACAAAGATATGAATTGAAATTTAATTGAATCCATGTTGCTTGCCCAAGCATATTTACCATGTGTAAAAGAATATGGACAAGTTTCATGAACCCCAAATGGTAGCAATTGCTCCCTCTACATATGAGCTAAGAGTTTGGATTGTAGCTTGCACATATACTTAGATAGGAAATATAGGAGACAATGTCTACCAAATGATGCTAAGATATAAGAGATGGACCTTTGAAGTGTGATACCAATCAGAGTGCACCAATATACCATCCTTAGCACCATGAGTAACTTAGACATACACAAAAACTAGAATACCCCATGAGATCAACATTAGAAGCAAGGGTCTAGTTTTCATAATATGAGCATGAGTCTAGTTACTTAACCTATGCATGCTATTTTTTTTATTTTATCATTCAAACCTACAACTAGCATACACCACACAAGCATGGATATTGGAATTTAAAACTTGTGCCATGCAAACAAACATATTCAAATGCATCCACCAAGTTTATGAGCTTGCTCCCCCTACTTGTGTGCTCAAAATTTTAATTGATCCCTTACTTTGTCATATCTCTCCCCCTATGTCAATTTCTCCCCCTTTGTTATCTTTTCACTATCTTTGTACACTATTTCTCCCCCTTTGTCACCAATGACCACAAAGGTTTAATTTTAAATAGGTTAAGATTATCAATGTCAATCAATGGGGTGAGGATCATTTTCTCAAATTTGGTCCAATCTAGATCATTTGCCAAAGATATTTAACTCGGTTTGATCCAAGGATAAGCTTCTTCACACCTCCAAATAAGGTTTATCTTGTACCATGTTGAGTTAAACACTTAGAGCTCATTTTCTAGGTCAAACACTAGGTTTACAAGCCCACAAATGTGTCATATGCTACCACTAGATCAAGTCAAGCATAGAAGCAATAGTGGTACCATACAATCATCAAATTCATTTAATTTTCATGAATGAGCCTATTAAATGTGAAAGATGACTAGATGCACTAATCATGTCCTTAGTAAGGATGTGTGTCATGCCAATCAAGTTTTACCTTGGATTGCTCGAAGGAGAGGCATGTCATATAAGTGGGGGGGGGGGTGCATCAACACATATTTGAGAAATCCAATATGTTCAACTCATTCCTTAGCTTGCAAAACCTTTTCTCATCTAATGACTTGGTGAATATATCAGCAAGTTGATCTTCGGTGCTCACACTCTCAATGCAAATGTCCCCTTTTTGTTAGTGATCTCTTATGAAATGGTGGCGGACACCAATGTGCTTTGTTCTTGCATGTTGAACCAGGTTGTTGGTTAACTTGATTGCACTCTCATTGTCACATAGCATTGGCACTTTCTTGAACTTAATTCCAAAGTCATTCAAGGTGACCTTCATCAAAAGTATTTGTGCACAACAAATACCAGCGGATATATATTCGGCTTCGGTGGTTGATAATGCAACACTATTTTGCTTCTTTGATGACCATGAAATAAGTGATCTTCCCAACAATTGACATGTGCCTGAGGTGCTTTTCCTTTCAACCTTGCATCCCACATAATCTGAGTTGGAGTAACCAACTAGCTCAAACTTTGCTCCTTTGGGATACCACAAACCAATATTTTGTGTCTGCTTCAAGTACCTCAATATTCTCTTTGTAGCATTCAATTGACTTTCTCTTGGTGAGGCTTGAAATCTTGCACACATGCATACACTAAACATGACATCCGGCGTTGATGCGGTCACATAGAGTAGGCTTCCAATCATAGATCAATACAATTTGTGATCCACCATATTGCCACTTGCATCACTATCCAAGTTGCCATTTGTTCCCATTGGTGTACTAATGGCTTTGCTATCACTCATGCCAAACTTCTTGAGCATGTCTTTGATGTACTTGCCTTGACTCACAAATGTAACACTCTTCAATTGCTTGATTTGAAGACCAAGGAAGTAACTTAGATCTCCAATCATAGACATTTCAAACTCATTAGCCATCATCTTTCCAAACTCTTCACAAAAATCTTGATTGGTTGATCCAAATATGATGTCATCAACATAGATTTGCAACACAAATAAGTCTTTGCCAATCTTCTTGGTGAAAAGAGTGGTGTCAACCTTGCCCATCATGAACCCTTTAGAGAGTAGGAAGTCCTTCAATCTCTCATACCATGCTCTAGGTGCTTGCTTTAAGCTATATAATGCCTTCTTCAACTTATACACATGGTCGGGCTTCTTGTCAACTTCAAAACCGGAAGGTTGCTTAACATATACTTCTTCATTGATGTAACCATTAAGAAATACACTCTTAACATCCATTTGATAGAGCTTGATGTTGTGGGCACATGCATAGGCTAGTAAGATTCTAATTGCTTCCAATCTAGCAACTGGGGCATATGTTTCTCCAAAGTCAAGACCTTCAACTTGTGTATATCCTTGTGCTACCAATCTTACTTTGTTCCTTACTACTATCCCATCTTGATCTTGCTTGTTTCTAAAAACCCATTTGGTTCCAATCACATTGTGTGGGGGTATTAACCCCTATACCCTTACGGCTGGGCTTGGGCCAGCCTGGATCAGGGGGTCCGGTCCACTGGAAGACGACGCGTGGCTCGGCCAACCTGTTCGGAGTCCCGCGCAAGGAGTCAAGGCAGATTTGGAGATCAAGCAAGATCCTGGTCGGTTAGAATAGGAGTCCTTATCCGGCCACCTATGGCAATTGTAACTGGCTAGGATTAGTTTCCAGATCTATAACCCTACCCCCGGACTATATAAGGCGGGTAGGGGACCCCTCTAAAAAACATCTCTCATTGGCATACAGCAATACAATCAAACGTAGGACATAGGTATTATGCCTTCTTGGCGGCCAAACCTAGATAAAACCTCGTGTCTGTCTTGCATCACCGTCTTGTTTGTGGCTTGCGCATCTGTCTGCCGATAATCTACTACCTTGGGCATACCCCTAGGTAGACTGCCGACCATATTTCATCGACAGTGGTGCGCCAGGTAGGGGGTGTGCGTATTGCTCTCCAAGCAAACAAGATGGTCATCATCTCTAGCTCCGTGGCTACACCGAACGGACTCACGTTCACCATCGACCAGATCACCTAGACCACCGGCTCCGACGACTTAATCACCATGACCACGGAGGAGGCGCGGATTCAATCTGCGTCGACCGCTGCTTCACCTGCATTGGCTACGGCTCTAACCATGGTGGATACAGCTCCGACCATGGTGGATCTGGCTTCGACCATGGTACATCTGGCTCCGACCACGCCCACATCATCTTCAGCCACGCTGACAACCCATCATCCGCTTCCCGCTACAAAGGGAAGCAGATCGACAACACCGACCTGCTCGACTCCATCGATCGGGTCGGCACCAAACTCGCTGAAACCCTAGCTCTGGTAAGTTCAATTCAAAGTCAACCTAATGAGTAGGTAACCGCTCCCCACAACAGATCTACCCGACCAGCTCGGGCCAGTCATCCTGCATGACTTGGTACAGATCTCGTGGTCATATCTACTCCTGAAGGGTGCTCCGCTCGTCGCCGGCCAGCCTCCGCGACAGGTCTCCGGCTCTCTGAGTATGAAGCCTCGATGGAGAACTACCAGGCCTAGCCCTACGGCCTACGAAATGCTGCCTCCAACTACGCGTATAATATACAACGCCGCTTGAATCTGTGTTTTATACATCAACCTCGATCGAAGCCACGCAACTTCATCAACATGATCCGGATTGAGGATTATCAAGAAGGATCCATCCACACAGTCCAAGAGGGTGACTCTAGCTCCTCATCTGGCATCGCATCTAATGCCTTCATCCACACTGAGCTCCAGCATCATGACGATGAAGGCATCGAATACGATCTGGATATCCCAGACCACGCCCCGGGGTTCCTACAATTCCCGTCTTTCCCACCAAGGCGAGGGGATTTGATCAATGTTGTTAGTAATGACGAACCACCAGTAGTCGGCAAAACAAAACAAGAAAGGATTGCACGCGAAGCACGCAATATTGACTGGTTTAATTGCCGACAAATCGAAGCCAAAGCAGAAGAGGAGGCACGACGCATAAGGGTCTAGCCACGCGACCTCAACAATGCCTTCGACAGGGTGGGGGACAAACAGGTCTTTAGGACTCCAAGCGCCAACGTAGCCATTGCTATGGCGACAATGCAACGGCTACCCAATACCCCGAAAACCTAGGCAATTCACGATGATATACAAGCTTATCTGACAGCTGCTATGGCCCAGACCGCAGACATTGTAAATCAAGCCTGGGCTCCATTCGTCTCAGTCGAGTCAAGCCACAGCCGCCAGTACTCAAGTCGCTCACAAGCCACCCAACCAACATGGCTCACGCAACAATGACCCATCAGACAACCGTCAAGGCAGAAACGGTGGCCATGATGGTGGTCGGGATGACAACCGCCGTCGGAGGACAACCGCCGCGATGTCCGGGACGACAACCGCCGAGACAACCACGATAATCGCCGCGATAACCACGGTCGCAGGGCTAATCTAGATGGCAACCGAGATCGCCGCGATGGCAATAACGATCTCCGCCATTACCTCGGAGGACGTGATCTACGCGATCGCATCAACCAGAGAGCCAATGATCGTGCATCCCACGAAAGCTATCGCCGTATGGAATATGATACTGCCCATGGCTCGCCGGGTTTGAAGCAGTTTACTCCGCACCTTCGCCAAGTCATATGGCCCAAGAACTTCAAGCTCGAAAAACTTCAGAAGTACGACGGCAAGGAGAACCCCGAATTATGGGTCATGCTCTACGAAACTGCATGCAGATCAGCCATGGCTGACGAGCACGTCATGTCTAACTACTTCCCAGTCGCTGTTGGCCATGCAGGTCACCAATGGCTGGTCAGCTTGCCGGCGAACTACTTTGATTCTTGGCAAGAGCTCAAGCAAGCCTTCATCGACAACTTCATTGCTACTTGCGAGCAACCCGGCAACAAATATGATCTGCAGCGGATCTAAGATTGGAAGGATGAGCCACTGCGAGAGTACGTCCGGCGTTTCTCGGAGATGCGCATCAAGGTCCCGTCAATCTCCGACAACGAGGCAATCGAGGCTTTCATCACTGGCCTACGCTTCCACGACGCCCTAAGGGATAAGCTCCTCCGCAAGAGACCTGAATCAGTTACAGCGCTCCTGGCCACTGCTAAGAAATATGCGGACGCCGACGATGCTAAAAAGATAATTATCGAAGAAGCAACAAGGGTTCCATGCTCCGACCACCCCCCACACCGCGACGACTACCACGGTAACCATGGTCGGAACGACAATTTTGACCGCCGCAACCAGCGCAACGACTCCCACGATCATCGCGACCAATGTAATCAGTGGCGTAACCGCCGTGACGATTACAGGGGCAAGCGTGCTCGGGAAGACGACGGCGAGGTCAACACCGTTAAAAAGGTGGCGGACTGTCATAACTATGAAGAAGACTATGCCAAAGCATTGAAAGGGCCCTGTCAGCTCCATCCCAAGTCAAACCACACCATAGGAGAATTGCCGCGTTCTCAAGTCTATCTACACACGTCAACAGGCTTCGGATACATCTAACAAGCCTAACGACGCAGGGGAACAGCGCAACGAGGATAACGACGATGAAGATGCAGATCCCCGTCACAAGTACGTTAAGCCAACCGATCGTGTGCACACCATCATTGGAGGCAAAGTGTCCATCGAGACCAAACGAGAACGCAAGCTGCTCGCCCGTGCTTGCTTGAACGTGGCCAACACCGACAACCTCATCGCTGATCCATGGCTCCCTCCTTGGTCTCACCGCGAGATCTCCTTCAGCAGAAAAGACCAATGGGCCACAATACCTGAACTAGGACATTTTCCCCTAGTCCTCGATCCTTGTATCAACAAAGTTCAATTCGATAGAGTGCTGATTGACGGTGGCAGCTCCATCGATATACTATTCAAGAATAGTCTGCCGGCCCTGAAGATAACCCAGGCGGATCTCAAGTCATAAGAGGCATAGTTCTGGGGTGTTCTCCCTGGATAGAGCTCTACACCTCTCGGGCAGATCATGCTACCTGTGTAGTTTGGGACCCCGAACCACTTCCGCACCGACTACGTCAACTTCGTGGTCGCTGGCTTTGATGGCACCTACCATGCTATCCTTGGTCGACCATCGCTCACCAAGTTCATGGCCATACCTCATTATAGGTATCTGGTGCTCAAGATGCCTACCGAGAAAGGAGTTCTAACCCTCAGGGGTAACGTATACGCAGCTTATACCTGCGAAGACGATAGCTTTAAAATAGCAGAGGCTCACGACCTCTCTATTCGCATGGCCGAGACCATGCTCGACACCAAGAAGACCTCGGCCGACCACCTAGAGATCCCAGAGCTCGAGGCTCCACGCAAGAACGTCAAGTCCAAGGAGCACAAGGTGATCCAGCTGGTCGACGGTGATCCCAGCAAAATGGCCCTTATCGGGGCCAACCTGGATCCTAAATAGGAAGACGCGCTCGTCAGGTTCTTGAGGAGCAACGTGGATGTGTTTGCATGGAAACCTGCTGACATGCCCGGTGTACCTCGGAACTTGATCGAGCACTCCTTGAATGTCAACGGCAAGGCCAAACCTATCAAGCAGAAGCTACGACGGTTCGCTCACGACAAAAAGGAGGCGATTAGGGTAGAAGTTACATGGCTTTTGGCAGCCAGATTTATCAAAGAAGTGTATCATCCGGAGTGGTTAGCTAACCCGGTTCTTGTACGCAAAAAGAATAATGAATGGAGAATGTGCGTTGATTACACTGATCTCAACAAACACTGCCCTAAGGACCCCTTCGGCTTACCTCGCATAGACGAGGTCGTAGATTCAACCGCCGGTTGCGAGCTGCTTTCCTTTCTCGATTGCTACTCTGGTTATCACCAGATCGCTCTAAAAAAGGACGACCAGATCAAGACATCTTTTATCACGCCTTTCGGCGTCTACTGCTACATGACCATGTCGTTTGGGCTCAAGAACGCCGGGGCTACCTACCAATGCGCTATACAGGCCTGCCTCAAAGACGAGATAAAAGACGACCTCATCGAGGCTTATGTTGATGATGTAGTTGTCAAAACCAAGGAAGCACATACCCTTGTTGACAACCTGGAACGCACCTTTGCAGCCCTTAACACATTCCAATGGAGAATTAAACCCAAAGAAGTGCATCTTTGGTGTTCCTTCTGGCATACTACTTGGCAACATCGTCAGTCACGATGGCATACGCCCTAACCCGGAGAAAGTCAAAGCTGTCTTGGACATGAAGCCGCCCAAAAAGGTGAAGGATGTTCAGAAGCTTACCGGATGCATGGCCGCTCTCAGTCCGTTTCATATCAAGATTAGGCGAAAAGGGATTACCGTTCTTTAAACTGCTCAAAGCATCCGAGAAGTTTGAGTGGTCGGAGGAAGCAGACGCTGCCTTCACATAGCTGAAAACATACCTTACGTCACCTCTAGTCCTCACTGCTCCTAGAGAAGACGAAACACTCCTGCTTTACATTGCGGCGACTAATCGAAGTGGTCTCCACTGCCATGGTGGTCGAGCGCGACGAGCCCGGCCACGTCTACAAGGTACAGTGACCAATCTATTTCATCAGTGAGGTACTCAATGAATCCAAGACCTAGGTACCCACAGATTCAGAAATTGATCTACGCCATACTGATAACATCCCGAAAGTTGAAACATTACTTCGACGGATATCGTGTGGTGGTCATGACTGAGTACCCTCTATGAGACATCATTAGCAACAAGGATGCGAACAGGGCGCATCGTCAAATGGGCAATGGAGCTATGCCCCTTCTCCTTGGAATTCGCAAGCCGTACTACAATCAAGTCTCAGGCACTAGTCGATTTCATCGTCGAGTGGACAGACTTAAGCACGCCTGCCTCTCAGGGGCCCGACGAGTATTGGAAGATGTACTTCGACGGCTCTCTCAACATCGACGGCGCAGGAGCAGGAGTCCTTTTCGTGTCACCATCCAAGGAGCAGCTCCGGTACGTCCTCAGGATTTATTTCCCAGCATCTAATAATGCCGCCGAGTACGAAGCATGCCTACATGGTTTGCGCATTACGGTCGAGCTCGGTGTTAAACGTCTCTATGTCTATGGAGACTCGGCTCTGGTCATCAACCAACTCAACAAGGACTGGGACACGACCAGTGAAAAGATGGATGCATACTGCAAATCGATCAGAAAGCTGGAAGGAAGGTTTTATGGCATCGAGTACACACACGTGGTTCAGGACAAAAATCAAGCAGCAGATGCGCTGTCAAAGTTAGGATCATCCTGAGCCAAAGTCCCACATGGCGTATTCGTCCAAGACCTGCTCACGCCTTCCATCGAAGAGGAAGATCCCACGGTCGACAAGCCTCTAGACAAGCAATTGGTGGCTACGGTTCCGGCGTCGAGCACCACCGAGCCACCTCTGACCACTCATGAGCCCGACTGGAGAGTACCTTTCATCAAGTACCTGACAGATGGCAGCGGTTACACTGATCGGACAGAAAACTGAGCGCCTGATGCGTCGCAGTAAGCAGTATCTGCTTCGTCGATGGCAAGTTATGGCGCAAGAACGCAAAGGAGGAAATCTTGATGAAGTGTATAACCCAGGAGGATGGCGAACATCTCCTGGACCAAATCCACTCTGGCTCCTGCGGCAACCACGCGGCCTCGAGAACGCTGGTCGGCAAGGCTTTCTGAGCAGGGTTCTATTGGCCGTCAGCTGTAGCCGATGCAGAAAAGCTAGTCCGCCACTGTGAGGGTTGTCAGTTCTTCGCCAAGAGAATCCACGTACCAGCACATGAGATCTAGACAATACCAGCCTCTTGGCCCTTCGCATGCTGGGGACTGGATATGATCGGGCCCTTCAAACCGGCTCCTGGGAAATTTACATGTGTCTTTGTGCTGATCGACAAATTTTCTAAGTGGATAGAGTACATGCCTCTGGTACAGGCATCCTCAGAAAAGGCTGTCATGTTCCTCGACCAGGTCATCCACCGCTTCGGCATACCCAACAGCATCATCACTGATCTGGGTACTCAGTTCACCAGGAACTGCTTTTTGGGACTTCTAGCGATGAAAGGAGCATAGTAGTAAAATACGTCTCGGTGGCGCACCCTAGAGCTAATGGACAGGTCGAGCGGGCAAACGGTATGATTTTGGATGCATTGAAGAAGAGGATGTACAGAGAAAATGACAAAGCTCCTCGGAAGATGGCTCAAAGAGTTACCAGCCATGGTCTGGGGCCTCAGAACTCAGCCCAGTCGTAACACCGGCGTCTCACCATACTTTATGGTTTACAGGCGCTGAGGCAGTCCTCCCAGCAGATATAGCTTTCAGATCAGCACGGGTCGAGAATTTCGACTGAAGGCAAGGTCAATGAAGTGCGGGAGCTAGAAGTGAATAGTGCAGAAGAGAAGCGGCTCGATTCTTGCGTACGTACAGCCAAATACCTTGCTGTTTTGCGCAGGTACTACAACAAGAACGTTAAAGAGCGGTTCTTCGTGGTCGGGGACCTGGTCCTGAAGTGGAAGACAAATCAGGCTGGTGTCCATAAACTCGCAACTCCATGGGAAGGGCCCTTCATGATCAAGGAAGTCACACGACCAACGTCTTATAGGTTAGCTCACCTGGACGGTACGGACGTACCCAATTCATGGCACATCGACAAGCTTAGGCGTTTCTATGCTTAACTACTGAGATATGTACTCCTCTTGTACTTTCGATTTAATTCAATAAAGCTATTATGATTTCCCCGACCACTCTGATGTGTCACTTCGAATTTTACGGTTATTCTAACTTAGCCAGTCAAAGCCGACCACCATTCCTTCCTGGGTTTTTGGAGCAGGCCCTGTCTCCGGTTCCTCCCAACGCGTGCATGGGATCCGCTCTCTACGCTATGGGTGATCGGCAGGTCCCCCCTGGTTTGACTTGTCCATGTCTACGTGTGCACAGGTCACGCACCTCACACTCCGACCACATGGCAAATTAGGGCCGTACAAACTTTTCAGGATGACGTGTCGAGTAAACTGGTACAACTAAACAGAACGCTAACATGTTCTCACTTAGTTACACCAACACGAGTTTCAAGCTTAAATACGTTTTATACAAAACAAACAAGCTTATAATGATATACAGTTACGTTATTACAAGCTTGCCTGAAGAGGTACAAGTTTACAATAACACAACTACATCCTTCTTCTACAGCTCTAGCCTATCCTGTTGGCTAGGTCAGGGCATGCGGCACCTGCTGCTCGCTGCTTCCAACATCCTGCTCGAGTCTCGGGGACTCTTGTACTGGTCGAGCTGAAGAGGATGGCCCCGCCGATGCCTGGCTGAGTCGAGACCGCAGGCTTCGCCGGTTGGCTCACAACTGATGGCGTTTCTAGCTGACTTGTTGATGGCGTACCCTGTACAGGTGCTGTCCCACCTCCACACAGGTTAATGTCGCCAATTATCTTTGAAGACAGGTCTAGCTAGGGTCATCGAAGCTCCTCAGCCTTGTCTGGATCTACCTCCTTCGGGTACCTAGCCTCTAGGCGCTTGAGATCGATCAGGGGGTAGTGGGCACGCACCATGCTTAGCACATGTGCGCCTGTGTACTCACCCGCCTCCTTCATGAACTCTTGGAACCATCCCCATGCCTTTCGGCATCTCTCGACCAGTCCGAGCTGCGGCGTCCTTGGCACTTCCTCTGTAAGCGCTGGGTCGATAAGGTTGAGGACTGGGCAAAATGCCAGTTGCCACTTCCTGGCACCGGTTCTTCCATGTGTCCCGATCCTCGGTGATCTCTAGGCATCGCGCCTTCCAGCCGTCATGATCTTTCATCACGGTTTCCAGATGCTTCTTGGCATTGACTTTTAAAACTGCAAACCGCACAAGACATTAAAATGTCACGCCACGACAAGATAAGGCGGGCAACAGAGTGAGCAAGGTGGTCTGGAACACTTACTTTTCAGTTCCTCCTTCATCTTGGTTGTGCGGTCCCGGAGTTGCGACTGGTCGTGCGCCAGTTTCTTGTTGTCCTCCGTCAGGCGACCACACTCTATGGCCACACGGCTATTCTCCTCTTGGAGACTGGACTACTTCGGCTTCTAAGCCTGCACTACAGCTGTTACTACCAACAATGCAACAACACGTGTCATGCACTTGTTGTGATAAAGTGACAACTTACTTGTTTTTTCCTGCTCTTTGTTACTGAGCTGGACGACCAGGTTCTGGTTCTGTGCCTCTTGCTCTGTCCTCTCCTGGTTGGCGGCTTCAAGTTGGTGGCGCAAGCGTTCCACCTCGGCCGCCAGTTCTTTATTGCTTGCTGTGATCCCCTCAATCTGGTCGAAGCACTTCTTTCGGTACCTTGCGGTCTTCATTAAGTCCTGCATGTACAAAAGCTAAGTCAGATAGTTTGACTAGATAGCAGGATCAAGTGGTCATGCAAAACATACCTGGACTTCCGTCACCAGACGTTTTGCCGCTCGTTCAACTTTCATGGTCTCTTCGACCTCTGGGATTTCTTCATGAACAACCCATTGGTCGTTCCGCCAGCGCGACACATATACATGTTGTCGTTTGTCCTGGGGACGGCCCTAGGACCTCCTCTACTTCGTCCTCTTTGGCCTCTTGTTCGGGTAGCGGCGCTGGTCTAGAGTTTGCAGCCTCTGCGATCACTATGGCCTTCCCACGGGCCGTAGCATCGGCAAACGTGCTCTGTGCCACCTCTGGCTGCTGCTCCTCGGTTTGGTCTAGTTACCCTTGGCGCTGACTGTGTCCCCCTCAGCAGGGTTAGTGCTCGGAGCACCTGTACTTGGCTCGGCTCTCCCCTCGACCACCTGCTCAGGGACTGTTGTCTGGCCGCTCGTCTGCTGAGGCTCTGGTGGACTTTCTGCTATAGGTTCCTCCATAGCCGGCTGCTGGGCAGTTTTCTCTGACATTGCTGGCGGAGCCATGCCGCACCCAGCTAGTTGGTCGGGATTTTCGGTGGACGCCGACCTAATATATCCGAGATAAGTTCAGAAGATGACATTATTCAATTTAAATTGTAAGCTTACATCAAGGTTACAAATACTTACAGCTTGGAAGCGCGGAATGATGTGGCGAAGGCGCGTCTCTTCGGCCGTGCTTGCTCCGCGTGCTCTGCGGGTGCCACCTGGTTTCCCTCTACGACCAGCACCGGCACCGGGGCTTGATGCTCGACCCCTTTGCCGCTTGTCCTCTGCACTTCAGTGGTCGGCGATGCGGGTCCCACTGGCACGGAGGAGCCACCTTGATCCATCGGCTCCAGTTGCCTCCTCCTCTTTCGAGGGACGAGTCGAAAGATGTCCGCATCCTCTATTTCATCGTCTGACAATGTGAAGATCGCCTGACGACGCTTGCTGGCCACCGGCCGCTTACCAGCAGCTCTGGCCGCTGCCTCCTCCCCAACTCTGAGCACGGCCCAGTCGACGTCTTCGATCCCGGCGCTGGTCTAGGAGGTTGGGCCGGCAACTTGCGGCCAATCTACACCAGGGGGTGGAGACACGAACACTGTTGCTCTATCTCTACCATTAATCTAGGAAACATAAAGGAGATAACACAGTAAGTTTCTGTTACAACATAAAACTATGGGTACAAGACAGAATGATTTACCTTTGGGGGAGGTCGGGCGAGCTTGAAAGCGTGCTCGATGTCGCTCAATCTGACATAATTTGGATCAGCTAAGTTAAATAGCTCTCCAATTCTGGCTTTGACTTCGACCTTGTCAAGCGCCTCTTGCCTGGTCCTTGTTGGATCTGCGCTACCCTGGTACTCAGTAGCCAGGATGTACCCTCCTCTGGCAGGGCTGGATCCTTCGGCTGATGAAGTTTCCGACCACGCTCGGACCATCCAGTTTCCTCCATGGGATCATCCCAAGTAGTTCTTGGATCTGTTCCAGGTGCTCGGGCTTTTCCGACCAGCTGTTCTTCTTCTCCGGAATGAATCCCACGTCGCACAGTGTGATCGTGTTCGGCTCTTCGTGGATGTAGAACCACTTCTTGTACCAGTCGTCCAGCGATGTGTTCCAAGGGCAGTGCAAGTACTGGGCCTTCATCCCATCACGCAGATTGAGGTACACACCTCCGGCTATCTTCGAGCCGCCGCTTCCTTTCTTCCTCAGACAGAAAAGATGGCGAAAGAAGTCGAAATGGGGCTGGAAGCCACCATATGCTTCGCAAAGATGAATGAAGGTGGAGACAAGAAGAATCGAGTTGGGATGCAGATTGCAAATCCCAATCTCGTAATACAAACAGAGCCCCTGAAGGAAAGGGTGCACTGGAACTCCAAAACCCCGCTTGAAGAAATCTTCGAAAACCACAATCTCACCTGGTTGTGGATCGGGGTACCCTTCTCCTTCCGGCGCGCGCCATCCTGCGAGTGCCTTGTTGTGGAGTACTCCCATGATGACGAGGTCTTCGATGGTCTGCTCGTTGCTTCTTGACTTCCACCACTCCTTCGCCATGACTCTGGCTTTCTTCTGGGCGTCACTCTTCGCCATGAATCCGCCCTTGCTGATGGAGGTGGATACGGTGGAGGGGTGATTGGTGATGATTTCAGGAGGTATTAGGGTTGGCAAGAGGAAGAAGAAGGCTGCGGCGGCGAATGGTAATGGGGATCGGTAAAAAGTAACTTACCAGTTCTATATTATAAATAACCAAGAGTTCCGCCGTTTCGTCTGCCCGAGATTCTTGGGAGACGTGCGCACGCGCCGCAGACTGGTTGTTTTCACAACCTCGAGATCTATGCCAATATATGCGCCCCTTCGTTATCAGCGTATGCGCCTCTTCGTTGCTAGTGTGAGAGGGCCCACACTGACGCACCTCCTTACAGGTGCCAAGCGACTGTTTGCTTGAAAGGACAAGAGGGCAGTATGACGTGCTATACCCGTCTGCTTTTTTGACCAGACGTGTCAGATTGGACTGACAGAGTAAGAAGATAAATAAATACACCAAATAATAGTACAAGCGGCATTCGTTTCTTCGCTGCATGTCTCGTGCTCAGGGATGGTCCAGACCACTGTTGTGCTCGGGGACTGCCAGACCACTACCGTACTCGGGGACTGCCCAGACCACTAGCCATACTCGAGGGACTGCTCCAGACCACTAGCGTGCTCGGGGACTGCTCCGACCACTACCGTGCTCGGGGACTGCTCCTGACCACTACCATGCTCGGGGACTGTTCCGAAGAATGCTCGGCGACTGCTCTCCTCGGCTACATGTGATGTGTACTCACATACAGTCGAGAGGCATTTAGTTGGACCATTGCTACAAGGCTTATACTTCTCCTTCTAGCAAGCTCGGGGACTACAATCGGTACGATGCACCTGCCGGTGCATCTCGTATTGATTGTACGACGACTGGATTCTTAACTTCAGTGGAAATTCTTTTTAGACCCTGGCACCAGTGCCTACGTCACCTACTACCAGGCTCGGGGACTAAGTGGGCACACTTCACCTTGCGGTGAATGTGTTTATTTTATCGACCCCTACGCTTTGACTGATTGCCAGGATTACTACTGTCCAAGGGTCACTTACATTTCTTATCAGAAATACAAGTGGGCACACTTGATAAGGAAAGAAATCTTTTTCTTTTTTCTTTAAGAGCACCATGCATTCTTCGGACAACCGGAATCTTCGGCTATAATCGTGGTCTACTGCTCTCAGTTCTGATCAGAATGCTGCCGCATTTGATTGGTCAATGTTTCAATCAGTTGAAGATGACATGAAGACGGATCGCATTAGTCGAAGGAGATCCAATGGCGTGTCGCAGCATAATACATGGTGCTCGGGGACTAGCTGTGGGGGTATTAACCCCTATACCCTTACGGCTAGGCTTGGGCCGGCCCGGATCAGGGGGTCCGGTCCACTGGAAGACGACGCGTGGCCCGGCCAACTTGTTCGGAGTCCCGCGCAAGGAGTCAAGGCAGATTTGGAGATCAAGCAAGATCCTGGTTGATTAGAATAGGAGTCCTTATCCGGCCACCTATAGCAATTGTAACTGGCTAGGATTAGTTTCCAGATCTGTAACCCTGCCCCCCGGACTATATAAGGCGGGCAGGGGACCCCTCTAAAAAACATCTCTCATTGGACATACAGCAATACAATCAGACGCAGGACGTAGGTATTATGCCTTCTTGGCGGCCGAACCTGGATAAAACCTCATGTTTATCTTACGTCACCGTCTTGTTTGTGGCTTGCGCATCTGTCTGCCGACAATCTACTACCTTGGGCATACCCCTAGGTAGACTGCCGAACCATATTTCGTCGACACATTATGTCCCTTTGGTCTTTCTACCAACTCCCATACTTGATTTCTTGTGAAGTTATTCAATTCTTCATGCATAGCATTCACCCAATCAACATCCCTCAATGCTTCATCTATCTTCTTTGGTTCAATGGATGACACAAATGAGAAATGCTCACAAAATGAAGCCAATCTTGATCTAGTTTGCACACCACTTGAAATATCACCAATGATAGTGTCCAATGGATGATCCCTTGCAATATTGGTTGGTTGGAGTATTGAAACTTGATCGCTTGCACTTGCTTGATCATTAGGTTGAGATGATGTACTAGCCACTTGATTTTGTTCATTGTCATGAGAGCCATTTGTACTAGCTTGATTTGTATCATCTTGCATATTTGTGTTAGAGAGCACTTGCACTTGTTCATCTTCATCATCATTCACCTATCTAGGCCTTAATTCACCAACATCCATGTTCTTCATGGCATTTGAAAGTTGAATGCCTCTAACATCTTCTAAGTTCTCATTCTCATTTTGGGAACCCTTGGTTTCATCAAATTCAACATCATGAACTTCCTCAAGAGTACCACTATCCAAATTCCAAACTCTATATGCTTTGCTAGTAGTTGAGTATCCAAGTAGGAATCCTTCATCACATTTCTTGTCAAATTTACCCAATCTAGTTCCTTTCTTTAAGATATAACATTTGCAACCAAAGACCAAAAAATATGCAATGTTGGGCTTTCTACCATTCAAGAGCTCATATGGTGTCTTCTCTTTCAATGGGTGACAATAGAGGCAGTTGCTACAATAGCAAGCCGTGTTGATAGCTTCGGCCCAAAAAGATTGACTCACATTGTACTCACTAAGCATAGACATTGCCATATCAATTAGTGTTCTATTCTTCCTCTCAACAAGGCCATTTGATTGTGGAGTGTACTTGGTCGAGAATTGATGTCTAATTCCAAATTCATCACACAACTCATCAATTCTAGTGTTCTTGAACTCACTACCATTGTCACTTCTAACTCTCTTGATGGTTGTTTTCAACTCATTGTGAATGCCCTTGACTAATGATTTGAATGTTGCAAACACATCACTTTTGTCCACTAGGAAGAATACCCAAAGTCATATTTGTTTCCACCGATGCAAGTGTATTGTGTTGGTCCAAACAAATCCATATGTAATAACTCAAATGCTTTACTAGTGCTCATCATGCTTTTCCTAGGATGGGTGTTTCCAACTTGTTTGCCGTCTTAACAAGAGCTACAAAGCTTATCCTTCTCAAACACAACATCTTTCAAGCCTCTAACCAAGTCATGCGTAACCAATATATTCAATTGTTTCATTCCAACATGACCAAGCCTTCTATGCCATAACCAACCCATGCTAGACTAGGTGAACAAACATGTAGATAGTTGAGCTTCACTAGCATTGAAATCAACCAAGTATAGATTCTCATATCTAAAGCCTTTGAAGATCAAGTTAGAGCCATCTATACTTATGATCTCTACATCATCTATAGTAAATATGCATTTGAATCCAAGATCACACAATTGAGCCATGGATAGCAAATTAAAGTTCAATCTCTCAACAAGCAACACATTAGAAATGCTCATGTCATTGGATATTGCAATCTTACCAAGCAGTTTGACCTTGCCTTTGACATTGTCACCAAATGTGATACTATCATAACCATCATTGCCATTGGTATTGATTGAGTTGAACATTCTTGCATCATCGATCATGTGTTGAGTGCATCCACTATCAAGAACCCAATTCCTTTCTCCGGCTTTGTAATTGACCTATAAAAGAAGATCAATTCTTTTTAGGTACCCAAACTTGCTTGGATCCTTAAAGGTTAGTGACCAAGCTCTTTGGCACCCAAATGGCTTTCTTCTTTGAGCCCATCCATGGTGTACCAATGAACTTAGCTTTCACATCATTTGTACCCTTAGTAAGCACATAGAAAGGATTAATCTTAATTGAGGATACATTAGCATTTTTGCTCTTGTTCTTGCACTCATGCTCTTTATGACCAACTTGCTTGCAACTAGTGCAAAACCGACCATTGTTCTTCACAAAACTAGTCTTGTGAGGAGTAAAGGCCACCTTGCCTTTCTTAGGGGTATAGCCCAATCCCTCTTTGTAGAGAGAAGCTCTTTGGCTACCCAAGTACATAAGCAAGCGGTCCTCACCACCATAGACCTTAGCCAAGGTGTGAGTGACCTCATTGACCTCCTTCTTGAGGGTCTCATTCTCAACCATTAGTGAGGCATCACATGTGAAACCATCACTACTAGATGAGGTGGAAGTAGAAGTGCTACAAGAAGGGTTAGTGGGAGCAACAATGGTAGGCTTATAGAATGATTCATCAATTATATCACAAGTTAAGCCTACATCACATGTCTCAACATGCTTCTTCTTATTTTGTTCATTAAGCAAAGAGGAATGAGCTTTTTCAAGCTTCTTGTGAACCCTGCCAAGCTTCTCAAGGGCTTCCTCTAGCCTCTCATGAGATGCATTAAGCTCATCAAAGGCTTGCTTATGGGCTTTTAGTTCCTTATGCAAGCTTTTGCATTCCCTTCTCTTAATGTCAAAGTGTTCTTTAGCATCATCTACCATGTCAAGTAATTCATCCTTAGTTGGTTCATCATCATCATTATCACTTTCATTTTTATTTTCATTACCATGTTCTGCATCACTTCCATCATCACAAGTTTATACCTTAGTGGCCTTAGCCATGAAGCATGATGGAATGTCAAAGAGAGAAGGCTTCTCATTGATAGCAATGCTTGCAAGTGCCTTCTTCTTGGTGAAAAGAGTGGTGTCAACCTTGCCCATCATGAACCCTTTAGAGAGTAGGAAGTCCCTCAATCTCTCATACCTTGTTCTAGGTGCTTGCTTTAAGCCATATAATGCCTTCTTCAACTTATACACATGGTCGGGCTTCTTGTCATCTTCAAAACCGGAAGGTTGCTTAACATATACTTCTTCATTGATGTAACCATTGAGAAATGCACTCTTAACATCCATTTGATAGAGCTTGATGTTGTGGGCACATGCTTAGGCTAGTAAGATTCTAATTGCTTCCAATCTAGCAACCAGGGCATATGTTTCTCCAAAGTCAAGACCTTCAACTTGTGTATATCCTTATGCTACCAATCTTACTTTGTTCCTTACTACTATCCCATCTTGATCTTGCTTGTTTCTAAAAACCCATTTGGTTCCAATCACATTGTGTGGGGGTTTTAACCCCTATACCCTTATGGCGGGGCTTGGGCCGGCCCGGATTAGGGGGTCCAGTCCACTGGAAGACGACGCGTGGCTCGGCCAACCTATTCGGAGTCCCGCGCAAGGAGTCAAGGCAGATTTGGAGATCAAGCAAGATCCTGGTCGGTTAGAATAGGAGTCGTTATCCAGCCACCTATGGCAATTGTAACTGGCTAGGATTAGTTTCTAGATCTATAACCCTGCCCCCCGGACTATATAAGGTAGGCAGGAGACCCCTCTAAAAAACATCTCTCATTGGCATACAACAATACAATCAGACGCAGGACGTAGGTATTACGCCTTATTGGCGGCCGAACCTGGATAAAACCTCGTGTTTGTCTTGCGTCACCATCTTGTTTATGGCTTGCACATCTGTCTGCCGACAATCTACTACCTTGGGCATACCCCTAGGTAGACTGCCGACCATATTTCGTTGACACATTGTGTCCCTTTGGTCTTCCTACCAACTCCCATACTTGATTTCTTGTGAAGTTATTCAGCATAGCATTCACCCAATCAACATCCTTCAATGCTTCATCTATCTTCTTTGGTTCAATGGATGACACAAATGAGAAATGCTCACAAAATGAAGCCAATCTTGATCTAGTTTGCACACCAGTTGAAATATCACCAATGATAGTATCCAATGGATGATCCCTTGCAATATTAGTTGGTTGGAGTATTGAAACTTGATCGCTTGCACTTGCTTGATCATTAGGTTGAGATGATGTACTAGCCACTTGATTTTGTTCATTGTTATGAGAGCCATTTGTACTAGCTTGATTTGTATCATCTTGCATATTTGTGTTAGAGAGCACTTGCACTTGTTCATCTTCATCATCATTCACCTGTCTAGGCCTTAATTCACCAACATCCATGTTCTTCATGGCATTTGAAAGTTGAATGCCTCTAACATCTTCCAAGTTCTCATTCTCATTTTGGGAACCCTTGGTTTCATCAAATTCAACATCATGAACTTCCTCAATAGTACCACTATCCAAATTCCAAACTCTATATGCTTTGCTAGTAGTTGAGTATCCAAGTAGGAATCCTTCATCACATTTCTTGTCAAATTTGCCCAATCTAGTTTCTTTCTTTAAGATATAACATTTGCAACCAAAGACCAAAAAATATGCAATGTTGGGCTTTCTACCATTCAAGAGCTCATATGGTGTCTTCTCTTTCAATGGGTGACAATAGAGGCGGTTGCTACAATAGCAAGCCATGTTGATAGCTTCGGCCCAAAAAGATTGACTCACATTGTACTCACTAAGCATACACATTGCCATATCAATTAGTGTTCTATTCTTCCTCTCAACAAGGCCATTTGATTGTGGAGTGTACTTGGTCGAGAATTGATGTCTAATTCCAAATTCATCACACAACTCATCAATTCTAGTGTTCTTGAACTCACTACCATTGTCACTTCTAACTCTCTTGATGGTTGTTTCAAACTCATTGTGAATGCCCTTGACTAATGATTTGAATGTTGTAAACACATCACTTTTGTCCACTAGGAAGAATACCCAAAGTCATATTTGTTTCCACCGATGCAAGTGTATTGTGTTGGTAAAAACAAATCCATGTGTAATAACTCAAATGCTTTACTAGTGCTCATCATGCTTTTCCTAGGATGGGTGTTTCCAACTTGTTTGCCATCTTAACAAGAGCTACAAAGCTCATCCTTCTCAAACACAACATCTTTCAAGCCTCTAACCAAGTCATGCTTAACCAATATATTCAATTGTTTCATTCCAACATGACCAAGCCTTCTATGCCATAACCAACCCATGCTAGACTTGGTGAACAAACATGTAGATAGTTGAGCTTCACTAGCATTGAAATCAACCAAGTATAGATTCTCATATCTAAAGCCTTTGAAGATCAAGTTAGAGCCATCTACACTTATGATCTCTACATCATCTATAGTAAATATGCACTTGAATCCAAGATCACACAATTGAGCCATGGATAGCAAATTAAAGTTCAATCTCTCAACAAGCAACATTAGAAATGCTCATGTCATTGGATATTGCAATCTTACCAAGCAGTTTGACCTTGCCTTTGCCATTGTCACCAAATGTGATACTATCATAACCATCATTGCCATTGGTATTGATTGAGTTGAACATTCTTGCATCATCGATCATGTGTTGAGTGCACCCACTATCAAGAACCCAATTCCTTTCTCCGGCTTTGTAATTGACCTATAAAAGAAGATCAATACTTTTTAGGTACCCAAACTTGCTTGGATCCTTAAAGGTTGGTGACCAAGCTCTTTGGCACCCAAATGGCTTTCTTCTTTGAGCCCATCCGTGGTGTACCAATGAACTTAGCTTTCACATCATTTGTACCCTTAGTAAGCACATAGAAAGGATTAATCTTAATTGAGGATACATTATATTTTTGCTCTTGTTCTTGCACTCATGCTCTTTATGACCACCTTGCTTGCAACTAGTGCAAAACCGACCATTGTTCTTCACAAAACTAGTCTTGTGAGGAGCAAAGGCCACCTTGCCTTTCTTAGGGGTATAGCCCAATCCCTCTTTGTAGAGAGAAGCTCTTTGGCTACCCAAGTACATAAGCAAGCGGTCCTCACCACCATAGACCTTAGCCAAGGTGTGAGTGAACTCATTGACCTCCTTCTTGAGGATCTCATTCTCAACCATTAGTGAGGCATCACATGTGAAACCATCACTACTAGATGAGGTGGAAGTAGAAGTGCTACAAGAAGGGTTAGCGGGAGCAACAATGGTAGGCTTGTAGAATGATTCATCAATTATATCACAAGTTAAGCCTACATCACATGTCTCAACATGCTTCTTCTTATTTTGTTCATTAAGCAAAGAGGAATGAGCTTTTTCAAGCTTCTTGTGAACCCTGCCAAGCTTCTCAAGGGCTTCCTCTAGCCTCTCATGAGATGCATTAAGCTCATCAAAGGCTTGCTTATGGGCTTTTAGTTCCTTATGCAAGATTTTGCATTCCCTTCTCTTAATGTCAAAGTGTTCTTTAGCATCATCTAGCATGTCAAGTAATTCATCCTTAGTTGGTTCATCATCATCACTATCACTTTCATTTTTATTTTCATTATCATGTTCCGCATCACTTCCATCATCACAAGTTTATACCTTAGTGGCCTTAGCCATGAAGCATGATGGAATGTCAAAGAGAGAAGGCTTCTCATTGATAGCAATGCTTGCAAGTGCCTTCTTCTTGGTGAAAAGAGTGGTGTCAACCTGGCCCATCATGAACCCTTTAGAGAGTAGGAAGTCCCTCAATCTCTCATACCTTGCTCTAGGTGCTTGCTTTAAGCCATATAATGCCTTCTTCAACTTATACACATGGTCGGGCTTCTTGTCATCTTCAAAACCGGATGGTTGCTTAACATATACTTCTTCATTGATGTAACCATTGAGAAATGCACTCTTAACATCCATTTGATAGAGCTTGATGTTGTGGGCACATGCTTAGGCTAGTAAGATTCTAATTGCTTCCAATCTAGCAACCGGGGCATATGTTTCTCCAAAGTCAAGACCTTCAACTTGTGTATATCCTTATGCTACCAATCTTACTTTGTTACTTACTACTATCCCATCTTGATCTTGCTTGTTTCTAAAAACCCATTTGGTTCCAATCACATTGTGTGGGGGTATTAACCCCTATACCCTTATGGCTGGGGTTGGGCTGGCCCGGATCAGAGGGTCCGGTCCACTAGAAGACGACGCGTGGGTCGGCCAACCTATTCGGAGTCCCGCGCAAGGAGTCAAGGCAGATTTGGAGATCAAGCAAGATCCTGGTCGGTTAGAATAGGAGTCCTTATCTAGCCACCTATGGCAATTGTAACTGGCTAGGATTAGTTTCTAGATCTGTAACCCTGCCCCTCGGACTATATAAGGCAGGCAGGGGACCCCTCTAAAAAACATCTCTCATTGGCATACAACAATACAATCAGATGCAGGACGTAGGTATTACGCCTTCTTGGCGGCCGAACCTGGATAAAACCTTGTGTTTGTCTTGCATCACCGTCTTGTTTGTGGCTTGCACATCTGTCTGCTGACAATCTACTACCTTGGGCATACCCCTAGGTAGACTGCCGACCATATTTTGTCGACACATTGTGTCCCTTTGGTCTTCCTACCAACTCCCATACTTGATTTCTTGTGAAGTTATTCAGCATAGCATTCACCCAATCAACATCCTTCAATGCTTCATCTATCTTCTTTGGTTCAATGGATGACACAAATGAGAAATGCTCACAAAATGAAGCCAATCTTGATCTAGTTTGCACACCACTTGAAATATCACCAATGATAGTGTCCAATGGATGATCCCTTGTAATATTGGTTGGTTGGAGTATTGAAACTTGATCACTTGCACTTGCTTGATCATTAGGTTGAGATGATGTACTAGCCACTTGATTTTGTTCATTGTCATGAGAGCCATTTGTACTAGCTTGATTTGTATCATCTTGCATATTTGTGTTAGAGAGCACTTGCACTTGTTCATCTTCATCATCATTCACCTGTCTAGGCCTTAATTCACCAACATCCATGTTCTTCATGGCATTTGAAAGTTGAATGCCTCTAACATCTTCCAAGTTCTCATTCTCATTTTGGGAACCCTTGGTTTCATCAAATTCAACATCATGAACTTCCTCAAGAGTACCACTATCCAAATTCCAAACTCTATATGCTTTGCTAGTAGTTGAGTATCCAAGTAGGAATCCTTCATCACATTTCTTGTCAAATTTGCCCAATCTAGTTTCTTTCTTTAAGATATAACATTTGCAACCAAAGACCAAAAAATATGCAATGTTGGGCTTTCTACCATTCAAGAGCTCATATGGTGTCTTCTCTTTCAATGGGTGACAATAGAGGCGGTTGCTACAATAGCAAGCCGTGTTGATAGCTTTGGCCCAAAAAGATTGACTCACATTGTACTCACTAAGCATAGACATTGCCATATCAATTAGTGTTCTATTCTTCCTCTCAACAAGGCCATTTGATTGTGGAGTGTACTTGGTCGAGAATTGATGTCTAATTCCAAATTCATCACACAACTCATCAATTCTAGTGTTCTTGAACTCACTACCATTGTCACTTCTAACTCTCTTGATGGTTGTTTCAAACTCATTGTGAATGCCCTTGACTAATGATTTGAATGTTGCAAACACATCACTTTTGTCCACTAGGAAGAATACCCAAAGTCATATTTGTTTCCACCGATGCAAGTGTATTGTGTTGGTCCAAACAAATCCATGTGTAATAACTCAAATGCTTTACTAGTGCTCATCATGCTTTTCCTAGGATGGGTGTTTCCAACTTGTTTGCTGTCTTAACAAGAGCTACAAAGCTTATCCTTCTCAAACACAACATCTTTCAAGCCTCTAACCAAGTCATGCTTAACCAATATATTCAATTGTTTCATTCCAACATGACCAAGCCTTCTATGCCATAACCAACCCATGCTAGACTTGGTGAACAAACATGTAGATAGTTGAGCTTCACTAGCATTGAAATCAACCAAGTATAGATTCTCATATCTAAAGCCTTTAAAGATCAAGTTAGAGCCATCTACACTTATGATCTCTACATCATCTACAGTAAATATGCATTTGAATCCAAGATCACACAATTGAGCCATGGATAGCAAATTAAAGTTCAATCTCTCAACAAGCAACACATTAGAAATGCTCATGTCATTGGATATTGCAATCTTACCAAGCAGTTTGACCATGCCTTTGCCATTGTCACCAAATGTGATACTATCATAACCATCATTGCCATTGGTATTGATTGAGTTGAACATTCTTGCATCATCGATCATGTGTTGACTGCACCCACTATCAAGAACCCAATTCCTTTCTCTGGCTTTGTAATTGATCTATAAAAGAAGATCAATTCTTTTTAGGTACCCAAACTTGCTTAGATCCTTAAAGGTTAGTGACCAAGCTCTTTGGCACCCAAATGACTTTCTTCTTTGAGCCCATCCATGGTGTACCAATGAACTTAGCTTTCACATCATTTGTACCCTTAGTAAGCACATAGAAAGAATTAATCTTAATTGAGGATACATTAGCATTTTTGCTCTTGTTCTTGCACTCATGCTCTTTATGACCAACTTGCTTGCAACTAGTGCAAAACCGACCATTGTTCTTCACAAAACTAGTCTTGTGAGGAGCAAAGGCCGCCTTGCCTTTCTTAGGGGTATAGCCCAATCCCTCTTTGTAGAGAGAAGCTCTTTGGCTACCCAAGTACATAAGCAAGCGGTGCTCACCACCATAGACCTTAGCCAAGGTGTGAGTGAGCTCATTGACCTCCTTCTTGAGGGTCTCATTCTCAACCATTAGTGAGGCATCACATGTGAAACCATCACTACTAGATGAGGTGGAAGTAGAAGTGCTACAAGAAGGGTTAGTGGGAGCAACAATGGTAGGCTTATAGAATGATTCATCAATTATATCATAAGTTAAGCCTACATCACATGTCTCAACATGCTTCTTCTTATTTTGTTCATTAAGCAAAGAGGAATGAGCTTTTTCAAGCTTCTTGTGAACCCTGCCAAGCTTCTCAAGGGCTTCCTCTAGCCTCTCATGAGATGCATTAAGCTCATCAAAGGCTTGCTTAAGGGCTTTTAGTTCCTTATGCAAGCTTTTGCATTCCCTTCTCTTAATGTCAAAGTGTTCTTTAGCATCATCTAGCATGTCAAGTAATTCATCCTTAGTTGGTTCATCATCATCACTATCACTTTCATTTTTATTTTCATTATCATGTTCCTCATCACTTCCATCATCACAAGTTTATACCTTAGTGGCCTTAGCCATGAAGCATGATGGAATGTCAAAGAGAGAAGGCTTCTCATTGATAGCAATGCTTGCAAGTGCCTTCTTCTTGGTGGTCTTGTCATCTTCACTATCATCGTCATCACTTGAGGAAGCGTCACTATCCCAAGTGACTACATATGAACCACCTTTCTTCTTCTTGAAGGTCATCTTGTCCTTTTTCTCTTTCTTTTCCTTCTTGTCCTTCTTCTTGTTGTCATCGCTATTGTCGCTATTGTATGGGCATTGAGCAACAAGATGATCTTTGCTTCCATAATTGAAGCACCTTCTTGATTCTTCCTTGTTCTTGGATGAAGACTTCTTTCTTCTAGCACGGTAGCCCTTCTTCATCATAAACTTGCTAAATCTATGAACAAAGAGAGCCATCTTCTCATCATCCATCTCATCAAAGCTCAAGTCTTCATCTTCACTTGATGATTCTTGATTTGCCTTAGATGATGTGGCATTGAACGTCACACACTTCTTGTCATCCTTCGTGTTATCTTTCTTCTCCCTCTTTTCTTCCTTCTCATCATCATCTCAATATGTATCATCAGCCATTATATCTCCTAACACTTGGTTTGGTGTCATGGTGTCTAAACCACTCCTCACTAGAATAGTGACCAATGTGCCAAATCTTGAGGGTAAGCACCTTAAGAACTTATGGGAGAAGTCCTTGTCCTCCATCTTCTCACCAAGTGCTTTGAGATCATTGACAAGCACTTGTAACTTATGGAACATCTTCGGCACACTTTCATCCTCCTTCATCTTGAAACTAGCAAACTTCTCCTTGAGGATATATGCCTTGGCACCCTTCATGGCTTGAGTGCCCTCAAATGATTCCTCTAACTTCTTCCATGCTTCATGAGCCATCTCAATATTCTTGATTTGCTCAAATGTTCTCTCATCAATGGCATCATGAATGGCACTAAGAGCAATGTCATTGTTTTAGAGAAGCAATTCTTCAGTGGTGGTGGGATTCTTCGGATCTTCTATCTCAATCTTGGTTTCCACCACTTTTCAAAGCTTCCTATTGATTGACTTGATATATGTTGTCATCTTAACCTTCTAATAGGGATAGTTTGAGCCATCAAATTGGGGTGGCATCTTGGTATTGTTGATTTAAGCCATTTTGACACCAAAGGTTGTTAAGCCTCAAATCATGGTGACCACTGCTCCGATACCACTTGAAAGGTCCTAATGGCTAGAGGGGGTGAATAGCCTATTAAAAATTTCAACAATAACACTTAGCAAACCGGTTAGACAAATATGAGGCGAAGCGAGTGTTGTGCTAGCCTACTAAAAAGCAAGCCACCTACCACAATTCTAGTTTATATAGTATCTATCCACACAATGGCTATGTTACTACACTAAGTTAGTGTGCTCTCAAAGGCTAACTAAAGAGCCACACGAACCAAACTAACAAGCTCTCACGACTAGCTACACTAAAGAGCTTGACAACTAGTTTGCGGTACTGTAAAGAGAGAGAGCAAGATGGTTATGCCACCTAATCAAGGAATGAACCAATTAAACACAAGAATTAATACCAATGAAGACCAATCACCTCGGAATCAAATGATGACACAATGATTTTTTACCGAGGTTCACTTGCTTGTCGGCAAGCGAGTCCTCGTTGTGGCGATTCACTCACTTGGAGGTTCACGTGCTAATTGGCATCACATGCCAAACCCTCAATAGGGTGCAGCACAACCAACATAAGATGAGGATCACACAAACCACGAGCAATTTACTAGAGTACCTTTTGGCTCTTCTCCGGGGAAAGGTCAAGAACCCCTCACAATCACCACGATCGGAGCCGAAGACAATCACCAACCTCCACTCGACAATCTTTGCTGCTTTAAGCCATCTAGGTGGCGGCAACCACCAAGAGTAACAAGCAAATCCCACAGCAAAATACAAACACCAAGTGCCTCTAGATGCAATTACTCAAGCAATGCACTTGGATTCTCTCTCAATCTCACAAAGACGATGAATCAATGATGGAGATGAGTGGGAGGGATTTGCCTAAGTTCACAAGGTTGCTATGTCAATGCAAATGGCCAAGTGAGTGAGCTAGAGCCTGCCACATACCTTTAAATAGAGCCCCCAACAAAATAGAGCCATTGGCTCCTCAGTCCTCTGAAACACGGGCTAACCGGACGCGTCGGTTAGGTTGACCGGATGAAGGACCCCAGTGTCCGATCGCTCGATGCTCGCCATATGTCATCATCCTTAAATGTCGAGTGCCCGATCTTAAAGGCTAGTTAGCTTCACGCCACATGTTAAGTTGCGACCGGACGCACTACAGTGTAGGACCAGACGCACTGTCGCCTGGCGTTCGATCACTTCCGGTAAGGTTCTAGAGGCAGAAATTCACGACCAGACGTGTCTGGTGGCTCATGATCGGACCTAGGCCTATGTCCAGTCAACTCTGCCTCTCTGTGTTGCTTGCATCCGTGTACATCACTAAGTGACCGGACGCACCCCCTACGCGTCCAGTCCCTCTTTCTCTTAAGCGTCCGGTTAAGGGGCAGAGGGCGGCCTTCATTATGCACCACTAACCGGACGTGGGGTTAGAGTCCGGTTACTCCCAAGACAGAGTCTGATCAATACAAAACTTCTCCTTTTGACCCCAAACTTCACCACCCTTGATCAAATGTGCCAACCACCAAGTGTATCACCTTGTGCACATGTGTTAGCATATTTTCACAAATGTTTTCAAGGGTGTTAGCACTCTACTAGATCCTAAATGCATATGCAATGAGTTAGAGCATCTAGTGGCACTTTCATAATCGCATTTCGATATGAGTTTCACCCCCTCTTAATAGTATGGCTATCGATCATAAATGTGATCACACTTGCTAAGTGTCTTGATCACTTAAACCAAAAAACTCCTATCAATTTCACCTTTGCCTTGAGCTTTTTATTTTTCTCTTTCTTCTTTTCCAAGTCTAAGCACTTGATCATCACCATCATCATGTCATGATCTTCATTTGCTTCACCACTTAGAGTAGTGCTACCTATCTCATAATCACTTTGATAAACTAGGTTAGCACTTAGGGTTTCATCAATTCACTAAAACCAAACTAGAGCTTTCAATAGTATGCTGGGATCCTTGTCAATACTGATGAGAAGAAGAGGGACCATTTCTATTGTGGTCTCTCTTGCAGTCTGCAGAAGGGGTTGTACACAAGGAACTACCAGACTTTTGGTGCTATGATGAATGCTGCTATTACCTTAGAAGGACTTCAGCGTGACTCTTAGGCTGAGTGGAACTGCAAGTGGGTGATTACTGGGTCTTCTAGTCACCCCTAGGTTTAGAAGGTATAGGTTGTCAGGCAGGTGTCCTATCAGTCTTCGGGTGGGCAGTTGTTCTGTCAGCCTCAGCAGACCTACTAGGCACCTCCCACTCAGTACCGTGCGCCTACTCAACAGGTGCAGCAGCCTTAGGGACAGCAAGTTCTACCTCATCAAGGATAGGGGAACAAGCCTAGAGCTTGTTTCAAGTGCTGCAAGGAAGGCCACTAAGCTTGGGAGTGTCCACAGAACTAGCCTATGCAGTCTTCCTAGCCTTCAGCCAACTCTCGTCTGGTCAAAAGGACGATTATCAAGAAGAAGGTGCCCGTAAGCCGCTTTGGACAAGTCAACTTCACTGAGGCTAAGACGATTTTGTAGAATGAACCTGTGATGGCTAGTATGTTTACCATTGATTCCCACCCAGCATATGTGTTGTTTGATTCAGGTGCATCACATTCATTCATGAGCATGGGGTTTGCACAGAGGCACAATATATCTCTTATGGCTATTCCTAATACCTATAGAATCAGTACTCCAAGTGCATAGTTGTGCATTAATACTCAGATGAACACAGTTAGATTAGTGCTAGCCACTCACACTTATTGCCTCTAGTTCATGGCGCTGCCCGGGCAAGGCATAGATGCAATTCTAGGCATGAACTGGTTGCAAGTTTATGGGGTAGTCTTGAACCTTAAGCAGAGAGTTGTTGAGTTATGGCTTCCTTCTTCTAAGGATAGGATGTCTCTCCTTATGCCCTCAGATCCAGCCTTACCAGTTGTTGCTCATGTTGAAGCTTCTCCTGATCTTGCCTCTATTCCTATGGTCTGTGAGTTTTCGAATGTCTTTCCTAAAGATCTACCTGGGTTACCACCAGATAGGGACATAGAGTTTTCCATTGAGTCAGAACCTAGCGCTGCTCCTATTTCATGATGTCCCTACCGCATGGCTCCTAAAGAACTAGAAGAAATGAAGTAGTTAGAGGAATTATTGGAGAAGGGATTTATCCGTCATAGCTCTTCACCATGGGGTTGCCTAGCTATTTTTGTAAAGAAGAAGGATGGTACTCTATAGATGTGTGTGGATTATCGCCCTCTCAATGCGGTAGCCATTAAGAACAAGTAGCATTTACCTTGTATTGATACTTTGTTCGATCAGTTGGCTGGTGCCAAACTATTTTCTAAGATTGATCTTCGCTCTAGGTATCATCAAATTAAGATCTGGCCACAAGATACATCAAAGACAAGCTTTCTCTACTAGGTATGGGCTGTATGAATACCTAGTCATGTCCTTTGGACTCACCAAAGCTCCTGCATTCTTCATGTATCTCATGAATTCAGTCTTTATGCCAGAGTTGGATAAGTTTGTAGTGGTGTTCATTGATGATATTTTGATATACTCCAAAAACAAAGAAGAGCATGCATAGCATCTTCGGATAGTACTGACTCGATTAAGGGAACACAAGCTATATGTCAAGTTTAGCAAGTGTGAGTTTTGGTTAGATCGAGTGTAGTTTTTGGGACATGTTCTAACACCTGAAGGTATCTCTATAGACCCAAGCAAGGTGCAAGATGTGTTAAATTGGAAGACTCCAAAGTCAGTGCATCAGATTCGTCAGTTCCTTGGTCTTGTTGGTTATTATCGGTGCTTCATTCCTGGCTTCTCCAAAATAGCCCAACCAATGACTAGGTTGCTCTAGAAAGATGTCAAGTTTGTATGGAGCTCGGCTTGTGAAGAAGCTTTCCAAGCCCTAAAGAAGTTTCTTACCTCTGCTCCTATCCTTGCCTAACCAGATATTGACAAGCCATTTGATGTGTATTGTGATGCCTCAAGGACTGGATTGGGATGCGTGCTTATGCAGGATGGGCGTGTGATAGCTTATGCTTCACGCCAGCTGCAAAAGCACGAGGTGAATTATCCCACCCATGATTTAGAGCTGGCTGCACGCTCTAAAAATTTGGAGGCATTATTTGTTGGGAAATAAAGTGCATATTTATACGGATCACAAGAGCCTCAAATATATTTTTACTCAGTCCGAGCTAAACATGAGGCAACGGAGATGGCTGGAGCTAATCAAGGATTATAATTTGGAGGTTCATTACCATCCTAGAAAAGCTAATGTGGTAGCTGATGCCTTAAGTAGAAAGTCACATCAAGTTGAAGAAGTACCTTTGTCCCTCAACCATGCTAAGGTGCTAGCTCATATTGCTCTAGTCTCGGAGTTACTTGAGCAAATTATTATAGAGCAAAGGCAAGATATTTTGGAAATTTCGAGTATCAAGAAGTTAATTGCCGAAGGGTGTGGTCCTCATTTTAGTGTTGATGACCAAGGTGTAGTGAGGTTCAAGAATAGATTGGTTGTTCCCTCAAGTGATGAGCTTAGCAGAAAATTTTGGATGAAGCTCACAATTCCAAGTTATCCATTCATCTAGGAAGTAACAAGATGTATCATGATTTGCGTCACTTGTATTGGTGGCCAAATATGAAATAGGACATTACCAAATACATCTCTGAATGTGACATTTGTGGAAGGGTTAAGGCAGACCATATGCATACGCCTAGATTTTTACAGCTCTTGCCTATCCCTGTTTGGAAATGCGAGGATATTTTCATGGACTTTGTTGTGGGTTTGCCCCTGCACAACAAAAGGGTATGATTCTATTTGGGTCATTGTGGATCGTCTTACTAAGTCCGCTCATTTCCTTTCGGTGGATACCAAATATTCAGCCAAGAAGTATGCTAAGTTGTATTTTGACTGGATTGTGACCCTGCATGGAGTTCCTCTTACTATCATCTCTGATAGAGGGTTAGTCTTTGTCTCTCATTTATGGGAGCAACTTCAATAATGTCTTGGTACTAGTCTCCTTAGAAGTTCAACTTATCATCCACAAACTGATGGCCAAACAGAAAGGGTAAACCAGGTACTTGAAGGATATGTTGAGAGCTTGTGCCATTTCTTTTCCTGAAAAGTGGGACGAATGCTTGACTCTAGCTGAGTTTTCTTATAACAATAGCTATCAAGAAAGCATTCGTATGGCACCTTTTGAGACCCTGTATGGCAAGAAATGTAGAACACCACTTAACTAGGTTGAGGTGGGTGATCGTGGATATTTTGGGCCTGATTTTATCAAAGAAGCTCGAGAGCAAGTCAGTATTATTCAGAGCCATTTGAAGGCAGCTCAAAGTCATCAGAAAACTTAATGCGGACAAGAGAAGAAAGCCCTTGCAATTTGAAGTTGGTGATCATGTGTATCTAAAAGTGTCACCCATGAGAGGGGTGCATCGCTTTGGTTTCCGTGGAAAGCTAGCCCCTCGCTTTGTTGGACCTTACAAGATTTTGGCCTGGTGTGGTTCTGCTGCCTACCATATCTAGCTCCTAGATATTTTGTTAGCAGTACATGATATCTTACATGTTTCGCAGTTAAAGAAATGTTTGTGGCTCCATGAGGAAGCAGTGGAAATTGAAGGACTTCCCATCCATCCTGACTTGTCTTATATCGAGCATCTCGTCAAGATCTTGGACAAAAAAGAAAGAGTGACTGGTAACAATGTGGGGAAGTTTTATAAAGTTCAGTGGCAAAATCACTCAGAGGACGAAGCAACATGGGGGCAAGAAAGCTATATCTTGAAGCATTATCCCCACCTTCTTTCTAGTTCATCGAGGTAATTGTTTAAATCGGAAATTATTTCTTATCTCTTTTCCCACACTAGGCACATGAAATCTTGGGATGAGATTTTGTTTAAGGGGGTAGATTTGTAACACCCTTGGTGTTACACCATAAATCATTTACTAAAACATGTCATGAGCATCATGTTTATGTGTTAATACATGTAATAGGGTGTGTAGATCAATTTCTGTAACTCGAAACGATCAACAAAAATGCGAAACAAAAGTTGATTCGATAGTCATGTTATATCACTTAGGGTTGAAAGCCAATTTTTATTAAGCAAAAATGCTATAGAACATGTATGTGATATGTAAATAAATTTTGAAGTACAAACTTTGTAGATGACAATGAAATACTTGCAGTCAAAAATGATATTACTAGCTAATATTTCCACTAGCTTAGAAAATCGTAAATGGAAATCAAATTCAGCTAAAAAATATAGAAATTTTCAAGTCTGCCAACAGTTAGACACTGCTATATTTAGTAATTTATTGTGAGAGATTAAGTTAAAGGGTGGTGTAGTGTTATAGCTCGATTTGGTAATCTCATGTGCCATCTTGAGCATGGTGAAGATGGTTTAGGTTTAAGAGCAACCGTTTGGTCATGTTGAACGCTTTAAAATTCATGCGTGTCACTGCCTCGGATTGGTTGGCGTCGGGTGCACGATCACTACATGGCCTTCTAATGCCATGCATGTGGCCACGCCCCGCATGGTCAACCGTGCTGCCACGCTTGGCCAATTGAGCCGCCTAGGCTTGGCCGAGGCCAGCTGCAGCGAGTCGCTGGCCCTGCGCCCTACTGCTCTACCTCACGCTGTCGTCTTGGGTGCCGCCGCGGCCACACTGCACTGCTATCTTGGGTGCTGCCGTGGTTGCACTGCGCTGCCGTTGTGTCCGCACTACCAATGCTCCTCGTGTTGCGACGCTGCTGCTGCCATCGCTTCATCGTCATGTCCGCTGCACCTCTTCGCTGTTGCCACCCCTATGCATGTCGCCTCTGCCCCGCGCACGTGGGCAAGCCGCCATCGCCATGCCATTTATGGCACTATGGTGTGTGGGCCATGCTGGTTGGACACACGCACATGTTGTCCGTAGCGCCAGCGTGTGGGCCTCCCAAGCTCGCCGCTCGCGTCCCACCAAGGCAAGGATGAGACGAGCCACTGCCGCACTCCATTTCTCTCTTTCTCTCTTCTCCCTCTGCTTTCCACCGCCGCCGAGTTATGTCACGGTGAGTTAGAGAGCGAACACCTCTCATCAATTCCTCATGCTCGTGTCTCTGCCCTCACATCCCCTCTCCAGCCAACCCCACCCCGCCTTGATTATGGCTCGGCCGAGCTCCAATTTTGGAGCTTTAACGCCACCGTGCAATTAAGGCCCGTCACCACCCGTGTCATGGCCAGCCTCCACCACTTCACCCCGCACCAATCCCTTAGCACCACTAGCTCACCTTGGCTCCCTCTTTGTCGTGCGCACGCTAGTCGTAGCTCTATTGTCGCCTCCTCGCTGCTAACATGGCCGTGCCTTTGTGATCTACCATTCACCTCGCAGCGCGCATGTGGCCAGCCTCACTTGGGTCGTCTCCGGCCAAGCCGACTTCTCGGTAAGGTCACTGGTGAGTTGTCATTGCTCACCCGCTACCCCTACCACCTTGTTGTTGTTGCGGCTAACCTGAACGCCATCGCCATTACTGCAGGGTGCCTATCATCATGGAGAGGTCCTTCTATGGTGTCCCACCTTGTGCAACCATCGCCCATCGTCTCACGTTGAACCCTAGGTGAGTGTCGGCCTCGTAGATAGGTCAGTGTGGGTCCCATGTGGCCGACATAAGCGCTAGTGCCACTGCTCGCCGCATCGGTGAGCGCGGGGATGGTCAAGGACCTTGCCATGTAAAGAGTAGAAAGATCTAAGGGTTCTGTTGTAAAGTCATTGTCTATAGAAATAATACGTGTAGTGTTCGCGCTATTTTCTGATAACGTGAGGGTGTTTTTGCTAATGTGCTAGCACGCGCGAGCTTGCTCGCCGCTGGCCGCCTCATGTGTGTGGGTTGTTGCCACATGGGCCGTACCGCGTGCCGCTGTGCGCTCACGTGCTGCGTCACGTGTGGGCCGCGTTGGGTCGAAATCAGTTTAGCTTTTTCGTGGAGAATACAAATAGCTTTTTATTTTAATTTTGAGCTAAACTTTGGTAATTAATATAAAATCATGCAGGTATCCAAAAATTGTGAAACTAATTTTGTTAGGTTTCTAAAATTGTGCTCTATCTGTTAGTGTATTTAGTTTATATATGTACTTGTGGATACCAGGAGCTATTAAATCATTTAAGAGTACTCAATATTATTAAGTTAATTATTGTAGGAATTTTTGTGGAAGATTGGTGATGGCAAAAACCCTAAAATTTTTACAGTAGGTTTATTGTATTATTATGTGCTCATTGTAATTTTTATAGTCCTAAAATAGACTATTTAATATGGTAGCTAAATACCCATTAAGGCTAAATGAGTAATGGCATGATATTGGTTTATAAAAATTAAGCACTTGTAGGGTGAGCTTGGAATCTATTAGATAGAGATAATGATTAGCTTAGTATTTTATTCATTAGAGCTAGCTTAGTAGCTTAGCATGTGTATTCTTATTTTAAGAGTTAGTGTTGCTAAAATACTAAGTGTTGCATCATCATCGCATGCATGTAGAGAACGAGTTGGCGGAGATCATGACCATCGGAGATCATGAGTTTGAGGAGGAGATCCTCATGCAGGAGGAGGCCCCAAAGCCACTACTGACTGACTGAGATGACACCATGGCTACCCAAGGCAAGCCCTGATGTATAACCCTTATTTTGAATAATCACTGGATATATATATGTGATGTGCATTTATGTTACAAGATTTATATTAAAACTACATGCATAGATAACCTACCTATGAGTCCTACTAGCATAGGTCGAGTAGCTGCTATGCTTAGGCTATCGGTAGCATGAGTAACCTACCATTACTCACAATAGGTGATTATTGTTATCATTCTCATGATAAAATTGTGAAAAGGAAATGGAGACCAGGCAGGGATATGGTACGAGTATTGGTGGGTGTAATAGGTTGTGTCCCATGGCCAATGGGGCATAGCATGGTTACACTATTTTTCCTGTCCGTGTCGATTAAGGATCGGCCGTTGCATTGGATTCTAGTCAGGTCACAGACTTATTATCTTGAGCACATACTTGCTTATGGAAGCGGGAAGGCTCATTCCTCTCTTGTCATGGGTTCTAGCTCTTTTCGGATCAACTGATTGAAGGTAGGGATGGTGGAGGTCTAAGCACCACACTGAGTCTAGGAATCAGGTGTGGGGGCTTGGAGTCCAAGTTTGGATGGGGACCTGACCCTTGATAGGAGAGTGGTGGGTTGGTCTTGCTTGTGCCTAGGGTACAAATGGGGCGTGTGTTTCGGGGTACCCAGCTGGGCTACATTGGTTCATGAATCACCTTGTAATATGGTATGACTTGTCTACGATCTAGCACCGTAGTAAGAACTCGAAGATGAAAGATGGTGAAATGGATCTGATTGCTCAACTCTTGTTTGAAAATAGAATAAGTGCTTACATAGAATGGTTAGCATGAACTAATCAGGACTGTGTGGCAGAACCTCCTAAATTATAGGACCCACATGCACTTGTCACTGTCCAATGACCTTTGACATCTATGCATATGTTCCTGGTAACTTAAGAAGACTGTCGGGTGTCCTCGGGGAACCCCAAATCATCCACAATTTCCGAGCAGGATCATATTACAGAGTCATTGCAGTATTACAACATTTATTCAAATATATACATCAGAGTAAAAAAAACGGAAGTCTTACGATAACTTAGTTTACAAACCAGTGGTTTCAAACCTTACAAACTAAGTTCGATAATTAATACAAAACGTAGTAGTGGAGTGGCATTATAACATAATACAAAACACACAATAGAACTGCCCTGCCCAAGGGCCACACATTTACTTCTCATCGTCAGATCGAACAATAGTCATGCAGCACGACCCAAAATAGATCTGCTCATGAGGATCACCTGCAACAAGGGTCAACGAACCTTGAGTACAAAAGTACTCAACAAGTCTTAACCGAAATAAGAACTGATAAACTCAAGAATGCAGGCTCAGGGATTCAAGGTATGGCATTAACAATAACCAAAGTTCTTTTGTGTAAAAGCTTTTTAACAAAATTCTTTAATTTGACATTTAAAACTTCATAAAATCATATACAAAGATGACACGATCTGTATTGAGATCATGAAACTCCATATCCAACACCTTCTCAAATTTCAGTTATTAAACTATGATGATGAACAGAGAAGTGAGTCTCCATAACCGAGGAGCAATGACGATTCAAACCGATTATAACCCAGCTGGGAATTCCAGACCACATGACATATGCAGGTCCCCGACCTACATATACCAACCTACCCTTAGGTCCTCTAACACAAGAACAGGTCCGCGCCACCCGAGAATATAGTACTCCACCAATCCAGCCCATTGCCACGTGGGTACACGCTATTCTCACCATCTCTCCACTCCCAATGCGCGAGTAGCCATTCTTGTAATAGAATCGCCAAGTTTAGGCTTACCAGAGTATGTGGTTAGTACTACAAAGTCTCACCGCACACAGTTCAACAATGGACGGACCTTAACCGACACAGACGAAAAGTACCCGCTCATAAGACCTCCATGTCTTGTGGCTCACACACACCGAGTCCGCCCGGTCTAGATTTATTACTCCACATGCTCATATCACATGATAACATAAGTAACCAAAGGTCCATTTAAAACCTGCAGGTGATAGGTAATTACCCAACTTTGATCTGTCTAAGCATGGCTAAGCATAACTAGACATTTATGACATAAACTGGTAACAAGGTAGTTACAGAAAAACAATGTTGGTAATGCACCAATTAGGCTTTTACTTAACTCCTAATCACTTAATGCAGTATAGAAAAGCAAAAGCAAAATTAATTTGTAAAACACAAGGTAGGGTTGTATGCATTCAGTGCTTGCCTTCATTGACGAAAAAGTCCAGTTCCTACGACGTTCCACAAGTATTCGATCCGACCTCAACAGATGGATTAACCTCCTCCGCAACTTGATTAACTACCATGTGTTCACCTTCGTTCACTACACATAGTAACAATGCCATGTTTAACATGATGCGGAATACGAAATATGATGCTTAATGATGGATGCAAAAGTTAACAACTGGAATACAACTTTCCTTCGCGGTACAGTTACAAGTCAAACTAACTAAATCTTTTTTGTAACACATACATCAATTGCCGAGGATCATTATCAACTAATGACCCAAGGTCATCACTCAATCCAAAATTTCAAACAAAACCTGAATCATTAAAGGTTACTATTTGCTTTTATGAATTAATTAATTAATTAAGAATTATGAAATAAATCAAATTATTCTAATTGAGCTCAAAATTTTAGTAAAGGTTCATCACATGATAAGTAAGTGGCAAAACAAATTTCATAATTTTTGGACAATTAAATAAGCCTAGAAAAATCATGGAAATATATTTATTAATAAATTGAGCCATTTTCATCACATTCAAAAAGTACTGAAAAACAATATTTCATATTTTTCCTAAATAATATGCATCACAGAGAGGTCACACAAAAATTTTCATAATTTTTGGAACTCTAAATAATTCTACACAAAAATAACAAAATCTATTACTATTCATTCAAATCTAAAAAACAGAAAATTTATTTTGAACGCTGAGTCACTGACAACCCGACCCCACCCGTCATCTTCAACCTCCAGCTTTGACCACAATGGCGACGGCGCTGACTGACGCTTCCTCGCCAACGGTGAGACCAACAGCGATGGCAAAGGCACCACGGTGATCACCACAACAAGGCGCAACGATTGGTGGCACAATCGAGACCAAATGCGGCCAGGACCAAGCACTACGCCGACCATGGCGGCTCGGCCGAGCAGGACACAGTGGCACCATGGTGTTCAAGCAACTAGAGCTGACTAGAGCTCTCTAAAACTAATCGAGAAGCAACAAAAGCTCACCACAAACGTGTTAGAACGTGCGGTAGACGATGAGCAGCAAGGGTGGCGTCAGATGACGGTGACAGCAACGGCGGCGATGGCAAGCTCGACTCCCGGTGACTGCAGCGGAGGAATGGTTCAATCAAAAGGTCATAGAGGACCATGGTAACATGGTGAAGCAGAAGGGCTACAAATCAAGGACGGATACGCGCTGTGGAGCACTGGCCATGGTGAGGCGAATGCGACGGCGACGCTGCCGGCCGTGAAGAAGAACAACGATGAACGGTGACTCCCATCGAAACCAAGCTACAATGGTAGGTCGGCTGAGCACGCAAGGAGTAGGCAGAGTTGTGGAAACCTTTGTTGAGGCTGGAGAGGCACTACGGTGATGACACGGACTCGCCGGAGATGAGCAAGGGCGACGGGAAAAACAGAGAAGAAGAAAAACGTCGACGACGGCGTCTCAGTACTTATAACGCGGCTCAGAAGCCAAGGAAGCCACGATGGAGCCTTTCCCCGCGCCAGCGCGACGCCAAAGATGGCCACGACGTGCCTGGAACACCGAAGAAGATCGCCGGCCATGTAGCTTAGGCGGTGAACACTGTTCATGGTAATTATAGAATTGCCATGCGTTTTTAAATTCAAATTACTCCCAAATTTGTATAACAACTCAAAAATCTCCAAAAATAAAAGTTGTTCAAAATTCAAAGTTCTACAACTTTACTTTTATAACCAACCCCTAATTCGGTCTACATTTTGAAATGAACTTTTGAATTCAAATAGGGGACATTTAACGAATTACGCCTTTTCGAATTACTTCAAATTTTTCATAACAACTTTGAAAACTCCAAAAACAAACTTTGTATAACTTAACAAGCTCTACACTTTTCATTTTAGGCTCAACCCCAAAATATGCTTAGATTTTGAAATGAGTTTTTAGGGTAGAATTTAAATGCTGAAAATCAGGGTTTTCTCAAAAATTCAAATCCAAACCAAATTTTGAACTTGATTCAAACAATTCAATTCAACACTCATAACATAAATGTATACTTGTTTTAGTGAATGCATATCAAAGTTTGCAATATGACCAATGCTTGCAATGCATATGATGACATGTCCTGTTTTTAATATTTAAACACCCGGGGTGTTACAATCCTTCCCCCTAAAAGAAATCTCGCCTCGAGATTCAAAGCCATAGGGTAAGTAATGGAAAAGGAAATGTGTCGCAAGAACACATACAAGATCTGTCCATAAAATAGCTGAGGTTCCTTTACAAGTATGATTCTTAACAGCCTAGCTCAACTAACATTACTCTATATTGACGCAAGAAACTCTGGAAATTTTTCTAGCAAGTAATCTTCTGATTCCCAAGTAGCTTCTTCTTGTTAAAGTTGATTCCATTGTATCTTGTAGAACTTGATTGTCCTCCTTCGAGTAACACAATCTTTCTGATCCAAAACTCGGATAGGATATTCGGAATACGTCAAATCTGGTTCAAGTTCCACTCCTTCAACCTCAACATTCTGCTCAGGCACTCGGAGACACTTCTTCAATTAAGAAACATGGAACACATCATGTACAGCTGCGAGATGTTTTGGTAATTTCAAGCGTTATGCCACTTTTCCATACCTCTCTAAAATTTGAAATGGTCCAATATATCGAGGTGCCAACTTGCCTTTAACACCAAAATGGGTAACTCCCTTCATTGGTGATACTTTCAGATATACAAAATCTCCTTTATTAAACACCAATGGTCTGTGTCGTCTATCCGCATAACTCTTTTGTCGGGATTGAGCTATCTTCAAATTACTTTGTATTTGCTTAACCTTGTCTTCTGTTTCTTTCACAAGGTCAACCCCAAAGAACCTTCTTTCTCTAGGCTCAGACCAACTCAGCGATGTTCTGTATCTACGACCATAGAGTGCTTCAAATGGAGCCATTCTAATGCTTTCCTGATAACTATTGTTGTATGAGAACTCGGCCAAAGGTAAGCATTTGTCCCACTTATTGGAATAGTTAAGGACACAACACCTTAACATATCTTCAAGCACTTGATTGACTCTTTCAGTTTGCCCATCAGTCTACGGATGATAAGCTGTACTATACAGTAGTTTGGTACCCAATGAAGAATGCAATTGTTTCTAAAAGTTGGAGACAAACTGTGTACCCCTATCGGACACAATAGTCTTGGGTACTCCATGGAGACTCACAATTCGCTCTAAATACATCTTGGCATACCGTATAGTGGGATATGTATTCTGAACTGGAAGAAAATGTGCTGACTTGGTTAGTCGATCTACAATAACCCATATTGAGTCAAATCCCTTTGATGTCTTGGGTAGACCAACAATAAATCCATACTTATGTCCTCCCACTTCCAAGATGGAATAGGTAATGGTTGTAATTCACCAGCAGACCTCAAATGTATAGCTTTCACCTTTTGACAAGTATCACACTTTGCTATGTATCTAGCAATCTCTATTTTCATTTTAGTCCACCAAAATCTTTGTTTCAAGTCATGGTACATCTTGTTACTTCCTGGATGGATAGATAATCTAGTAGCATGTGCCTCTTCTAGAATTGACTACCGCAACTCAGGAACCTTTGGTACCACCAGGCGATCCTTGAACCATAACACACCTTCATCATCTATGCTGAAGCATTCTGCTTTTCCATTCCTGACCCTTTCTTTGATATGGGCTATACCCTTGTTTTCTTTCTGAGCAACAATAACTTGATCTCGAATAGTGGCTTCAACAATTATGTTGGTCAAACTACCTTGTTGAATTACTTCTACATTCAACTTCTCCATTTCTTGACATAAAGTCAAACCCATTGTTCTCACTGCCAGACAATTGCAATAACCTTTGCGACTGAGGGCATCTGCAACTACATTTGCTTTACCGGGGTGATAATGTACTTCCAAGTCATAATCTTTAATCAGTTCTAACCATCTTCTTTGTCGCATGTTCAACTCTGACTGAGTAAAGATATACTTTAAGCTCTTGTGGTCTGTATAAATATGGCACGTATTACCAAGCAGGTAATGCTGCCAAATCTTCAGAGCATGGACCACACCTGCTAACTCCAGATCATGAGTCGAATAGTGTTCTTCATGTTGCTTAAGTTGCCTAGATGCATAGGCAATGACTTGGCCTTCTTGCATCAACACACATCCAATACCAATACCTAAAGCATCACAATAAACATCAAACGGCTTCTCGATATCAGGTTGGGCTAACACTGGTGTAGTAGTCAACAGTCTCTTCAAAGTCTGGAAAGCCTCTTCACAATCAGATGACTAGACAAACTTGACTTGGTTCTTCAACAACTCAGTTATGGACTTTGATACTTTAGAGAAATATAGAATAAACCGACGGTAATACCCCGTCAATCCTATAAAACTCCGAACTTGATGAACCGTGGTTGGCGGTTTCCAATCAAGCACATCCTTCACTTTGCTTGGATCAACTGCGACGCCTTCAGCTGACAAGACATGTCCAAGAAATTGTACTTCCTTAAGCCAAAAATCACACTTGCTGAACTTGACATATAGTTGATGTTCTCTCAAGCGGGTCAGAACAATTCTGAGATGTTCCGCATGTTCTTCCTTATTCCTGGAATATACTAGAATGTCATCAATAAACACCACTACAAACTTGTCTAGCTTAGGCATGAATACTGAATTCATCAGATACATGAAATGAGCTGGAGCATTTGTCAAACCAAAAGACATTACCAAGTATTCATATAATCCATATCTTGTGGTAAATGCCGTTTTGGGAATATCTTCAGGCTTTATCTTGATTTGGTGATAGCCTGGCCTCAAATCTATCTTGGAGAAAACTTTGGCTCCGGCCAATTGATCGAAAAGCAAATCTATCCGAGGTAAGGGATACTTATTCTTGATGGTCACTTCATTCAACGGACGATAGTCAACACATAACCTCAGGGTCTCATCTTTCTTTTTCACAAAAATTGCCGGACATCCCCAAGGTGATGAACTAGGTTGGATAAACCCCTTCTCAATCAATTCTTGCAACTGAGTCTTCAACTCGGCCAATTCCTTAGGTGGCATCCTATAAGCTCTCCGAGAAATCAGAGTTGTTCCAGGTTGCAACTCTATGTTAAACTGGACATCCCTATTAGGTGGTAGACCGGGTAAATCTTCAGGAAACACATCCGGAAATTCACACACTACTGGGATATCTCTAATCTCTTTGACAACAGTTGCACAAACCTTGCCCATTGATCTTCTTAAGGTTGGAAGTTGGATGAGAAGTTGAGAATTACTATCTGGCAAACTCACCCTTATAGTTCTATTCAAAGCATCTATAACAGCCTTATGCTGATACATCCAATTCATTCCCAAGATTACATCTATATCTTGATCCTTAAGGATAATCATGGTAGTGGGAAAAATATGCCCACCCAGGTTTACGGGTACCTAGTATACCATTTCCTTAGTACACAGACGTCCCCCGGGTGACTGTATAAAGAAATTTTCCTTTGTTGCCCCAATTGAAATTTCGTGCTTCACCACAAATGTTCTATTGATGAATGAATGAGATGCACCTGAATCAAAAAGTATAACTACAGGGTGATTGGCAACAGGAAACATACCCATCATCACTGGCTCCCCTTCTGGAATTTCCCCAGCTTGAATATAGAACACCCGTCCTGTCTTCCTCTCATCTTTGCCCTTCTGAGCATTTTGATTGGAATTCTTCTTTGGTGCCTAACCCTGTTGTTGATTGGCAGGGGCCTTCTAATAATTTTGATTAGCCTGCCTAGGATACGGACATTCCCTGGAGAAATGATCGGTCCTTCCACAATTGTAACACGGATAATTGTGACCCTAGGATGTTGGAGCATTGCCACTAGGAGCATTGGTCTGTTGAGAATTTGGGTAGGTTATAGCAGGACAGACATTTGACTGTTGCTCGGCTTGAGACTGCGGTGGACGATAAGGAGGATGATTATGATTTACTGGACGATAGATCACCCTCTACCTCTTTTGATTTCCCCCAAAAGATCCAGACAACATACTCTTTTTCTTTTTGAGCTCCTTATGCTGCCGATACTTTGCCTCTGAAGCAATTGCAATATTTACTGCCTCATGATAAGTAACATTAGTACAAGTTGTCATCATTGTTTGCAGCTTGGTATTCAGGCCTCTCATAAACCACCTCTTCTTCTTGGCATCAGTATTGACATGTTCAGATGCATATTGTGATAGGTGATTGAATCTTCCCACATACTGCATCACGGTTTGATCCCCTTGCTTCAAAGCAAGGAATTCATCTAGCTTCAAAGCCATAACTCCTTCAGGGATATAATGGGCTCTGAAGGCAGTACGGAACTTAGCCCAAGTTATTGGAATGCTAGCTGGTTGCATAGCCACTAAGTTTGCCCACCAAGCACTTGCTGCTCCTCGAAGTTGCTGGGCGGCAAACGTACGTTTCTGATACTCCGTGCATGGAATAAGATCAAATTTCTGCTCCATGGTTTGAAGCCAATCATCAGCCTCCAATGGTTCATCTGCCTTGGTGAACACCGGTGGTCTTGTGTCTGTAAAATCAACATATGTAGCCTCCTGCTTGTTATGATGGTGACCACGGTTTCCTTGCATCTGATTCTGATTACTCTAGGCTATCTCATGAAGCAAACGAGAATTTTTGATCATCACATTGACCAGTGCGGCTATAGCATTAGCTAGATTTGTTGGAACTAGTGGCGGATCTAGAATACCGCTCTCATCTTGTGAAGTTCCCAGAATATACGAACCCCGCATACAATGCATCTGCTCATAACAAACCAAACTTTATTACAAGTCTTTATTGAATTGCACCAAAGCTTACTCCAGACACATTACATAGAGTTTACTAATATAAACACAAACCCGCAAGTACCAAAACAAGACTACATAACTTAACTAGAACTAACTATTATATAACTCTACTCCTTTCCTTGATTACTTCAAACTTCAGGCTCGGTATCCATTCCGGAAATATTACCGCCTTCATTATCACTTTTGTCGATCATTACTAATTCTTCAGGATCTTCTTCTTCCTCTTCTGATTCATCATCATCGGCAAGGATGACACCGGGGTCCATTGCATTAGCTTGGGGTTCATGATTTGGATCTAGGAGATTGCTTAGCCTATGAACTTCCTCATGCAGATAAGTATTATGTTCTTCTAAATCTTCTACATAGAATTCTAGCTCATGAGTTCTAGCGCTAGCTACATTTTCCCTATGCCAAGCTTCATTCCTTCCTTCCACCGTATGAACTAACATACGTTCACAGTTCCTGTGCGCGGTGGTGAGACGCCTCAATTGATTATGTAATTCTCCTACCTATATGGCATCCAAAGCCCTATCTCTAGTAGCTTGTGCTAACTCTGCAGAAATCCTCTGTATCTCTACCTGGGGATTAGGCCTAGAGCTGCTACTGCTAGCATCGTCATTCCTAGGGACAAGTTGGTGATGAGGAACTCCTTTGGGTCCAGTGGACTTACGGGGCGTCATCTTGGTACGAGCCATACTGTAGGAAGCCAATTTAATCCAAGTAAGACCATTTGATCAAAGTCTAAAGAGCAGCTAGGATGGATTACATTACTCAAACTAGACTCACTACTCAACTCTAGACTTAGAGGTGAAGGAAGTAACGAGTGAATTAATCATGATGCATGAATCGTTCTTACAAACAAAATATTTAAAGCTTATAATGCACATAAACAACATTTGTTTTTATATAGGGCATAGTAAGATTACTACTCCACCACACAAAACCTTTTTAATCAAATAAGGAATGGTGAGAAATAAATAAGATAAGTCAGAAGCAATTTGGACCAAATTAACAAGTTAAATGTAGTCAACCCAAATCGTTTTGAAATTTTTGTAAACCAATACGACAAAAACTTTGTAACGATCACGCTCTGATACCATTCTGTGGTAGAACCTCCTAAATTATAGGGCCCACATGCACCTATCACTGTCCAACAACCTTTTACATCTATGCATATGTTCCTGGTAACTTAAGAAGACTGTCAGGTGTCCTTGGGGAACCCCGAATCATCCATGATTTTCGAGCAGGATCACATTATAGAGTCATTGCAGTATTACAACATTTATTCAAATATATACATCAGAGTAAAAATAGTGGAAGTCTTACGATAACTTAGTTTACAAACCAGTGGTTTCAAACCTTACAAACTAAGTTCGATAATTAATACAAAATGTAGTAGTGGAGTGGCATTATAACATAATACAAAACACACAATAGAACTGCCCTGCCCAAGGGCCACACATTTACTTCTCATCATCAGATCGAACAATAGTCATGCAGCACGACCCAAAACAGATCTGCTCATGAGGATCACCTGCAACAAGGGTCAACGAACCCTGAGTACAAAAGTACTCAACAAGTCTTAACCGAAATAAGAACTGATAAACTCAGGAATGCAGGCTCAGGGATTCAAGGTATGGCTTTAACAATAACCAAAGTTCTTTTGCGTAAAAGCTTTTTAACAAAATTCTTTAATTCGACATTTAAAACTTCATAAAATCATATACAAAGATGACATGATACGTATTGAGATCATGAAACTCCATATCCAACACCTTCTCAAATTTCAGTTATTAAACTACGATGATGAACAGAGAAGTGAGTCTCCATAACCGAGGAGCAATGATGATTCGAACCGATTATAACCCAGCTGGGAATTCTAGACCACACAACATATGCAGGTCCTCGACCTACATATACCAACCTACCCTTAGGTCCTCTAACACAAGAACAGGTCCACACCACCCGAGAATACAGTACTCCACCAATCCAACCCATTGCCACGTGGGTACACGCTATTCTCGCCATCTCTCCACTCTCAGTGCGTGAGTAGCCATTCTCGTAATAGAATCGCCAAGTTAAGGCTTATCGAAGTATGTGGTTAGTACTACAAAGTCTCACCGCACACAGTTCAACAACGGACGGACCTTAACCGACATAGACGGAAAGTACTCGCTCACAAGACCTCCATGTCTTGTGGCTCACACACACCGAGTCCGCCCGGTCTAGATTTATTACTCCACATGCTCATATCACATGATAACATAAGTAACCAAAGGTCCATTTAAAACCTGTAGGTGACAGGTAATTACCCGACTTTGATCTGTCTAAGCATGGCTAAGTATAACTAGACATTTACGACATAAACTGGTAACAAGGTAGTTACAGAAAAACAATGTTGGTAATGCACCAATTAGGCTTTTACTTAACTCCTAATCACTTAATGTAGTATAGAAAAGCAAAAGCGAAATTAATTTGTAAAACACAAGGTAGGGTTGTATGCATCCAGGGCTTGCCTTCGTTGACGGAAAAGTCTGGTTCTTGCGATGTTCCACAAGTATTCGATCCGACCTCAGCAGACGAATTAACCTCCTCCGCAACTTGATTAACTACCACGTGTTCACCTTCGTTCACTACACGTAGTAACAATGTCATGTTTAACATGATGCGGAATACGAAATATGATGCTTAATGATGGATGCAAAAGTTAACAACTGGAATACAACTTTCCTTCGCGGTATAGTTACAAGTCAAACTAACTAAATCTTTTTCATAACACATACATCAATTGCCAAGGATCATTATCAACTAATGATCCAAGGTCATCACTCAATCCAAAATTTCAAACAAAACCTAAATCATTAAAGGTTACTATTTGCTTTTATGAATTAATTAATTAATTAACAATTATGAAATAAATCAACTTATTCTAATTGAGCTCAAAATTTTATTAAAGGTTCATCACATGATAAGTAAGTGGTAAAACAAATTTCATAATTTTTGGACAATTAAATAAGCCTAGAAAAATCATGGAAATCTATTTATTAATAAATTGAGCCATTTTCATCACATTCAAAAAGTACTGAAAAACAATATTTCATATTTTTCCTAAATAATATGCATCACAGAGAGGTCACACAAAAAATTTCATAATTTATGGAAATCTAAATAATTCTACACAAAAATAACAAAATCTATTACTATTCATTCAAATCTGAAAAACAGAAAATTTATTTTGAACGCTGAGTCACTGACAACCCGACCCCACCCGTCATCTTCAACCTCCAGCTTTGACCACGATGGCGATGGCGCTGACCGACGCTTCCTCGCCGACGGTGAGACCAACAACGACGGCAAAGGCACCACGGTGATCACCACAACAAGGCGCAACGATTGGTGGCACAACCGAGACCAAACGCAGCCAGGACCGAGCACTACGCCGGCCATGGCGGCTCGATCGAGCAGGACACAGTGGCACCGCAACATTCAAGCAACTAGAGCTTACTAGATCTCTCTAAAACTACTCGAGAAGCAATAGAAGCTCACCACAAATGTGTTAGAACGTGCGGTAGACGATGAGCAGCAAGGGTGGCGTCAGACGACGGTGACAGCAACGGCGGCGATGGCAAGCTCGACTCCCGGTGACTGTAGCGGAGGAATGGTTCAATCAAAAGGTCATAGTGGACCATGGTAACACGGTGAAGCAGAAGGGCTACAAATCAAGGACGGATACGCACCGTGGAGCACTAGCCATGATGAGGCGAACGCGACGGCGACGCTGCCGGCCGCGAAGAAGAACAGCGATGAACGGTGACTCTCGGCGAAACCAAGCTGCAATGGCAGGTCGGCTGAGCGCGCAAGGAGCAGGCAGAGTTGTGGAAAGCTTTGCTAAGGCTAGAGAGGTACTACGGTGACAACACGGACTCGCCAGAGATGAGCAAGGGCGACGGGAAAAACAGAGAAGAAGAAAAACGACGACGACGGCGTCTCGGTACTTATAACGCGGCTCAGAAGCTCAAGGAAGCCGTGGAGCCATTCCCCACGCTAGCGCGATGCCAAAGACGGCCATGACGTGCCTGGAACACCGAAGAAGATCGCCGGCCATGTAGCTTAGGCGGTGAACACTGTTCACAGTAATTACAGAATTGCCATGCGTTTTCAAATTCAAATTACTCCCAAATTTGTATAACAACTCAAAAATCTCCAAAAATAAAAGTTGTTCAAAATTCAAAGTTCTACAACTTTGCTTTTATAACCAACCACTAATTCGGTCTACATTTTGAAATGAACTTTTGAATTCAAATAGGGGATATTTAATGAATTACGCCTTTTCGAATTACTTCAAATTTTTCATAACAACTTTGAAAACTCCAAAAACAAACTTTGTATAACTTAACAAGCTCTACACTTTTGCTTTTAGGCTCAACCCCAAAATATGCTTAGATTTTGAAATGAGTTTTCAGGGTAGAATTTAAATGCTGAAAATCAGGGTTTTCTCGAAAATTCAAATCCAAACCAAATTTTGAACTTGATTCAAACAATTCAATTCAACACTCATAACATAAATGTAAACTTGTTTTAGTGAATGCATATCAAAATTTGCAATATGACCAATGCCTTGCAATGCATATGATGACATGTCCTGTTTTTAATATTTAAACACCCAGGGTGTTACAGACTGCTAATAAGAAACATATATAAGGATTCACTACTAGTAATGCTTTTTGCAAAAAGGAAACCTAGCAAACCATAAAGCCTATCATATCCTTTGGAGTCGGGAAATTATTCCCACTAGTCGGGTAAGTCTTACGAGTACATTGTATACTCAAGGTTTATTTACCCCTGTTGCAGGTGCAACTTGAGAAATGGTTATTGTGTGGAGGATTCTTCTAGTGGGCATGGACGGATCCTTGTTTCTTACCGTTAGGTGTTTATTGTAGTTCCACTGTTTAAATTCTATACTCTGAACTTGGTATTGTAATAATATATTTCTAAGAACTCTTGTTGTATGAAATGGACTAAGTATTATAAACTCGTTCTCATTATTGGATCCTAGAGAAAAAAACATGGATTATTTGAGTTCTCCCTTGGGGTATGCTCGATGGAACCATCCGATGTAGCTTACTTTCAGGGTGCTTAGTGTCTAGTGGAAAACGAGCGCCTCTAGAAGCGTGCTATTTCGAACGGTTCTACCATAGATCCTTAGTCGATTCCTCTTGCTCAACGGGATCAATCGTCATTTGCTTTGGCTAAAGAGATTTCACCTACCCCCCAATGTCTTCTGAAACTATGATAACTTCATTGTCCTCTAGAATATCTTTTATTTGCAGTTCATGGACAACAACCTTGTCTTCACTTGAGGGCTCCACATCTCTCTCTTGGGCATTAAAGCCTTGATCTTTGAGTGAATCGACTAATGCAAGCCAATTCGAAACCTATTTGCCATCAAGGCCAATTGAATCCAATTGGTCCATTTGTTGAGCTTTAGAAAATCTCAATCATCCTTTATCAATGGCCAATTGGATCACTCGACGAAACATATTGCAATTAGAAGTATTATGATCAAAAGAATTATGCCATTTGCAATATGTAAGCTCTTCTAAACTTTGAATTTATGTCAAAGCATTGTGATCAATGATTCTAATAAAATTATTCTTGAGCAAGATATCAAAGACATGATCACAAAAAGTAAAGTGAAAGGTGTACTTTGATTTTCTTAGTTGATTCTTTTGTGGAGTTGGCTTTAAAGCTAGGCAAATGATTGGATCAGACTGACATCAATCCATTCGACCACACCTTTGTATTTGCTTTTAAAAAGCTTTTGCTTTGACGACCTACCACTATCGGCCTTGCCATATGGAACAATGTGTTGGTCAATAGAATCTGATTTTATGTTATCCTCTACAAATAAAATGCCTTTCTCAATCGGTCTTTTATAACTATTAGTAAGGATATCTCTAACAGATGCTTAAATTGAAATAGTATGACCAGATTGGAATTTGAGCAAAATATTTGTGTTCTCTACCTTGTTGATCATGTTAGAGAAGTTCACGTCCTTGATTTGAATGATGTTGCTCTTCATCTCCAGAGAACGATCAACAATAGGTGCCAAATCTTTTGAAGATGCATTGGCAGCTGCCGAAACAGAGAAAGTCAGACTTGGGCACTAGCAGGGGCAGTCGGCCTGGCCGACTGGGAAGTCAGCCTAGCTGACTTAGGGCAGTCGGCCTAGCTGACTCAGGGAAGGCAGCAGTCAACTCAGCTGACTTTAAAGTTGGCTCAGCCAATTCTGAGCAGGCAAGCAACCCTCCTTTGTTGCTTGTAGGGGCTTGATCTCCATCAATGATGCGGTAATTACTAGATAAGTGTACAACCCCTTTATCTCCTGAAAAATTAAGTCTAGCTATTTTCTTGCGCTTCTCATGCTTTTCTATAGCAAGACTTGTTTCTTGATATGTGGTTGATTCGGAAAGGATATTGCGTTGTTCGTCTTTTGTAGCAGAACCTTTGCTTCTATCCGAATTAATTCTTTCTTTCATGCCCACTAGCAGTCCTGTTTTAGCCGATGACTCAACTGTGATCGCCCTTTTCTCATTGGTCTTTCCAAAATATTCATAGAATTGCTCCTCTAATTGAGATCATGAACCAACAGTGCACCGAGGCAAACATATAACCATGCAAAGACAATACCAGTAAGAGATAAAGGAAAATTTCGTACTCTCATATAGTCTTCTTTACTGACAAAACCCAGTTGTGAGAGATATATACTAATGTGTTCCACAACGGTCTTATCATCTTCACCACTAAATTCATAAAAATCCCATACCCACATCCATCAGGAATTTTTTAGTACTCAATGCATAATGGGTACGATCTATGATACGCGGGCACCTTCCATTTAGAGGAGCCATATGGATTTCTAGTAAGGGCTAAATCTTCATCGATTCGGCTTGATTTGAGAGCATCATATAAAGCCGAATCATGACTGTTTGCATGTGCATATATTGCTGAATTTTCATTGATTCGACTATAATTATTAGCAATATGTGGAGCCAAATTATGAGAATTAGCACTCGAATGCCTTGCTAAAATATCACTAATTCAGCTATGGTCATGAGTGAAATACGAAGCCAAATTGTGGGCATTGATCTTTGCATAAGGTGCTGAATTTTTATTAATTCGGCTATGGTTACTAGTAACACGTGAAGCTGAATCATGAGTATTAGCATTTAAATACCTTGCTGTATTTTTATTAATTTGACTCGAGTTGGGAGTAACATGTGAAGACAAATTATGAATATTAGCATTGACATATGGTGCTGAATTTTGAGAGCAATTGGGTAAAAAATTAGCATTATCATAGCCAATTCTCTCATTCATCGGCATGTCATGTGGTGGAACCACATATTGTGAACTTATAGCCGATGAATAAGGATTTATATTTTGTATGTTGCTAGTAGCATTAAAACTCGAAGAATTTACAATTGACATCGGCTCTTGACCATAATATTCATAATCATGATGTTTATTATGAGGAGCATTAACAAAAGTATTAGCCTATGTAACATATCTAGTATCATTACAACTAGCAACACCAACATGAGAGCTCATAGAACTTGCAAAATAACTATTGGAATCATAAAATACATTTGCAAGTTGTACCTTGGGGTGATTGTAGTAATATTGTAATGCAACACCTTGGTACTCCATGGTTTTTAACTTGACTGCTTTACTGAATTTTACAATAAGCAGCGCAACTTGTTGCAAAGTCACAAACGAGATCACAAGGTTTCAAAACTAGATGCGATCGGCCTTTTGGGCCAGATGCAATGGTAATGGCGAGCACGAGAAGATAGATCAACGAGGAGTAAGGCTAGGTCAGAGATATCAGCTATAAGAGATAGCCGAACCAATCGTACCCAGCGTAGTCACCAAAAAGTGTGTTGATGTCGGAAGTGATTCGAATCACACACCATCAGGGCCTTAGATGCCTAGGCTGCTAAGGACCGAAGAACGCAGTGAGGATGTCATGCTTTCGTGGTGAAGAACGGAGAGGTTTACAAGTAAACCACCAAAGGATAACCAATGTGCTTGCGTGACGAAAAACCGGCTAGTTTTTAGGCAAACTAGCAAAGAAACCGTCGAAGCTCTCACCCGAGAGGGACCCTATCAGGGCAAGGACATCGCCGGGTTGCCCTAGGTCGGCCAACAAGCCTAGGGCGCCATCCTTGGTCATCGGATCAAGAGATGAACAACATGAGGGTTGGAGAAGAGAGTAAAAGGGTTGGAGTAGAGGTAGTAGATTAATTTGTTTGTCGATTGGATAGATTAGAACTCAATCGACCATGATCCTCTCATATATATAGAGGAGGTGGTCTTATCCCAGTAGAAAACCTCTTCAAGCCTTATTTTTTAAGTTTCCCACGAGTTTAGAACAATTCGGATCGGAATCCAAAAGGCCATATCTGAACAGGGTTTTTTGTTAGTTCCGTTGGAAGTCCCGACTTGGATCGAAACTCCGGACAGTCGGAACTCCCGACGTGGGGATAACTCCAGACTCCCAAGAAGATTTCTTCAGGCTTCCTGGAAGTCCTGACATCTATCGGAACTTCCGACGGTCGGAAGTCCCGACTTGAGCCAGAACTCCCGACAACGGAGCATCTTTTCGAGGACATAATTCCTTCATCCGAACTCCGAATTAGACATTCCATATATGTTTTTTGACAGTCTCGACAAGAGAAACGCAACGGTGAAGTCGGTTCCATATTTTGACAACTTCACAAAATGGACAATTTTGGTTGTCAACCGGTACACATCTATTTTCAGTTCATGAGTTTAAAGTTCCTGATGGGAGACCCACCACGTGCCCTGCTTGGTAAAATTTTATGTTCAAAATCACATTTTTTCTATTTATATTATATGAACTATTTGAAGTTACTTTCATGGTAATGTTTCAGTGGAGGTAATCTAGCACCAGGGTTAATTCCAATTGAAATCCATCAGAAGTCAATTTTAATCTTGTTTTACATCTTGCTGAATCAACTTTGTGATTTTTGAGCTATCCTGATAAATCTTGCCATGGCCACTGCAGAGACACAGGTGCTGGGTACAACCAGAGGTGTGCTTATCTCATGTTTACCATGAAACAGATGTGCAGGCTTAGTCTGTGGTTGTCGACCTAATCCATGATGCTGCCTGGTCCACCTCCAGCGCTCACAGGCATCCAGATGTCGCACCCATGCTGGCAAATTTTATTCCCTCGTTCTCCATGGAAAGGTAATTTCTGCGAATTTGTGATGATAGGCTTAAACAAACACAGGTAAGGACAGCTCCTATTGTTATCAATACCTTTTGAAATGATGCTTTGACCCTTTAACTATGATGTTAGTAGCTGATATAGCTGACCCTGACCTTCCTTACAAATGTGTGCTAGTGGTAGTGTGAGGTATGTCTCCAACTCCATGCTTGAATTCCTCGAGAAGAACAGCAAGAAGAGGTCTGCAAGGAGACCATCGAGCTCACCATGAGAACACTACTTGAGGTACCCAGCACCAATACCTCTCTTTCAATTAGATAGAGATCCTACAACAGTGGCCGTTCAGAGAAATATATATACTTGAAGAGTGTCAATGGAGGGTAATTAGCATAGGTGGAGAAAGATCAGGTACTTAATATTAACAATATTTTTCCGATAAACTGAACCGAATGATATGCCATGTGCTACGCGATAGTTATATGTTTTCTTTCTTTATACTTAGTATATTAAGACCAAACAATATTGTTGTGTAGGAAAGCAGGATACTTTGTAGTCAGATGGAAAACACTTGTATTGTAGTGTAATTGTGTAAATAGAACATACTATGTTTATATTGTTTATACTACTATTAACTAAGCCGTTGATCCCTACCTGTACATTTCATTATTGTAATAAAGTTGTGCTAAACAACCATGCGTACATGCAGTATATAATTGATTGGTTGTTTTTACAATTTCCATCTTATGAGATACAATAGACAAAGTAAGTATCATGACACCAATATAACTATAATATGTAGTTGAATATTAGCTTACTTGGTCAGGGTTGTATGTACTTGGAGGGCTAATTTGGAAGCAAGGGAGAGGCACACCCAGGGATGAAAAAACCTCCATAAAAAACTAAATAATTCTTCAAATTATTTCCTCATAGATTTTCCATCCTAAAAAAAAAGGAGAGAATTCCTTATTTGACACTGGGAAAATGAGTCGTTCCTTTCTTGGCCCTGAAATTTTCTTCGTTCCCTATTTGACACTCACTTCAACTTTCATCCCTAATTTGACACTACCGTCAAATTCGTTAGCTAACGGTGTTAACTGGCTGTTAAAAAGACGTTTTTGCCCCTAGAAAAAAAGCGGTGAAGCAAATTTGAGAGGAAAAAAAAAACCTGCGTCTTTTGTTTGCAGCTGGGCGCATGCATCAGAGGCGGGCGCAGGTTTTTTTCCTCTCAAATTTGCTTCGCCGCTTTTTTTTCTAGGGGCAAAAATGTCTTTTTAACAGCCAGTTAACACCGTTAGCTAACGGATTTAACGGTAATGTCAAATTAGGAATGAAAGTTGAAGTGAGTGTCAAATAGGGAACGAAGAAAATTTCAGGGCCAAGAAAGGAACGACTCATTTTCCCAGTGTCAAATAAGGAATTCTCTCAAAAAAAAGTCAGGGATCCTAAGAGGATTTGAGTTTCCAAAAGGGGGCGAAGGGTTTAACATCCCCCTCTCTTTTATGTACTTTTTCTTCTTAATGAAATGGCACGTTGTTCTCATGCTTTGTTCACAAAAAAAAAGTATTAGCTTAATGTCGCTAGAATACATATATTTACAAATAATATATGTGCAGAGTCATATTCCTGTTTTTAACTTAATACTCTGAAGTTTTGACACTGCTGTAATAAAGATGAAGGTCAATAGTGGCCCATTTGGACGAGAGATTCATGGGTTTGCTTGCTCCAATGGGACGCCAAACCGGGATCCAGCAGTAGCAACTAGCAAGAGCGTGGCAACGCCGCACGCAGTTTTCTAGTGTTTTCTCTCAAATTCAAGACTTTGAGATTCTATTCTTGTACATACATGCTCTTCCTTGAACTTTAGCTAGATTTGTATTGTAAACTTCAAAATTTAGAAGCATGTATATATACAATAAGCAACTTCTATCTATTTCCCCACTAATAGTTAACAGGTAGTAGCAATACATGTATACGTGCAACAACTAGAGAAGGATAATATATATGTATACGTGCAACAAGGAAGGGGGCCCGGAGCCCAGGTTGGCCTCCAATAGGCTCCGCCAGTGCAATTAGGCCTACCAACGGGTCTCTAAACTTATTAAGCGGTACATCACAGGATCATGCCAGTCACGTGGATATTTATTTGCTAATGTGACATACTAGCGTGACATATTTTTCTATATTTAAGCTCCCATCTTTGGGTCCTTTCTTCTCCTCGCTTCCTTCTTCTTTAATGGCAACTGCAGCCCGTGGACAGTCATGGCGTTAGACGGGCTAAGGTTGGAGTGGGAGAAGAGGGAAACAAGGATCCATTCGTGAGAGAAGAGGGAAGGAGAGAGGTTAAATGAAAAAAAAACATGTCATGTTGACATGTCACATGAGCAAAAATTGTCTATGTGACTGGTATGGACCTGCAGTGCATCACTTAATCAGTTTAGGGATTCAGAAATACATTTTCAAAGTTCGTGAACCTAATTGACACACCCTTAGTTTAAGAGTCGTTGGTACATTTAACTCTTTCTTTTATATATATATTTGATCAAACTTTAAATCATTTAATACAATTGTATTCTTTTACGAACAAAGCTAGTAATATGAAAACGACTAGCGGCAAGACTACTAGAAGAGTGCACGTATGATTTTTAATGAAAATAATAAAAGAATTCAGTGTGTCTTGTTTGAAATACCGGTCAAACTAAAACCAAAATATCATGATAAAATAGAGAGCGAGGAGAGTCAGGCTTGTTCGCATCTTTTACTAGTTGTACCTCACCGGATGAGATCTTGTCTTCAGGTGATCATCTGAGATTCTTTGATTCCTAAATTGAGAAGTGTTTATTTTAATTGTTTATGGGTTCAATGCTCCTCACTAGTGCTCTCTCAATCATCGGGATCTGGATTAGAGTAGTAATCTTTAGTGTAAATGTGGTATCTAATACTTTACCTGTGTTCGCAATTTGCCCCTGTGGTAGTCAGGAGGCAGTGATAGCCATGTGTTGGCCTTTTTACTCCACCATGCTTGGGAAAGCTTTTAAAGCGTTGGTCTCCTGCTTAGCACCCTTCTCTCCTCTTTTCGCTACTAGGTTGAGCCAATGACACGAAGTGAGCAATCTTAAGTATCCATCTTATCTATCTAGTTTTACAACCATAGAAATCCTTTCTACCCTAATATACCCCTATGTCATCATAGAAAGAAACTTGATTCTTCGTTAGTTCTCATTTCACACTCCCCATGAAAATAGATACTCTAAATACTCTTAGATGAAAGCTACATTAACAACAATGCGCTTACAGTTTTCCCTATGTGCCACCGGTGGTGTCAACATACCTCCTCCATCTTTTTTAACCTCCCCCCAAAGCTATATAAGGGGAGGCCAGTGCTCTCCTTCTCTCTCTAGACTCACACCTCACATAGTTTCCTAGACTCGCTAGACTCTATCCGAACCTCCCACTCTCGAACCTTCTATTTGTAACCTCTACTGCAAACACTTGGGCCCTTGAACATAGGATCACGAACAAACACCTTGAACTGGACATAGGGCAAGTTGTCTAAACTAGTATAATTCTTGAGTCCTCAAGCACCAAGCTATTCGAGACCATACACACGGCTACAAAATTACTAGTTGACGCTTTGTTAATTGCGATACCAAAGACATAGTGATCTAAATCACACGTATTGTTCTCTGAACTCACTTATGTTTTTTTCTATAAAGGTTTTCTCATAAGTTTACATTGAACAATAAATCCCTGATATGTCATAACATTTTTCCTTATGGTTTCCACCGGGTTTTTAAGGACTTTTTTTTTGAACGTACAAGTTTTTAAGGACTTTAACAACATATCAATAAACATTGTTGCTAGGACAAAGGTATTTATTGATCTTAAGACTGGATTTGATAAAGGCGGAGTATTGAAAAGCACATTGATCTGTGGAAAAGCTCATCAACCAATAGGAAAGAAGTGACCTCATCCCACGGACCTAGCCTAGAGGGTAGTGTGTTGGATTAGTCTTAAGTTTTCCATATAATCGGATGATTACTGTTCACCCCTTGTAATCCACCGGCTTCCCGAACTGACAACAACACGTTTTTTTGGTTTGTATATAAATCCGATCAATCAATGGAGTCAACACAATTCAATCATTGATTCTCTCAATCTTGTGTTCATTCTTTTGTCTCTCCATTTACATTGTGAGTACATTGATTTTAACAATCTTCTCCTAATTTCCCCATTAGGTTTTGTGAGAGACATACCAAGATGTCTTTCTCCTCATATTTTCTAAAAGGTTTTTTGATGAGTTTTGATATTATATATCATATCTCCAATTTTTTCACATAAGTTTTGGATACCAAACATAGTGATCTATAAATCACAACTATTACTTATGGGCTTTTCCTATCCCAAAAAGTCTCCCACATGAGTTCAGTTGAGCAATAGCCTACATATGTCATATCCTTTCCTCATATTTCCCATGAGATTTAAGAGTTTACATGTCATATAAATATGTTTCTTAGATTTTTTGGGAGATTTAATAAGAGTGTCAAGAAACAATTTTTTCGACAAGTTTTTAAAGGAATTTTGAACGTATTGATCTCAAGCAAGATTCAATAAGAGGGGGGGGGGGGGGGCTGAGAAACATTGTCTCTTCAAAGAGACGCCTCTCCTTTGGAACAAGAAGTATGAATTGTTGCTTTGCTTGAGCCCCGTGACAAACTATTTGACCACACCCTCTCACCATGCATACATATATCCATGCATCAGAACAATGAATACATAAATTCTTCCTTTCATTTACATTTGTACTTCCACAATAATAAGTGGGAAGCAATTTAATTGTGCAACCACGGCCCCCACCATCATCCTCCCCTCTTCCTTCGTCAATTTATTATTATTATTATTCCCTTCTTCTCCTACAACTAGAACAAAACTAAAACTAAGACAACCGACAACTGCTGGGTTCGTCGCTCTCCCCTGTTCGATACCGCGACTCCAAGGATGCGATCCCGCGGCGCCGGCAGGTGGGACATCCTCCAAGGCCGAATTTTTTACAATTTAGCCCTTTTTTTGAAAGTTTCTCACAAATAGACCCCTAGCGGAAAGAATTCAGAAAATTGACCCTTAGCTCGGCGCCTACCTCGGCGCCAGCGTCTCTAGCGCCGAGCTCCTGGGCATGGAGGATGGCATGGCAGGGAGCTCAGCACCAGTCACTCTGGCGCCGAGCTCGGCGCCAGAGTGACTGGCACCGAGCTTCCAGCATTTAACCCCGGCCCAACCTTCCTGCCTGAGCGTTCTTCCTCTTCTTTCTCCTCCCTCTCAGGTTTTTTCTCTCCCCACTTCACCCTACCTCATGAATCTGCATATTGGGCCTTGAAAACCTTGATTTGATCCGTAGATCTTCGAGAGCAAGGTATCCTCGCTCCCCTCCTAGTTTTTTTTTTCGCATCGATTCGGTATATATTAGTCGGATTTTTCAACCTAAGAATCGTCATCACTTAGGGTTTCATTGTATCCCTCAATATATATATTATACAACCGTTGGATGATACCAAGGCGTGGAAAAAGCTAGCAAACCTAGGCGCATGTAGTTATGTTATGGGTTCATTGCTGTGCATCAAATGGGAAACCCTAGGTTTAGGGTTTAATGTTAACTGCTTTCGTTTCTTAGAACGAAATTGGTTGTATTGTAGTTATGGTTCTCATTGATATTTATTTGTGATGTTTTGATTTATGTTTGTTAAATTACATCTGTTTTGTTAGATGCAAGAAATGTTTCGGGAGGAGTTTTGGCGAAAACAGGGCTGTCCTTGAGAATTATACCCCGACGCATCTAGCAAAGATGCCCCCGTCCCTCCGGACCTCCCTATCCCTAACTGTGACTATTGTTTCTCGGCCCATGTTTTTCAATCGAAACATCTGGACACAGCGGCGCGTTGCTTCTACACATGCAATCATTTTAATGTAAGAAATTGTTTCCACTATCCTTTTTCTTTATTTGTGTAAGTATGCTACTAATATTTTATTGGAATCTCGTTGTGTAGGACCATGACAGGTGTTTTTTCTTTTAGTGGATCGACGGTGCAGACAAGTTTGATCCTAGGTACCTCCTTTTCGACGATTGGTTTAGAGGGAGACATCCATGTGAGCACTTCAAGCGGTGGGTTCCACCCCCCTAACCCTCCGCCAATGATGGCTAAGGAGAAGCACCTAGCCGTAGTTAGACGACTTGAGGAACCTCCTCTGTGCGATTGAGGAGATCGAGCTGTGATAAACCCTGAGAATACGTTCGAGTTTGTGTGTCCAAACAAGCATGAAGTAAGTGCAAAGTGTATGTGTTCAAATCTTGAGCTATATGTGTTCATATACTAATGTCTCATTATTTAGGTGTTTTCAATGGCGAAGTGTCGTTTCAAGGAATGGTTGTATGGTCCTAAGAACCAATGGCTGGAAGAACCGCGGAGGATTAAGGAAAATAAGAAAGAAAGGGTAATCTACAAAGCACCTCCTGTCATGTGCGAATGTGGTGTTAAATCCAACTATGGCCTAGTTCCTTTGGAGCTTGGAATAGGCCATTATTGTGGCCATATGATTGAGTATGATGAGGTTCATTATTTTTGTGGTAAACATGGAATCGTATTTTGTTTCTTTTGCTAAGACATATATGATATAATATTTCTTTTGAATAGAGCACTAGAAAATGCAGGTGGGAATGTTATGATGGTTAAGCTAAGTTCTTGGATGAACTAAAGAAGAGGCAACTAATTGCACAAAAGAGGGGATATGGACCTGACTACGTCAACCTATTCGTTAAACATCACAAAGAAAAGATACGTGAGTTTGCTAGACAACGCGGTATTTGCAACTCGATCGATGTTGGGCTTAACAAATAGGGATTGGAGAGGCAGATGACGTTAGAGGAGGAGAGGGCAAGGAATGAGGCAAGGGAGGAGACAAGAGTACAGATGCAGGTCTTGAACGAGCATGTTGCTACTTTATGTGCTAGTGAGTGCTTGAAAGCCTGTTTTTCATTGCCTGATTTTAAAAGTAATATAATCGCATTGCTAACTGATTGCATTTTATATATGAAGGGATTGGTTGCAGCGAGGAACATGCCGCAGAGGTGGCTCGTGCAAGGTATGAGGAGAAGAAGTTAGATGAGCATAGATTGTGAGCTGGTCACACCGTTCAATCACCGATTGTGTTGTCTGATGAGGGGGACGAGGATGAGGACGACACTGGCAGACTGAGTGAGCTCATTGCTCTAGCAGAGGCAGGCATGCAGATACAGGAGGCTGAGGACGACACTGGTAGACTGAGCGAGCTCATTGCTCTAGCAGAGACGGGCATGCAGGCGAAGGAGGCTGAGGACGACACTGGCAGACTGAGTGAGCTCATCGCTCTAGCAGAGGCGGGCTTACAGGCGGAGAGGCGGGCTTATAGGAGGAGGAGGATGACGACACATTCTTCACTCAGGCCGCAGCGTCTGCAGATGAAGTGGATGCCTCTTACTACAGGCGACAGGCAGGTTAGAGCAATGCAGGTGAGCCTAGCCACAGCAACAGGGTTGTGGTAGAGGACTGGTACTTGGATGATGAGTTGCTTACTCAGTACATTTTAGACTGAGGATTTGAAAGTGCATTTGCCCCTATGTCTACTGTCGGCACGTACTTCTAGTATTAATATGTTGTTTAATGTGGCATAGGATTGAACTTTTCATTATATGGTTGTTTTCATTATTTATGGTCTTAATATTCCGCTTAATGATACAGACGTATTGAAATGTGAATACTTGCTGTAAAAAAACTAACGACGTACGACATTATATAAATCAACACACGAAACACATGAAATGTCATGTGACTACATGTACCGAACCTGGGTATAGAGTTTCCTTCGACTAAACCTAACATACCTTAGGTAATTAAACCAAACAACAAACACATAGATGTGGTATGTGAAAAAGATAAAGTCATCCTAGTAGTGTGGCCACATAGCAAATTGTGTTGCACCTTTTCCATAGTAGCCTCCCATTGTTGTTGGTGGTGGTGGCGGGGGTGACGGGGGAGGCCCCTTGTTGTTGTGGTTAGGGCAAGTGCAATATGGATCATTGTAGAGTGCCTACTGTGAATCGGCACCATTGTTGTTGTCGTCATGTCCGTTGTCCTTGTAACCGCTGCTTACTTCCCTTTCTAGATCGAAGATACGGTCCTGTAGGTAGTAGATGTACTCCGCATGTGGATAAATAGGTCGAGGATCGACCCACCTACTGAACCCATAGTTTTCTTTGGCCAAGGAAGACTACAATAAGTATGTCGTGTAAGTTATATACAAGAGAAACATATTGAAGAAACAAAAAGTAATAGCAATTACCCATGTTCGGGGGCATTTGAAGAAACGACGACCTCCATCTATTCCCTCGGTGAACATCTGCACTAGGCAGTCCTCACCATGCATGCATTTTGGCCACTCTTCTTTCCTTTCATCGTATCCTCTTAGTGGTGCCTCTTTGGTGAAATCACTTTTGCTCTGAACTGGGAACCTCTCATAAAGAGCTTCCTCAAAGAAATCGGGACCAAGAGGACCCTCCCACCCCCAGGTAGTTCCCTTTCTCTTTTCTCTCTCTCTGGACGACCCTCTAGACATTGGTACTGCAACAAAAGAAAATGCTGAGGAGTGTTCTTCTTCCTTGTTGTGTGTGTGAATGAGAGGGAGTGAGTGGTTATTTATAGGTTGAGAGGAGGAATGGAGGCATCTCAGTGTGCCATGTCAGCGATCCATGTGCCTCTTCACCTAAGCCCTTGGATCAAACAATAATAAGATGGATGGTGGAGATAGAGTGGAGTTGTGCTTCCTTGCATGCTAGTACTATGTTAGTGATGTGATAAATCGTTGTTGTCCCTGTATCTAAAAAGTCTATTTTTATTATCTGAAAACCATAGAATAATTCACTGTTGCTTGGTAATCCTAGATTCATCTACAAAGCGTATGTACGATACGTTTGGATTATACTCATTCTAATAAATTTATAGTTAATCTATGTACTACATTTGTGCCTTTTTAGCAGTGTAGTATGATTATTGTTTCACGGAAAAAAATCACAAGAGTTTACCTTGTTTTAGGAGCATCCACAGTTACAAACAGAGACATCATTATATATTCCAAACATTTAATCATCCAAGGAGCGAAATGCAACCACAACGAACATCACAACCAACATAATATGTCCTGCACAGTCTAAATAGTCCACAATGTCCATATAGTCCCAAATAGTTATAGAAAAGTTAATACAAAATCCATAATAGTGCATACTAACAACTACCACATCCCTCACTGCCTCCTACTCTTGCCCTTACCGTTGTGACCGAGAGTGCTCGTACCTAGAGTGTAAGGGTCATGCGGACGGCGTCGCCTAGTGCCTAGAGGCGGTGTAGGATGAGTCGAGGGAGCATCATGGAGCTGAGAGGGGCCAAGCTCCTCATGCCTCTTGTCCACGTCATCGTCATCTTCCTCGTCCTCGTCCCTGTCCCCTGTAGCTGCTTGACTAGTGGAACCCAAGCCTCCTCTGCCTGTGGAAGGAATGTACATGTCTTGTGTCATGTCTGTCCTGCAACCACAACGACCAGCCACACAGCGTAGACGACGTGACAACCTCTGTTGTACAAAACTATATTAACTGAAAGAATCTAATGTATTAATGATATGTTTGAAAGAATATTTTTAATCTTACGTCCAGGAAGCCAAGTATGTAGTCGTCATTGACTCTCGGCCGAACGCGCTCGATCTCTTCAACTGAGCATTTGAGTGTATTGCCCTGCAACAAAGTTCTCAATAATAATACTTCTGAACAGATAGCAATAGGTTTTGTTTTCTTTTGTACAAGAATCTAACGTATTATAAGGGTTATACGGCTCGAAGGTTGCACTAACTACAATAGATAACTCCTAATGTCGGTCCAACAACGCCTAATGTATTGTTATGCAACTTAATGTACAAAAATAAGGCAATTGGCTTACCACTCTGTCTAAGATCGGTCCTGCCTCCACCTGCCTTCCTGCATGAGTCGACTGGTCATACGCTGTGTCTTCATTGTTGGAGGGCTCGATGTCGACTTAGTCAGCTTCGGTCCACTGTAGCCTCAGCCTGCACCGTGTCACACACTGGTACCAAGCTTGGTACCGCCTAAACTCATGGTTCGTGTGCAGCTCGTTGTTGTCGTCCACGTTGTCTTGCATCTCCTCCCATTCCTCAATGAAGGACTGGTGGTGCCTATCCTAGTCAAAAATCTTCTTGTTCCTCTGATGATCCAACCTGCACGTATGTCATCGTTACTTGAATCCATGTACATGTCACCATATTAATAGAAATGGACCATCATCATGAGACATTTGAAATATCAAAACACTTACTTATGTAAGTCAACCCCAGTCGAGAACAGAGCCATAGGCGAAAGCTGTCTCACTCCAAATTGGTGTGCAACCCTATCTGGCAGAAGGTACTCGACAGCATAGAAGCAGATTAGAGGGCACCTCATCCTATAGAAGTCATCATCGGCCCCACAAACGTTGCTTAGCTGAAAAGGAAGTGCGTCCTCTTGGCCATACGGCTCCCACTCCACCTACAACATGTCCAAACAAGATGTTAGATGGTATACTAATCCTTTTCAAACCAGCATGGGAAATAAAATTTACTTACACTAGACGCCGTCAGCGTGTCTAGCTCATTGGTGAACTCAATGTACGCACAGTCTAACCTTGTGTACAGAACCCTAGCCTGGTCCCAAAGGTATGCCCACATCGTCTGCTGTCTTTGAGGCTAACCTTGGAACCACTCATGACGATCTAGAACCTCAGGATGGCCAACTGGAAGACGAGCCCACATCCACAGCTATAATAGGTACATGCATCCACCAAGTGATGGGTTTGACGAAGACCGACGACACCCTCGCACAGCTGCCGATATAGAAAACATAAGACTGCAGAGCCCCAGCTGTAGTGACCTGCCTGGTCCCAGTCACCGAGGCAGTGGATCCACATCTAGGATGCACTATCACCCATGGTGTCAGGGAAGAGAAAGCAAGCAAGCAGGTGTAGGATCCACGCCCTGCAGTAGTACCCAACTGTCTCCTCATCTGCCTTCTCGGGGCACTGTGCGAACTCTTCCTGTAGCTAGAAGATAGGAACTCTAGAAGTGCGAGCCACCTACTCGCCAAGCTCACGCCCAAGGAAGGCCTCCACTCGTGCTCTCTAGCCCTCTGACCTGCACTGCCTGGTGACTGGGTTGCCGTGAATCCTTAGGCCTAGCATCTTCTGATAGTCTTGGAGCATGACTGTCATCTCCCCGAAAGGTAAGTGGAAGCTGTGAGTCTTCGGCTGCCACCTATATTTAAGACAAAGCAATATTAATTGTCAAAAAGTCAATCACATGAACAAATGGCCATGAATGGAGGCAATGATTCAATTTTGATACCTGTCAACCAGCGCAGTTATGGCCGCTGAGTTGAACTTGGGCAACCCACGATGAACCTGAAAAGAGATGGCATCCAGGACAGCTCTTTGTAGGAAAGGAGTGTACCTATCGTCGTACCGCATGTCCAAGAACCCACTGTGGGTTCTAGGCCAAAGGAGCGGAAGGTCCTGCATCGAATAAAACATACTCTCATGTTACTTCACGAACACATGTACGTTCACAAAATTTTGAACAAAATTTATAGATTATTACCTACCCCAGCGCTATGAGACGTCCTCGGTGGGTCGCCTCGTACGTCGGGTCGAGCAGGTGGAATTGCTCCATCCTACAAAAAAGTGAATGAATTAGAATTTCAATATACAATGAAGCATGAACTTACAAATGTATAAGTAATTGACACCAATACAAGCACAAAAAGAGACATGCATAATTAATTAAATGAAGACGACAAATATAAAATAATAAAATAAACCAATAGTCGCACCTCACTAATCTGCCAATGGCAACTTTGTGAATTGTGGCCAAGTCTACCGCACTTGCCGCACTCATACTGCTCGGGGTCAGTAATAAATGGAGTTTCTCTCCCACACCTCGTTCTTCTGGGTATCTGATCCATAACCATCCTGTGCTTCGTCCTCTGCCTTGATCCACGCTTGTTCCAACGGTAAGTTAGATCCGCAATGTACTTTGGCCCATCATATGGAGGCCACTCTCTAGGGTCCCGGAAAGGCACGAAGCAGGGGCTCCATGTGTGCATAAGCATGTCGACATTGAACTCATGAGGTATCCTCCTCTCGATATTATAGTTGCGATGCCTAGCTGTTGCCACCAAATGAGAACATAGAAAGTGGTACTGCCTTGGTTTACCACAAGTGCACTTGAAATCTTGGAGGACAACCACATGTATCCTCAACTCTCGGACCTCGCCGTCGGATGTTATACCGCCCCTATGCTCGACCTAATAAGTCCCTATGGCATGGTCAAAGCATGCAACCTCATGTGTGCCAGCCCTTTCTCTTGCCTTCTTTAGGTGTACCTTTGGTTTCGGAGCCCATATCTCTCCATCACTCCGCAACTGCAATGCATGGGCATGTCTATCGTTGAACCAGGCAACAAGCTTATAGAAGGTGAATTGAATGATTGCATTCATGGGCATACCACGTATCCCCAATAGCAACTTATTGAATGACTCTGCCATGTTGCTGCACTGAAACTCGTACCTCCATCCACCGGCGTTGTGAGCTCTCGTCTATTTCTCCAAATCCCTCATCAAACTTGTGAGCCATTGTCTGCCTTTTGCATTTGATGTGGTTCTGACCTGCTCCAACTTTTCCTTAAAGTACTTGTCCTCAAGCTGTCGAGCAGCCTCCTAGAACATATCAAAGTTACCCTTGACACCATCCTTTCGGAATAGATTCTCGGCAAGGTGCCTCCTAGAACAGATCAAAGTTACCCTTGACACCATCCTTTCGGAGTAGATTCTCAGCAAGGAACCGTAGGTGCAATCTGCACATGCAGGTAAGGTTCCGGAATGGGAGGGTCAATGTGTGCTTGATGATCCATTGTTAGGGTAAACCCATGATAGATGGGATCAACTAACACCTAATGCACAACCACATCCAAACATTACAGCTGGCTCTTCATAGCCGATCTCACATAGTTCTCCCACTGATCCGCACAACCAATTGAGATCATGCGCCTGAAGATGTTCGGAGGAGAACCTAGGTGCAGTACACCATCAACTGCAATGTCATCATCTCCAAGGCAATGCAGCTCCTCCTGAGCCTTTGCAACCATCTCACTAATTGAAGGCCTATCATTGAATAGCACAGGCACGCTTTGCATATCAAGAAACTCAACATATCCATAGCGATCCCTTTCAATGGTGCCTCCATGATATATGGTCACTAGGTTGTCCATCTAGTTCAAACACGTAACGAAACACATGTCCTTTAGTCAAAATTAGACGATAAATAGTACCTAACAAGTACTTTCTAGCTACAAACTAAGTAATCAAGATAATAACTACGTATATATATACAATGTACTCAATAAATAGCTAGATCATATGTAGTTAACTAAATATGTAACTACATATCTAAGTAGCTATCTAACTATATCTATGAACCTATGTATCTATGTTACTATCTATCTACATATATATATCTCACTAGATCACTAACTAAATCAACTACCTGAGTCATCACATTAACTAGTAAATAACAAATGCCAACTAAGTAGGTACATTGCATATTCATAATTTTACCTTTCCAACGACTGCTCCGCGGACGTCGAAGGAGTCGCAACAGACAATGTGATGTAGACTAGGCCTGATCTTCTGAAAGGTATGATAGCGTCGATTGGTGGAGACTCGATGTTCACAATCTAGGCTTCGAACTAAGACTGATTCGGACCCCCGCAACCGTTACACCACTGCTCCGTTGGTTATCAACCTCGTGAACGCGATTGACCTCACCGAGAAGGCTTTCCTGCAAGCGAATCGAGAACACAAGCAAGAACAAGATAAACGCAATTTGAAATTGCAAATAAATATGAGGCTTATGATAATGAGAAAGAGTTCAAGTCTTTATTCAAAAGGACTAATCGCCATAGGCTAACAAGATCAAGAACTGGGGCCCTGGTTCACAGCAAGCGACCTTGGCGGCGACAGTTGCAGCAAAATGACGTATGTTACATGAGGAAATCAAGAACTAAACAAAACCCAAACCCTAAGGAGAGCGATGGCCGATATTTATAGAGTCTTGCCCCCTAATGGGTCCAAACACGATACACGGTCCAACGGACCAAAAGATGGTGTCGCAGCACCCTAATAGATTCTGGACACTGACTTGTTTCAACGATTCCCATTGATTCCGAAGGGCTTTTGATGTGAGACCAACTGGGTTGGTTTCCTTATCCAATTAGCTTTCCATCCATATGTGGATCATCAAAAATGGAGTCCGGATGCGTCCTGGGTGACCAGTTTAAGGCAGACTGGTCCTGGAGGCCGAGGCAGACTCGAACTTGAGTTGCTTTGGGCCTCCACCTCGGGGACTCGGACCGAATTATCCTCGGACCTCCTTCTTAGCTTGGACACCCTTTCTGGCCTCCTACCCCTCCATACCATGTGCCAAACATGGTCATATGCATGGGTGTCATGTCCTCATTATCCTCCCCTTCTTAACGAAAAGCCGTCCTCGGCGTCGATTGTTCTTGAAACTGATCCTGCACAACATAAAGGAGAACGGGGTTGCGAAAACAAAGGGAACTAAAATAATTGTGAGAAGGAACATGACCATGTTTTCAAGTTTGTAGCATGTCATCTCGCATAAAAATTTCAGCAATCATGTAGACTCCATGATCTGAACGCACATGATGTATGTCAACACTATCCTGCAAAAGATTAGAACTAACCAAAGACAATGCAGGAATAGATGATCTAGTAGACATAGGTAGCAACCAACAATGCTCCCCTTCTTGGAAGTAAACTTGTTTCTTTGAGGAACATGAGAAAATGTTTGTATTATTATGGCTGACCTCTAAACGATCATAATCTTGTACAACAAAAGGAGAATTCATATTACTGCGAATGTATACTCGATGTATCATATATTGTCCCTTGTTGTTATATTTGCCAATAACATGATATGTATGTTTAGAAAACCAAGGCAAATCAACATATTTAAATAGGCTCTCCTCCAAACAATCTAGGTTACACAAAACATCAAATTCAATGTAACCCAAAGTATGTAAAGAAGACAACAATTTGAACTCATCAGTTTTAGTAGCAATATGAATAACATGTTTATTTTCAGCGCAAGTGGTTGGTTCCAAAACATGTAAAACTAAAGCATCATCAACCAATTTATCTTTATCACAAGGAACATCAAGCAAATTATCATGAGACAAAGATAAATCAAGAGAGGGTTCCACTAACAATTGCTCTATGATAGCATGGTGTGTGGAAGAATTTAGTATATTAAAACAATTCTCACCTTCTATGAGTGTAGCACCATGGGCATTACCTGTGTTTTCAGCAGGAGTAATAGGTGCATTGTGAAGTGATGGTTTTGAATTTGCATATGAGGTTGTGAGCTCCTCATTTTCTTCCATGTCATCCTCTCGCTTATATACATTATCCTGCAGAAGGTTAGTCATAGCAAGAGGAATAACAACAGACTCTTCCTCTAAATGGTACACCTCATCATATGAAGTTAAAACAGGAGGTGGATTAACAAAGGTTTCTCGCATGAGAAGTTTCATATCATTTTAAGTTTGAGGTTTATCAGAAGGATCTAAAGACTCCCACCAAGATAAAGCAGAATGTCGTAAAACACTAGCTGCATTTTTTACCTTTCTCCTTGGACACATAAAGCGAGTAGCAAAAATGTTATCGATGGCAATTTCCCACTCCTTGTAGTCATCAGCACCTATACCATCATAAGTCAGTGGATACGAACAACATGTCATTATTAGAAGACAGCAAAAGACAACACAAAAATATTATCCCTACCAACTACTTAGGTTGTGGACAAGGAAAAATAAGGCACTCAACTCTCAAGCATCTTACCACGGTCTTACAAGTGTTCTTACCAAAGCAACAGGCGGTGCAATCGGTCGGTGACTGTGATACCGTTGTAGCTTGAGTGTAATAGTTGCAAGGTGAACCTGTACTTGGTTAGAAGAAAGTGGAGCTTGGACAGGCATAATATAGTAGCAAGGAATAGCAAAATTCGCAACTGAATGGCAAAGCTGAATAAGTATCCCAAGTACTTGTCTTAGTTGCTGGCCGACTCACGTTCCAAATACCAGATGTATCAAGTGATGTGAACAGCAAGAATATGATTAGGAACAAGGCAGAAATCAGCACACGTAAACACAGCTCAAATGACGCTCTCTATGTGCTTCTCTAGATATTGTTCCACTTTTGCCCCTCTTTTTTCTTTATTTTTGGGCTATCGTTGTTTTTTTGGGATTCTTTGACTTTTTCTTTTTATTTTTTGATATTTTTTCTTCACTTAGGAGCACAAAAGAAGTAACCACATAAAATATGAGCTTAAACAAGTGAAAGACGTGACCTGTGGATACCGTTGCAGCTTGAGTGTAACAGTTGCAAGGCGAACATGTACATGGTTAGAAGAAAGTGGAGCTTGGACAGGCACAATATAGTAGCAAGGAATAGCAAAATTCGCAACTGAATGGCAAAACTGAATAAGTATCCCAAGTACTTGTCTTAGTTGCTGGCATACTCACGTTCCAAATACCAGATGTATCAAGTGATGTGAACAACAAGAATATGATTAGGAACATGGCAGAAATCAGCACACGTAAACACAGCTCAAATGGCGCTCTTTATGTGCTCCTCTAGATATTGTTTCACTTTTGCACCTCTCTTTTTTCTCTATTTTTGGGCTGTCGTTGTTTTTTTGGAATTCTTTGACTTTTTCTTTTTCTTTTTTTGATATTTTTTCTTCACTTAGGAGCACAAAAGAAGTAACCACAGAAAATATGAGCTTAAACAAGTGAAAGACGTGGCCTGTGGAATTTCCAGAAGACGTGCTCGAAATCGACAAAGACCTTGTGACCACAAAAAGAGGATCTGGTGACCACTTTTTAACCAAAATAAAAATCTCTGACCCGACAGGGCGGGGATGGACGGATCCAAATTTTTTTGATCGATTTTGATATATGGAACATCGAAATCCGAGTTCGTATGCGAAAACTAGACCAATTTTAAGAACGGACTCTGAATTAGAGGACAAAACGGGAATAATACGCGCAAAATTGGTCACGGGTGCAAGGATTTGATGGAAACAGTGAAGACAAGTATAACAAATAAGATGGCGTGGACTAGGGTTTAATAAATACAAAGGAAACTCAACAAGACTTGGAGATGTTCACGGATTATGATGAAAAACAAAGGAGAAAACACAAATTGGACTAAAAAATGATCTAAAACCAGCAATAAGAACTTGACCTAGGGCACAAACTCAACAACGCGAAATAGAGACGAAATTGCACGGCACAATAAGGCTATAGGACAGGGAATATGTGACGATGTATATTTTTTTGGCTTTTTGTGGACTATAGGTAATGCAAAAACAGTAACAATCTAAAGGGAAACAAAGTTATACCCAACAGGCAACAAGGTCTCTGATACTACTTGATGTAGGCTAGGCCCGATCTTCCGAAAGGTATGATAGCGTCGATTGGTGGAGACCCGACGTTCATGATCTAGGCTTCGAACCAAGACTAATTCGGACCCCGCAACTATTACACCACTGCTCCATTGGTTATCAACCTCGCGAACGTGATTGACCTCGCCGAGAAGGCTTTTCTGCAAGCGAATCGAGAACACAAGCAAGAACGAGATAAACGCAATCTGAAATTGCAAATAAATATGAGGCTTATGATAATGAGAAAGAGTTCAAGTCTTTATTCAAAAGGACTAATCGCCACAAGCGAACAAGATCAAGAACTAGGGCCCTGATTCACAGCAAGTGGCCTTGACGGCGATAGTTGCAGCAACACGACGTCTATTTCACGAGTAAATCAAGAACTAAACAAAACCCAAACCCTAAGGAGAGCGACGGCTGGTATTTATATAGTCTTGGGCGTCACCCCCCTGGACGCGCCCCCTAATGGGCCCAAACACGATACACGGTCCAACGGACCAAAAGACGGTGTCGCAGCACCATGACAGATTCTGGACGCTGACTTGTTTCGACGATTCCCGTTGATTCGGAAGGGCTTTTGACATGAGACCAATTGGGTTGGCTTCCTTATCCAATTAGCTTTCCATACATATGTGGATCATCGAAAATGGAGTCCGGATGCGTCCTGGGTGACCAGTTTAATAACTTGAGTTGCTTTGGGCCTCCACCTCGGGGACTCGAACCGAATTAACTTCGGACTTCCTTCTTGACTTGGACACCCTTGCTGGCCTCCTACCCCTCCATACCATGTGCCAAACATGGTCATATGCATGGGTGTCATGTCCTCATCACGATGGGCTTGGGTCCGGCCGACGATCTGGACCGGCGGTGGCACGGCCGGCCGCTGTAGGTGGCGGGGTCGGCGGTAGCACGGCCGACAACAGCGATGGCGCGCGGCGGGCATGGGAGGCACGCCAGCGCTGGATGGCGGAAACGCGGGGCGAGGCCGGCGGCGGAGGCGGCGCGACGCAGGGCGCGGCGCAGCCAAAGGGCGTGGGCCGTCCGCTGGGCGCGCGGCGTGGGGCGGCCTCGGGGCACGCGCACGGCCGCAGTGGCGCGGCGCGGGCGAGGGCGGCAGTGGCGGCGGCGCAAGCGAGGGCGGCGGCGGCTATCCTAGGGCGAGAGAGGGAGAAGAAGAGAGAAAAGGCGCGGGCCCAGTAGGTATTAAAGGCTCGGCGCCATTAACGTTGGCGCCAAGCTCGGCGCCAGAGTGACTGGCGCCGAGCTCCCTGCCATGCCATCCTCCGTGCCCAAGAGCTCGGCGCCAGAGACACTGGCGCCGAGGTAGGCGCCAACATTAATGGGGCCGAGCTAAGGGTCAATTTTCTGAATTCTTTCCGCCATGGTTCTATTTGTGAGAAACTTAAAAAAAGGGCTAAATTGTAAAAAATTCGGCCTCCAAGGCCTGCGATCCCGCGGCGCAGGTGGGTCCGCCCAATCCTGTGATCGCGCATCGCGGAAGGGAAGGGAAGGGATGGGAAGGGAAGAGAGGTCTCTGGACGCGCACTGCTGGCCACTGGTGAAGCCTGCAAACCCGCTGCCGCCGTGACGCACTGGCGCTGTTTCCGCCACGTCGCATCGCCTCAGTTCTTCAGCCTCGACCAGCACACGCCCGCACGCCCTCTCCCTCCACCTCCTCGCTCTGCCCTTGCCCGTCTCCGTCGCCGCCGTGCACGAGTCCCTGCGCCACGCCCACGAACGCCACGCCCACGCCACAGGGCTCGGCAGCCGCCAGAATCCACGACCGGTGCGACCGCCCCACCCATTCCCGGTCTACGCCAGCGTCGCCCATCCCCGACCCGGCCGAGCCGCCGCCACAGGGAGTCCACGACTGGTGCCGCGGCCTCGCCCATCCCCGATCTATGACGCAGAGAGTCCAGGTGATAGTTACTTCCCACAACACAGATAGTGCCCGTGCTGTAGCATCTCTATGCCTCCCACAGGCCACAACTACTGAATTTGCTTTTGAGTCTCATGCTTCTCTGATCATCATGTTCATATGTTCAAAACAAAGAGCACTTAGGAGTAGATATTTGAGACTAATAAATAATGTCAATTTGTTTGGTTGTGTCTGTTGTCTGATAATAAGGACTCCTAATATCCGAAGAAAACACTGAGCATCCCTGCAGCCCACCTAGCCCACCTATTTAAAGTGCCTACTACAACTTAAACTTTTTTTAGAAAGGCGGCAAAAGCTTTGCCGAGATTTTATTAGACGATGGAAAAGAAAAAAAACAGTAATTACAAAGGTGGGAATGGAGACTATTCTCCTTGCTACCACGGCGCGCAGGCCGGTTGCTGCTACTACCCCAGTGGACTGAGCGACCTTAACTAAAAACAGAAGCATCTCCAAAACTACCAACCCCATCCAGCGTGTGTTGTTACTCCATGGCAGTTTGCATTATGGAAGTTTGCTTCATCATATTTCAGGTCGAGATGAATAACTAGGCCATGATATTTGCTTCACATGTTTCAGAAAGCAAAGCTTCACAAAGTAAGGATTGTCTTTCTCTGACCAGAAAGATAAATTCTGTATGCCATGGACACATGTATTATCGTAGTAGGCCAGTGGGATTTATTGTCAGTTAAACGCAATGAAAGGCAATAAAGGCCTTTAGGAATAGCAATTGCAGCATGCTTGTTCAACTGCTCCGGTAACCTTGATGTCCTCAATTCCTTGTACATGCTCTCCATCTGCATGGCATAATGTGGAAAATCAGTATATCACACGCAAGCTGATATTTAAATTTTAGGTTGTCAACCACTCACACTAACTGCATTAGCTTTGTAGGACACTGTGTAAGTAAAAAAAGAGTTAAACAGTTTCTATGGCATACTAATCTGCTGTAAAATAACTTGATATTTAGAGTCAGCTAGATGGACGCTGTGTAGTATTCTAAGAATTTAGGCATGAGAATGACTTGGGACTTCTTTCGATTAAAGGAATAGAATTACCAAAAGAGGAAGGTGTCCACATTGGCTGGTAAAAACCTGAAAAACATTTGATTCGGGATCAAACATCATTGTTGACTTTAGAAGTTCGATGTATCAGTCACATTGTTACAGTGTAGGCAACTAGCCACAAACTGAAGAGGCATGTTTTGGTTGTCACCAGCTATCTGAGACTGCTGCTGGGGCATATTTTCTGTAGTCTTGGTTCTTGCTATCAGTGTTATTTATGATATATTTTACCTATCTGATGTGTCCTGTGGAACCTTGAAGTTATGTTTCCAAGATCTGGTTTCTGGTGAAATCTTATATTATAGATATGGAATTCATCAGATTCAAGGAGGGAGAGGACGATTGCCCAGAAGCTCTGAATCTGGATGATCGCTATATTAAAGCATACTCATGCCGAATTACTGCATGAAAAGAACTTGGGAAGGTTAAGGAGGCAAAGGATGGTATTCCATGCTCTAATCCTTCTGTCTTTGTCTTTTCTATAATCAATTTTTTTCACTTTCTGAACATTGACCTGTATTGTACACTAATTATGTGTATAGATGCTGAATTTGCCATCAGTCTTGATCCAAATAATCAAGAGCTAAGGAAGCAGCATTCTACCGCCAATGGCAAGATCAGTTCATAGTATTCCAGAAGAAGCACCACACAAGGCTCTTCCCAAACAAAACAAATGATCACCAATGGACGGACAACAGTGGAAATATTCTACCGGATTAGGAATGCAGACGTATATAACCATGCTCATGCATACACAATTTATCATATCGTCTCATCTCTTATGCATTCATGGTACTCATTTGTGCATATGCATGCAATAGGCTCCCGGAAGGTGTGACGCTTCTTGAGTTCGAACCCGAGCATCAGGAGGAGTAGCAGGCAGCCTAGGAGCTTGAAGTTCAGGCAGAAGGAGGAGTCAACGTAGAAGATCTCCCTGAGTGTCCTAACGACCAACCTTCCTTGTTCTTGAAAGGCAAGCCTCGGAGCATTATAAGCCTCCTATGTTTTTTTTACAAATGTCACTTGCATCCCTTATGTTTGATGCATTATGTTATAGGAGTTGATTGGAACCACTTGATGCATAGAACAACCTTGTCCAGATAAATATATCTTGAATCCTTTGTAGGTACAGGATCAAATATATGCTTAGCCTTGCTTAGTCCGGTAGAAGTCGAGTGATTTCCTGTCACCTACAAGATATAGGTAGATATCTGATCATGGTTGGCTATAATTGCTATCGTGGAAATAACCATGTGTTGATAAATGAAAAGGAGACCGAACGGGATTGTGATAGAGAAGCACAAGGCATGGAGGTCTTGGTGCCTATTTATCCCCATCTGTGTCGATTAAGGACCAATTCGCTATATGTCGTCATGTCATGTTGAACGCATGCCTAGCACTTAGTTGCCCGGATAAGTCGTTCCAACCGCAAAGCCGAGTAGCTCAATTCAGGCCGGCCCCGGTAAGTGAAAGTGCGCACACTGGAGACAATAAGGATGTGTGGAGAGCCAATGGTGTGAGTTCAAGGGCGAGTTTGAGTCTTGATCTTCCTGGCAGATTGGTAGAATCTCTAAGGGTGAGGCGCTGATCGGACCTGCGAAGTTTGTTCCTGAGTTGTACCAAAGGTGACCCGATGCGACCCCGATGGGAGAAGTATGGGTTTGTGTTAGGAATAATTCCTCAGCTAGGTAGGAATCAATTTGAATCGCCGTCTCTCCCGGATAGTGAGAACTTGACTAAGCAGCGGCAACGTAGAGTAACTTAATGGATACTTGATGGTTATGATGATGCTCAAATTATTCTTATAACCAGATATGGTTACTAATGCTTGTTAGTTTAATCAAGTGATTGCTTTAGTACAAGTGCTAATCTAGAGATGCTTATTTGAATAGGTATTCAAATTGATGCTAGAGATATTAAATTTCCAAGTTATGTTACTTAAGCTTTTATGCAAAATATTGTCAAGCTAACTCTACCGATAAAGCCTTGCATACTCCTCGGAGTCATTATTTCTGGTTTATGATGGTTAAGTCTAGCTGAGTATATTCTCGTACTCAGGGTTTATTCCCTCTTGTTGCAGAGGACATGATGCATCATGGGTATTGTAAGAACTGTCTTCATCCTACCGTGGATGAGGACTAAACCACAGGGCATGGTACTCCTGAGTTACCCCCTTTGTTCTGCTTTTGCTAGAAATGACCGTGGTACTGGCATGTATTTGAACTAAGTGTGATGTTGATGTCAAACTACTTTGCTTCCGCTATTTGAACTTGGTTTGTAATAACTATGTAACTCCGATGTATGTGAGATACTTGTGAACTATTTGTGAACTGTAATGTAATATGTGACTGGTTGGGTTGAATCATGTACGATCTTGGTTTGTATGTTGGTTTGTTTGAGATCCTTTGCGATTTCATCGAACTACTGGGTTTATATGTGCTCAAGTATGATAGTTTGATCGCTTTGGTGATTGCTATTATACTTATGCTTTTATAAATTGGATGGTTCTGTTACAGTTGTGTTGATGAGGCACGACCAAACCGGCGATGCAAGCCGTGGCGTGCTGGCTACGAGAACCGCAACATGCTGATGATAGAGTTGTTGTGGGATGACAATGAGTCGACAATATGAGTGACGTCAAGAGCCGCCGAATAACGGCAAGGAACCCACACCCAGTTGGCTAGCTAAGTAGTGGTCAAAATAAGGTAGCCCGCGGAGGCACGTACCTTACCCAACAGGGATGGTCTAGATCTGGTTGCCTACAAGACAAATATACAAAATTTTGTAGTTATTAATATTCATGATATCAAGTCAGGAGCAGGTCCCATGTATGTAAAATAATAGGTCGAGAGCGGATACTAGTATTATGAAATGCATGTAAAACATTTCGCGACTTGCTCTTGCTAGGCTGTGTAAATTCCCCGAGTAGTTGCTCCTGACTGTGTAAGCACTTGTATCTCCGGTGTGTGGTCGTGAGGTTCATGACCGTGACCGTGTGAGCCATGCGAGTAAATGCATCACAAATAATCGAATTACTCAAGTAATTTCATAACCGTTAAGAGAAGACTAGAGCAGTCGATGTTGCACGAAAAAAGAGAATATGCGTGGAGCGCATGTCGTACCGACTCTAGCGTGGAGCTGTATAGGTAGTTGGGAATGCGATTATGGTATGGCCGTGGAGGCACATGTATAATATCCTGATATATATATATAGAACTAAGAATATTTAGAAAAATATTAAAATTGTGACTTAGATTGATTGACGATCTGAGTGAAGTAGTAGGCGTGTCAATGCATAGTCAGACAGTGTTGGCCGTGAAAGGGCCGAGGCCCATGGTCGTGCGGAGTCATGACCTAGCCTGACAGAGTCCAGTCGCCCGACGGCAGCACGTATGTTGCCCTTATGTGTTGACGTCGAGTCATGAATGAGTAGCAGCCAATTGATCAATTCAGGTTTGGGAGCCCCTGAGCATCAGCTTAGTCATCGTCCGAGGTTGTTGATAAAGTAAACCAATCGGTCGACTGACACGTGAAGTGTTGTTGTCGAGTAGTCGGCATAGTATCCGAGTAGATAGATGTGTTGTACAACACGCTTGCATGCTAGCCCAATCAGTATGGTAGTCATCTTGCATATAGTCGGACGGCCTGCTTTGTGGCTTGCAGGGTGCTGCCGTGTAGTGCTGTTGCTGAAATCTACGTAGCTATGAACGCCTCCTTCCTTATTGGTTGAGGACTCAGACGTTGGCCTTTTTTGCCAATTTGGAGTGGCGGCCACGTGCTACCGACGATAGCTTCAATCGTGCTAGGGCGCACCTAGCGTTGCATGTTGAGTTTGCCTGCTCGTAATTCTAACTTCAAAGATGCATCGAGTGTATGCGTGATATCTCATCCCTAAGCCTTGTACATGTAGGTTAGAGACATACGTGCATGTATACATGTATACATGTCTTCGCTGGCTTGTCGTCCTTCATCCAACTTGCCATGTGCGGTTGTGGATCAATGCCTTGATCCCTTAAAACCTTGATTTCGAAATTCCTATGTTGATGCGTGCCGGAGATGAAGGCAGCGTTAAAGACCGACTTGTACTCTAATTAGATCAGATTGGATGTAGGTTGTTGACGTCACCATGGATGTATTCGCCAGCTTTCTTCTTTGACGGATCGGAATCCAGGGAATTGGAGCCAATGCTAGGACCGATGGTCATCATAGGCCGACGGCTTGTGGATTAATAAACTTGAGGTATCTATGTACGATAGCGTGTTGCCGTAAACTACCACGATGTGCCCAGTTGATGATGCAAGCCGCTGACCCACAGTGTCTAGTCATCAAATCGCCGCAAGTCGATGAAAGTTGATCCCTCTAGCGACGTGATTATAATCTTGAGGTCCGTCAAGCTCTCGATTGCGAAGTCACCCAAAGCCCCTAACTGGCGCACCAACTGTCGATGTTTGATGACCAGCAACTCATCATGGGGTTACCCGGGACGATGTTCAAAGGGCTTTGGCATACGCAGAACTCGACAGTAAACACAAAGAGATGAACAATTTATACTGGTCGGGCCCTCTTGTCGAGTAATAGCCTTTACGTCTAGTCGGCGTGTTGCCTTTTATGTTGGATTGATTGTATGATTGTTAGGGTTTAGACCGTGAGTTCTGTTTCACTTGGGTGCTGATCTACAGAGCCCTACCCTCCTTTATGTAGCCTAGGAGGTAAGTCTCCTAGTCGGTTATAATCTAAGAGTCCTAGTAAGATTACATGATCATAATGTTAGTAGAATTACATGTGGAGAATTTCTAGTCGGACTAGATCTTCTCCCTTCCTTGCAGTGTACCCAGGGACTATGTCCCACAATCCTCTGCTGCCTCACCGTGCACTCCTTGTGTAGCTGCAAATGTGTCTATCGCTCCTTGAACCACCTCATCTCTGAATCTGAGTACCATAAGGACCTGCCCTAGATTATCACCGGATTCATCTTTCACAGCTGGAAAGGCAAACTCAAGTTCACCAGCATCACCTGTGAATACCCCTCCTTGACATTCTGGCCCTTCCCCGTTCAAGATGTTGTGATCTCAGATTGCTACCATGGGCTCATCCTCTGCTGGTGCACTGTGTTTCACAATGTTGTCTAAAATCTAGTGACTAACAAATGGTGATTACTTCGGATAATAACCATTCTTTTGGTTCAGCTCGCTTGGGGTTTGATCCGACAGTCTCTTCACACTTCTATGTGATTGAATATGGGAAGAAGAGGGTGGGTGAGTCTGTAGGTCTGAACATCTACTCATCTAAGAGTACAGCATGGATGTTTAAGGAATCTAAATGGGACAAGGGTGTTGTATGCACATATTTGACAAGTGTGTTTCTTAATGTTCTATGCACTGGCTAGAGTTGTCCCAGATAGTTGTTGTTGATATGCAGGGAAATACATGGAGGAAAATTTGTAGGCCATGTGGTGAAGCAATCTCAATCCATGAAGCTCAAGGTCAGTTGTGTTTATGTACTGCTAGTATGTTTAGGAACTCTCAGCTTTCGTTTTGGATCCTAGAAGACTATGGTACTGATAATAGGACATTGAATCATACAGTAACCACTCTGGAGATATTTGGACGGAACAATATTCAATTTGGTTATGATGTTTGCGATGCAGACTACAGAGTGATTGTAATTCACCTAGAATGGAATTTGATTTTCCTTATTGGAGAGGATATAACACTGATCACATATGATAAGAACCTCAGAAAAGTTCTTGTCCTCCCTGCCTAGATCATGTGGTATCCTTGACCTATGTTAACGGTAGTTAACAACCATTATAAACCATCAATATAACAAGGATAAGGGCATAAATATAATTACCAATGAAGGTTTAGGGGTTTAAAATAATAAATTCCATGAGTTTTGGTGATTCTGTATTTTCTGTAGGGTTTATCCAGAAAACTATCAAGGTGGACCTATATGTCAGATTTAATTGCGTTTATCCATAGCGAAACAGACACCAGAAGATTCTAGAAGATTCGGGAGGGCTCCACACCGAAGCGGAGGGCCAGACGTCGCTAGGTGGGGCTGGCTGGCCCCACCTATAAGCCGCCTAGCCCCTGGGGCCCACCTATCAGCCGCTCATTGTTATGTCAGTTCCCCACCACCTCCTAGGTTGTATCTATGCCGTCCTTTAAGTCGGTTTGATCCAAGGGCTCACGTTAGGCGCTCTGACCAATATATATTAGCCCCTGCCCCCTAAGAAGGCATAAGTCATTTGAGAAGACAGAAACCCTAATCATCCTCAGAGCTCCACCATATTCTAGGGCATACCTAGTTAGGCTAGGTCTAGAGAGAGGCAAGCAGGCTTCGCATGGATTCTCATTCTTGTCAAGAGCGTGGTTTGATATAATCTTTGTACCCCTCTCTCTTTTGTATCTCCATTACTTTTATATGCTAGTTACAATTGTTATGACAATATTAATATTCTCTTATTCATGTTCTTTGTTATAATGTGTATGGTCTACTTTGATTATATGCTTAGTATAGTTGGATTATCATTATGTTAATGCATAAGTCCGTATAGCACTCACTCTAAGGATTCATGGGTGGGTGGTTAACATTGTGTAAGCATGGTGCTTATACGTTGTTTACCTGTAGATACACCCTATATTCTGGGTCATGTGGTAGATTGAGGATGTGACACTCCTATTGAGTCCTTTGTAGTCCACTCCCCGAATATAGGCGCATGTAGGGTTCGGTTACGAAGGAAGAGCAAGCTCTGTTCTTAATCTTCCTTAGTAATATCCCTTATGTGTAGATATGACGATGATCTTACCAATGATTACTAAGTATAAATGCACTAGTCAATGTATGCTTTGACTTATAATTAAGAATGACTTAGGAATTATTACTCTAATATTCTATCTGACGATGCTAATGCCATAGAAAGGAGTACTCTGAGTGATTTATTAATATCATTGATCAATACTTATCATATATACATATATCTTATCCTATGACTTACCCATGTTATGAGTAGAATATTGGTTATGGTTTACTTCTCCTTCAATAGTATAAGTTATTAGTACATGTCCATGCTAGACCTTCCCTGTGGTAAGAATATAAATAACGATACCTAGAATACTCTCAGGTAAAATGCTACAATAGTATATTATCTGTGCGCTTACATATCCTTTTCATTCATATATTTATGTATTCTTCCTAGGCATATAATGAATAAAGAACTGCTTAGTATTATTCTAGCAGTAATGCTATGTAGTACCATCAAGTATCTCTAATATCATCACTAGGGATGACAACCTAGTAAAATTAGAAGATATTGGTTTATAATAGGTGGCTATTTAAAAACAAGTGACACGTTAATAAATACCAATAAACATTTCTGGTGCTGTTACTAGGGACTAGATTTAAAACTCTGTTCTTACTAGCAACACTAAGAAATGTCAACAAGTATTTTTGGCGCCATTGTTGGGGAAGGTAGCTAGGCAAAGGAAGTATTGATAAACTTATACTTATTGATGTGATCGAGAAAAACCATTGACCTCTGCTCAAACAGGCTTACCCTTATTTTATCTACTTGTGTATCTTATGTAGGGTAATGTATGACCAGTTTTGACCTTCCGACGAACTACGTTGAAGATCCAAAAGAATTACTTAAAAGGACTAAGGCTAAACTCAAGAATGTATTAGCTTTAGAGTCGGAAGACAAACAGATAAGGCAAAGCTTAACACCTGAATTTGAAGCTATGGCTAACAGGACTCTCCGTGAATTGTCTACTCCAACTATGGCCAACATCCATATTGGACCGACAGTCAATGTTGCAGATAATAATGGATTCAAGCTCAAGCTAGCCCTCATCAACATGGTGTAAGCAAGCCAGTTTTGTGCAAAGCCACAGGAAGATGTGAGTGCACATCTCCAACACTTCCTAGAGATCTGCAGCACTTTCATCATCAAAGGAATAACCCAAGATGCCATATTAGTTCACCTCTTCCCATTCTCACTCTTGGGGAAGGCAAAGCAATGGTTCTACACCAACAAAGATAGAAATACTACATGACTGCTCCACTACCTTCCTAGCAAAGTTCTTTCTCACAGGCAAGACGAATGCTCTACATGAGAGAATCTCAAGCTTTCAGCAACAACATGATGAATCTGTCCCTGAGGCTTGGGAACGCTTTCAAGATTACATTGCGGAATGTCCTCATCATGGGATTTAGAATTGTTTACTCATGCAGACTTTCTACCATGGGTTGACCAACAGTACCCATGAGACTATGGATGCTGCTGCTGGAGGTGCATTCCTGTCACTCAACATACCAGCTACAACAGCTCTTGTGGAGACGATGGCCTCCAATCAAGGCTGGAATGAAGAACACATTTTAACCCACAAGAGAGGTGGAGGTATACATCAACTCAAGGAGGTAGACATGATATCTGTGAAGATGGACCTACTGATGAAGAAGCTTGAAGATCGAGCCAATGAGAAGCAAGAAGTCATGCACATTTAGGATTCTCGCATGACATGTGAAGCGTGTGGAAACACTAGGCATTTATGGAGCAACTGTCCTAAAACCCATGAGGATATGAACTTTATCAACAACAACTACTACTTTCATCCTCGATAATTACCAAGGTAATTACCAAGGTAACTATCAAGGTAATAATTTTAATAATTTCAATCAACCACCCTTGAGAGAATTAATTGCTGGCCAATCCAAACTTATGGAGGGATTATCTAGAAAGGTAGCTACCAATGATAAAATTCTAGAGAATATAAATAATAGAATGGATAGATTTGCTTCTACCATTAAGAATCATCATTGCTTTAATAAAATGATAGAATCACAAATAGCTCAGCCGGCTGCTGCTGTTCCTCCGTCCGACAAAGGTAAGATTCTGGGGCAACTACAAGATCTAGAAAATGCAAATCGTGTCGATATTCACAATGCAACATATTATTGTATACAACCATCGATGGGAAGGTGGATAGATTGTACCTTGTCGAAAAAGAAGAGCGATCTAGGAAAACCTGTCATCCCCATCGCCATTGGACCTCTTATTTTCTAAGAAGCTGTCTATGACATTAGAGCAAGTGTCAACATCATACCTAAGGTAATATATGATCAAATTAATGGAGATACTTTGTTGTACACAAATATGTGTTTGCAGCTTGTAGATCAGTTACTCTGCTACCCTAAGAGAGTTCTTGAAGATGTCATTGTTCTAGTGGGACAATCATATGTTCTCATAGACTTTGTGGTTTTGGAAATAGGTGGAGATGTAAGGGCACCCATTATTTTGGGCTGACCTTTCCTAAGCACCTCAAAAGCCATAATCTACGTGGATAGTGCCAAGATTTTCTTCACAATCAAGGATAAAAAGGAGAAGTTCTCTTTCAAGAATCGTATCTTGCAATCTCCTGGACATCCATAAATGTCGTACCTGCCCAAAGAGACAATAGTGACCAAGAAGAAGAAGAATAGGAGAAGGAGGAAGAACAAAGCCAGACAGTCACAAAGACTTCTGTTGGTAGACTCACTCTAAGAAAGACCACGACAACATCCAGCTTGGGGGAGGAGCATCCCCGTGTATCTAGCTAAGTATTACTTTTCATTTGCTATTTTTAAGTTTGCTATATATTTGCTAAATAATAATAATAATAAAATAAAAAGATGAATAACTTAAAACAAAATAAAAATTTATCCTTGTGTTAGAAATATATATGTTAGTAAGGCGTGATCTAAAAATGAAAACAAAATAAAGAGTGTGTCTAGTTTTCTATTTTTAAAAAGCTAAATAAATGGACTCTAAGGATAATCTCTTGTAATGGAAATGATGAATAGTTGCTCTGTCATAATTCCTTTCAAGTACTTAGTTTTTAGCCTTCAATTCTCCTGAGTTTTGGATACGACTATTTTGATATAAGAATTTACTCTGAACTTAAAACTCGTGGGTAGCATATGCTTGATCTAAGTCTAGGTAATTGACGGATGTGATATGAGAAGGTCTGAGCTGTTGTTTATCTTGTTCCAAGTGACACTAAAGTTCTAGAGATTGATCTTTTCAAAAAAAATATATGAAAATCCTACATGATGAGCTCCTATATGACAAAGCTTGAATTCCTACCAGAGCCTATATGATATTTAGATTAGGAAAACTTCCACATATATGTTGATTGTATTGTATTGCATTTTGTCAAACTTTGTTGACCCTTATGAGAGTTTTGTCATGCTCTTAAAATCAAGATCACGTACACACTACCCAAATATGCACTACTCCTATACTAGGGGTAGGCGCAACACCATGACAATCTATCTAGATCCACCCAAAAAGGTTTTACTCCTACATACATCCATACATATGCACATCTTGATTTGATTGTATGACTCAACTCTCTTTGGATCTGAGGTTTGACTTTACAATATATGTACTGCAAGTATGCTCTTTTATGCTTTCTCCACTCCTATGAGCTCCACATAAGCTTTAGTTGTAGGAAGAGAGAAAGTCATAACATCACTTTTGCCTTGTTGAGGATCCACAAATACCACATATGTTGTGAGACTTGAGAGTGTCATACAATGGAAATTTTGAGTTTTATTTTGAAAACCTATAAAAACTCTAGAATAATGGTTGAGCAAAGAAGTTGAGATAGTGTGCTTAACTTGATCATTCTGTCTTTCAATTGCTCAAGACCCAAGTGAAGGCTGAGGAGCCCCATGATTGAAGGTAATATGGGTGAGTTTGAAAGTTAGATCGGTTTATTCTAATCTGGAGGAGAATTCTTATTTGAGCCCATGTGTACTTTTGAGGAGTTGCATCAATATTTTTTTTAAATCCTTAAACTCTTGATCCATTTACTGAGTTTAGCTTTGCTAAGTGACTAGCAAAGGTTAAGCTCAAAGGAGTTTGTTGATGGTAGTTAATAACCATTATAAACCATCAATATAACATGTATAAGGGCATAAATATAATCACCAATGAAGGTTTAGGGGGTTAAACTAACAAATTCCACGAGTTTTGGTGAATCTGTATATTCTACAGGGTTTATCCAAAAAACCATCAAGGTGGACCTACATGTCAGATTTAATTATGCTTATCCACAGCAAAACGGACACCAGAAGACTCTAGAAGATTCAAGAGGACTCCACACCAAAGTAGAGTGCGAGACGCTACCAGGTGGGGCTGGCTCCTGTAAGCCGCCTGGCCCCTAGGGCCCACCTATCAGCCCCTAGTTGTTATATCAGTTCTTCACCACCTCCTAGGTTGCATCTACGCCATCATTTAAATCAGTTTGATCTAAGGGCTTATATATATCAGCCCCTGCCCCCCCTAAGAAGGCATAAGTCATTTGAGAAGACAGAAACCCTAATCATCCTTAGAGCTCCACCATATTCTAGGTCATAACTAGTTAGGCTAGGTCTAGAGGGAGGCAAGCAGGCTTCACATGGATTCCTGATCTTGTCAAGAGCATGGTTTGATATAATCTTTGTACCCCTCTCTCTTTTGTATCTCCATTACTTTTATATGCTAGTTAAAATTGTTATGACAATATTTGTATTCATCTTATTCATGTTCTTTGTTATAATGTTCATGGTCTAATTTGATTATATGCTTTGTATAGTTGGATTATCATTATGTTTATGCATAAGTTCGTATAGCGCTCACTCTAAGGATCCATGGGTTTGTGGTCGACATTGTGTAAGCGTGGTGCTTATATGTTGTTTACCTGTGGATACACCCTATATTCTAGGCCATGTGGTAGATCATGAATGTGACACTCCCATAGAGTCCTTTGTAGTCCACTCCCCGAATATAGGCACATATAGGGTTCATTGACGAAGGAAGAGCAAGCTTTGTTCTTAATCTTCCTTAGTAATATCCCTTACGTGTAGATATGATGATGATTACTAGGTATAATTGCACTAATCAATGTATGCTTTCACTTATAATTAAGAATGACTTAGGAATTATTCCTTTAATATTCTACATGACCATGCTAATGCCATAGAAAGGAGTACTCCGAGTGATTTGTTATTATCATTCATCAATACTTATCATATATATATATATATATATATATATATATATATATATATATATATATATATATATATATATCTTATCCTTTGACTTACCCCTATTATGAGTAGAATATTGGTTATGATTTACCTCTCCTTCAATAGTATAAGTTATCAATACACGGCCATGCTAGACCTTCCCTATGGTAAAAATATAAATAACGATACCTGGAATACTCTCGGGTTTCATTCATATATTTATTTATTCTTCCTAGTCACATAATTAATAAAGAACTGCTTAGTATTATTCTTGTAGGAATGCTATGTAGTACCAACAAATATCTTTAATATCATCACTAGGGATGACAACCTAGTAAAATTAGGAGATATATGTTTAAAATAGTTGGCTATTTAAAAACAAGTGACACGTTAATAAATACCAACAAGCATTTCTGGTGTTGTTACTAGGGACTAGATTTAAAACTCTGTTCTTAGTAGCAACGCTAAGAAATGTCAACAACCTACCTAGAGGCTATGTCCGTAGGGACCTCACTATCTTCCTTATGTTCCATTGTTCGTGGAGTCAGTAGGAGAGCAGTAAAGTTGCATATGCTATTTTTCTTGTTATGGCATGTCTTTCTTCTGGTAGGGAGTTGTTTTGATTCTACATATAGTCTAATTTTGCCTTGGTAACTAAAGCAATTGTCTATTGAATATTATTAAAGTTGCTGCTTTGTGCAGGTTGTGGAGTCTAAGTACTTTTGAATGATTTTCGTGCAATGGCTAAGGGAGGAAGAAGAGGGGTTCCATGGTGCACTAGCTACCAAGCTAAAGGAAGCTTTGCCTTGCAAGCAGGAGTGCAATCTGAAGGAGCAGAGCACATCTACCTTGTTTTTTGTTATGTAAGTCTATAGGGAGCATAACCTTTATTCTCCCATCTATGTACCACTTGTGTTAATTCTTTTGTTGACACAATTGTTATGTTAGTGTCGCTTGTTATTATTATAAAAAGTACTCTTTGTTGTGGACATGGTGAATGGTGTGTAATGATTATATTTGTATGGTGTGTGTTCAGTAAGTTATTAAGGCTAGCTGAATTAGTAAATAAATTGTGATAACTGGATGCAATTCTATCACCTTCGAATGTAAGGATCATTGGCTGTTTTGTCATCACTGCCGTACCACTCGCCATTGGTGAAGTAGACGGCCACCACTGCTTGTCGGATTATTTAGCTTCGGCAATGCCTAGCAACGTGATCGCGTAGATAGATCCAGATGGTAGCACACGAGACACAAGGGTTTATACTAGCAAAGGGCACGGTAGTGCACTAAACCCTACTCCAGTGGTGCAGGTACACTTCTTGTATTTGTAAGCTCAATTATAGAGGTTGTTGCTCCTAGCTATGAGGTAGATTGGAATGGCGGATGGTGTCATGGTGGACGTGATGATTGTGGAGTCCTTACCCCTCTTTATATAGGCAGAGGGGTAGGGTTATAGCAAGGGCGATTGGCGCTATAGACTGGATTCCTAGTTTGTTACAACAGATCAATTCTATCCTACCACGGCTATGATGGCAGCAGATATCTTCGATACGTCGTGATCTCTAAGTGGGTAGTTGTGCCTAGTCCTCGTGGGCTTCCCCCTTGGTCGTCCTTGATGGGCTAGATACATGGCTGGTGAGGGTACCTTGGGCCCATATCTCTGATAGTAGCCCCCATAGGATTTAATGACTGGCTCATAGAGCTGCACAATCTGTCAGGTACTAAAGGTCCCTATAACCTTTGGGTCCGATGACCATCTCTCGGGTGTCGAGATGTTTGAATACAACCAGAGTGACCCCGAGTATCGGGATGACTGTGAGCTTCGCACTTACTGGCAGTAATGCCTTCTCGAGTCACGAGAACCGTGTGGGCGGAAGTCTCCCACCCATTTGAACGCATCATTTGTGCATCATTGAATCCTGTGAAAGATAAGGATGGAGGTGCCTAGGGACTCCAACCGTTCCATTCCCCACGCTTTTATTTTATGGAACTCTCTCGATGCCTGAGTCTACCTTTAATGACAACCACCAACTCCCCCACTACCATCTTTGGGGTGCTTATTTAAGCAGAGGGTATCGAGGCCAGTGAGTCTCACTCCTTCCTTCCCCAAATCCCCTAGCCTTAGACTGGGTGCGAGAGTGGTGATTCAATCCGTGTGTTATGGTTCACGGCTCTCTTTGGTGGTCGTGCCATCGATGGGAGAAGGCTTTCAAGATTGGGTTCCATGGTGGCCGCTCTCCTTGGGTGTTAGAGGATGTTCCACGAAGAAGGGGAGGAACAATACCATTGGTGGCTTGGGTCATCGAAGGAATTGCGGCCGAGCTTGCCGATGGTCGACACATGGGGGCTTTCTAGGTCAGAATATCTGTACAAAATCCTAGAGGGCAAAGGGCAGCATGTTGTTGCTGGGAAACCCTTTGCCCCATAGATCTTGACCTAGGTGCTCTCGTGTATCGATTTGGAGGCTTGGATCCACTGAGTCATCACTGTTCGCTCCTCCCCGACACCGCAGAAGATGGCGCGAGTTGTCCTACTCACGAGGCTCCTCCTCCTCTTGGATGTTAGAGGAAGCTCCATGAGGTAAGACTCCCCGAAGCATCTTTCGAGCATCATCCATGCTCATGAAGGCTTGAAGGCGAGGTGAAGGTCACCGTGTGCCTTCGTCCGATGTGACAGAACCGTCCAATTTATACAAGCTCAAGCACAGCTACCCCCACTTAACACATTGGCATGAACACACTTGCACTTATATAAATCTGGTAGTCTGTCGAGTGTCACGAAGGATCTCGGTAAATCAACATCACAACCAACATCGCATGATTAAGAAAATACACATCATATACATAGAGTTTCAGCGGAATAATATTATAATTGAGTTCACAAATAATAATATGCTGCCAAGTTTACAAATGCGATGGCTAAAACAACATAGCTTTAAAGTTTTTACAAGAACATAAGTTTCAAATACACTGCTAGCATAAGTTACATCCTCCAACAATAGCATATAGATGAGAAATAAATATAGAGTCACTAGCCCACTGGCGGTTAGCCACCATCTTCAGCAGGCCAAGAACTTCACCTACAACATGGTGGAATAAACCCTGAGTACTCGAATGTACTCGGCTTGACTTACCCGATAGGAGAGAAATAAAAAGACTCTCAAGGGTATGCAAAGCTTATTTAGTGGAGCTGGTTGGATAGCATAACTTTGCAAAAAAAACATTACTACCATAAGTCCTTACTTTCAATCTTTCAGTCAATATTTTAGCAACAAATTTAGTGAAGCTTATTATGGCTAGCTTTGCACCTATTCTAGAGCAATCACTTGATTAAGCTAAAGCAAACATTAGTAACCATATCAGACTTATCATATAATCATCATAACCATCATGTTCCATCAAGTGTTAGTATGAATGGAGGAAGCCCAGGGTCAAGTTTGTCACTATCTAGGAGAGGGCGATTCGAATCGATTGCAACAAACTGGGCAGTATTCCTAACACAAATCTAGACATACCTATGCCAAGGTAGTCTTAGGTCACCTTTGGTACAACTTAGGTACACATTCTGTGGGTTCGATCAGCACCACACAACTAGGGACAACCAGCTGCCAGGACCGTTAGGCCCAGCCTGCCGTTGGGCTCACGTCTAGCTCCCCGCACATCCTTACTACCATCCAGAGTGTGCACTTTTATAGAATGACTCTCGGCCAGAGTTGAGCTACTTGACTTTGCGGTCGGAATGAGTTATCTGGCCAGCTAAGTGAGTGGTTGTGTTCAAAATGACCGAGGACCAGCAATGATGCAGTTCTTAATCGACATAGATGGGATAAAACATGAACACAAGACCTCCATGTCCTGCTACCTCTCAATCACTAGATCTCGTCCGGTCTCCATTTATTCATCATCACATGGTTATTTTCCACAATAACAAATATAGTCAACCGTGACCAGGTATCCACCTATATTGCAGGTGATAGGAAATCATCCACTTCTACCGATCTAAGCATAGCTAAGCATAGAATGTCCTACTCACACTAGTAAGATTTCATGTATTTATATATAGTGGACAAGGTAGGAATTATGCACCAATGGTTTCATTCAACTCCTATCACCTAATGCAGCATACAAAAGTTATACTTATGTGCATTTGTAAAAAGAGAGGGTTGGAGACTTAGAATGCTCCGGGGCTTGCTTGGGATCCATCACAAAGTTAGTTTAGTTAGCTTGCACCATCTTGGTGGCATCTCTAGCCCCTAGCACTTGCTTAGCCCTTCCATCTTCGGGATAGGTCCACCAACACCATCTTCGGGTTCGACTCCAACATCATGTCCTTCTGTCCTTTGCATGGTTCATCTAGCATACCTAGATGAGATGCATAATGTAGATGTATGAATGCATAGAAAACAACTCATGATGCATTGCAACAGGCATACAAGGCAAGGGCAAGGTAACATCATATTGACTTAAGCACTAGAGAGCAAGTCATTTAACTAATTATTGCACAAACCTATCATGGTAAGGTAGCAAGAAAATAACACCAAGCATTCACCATTGAGGCACTCAAGTTAAGCTACTTTAAGCAATCATCTAGCACAAGCTAATCCTAGCAATCATACAAACAATATCAAGCATGAGCAATCAATCTTCAAGTACATGCACAAAATCTGGACAGCAACATAGCAGTCACTCAATTTAACCATAACTAGAGTTATAAGCATCCAACAAACATGATTCTTAACTTTATGGAAATCTTATTAAGTTACCTATAACTTTCTTATTATCATCTTAAGATGATTCTACAGTTATCAAGGTCAAACCACACCAAGAAGGCATCTCTATCCAGATTTGGACAGAACCTGCTATTCCACTTTGAGTAGCTATAACCGGAGTTCTAAACCAGAAAATGTAGTGCTCTTAGATATTTTGGAAATCATAACAAAAGCACGACAATTCTTGTATTATCACCAATACATGATTCTAGGTTTAAATAAGCCAAACAATATAATCATTCAGATCTCTTCAGAGCACATGCAAAAGCTGACAGCAAACTTGTAAAATCTATAACACCTAAACCATCAGGCCTAAAATTATGAAATTTTAGGACAAGCAAGATATGGAAGTTATCTACAACTTTTGTATTGACCAGATTCACAGAAAACATCATTTGTATCATGGAAACACTCACTTAACAGAAACTGCACATGCAGCCATTTCAGCACATATGCGTCAAGGTTCTTCATCTAGTTCTTTAACAAGATTATACATGTATGACTAATTACATGGATCATAAACTATTATTAACATAGAAAACTAACATTAGTCATAGCCACATACACATTAACACTTCTCTAACATGGATGCCACATAGCAATGTTCATCTTTCAAACAATTCATTGGACCTCCGTTTACCAAGTAATAAACATGAGCAACATGCAAATAAGAGTAACCTGCCCTCTAGATGATTTAGGGCTGGTCCTATCAACACCCAAACATGTACTAGCATACACATATGACACATTCACACAAGAGCTAAAGCAAGGACTAGAAATATGCATAAGCAACATACTCACTAGTTATTATATTAACAAGAGAGCAAGCACATAAGACATTGAACTAGCTTTAAACTATTATTTATCATAGCTTAGCAACATTCAACTTAGTGTAAGCAAGGGAGCATCATATGACTTAACTACATGCATCTACTAGCAACTTTCACTCTCCTATTTGTATATATAGATATTTAGGTGATGTGGCAAACATCTAGTTTGGAGCTGAGATTTTTATAGGTGATAAGTGATGACAAAACATAATTGCAGTAGAAAGATTACTTGCTCAGGTTTTGTAAATTCATTATTACAACCAATTCAGTTTTAATTGAAATTAAGCATGTGAGAGCAAGATAAATCTATAAATCAATATTTTCTATAAACACACAGTAACATTAAGTATTCTCAGGTCACAATAATATCATACAAAAGCAAAGGAACAATATTTTCTATTTTTACAGACTTATTTTATTTATGAACCATTTAAAACTATTTAAAAAACACTAAACAAGATAAATCAATAACTTAGTCATACCGCATCCAATGAACATGAAATTTTTACCACAACACATATATAGCATCAGTAAACTACCATAAAAATTTCACCTCATTTGGAGCACCAAAACTATAGATATGAATTTATTCCTAGAAAACCCTAATTTACAAAGATAAATATGTGCAGTAAAACTTTTCTACTAAAACATATGATATTATGGAACTACTACATAGAGATACTCACAAGGATTCCAAAACATGTTCATTTGTTATTTTATGATTTTTCTATAATTTACTACGAATTTCAAAGTTTCAGCCGATTTAGATGCATATAAGAAAAAGAAAAGGAAAAACACTTTTGCATCTGGAACCTTAAACTTTCTAGGAATCAAATAAGCCTAGATCTAAAAAATCCTTCTCTCTAGTAATCTTGCATCAGGAACCCTACAAAGAGTTTCTATCTACTTTTATACCCTTCTTCTTCTTCTTCCTTGATGGGAAACAGAGCAGGGCGGTGATAGAGAACGTCTGGGAGGACTGGGGGCGCTGGATTCCTGCCGTGGCCAGCCCTAGCTTGGCTAGCAGTAGTGGCTAGAGGAGGGGTGCAGCAAAGCAGGAGCAGTGGCTACGCGAGCTCCTTTGCTCGGCCAGAGCGAGGGAGAGAGAACAAAAGAGAGAGCGAGAGAGAGAGACCGAGAGGGAGAGCAAGCAAGAGGAGGGCGTCGGGTCTCCTTTTCCTCTCGAGCATGGGGCGAGGTGGCGCACATGTAGGCAGGTGCATGAGGCCACACGACAGCAACGTGCTACAGCCGGTCGGCCACGATGCTCTGCTGAAGGCGTTCCAATTGGCCAAAAAAATGACTAAACCTCAAACTTTCTCCCCATATATCTCAAAAACCATTTGATGATTCAATCAACCAATTATTCCTTATTGTAGATCTACATGAGTACTACAACTTTGATTAATGAAGCTTGGACAAATTCGAACTGGTTTGCGTGATATTAATTCTCAAAGAGAGCTCCATCAAAACTGAAACCGACGAAGTTAAGTTCTCAGACAGCTAAATTTCAGGAACCTGAAAACAACATTGGGTTCCAACTTGGGGGCTCTGTTATACTAGGTTAGAGACTAAACTAGGTCTTAGTACTTAAACAAAAGTTGTTCTAGTTAAACTAAACTACAACTTTTCTTAAAGGATCTAGGATTGGTTCGGCTTGGTTTGAAAGATATAAATTCCCAAAGAAGGGTACTTGAAAACTGAAATCATGATTTAGAAATTCAGGTTAAGTCCACGAAGTTCAGTGAAACTAGCAGTTTTGGGAATTGAATTTGGCGGTCCAAACGTGCTCCAAAAGTGATGAGACTTATTTTGTTGTTTCCTTCCCAAAGTGTACTTTAACTCATATTAAGGAATATAGTTGAGTTACCATATGAATTTGGACGAGAAATTGCTAGGAACATGTCAACTTAATTCTGCCAATCAGGGACTTAGAAAAATTATGGTGAAACCAAAACAGCACTACATTCGAACTAGAGGTCACTATTTGAGCCACTGAGGAGTTGAATCAGGGCTTGGTCCAAAAAAAGTTTGTTGTGCTCCACTCAAACTTCAACTTTTGTTAAAGGTCAAACTTCATATCTGGTCCCAAAATCATAGTTTCATCTTGGTCAAAGCAGCATCCCGATAAAGCCTAAATTAGAGTTTTAGACCGATTGAGACATTTTCTTGGCACTTGATCAACATGAACCTTTCTTAACTTTTGTTCATGAGTTGAATTAGAGTTGTTTGAGAAAGGTTGCAAGGTTTGGTTGAACTCACATATTTCCATTCACTTGACAACGCAATTCAAGCAAGGATATAATTCATCATTCCATGTGACTTCTTGATTTCAAACTTCATGAAACTTTTTCAAAGTTGACTATGGATGCATGTTGAGGTAATATACATGAAATAAGCATGTTTAACATTACTCTTGCATAATCTTCACAAGGGTCCACATGTAAGCAAGGGGTGTTGTCCAAGTTCAAGTTGGGACTCAATTTCATAGGTTTGACCTCAACACCTTTATCACCACTTCTGAGATAAGGAACTAAAGCTCCTGATTAATCTCATAGTTTTTATGCATTCAGTTTTTCCTTGTTATGAGACCTCTAATGGACAGATCTTGACCCCTACTGTAAGTTGTTCCCCCCTATATAAGTGAGCCCCTGCCTGCCTCCATAGCCATCCCATCAAAGCATTCCATCTCCAACAGCAGCAAAGCTCTCCTCCTCTCTAGTCCCCATGGCCAACAAGCAGATCATTCCCTATGGAGTCGATGAACCCATATGGCTAAGCATCATCCTACCATGAGGAGGAGCTCCTGTTTCCTCCAACCAATGTTACTTTGCCTAGGCGATCCATCGTCCAGTCCTTCCTCTGCTACCGCTGCGTCTACTCCTCAAGGACAAGCCACATCAACCCGACACACCACCGACAATCAAGGTCCCAAAGGAGATCAACCTCCTTCCTCTAAGGGTGAACGAGACACCGACCGAAGTAAAGACTAATAAGTTTGGAGATATTACTTGCGCAATGTATAAATCGGTCACTCCTCGTACAACCATTGATGGAGTCTAGGCTATGCCGGATCAGATCAAGGATGTTCCCTCTAAGAAGTGAAGATGCCACCAGCTATTCTAGAGAATGAGGATAAGCATCCATAGATGACTATTGCACTCTTAGAGAAGAAGATTGAAGATTTAAGTGATGTTATCTATACCTTAGAATAGAGGATCAACGATCGATCATGTTTATCGCAAGAGCCTGCAACAAGATTTAAACACTTTGAATCATTTTGTTGCTAAGATGAGGAAGTGAGAATTAGGTAGTTGATAATAAGGCATGAGTGGTTAGGTCATAGTATGTTTAGGTTATTCGCTTACCTCAGATTGTTAGAGTGGTTGAAGTTTGTCTTTAGGTTGGTTTGTGTAATAAAGTGTCTTATGATATTAATGGAGTCTTATTATTATTATCTACTCTCTATTTCTTTTGGATATGTGTTTTGTCTCCACATGTTGTGCATAAAGGTATACAGGAAAACAAGTGTGGGGGAGACACACCGTGACAACAAGATAGAATTCGATTCGAGAAAATCACGAAATTCATAAAGCAATTGACCAAAAACCACGCTCGCCATATTTGGACTAAAATGGGCCTGAGAGTGGGCCGCCCGGCCTCCTACATAGGCCGAACGGCCTAGCTCAGCTCTGCCTCGCCTCACGCTTCATCCACGGTCAGGTTTGTGGCCCATATTATCTACTTTCACATGTTATGCTTTCCATTTTGAGTTGAATTAAAAATCCTCTGATAAACAACTTTAAAACCTAAGGAAATATTATTTTATTCATGACTAAAGGATAGACTCACATAACTCTTTTCCTAGAAGTCATGCTACTATTGGGAACTTATTTTTAGGGACCCCATGTTACTTAAGTTGTTGTGGAATGAGATATAGTACAATAATTAAAACTTGATTCCTGATGTCTCGTTATTGGAGAATTTTATTTCAAAAAGTTAAAAGAATAGCTACACCTTTCCTTTGTGGTAAAGTAATGTCCTACCAGAGCCAAATATAGACTAGAGAAACCTTCTACATATACTACTTGCCGTTGTGTTGAGTTTGGTCAAACCATGTGACCCTTGTTGAGAAACTTATGATGCTCTTAAGATCAAGATCACATACACTCCACATATATCTGCTGCTCCTACACTGGGAGTACACAAAAACATGTTTCCATCCACCAAAAAATGTTCTACTCCTATATTGGAAATAGACACAAAACTATGATTGTTAGGATAAATACTCCAAGTTCTTGTAAATACCTCTCTTGAAAAGTTTCAATTGCAGAAAAAGAGGCATGGGCTATGCAAAAGTTATTCATAAAAAAAAGAGAAGAGAAGAAAAAGTATTGGAAAAAATGGACAAGTGTCCAAGATATCTAAAACAATAGGTACTTAGATGCCCACCTAAAAAAGGTAAGATGAATAAGATAGCCCATGTTTTCTTGCAAAGTATTTTCAAGTTTCAAATAAGAGAGATATGTTTCAAGGAGCATAGCAGAATTAGGTTAGCCACCTTATATATCCACACACATGCACATCTTCATCTAAGAGTATGACATTTTTCTCTTTGGATCCTTGTTTTGACTTTACAATATATGCATTGCAAGTATGTTTTCATATTCACCCCTACCTGAGCTCCACATAAGCTTTTTGAAGTATGCAAAAAAAGGCAAGGTCATCATTGCCTTGGTAAGGATCCAAAAATACCATATATACTTGAGAGTACTACAAAAGGAGAAGTTAAGCTATGTTTTGTTTTTAAAAATCTTAAATGTTTCTCCAATTGACTTGACTGAAGGAAGATGGTGATCTATTTCACGCTGTTCCATTCTTCAACCGCCCAAAGTTTCATGGTAGACACTTTGAATCCTACAGAGCATGTATGACTAGGAATAGTTTTATGTTGATGACTTGTCCTAAGGTTTTTTCTTGAGTAATCCAACCTTTTATCGAGAATGAGTAAAAGCCTAAGTGTGGGGGAACTTGTTGATGGTAGTAAACATTCATCACAAACTATCAATATAACTTGCATAAATGGCTAAAATGGATCACCACTGTAGACTTAGGGGTTTAAACTGACAAATTTCATGAGTTTTGGTGAATCTGTGTTTTCAGCAGGGTTTAATCAGAAAACCGCGAAGGAGGACCTATTCGTCAAAGGAAATTACGGAATTCTATAGTGTAAATAGCGTAGGAAGACTCTAGAATACTCCAGGAGGCTCTCCACCGAAGCGAAGTCCGTGCCCTTGACATGTGGGCCCGGTCACCCCACCTGCAGGGCAGCCGGCCTATGGGCCCTACATGTTAGGCCCCCATTGCTATATCGGTACTCCACCGCCTTAAGGATTGCATCTCCATCGCTTATTCAAGTTGGTTTGATCCAAGGGCTTAGGATTGATGCTGTGGCCTATATATTCCTGGCTACACCCCCTCTAGGGCATACCGAATTTGATGCAATCAAGAGAAGATTAGTCCTCAATAGGATCTAGTCTTGTATTAGAGATAGAGAGATAGAGTAAGAGGGAAGAGTTTTGGAGGAGTTCTGGCCTATCGGTGCTCTCTCTACGGCTTGTACCTTGATAGAATCAAGTTCTTCTTGAGCTTGCTTCTAAGATTTCTCTGGTAATCGACTTCTAATTCAAGTAAGTATCTTGTTCATATTGTTCTTCAGGTTTGCAACTCTCTTTTGAGTACTTTAATCCTTGTAGCTTCTGGGTTAAAGTAGTATTCATAGTATAAGCGTTGTGCTTAGACTCGGTTACTCGTGGATGTACCCTATTTTTTGGATCAGTGGTAGCTCATGAGGGTAACTCTTATAGCCTCATTGAATCCTTCGTAGTCCACCTCCCGTTAGTATAGGGAACATACTCTGCATGTGTTTTCTCTAGTAATATCCCCAAAATTAAATAATAGAAGACAAAGCTTACCAAAGTTAGAACTAGTAGACCTTAATGGTCTCCTCTGTGCTCCTATTATCTAGCCTTGATTGTGAAGTTGAGTTAACTTAGATTTGGTTATTCTCACACATGTTACCTTGAGATCGATATAAAACTGGGTACTCCCGATGAAGTGCTACATTGGTATAATATCCGTGCGCTTGCGGATTACTCTATGTGCATTAATTTATACCAACACCGACAAATCTCCATTTTTTCACATTAATCTCCCTTCCAACGTCCCAAATTGGGTGAAGAAGTGGTTTTATATTTATGACTGCTCCACTTTGGACTTTTCCCACAAGTTCCCACCCCCTCTGCCAGCGGTAAAGAAAGAAGAAGTTCTCAAGTCCGAACTGGAAGAAGTGGACGAACTTGAAAGTGACCTATGGGATTATCACCGGAGGAGAGGGGATACTGATCTGGCTTTCCTGGCAGCCTTTTTTTGAAGGTGGATCCAACCCTCAGGGAACGCATGTCCCTGATGTGTGACTCTCCCGACGCTGTCAGTCCATTAGGAGAGCCCATTGAGCTCATGACTGCTCTTCTGGTGCTCGTTGTAACTAACAAGGTGTTGGGTCTGAAGTCATAGCTTTTAGGCAAAGACCATCTAGTGGAGCTCCTAAGCTTGAAGCCAAGAGGCGATAAGAACTTGGTAAGGTGTCAGTTGTTCGATGATCAGTTGACAACCCATTCCAATTCCTCATGTAACTTATCTGGCATATGTACTTAATTCCATCACCAAACATAGGTTTAGGGGTTTAAATAAATAAATTTCATGAGTTTTGATGAATCTATAAATGCAGGAGGATTTAATTAGAAAATCATCAAGGAGGACGTATTCGTCAAAGCAAATCAGATTTATCCATGACGGTGCCGACTTGGGAACACTCTAGAACACTCTAGAAGACTCTACCAAAGATGGGGCCCACCTATCATAGAGATAGGCTAGCTGGCCCCACCTATAGGCTGGCCGGCCTAGTGGGGCCACATGTCAGTCTCTCCTTCATACGTCGGTTTCCCACCATCTTAAAGATCAAATCTACGCTGTTGTTTCAAGTCGGTTTGATCCGAGGGCTCAAAATTGATGGTTCCCCTATATATAGCAGCCCCTACCTCCTCCCTAAAGCCATCCTGTATCACACCCCAAAATTTCCATTTTGGATTGTGAATAGAAAACACTAAACAAAATGAATGATTTTTAATATTTGGATAAAATTAGTCAACATTAGTTTAGATTCCCGTATATTTTCATTAAAGAAAATGGTGCTTTTCATAATGTTTTAGAATTAATTTGGCAGGTTTTTATTGATGTGATGCTTGCTTGTTGCTTGTTTTGGGTGCTTTTGAGAGTGGTAAATTTTCAAAACATGTTTAGACGCCGGTCGATCCTTCCTGAGAATTTTCAGGACTTTTTCAGAATGTTTTGCCATTTTTCCTAGAGCAAAATCCAATTTTTGGACGTTGTAAAATTCCTTTTTATGGGCTCCAAATATTTTAGTAGTGCTAGTGTTCATCGTGTCACTCAATTGTTAATTTATTAATTTAAATGCAATCTGACTAATATTTATTTAATAGTTTCCTAATTAAAAGCCACCTAGGGTTGTAACTACGTTCTTGTTGTGTTGTGACCGTGCCGATGTAAGCTACGCATTACTTTCTTGTTGTTTTGTGACCGTGCCGATGTAAGCTACGCATTACTAACTATGTTTACCATGTCACGTTATGTATTTATGAATTTAATCATATTAATTTGATTAATGTTTATGGAATGCCTTTTAAACTAAAAGCAGATTAGGGCCTAATCTTTGATCTTTCATAAATAAATGTTAATTTGATTAACACCAACATTAGAGGAGCTAGCTTGACGACATTTTTGCAAAAAGGCACTAGTTTAGCTACACATTTTATAATTCAATCATCAAGTTAACTATAGCTATTCATCTCTAGATTAGCAACGAACCTATGCCAAACATGTGATGTAGAATTAGTTAGCATAACAATAATAACCATAGCCGGTGTAACATTTCCATGTTCAACATAACCATCACCTTCCATAGCCAATTACTACAATGAAGAAGCTCTGTCAAGTTTCTCACTATCTGGGAGAGACGGCGATTCGAATTGATTGCAACCAGCTGGGTAGTTATTCCTAATACAAAACCAAACATACCTACGCCAAGGTAGTCTTAGGTCACCTTTAGTACAACTCAGGAACACAATTCGTGTGTCCGATTAGCGCCGCACCTTTAGGGACACTACCGGATGCTAGGTCGATTAGGACTTTAACCTACCCTTGGCCTCACACCGGCTCCCTGCACATCCTTACTACCTCTAGTGTGTGCACTTTCACTTAACGGGTCCCAGCCTAAGTTGAGTTACTCGGCTTCACGGTCGAACTGAGTTATCCAGCTAGCTAAGTGAGAGTCATGCATTCAAAATTGACACAGATGGAATCAAATGAGTCAACCTACACCTAGACTCCGCTTGGCCTCTAGTTACATTATTCCATGGTTCTTTTCCATGATAGCAAATATAGCCAATCGTGCTATAGTATCTACCTATATCTCATAGGTGATAGAAAATCACCTGACTTCTATTAGTCTAAGCATGGCTAAGCATACATTCAATCCTAGACCTACATAGGGTTTAAGGTATATTTCTAGACAAGGAAGTTATATGCATCAAGTGTTTCCAATCAACTCTTATAACCTAATGCATCAAACATAAAGGACTCAAGTGGTATTTATAAAACATAGGAGGCTTAGAATGCTCCGGGGCTTGCCTTTTCAGAAAAGATGTAGGTCTATGATCAGGGCACTCCAATAGTTCTTCTGGAGCCTGCTCCTCACTTTTGAGAGCTACTGACTATGGTGTCTCCTGATTCTCCTCCTCTCCGGCCTCGAACTCTAAGAGGGTGATTCCTTCAGGCGATCCTATATGCATGAGCATGAAATAAGATATCATGGATGCATATGTAATGACATGGATGATGAAATGCAAAATCATAAGTGTTCTTAATAGCAAGGCATTAGGGTGATATCAAGATTAACTTTCTTTTATTGAGTAGGTGCATATATCTTCTCTAGTACTTAATAAAGGACTTACTTTGGTATTTACTAGACTGCAACAGCAGTCACTTGTTTTGACCATAACTAGAGTTTTACACATCCAATTAACCTGATCTAGGACTTTCTGGAAAGCTTATAAAATTATCTACAACTTTGTTATTAACAAGCTTCATAGCAAGAGATCATTATCACCACAAAATTGTCACCACAACAGAAACTACACATGCAACCATCTAGTTGAATTATAAAGCAATAATTACTAGCTGCCTAAAACCAATTAGTTTTGAGCACAACTACTCATATCAACAGATCATATGCATCACAAGCACCACAGAAAACATCATGGTTAAGGCAAAATAGTTTACTTATATGCATTTATTAATTTCCTCATATAATAGAGTGATTTAAAGGAGAAATATTTCTAGCACACAATCAATTTTGAGAAAATTACAATAGCTTATGCATGACCCCAATAGTCTACTGTACAAATTTCATGCCATTTGGATAAGTACAGCCACCTCTACGAAAATGACAAGTTGCATAGGCTTATTTTATCAAAATAGTTTAGCCTAGTGAAAAGTGTCAAACAACAGATTTCATATTTTTCTTACTTTTATCCTAGCATACTAATACTGTGTAAAAATTTTCATCATCATAAGTTATGTATATTTACCCCAATTAATTTCACCAGAAACTAGCAATTAATTAAGGTTAAATAGTAAAACCATATTCCAGGTATGCCTACTATAGGTTTAGTATTTTTCATAGCTATAGCATGTCAACATAAGACCAACAAAATTCGAATCACATTTTTAGCACTTCTCTAGCTCAAGTTATGCATTTTACAAGATAGAAACTAATTTAAAAGCACTTTACTTGCTCAATTTAATTCCCCTAGAAAAATACCCCAAACAGTAGGATTCATATTTTTTTTCCAAATATTACACTTCATGATGAATCCAACAAAATTTGGTTCACTCAATTTGGACATTCCTAACTCTAGATATGAATTTTTGAAGTTTCCAACAAAATCTCAACAAAATAAATAAAATAAAAAAATTAAAATTAAAACCCTGGCTGACAGCTGAGCCCCGTGGGTCAACGGGCCCACATGTCATTGGCACTGAAGTAGGGTGCGGTGGTTGACCATGGACAGCTCACCAATGATGAGATCAGCGGTGATGAGGTCACCACTGTCGTGTTCCCCACCCTCTCGCGCACCTAATGGTACCCTCGGTTGGCTCGATGGATCATCGGAGCTACCTCGCCGGTGAGCATGGTGGCTCAGCGGTAGCACATGGTGGTGGACTCACCATCTCCGGCGACAATAAGGCTAGGCAAGTAGGACTACGGTGTTAGGAGGTCTTAGCGGAGCTCTAGGGCTAGGTCTGAGCTATGGTGAAGTAGAGGTGAGCTCTGGCCACGTGCGTGGCGGCATGGCGGTGCAAGCGCACAGCGGCGATGCTTCCCATTCTGATGAGACGGCTGCCGGTGGTGAGTCTCCATCTTCACTGATGGTGCTAGGGTGCATGGCGGCGCTGAAACACGCGCTAGAGGGGGAAAGGGAGGCCAGCTAGGGCTGGCCACGGTGAGCTTGAGCTCACAACCATGGCGTTCCCGCACGTTTGCTGCAGTAGCGGTAAAACGAGCTACGACATGAGCTTCTATGACCTAAAGTGATGATGGACCAAATGAGAGGAAGGTAGGAGTAGTGGAGATGGTTAGCCATGGGTGAGCTTGAGCTCGGCGGCGCACCGTGGCCATGGCAGCGATGGTGACTCAGAATGTGGCCTCACCTGGGCTTGAGCGGCTATAATGGTTGGTTAGGGAGGTAGAGGAGATGGTGGTAGAGCTTTGGGTGAGATGGATTGAGCAATGGTGCTATGGTGGTGGCATGCTCGGCCAACATAGCTAGGCAACAGCGTGGTACTCTGTCGCTACGGCGAGCGAGCGTGAGCGAGAGGGAGAGAGCGAGGAAGAGCGAAGGAATGCGCACATGAGAGAGAGCAAGCGCCTGGCCTTGGCCTTTTGGCATGGCACTGCAAGGAGACAGTGGCACGCGTGGTGCCATGCGGTGGCCACAGCCTTCGCCTGATCAGCCACTGCCGCTGTGAACTCTGAGCCAGCGAGCTTAATCAGGCTGACTAACGAAGCAACTTTGAACCCCTAGATCTCCCAAACCAGTTCGAGTTAGCAAAAATCTCCATAATAGAAACTATAGAGCTACATGAACACTACAAGATTGCTTAAAGGAGTTTTGTCTAATTCACAATGGTTTTCAAATTATAAGGTTCCAAAGTAGGCTACATTGAAACTGAAACTAGCTTTTGACTTAGAAAAAATTTCAAGTCTTGAAAACAGCATTTACTTGATTCTTGTGGGCCCTATTTGACTAAGCTAGGCACTAATTCAGCTCATGACCCTTAAATAAAGTTTGTTACCCATGTCAAGAACTACAATATTTATTAAGGGTGCACTGTCATGTAAACACTCTAGTCAAAGTAGTATCATGAAAAATGAAGTTTTGAGTAAACTAGGACTTAGAAGCAAAATTGGCTCATGTAATGAATACAAACATTGTTCCATATTCCATCCTAGATGTGTCTAAGGTGTTTTTGTGACCTCACAACCATATCTTGCATTGGTCACACATGATCACAAGCATATACATGCATATAATCAACATCACATGTGATAAAGATAAGGTGAATGAAATGAAACTTCATATGCTCATGTTCATGCTCATGAATGCTTGGATGATGCTTGTCCTCATGAAATGCAAGTGCCTAATGCAATGCTTAACACTAGGGTGTTACAGCCCCTCCCCCTTATAGAAATCTCATCTCGAGATTCGAATGACCTACCATTCTTCATAAAAGGTGGTGTGAACTTCACGTAGGTAATAATCTCGTTCCCACGTAGCATTGTGTTCACTGTGGTTATTCCACACCACTTTGTAGAACTTGATGACCTTGCTTCGGGTTACTCTTTCCATTTCTTCTAAAACTTGTATCAGTTTCTCCTCATAAGTCAAATCTAATTGGAGTTTAATATTGGTGGGTTCAATAGCTTCATCATGTACGCGAAGACACCTTCTCAGCTGAGAAACATGGAAAACATTGAAAACGGTTTGCATTTCTAGAGGTAACTGGAGCTTGTAAGCCACCCTTCCACTTTGCTCAATGATCTTGTTTGGGCCTACATACCTAGGTGCAAGTTTTCTTTTTACACCAAACCGTTGTACTCCTTTCATAGGTGATACCTTTAGGTATACGTAGTCTCCATCCTCAAACTCGATAGGCCATCTTCTTTTGTTAGCATAGCTCTTTTTGTCTAAACTGAGCAGCTTCAATATGTTGTTGGATAATACGCACTTGCTCTTCAGCTTCTTTGACAAAATCAATATTATAGTACCTCCTTTCCCCAGGCTCAACCTAGTTCAAGGGAGTTCTACATTTCCGACCATGCAAGGCTTCAAAAGGAGCCACTCTGATGCTCTCTTGATAACTGTTGTTGTAGGAAAACTCAGCTAAAGGTAGCCATTTTTCCCATGAACCCTTGGAAGAGATCACACATGCTCTCAACATATCTTCAAAGATTTGATTCACTCGCTCAGTTTGTCCGGAGGTTTGACGGTGTTAAGCAGAACTTCAGACTAAGTTGGTGCCTAACTCCTTGTTCAACTACTCCTAGAAATGAGCAGTAAATAGAGATCCTCTATCTGACATAATGGTTCTTGGTACACCATGTAAACGTATGATATGAGTGACGTACAACTTTGCATATTGATGTGGTCAATAACCGGTCTTGATGGGAATGAAATGTGCGGACTTGGTCAAACGGTCTACAATTACCCATATCGAGTCGAAACCTTTCTATGTAGTTGGGAGTCCAACAATAAAATCCATGTTGATCTCCTCCCATTTCCATCCTAGAACAGACAAAGGTTGGAGCAATCCAGTAGGTTTTAGATGATCCGCTTTGACCCTACTACAAGTATCACATCTAGCAACATAGGCGACAATTTCTTTCTTCATCTTGGTCCACCAAAAATGGGTTTTCAAATCATGATACATCTTGCTACTACCTGGATGGATAGACAACTTGGTTGAATGAGCTTCATCTAAGATTTGATTTCTCAGTTCATGGTCCTTCAGTACCACTAGTCGATCCTTAAACCATAACACACCCTTCTCGTCCACCGAAAATGTTTGGTTTCCTGTTCTTTCATCTTTCTCTTAATGTGAAACACACCCACATCTGTCTTCTAAAGCTCGATAGGCGTTGATGATCAACCGCGACCGTCACTTCGACGACATCGCCTGGGAGGATGACCGCTATCTTCCCCGCCGTCGGAGCAGACAGTCTACGTGCAACATCGCTGCACCACTTGGAGAGGCGAACCTGAGGCTGAGGCCTACCCTGTTGTGCTTGGCTGAGACCCACACTGACTTGGATCAGGCCCTGGATGAGCTCGATGTCATGGGGAGGGCCTACATGCAGCTGGCTCGTGAGAACGCTACACTGAAGCAGCAGCTAGGAGGTCTAGATGTGGAAGATTCAGGAGTACCCGCTCAGTAGCCCCCGAGGACCAGAGGAGAGTCTGGAGACCCCAGCACCAGCACCAACATCGACCCGTACCCATAGGAGAGTCTTAAAATATGTAATAAGCACGCGTAGCTACGCGAGAGAGTATTTAGTTTCTTTCTTTTAATGGTTGGACAAGTGTTAGTTGCATGGTTGGATGTTTATCATTATGAATAATGTTTGATTTGGATCTTTGATATGATTGTGATGACTTGTGGGCATGTCCACGGTCATTTAGTTAAGGTTATGGTTTAAGGATATTATGAATAAATAGTTGGGTTTCGTTTTATCATGCTGTCCATTCTGTATCATTAGGAACAGTCTGTCTTTATAAGTTCATATCTCGTAATTTAGGTACTCAAAGGTCATGAAATTTTTATGGAGATAAGTAGACTTCAACATCTTTCTTTTGGCTCTGGAATCACCTCAATAGCTATTATAAATTGTGAGATACAGCTGTTGTAAGTTGAGGTTTCTGCGCTGTCAGGATTCCGAAACAGTACTGCTTATCGTTTGTATTTGACTAAGTAAACGTCAGAATCTGAAAAAGTGTTCTAAACAAAAGTTGTAGAGAATTTCATAAGCTTTCCAGAAAGGTATGCTACGCAGTCATATGATAATCAGAGAGTGAGATATGCTCGTTTTACAGCACAGCTGTTATCCAACTTGCTGGAAAAGTTCAGAACAAATATCTTCTTGCATACCCTACATATATCTCTTGTCTACACCTACTCTTGTTACACCAGTATCTTGTAAGAGTTATATGCTTGGACATGTGAGACTTATTATGCTTGGACATGTGAGACTTATTTGATGCCTCTACAGATGGTGAACACCAGGAGGAACAACCAGGGAGGCGAGGAACCGCCGCCACCACCCCCAGTCACCATGGAGCAGCTAATGATGATGCAGACCCAGTTGCTTCAACAGATGGCCCAAAACATGCAGAACATGGGGCAAGGGAATGGGAATGCACCCCCTCATGTCAAAGATAAGAGGGGAGAGTTCCTGAAAGGACACCCACCTGTATTCAAGCACTCTGTCGACCCACTCCAAGCTGATGATTGGCTACGTGCCATTGAGAGGCAACTGGAGATTGCCCAATGTGATGATAGGGAGAAAGTTTTATATGCTTTTGGATAGTTGCAGGAAGCTGCACAGGATTGGTGGGACTCATTCCGCTTCGGCCACACTGAAGCTAATCCCATCACTTGGGCTGAGTTCTGCAGTGCCTTTCGCACTCACCATGTACCTGCAGGACTGATAAAGCTGAAGAAGGAGTTCTTGGCTCTCAAGCAGGGGATCATGACTGTTGCTGAATATCATGACAAGTTTATACAATTGTCACGGTATGCACCTACTGAGGTAGATGAGGATGGAAAGAGGTAGGAGCTGTTTATGGAGGGCTTCAATGATGGTCTCCAGTACCAGCTGTTGTCCCATACCTTTGCTAACTTCCAGTAGCTGGTGGACAAAGCTTTAGTGATTGAGAACAAGCGCCGCCAGATGGAGGACAAGAAGAGGAAATTTCAAGGACAGCAATCAGGGAGCAACTCTCGCTTCCGTACCAACCCTCAACAAACTCAACCTCAGCAGCGCTATCAAGGTCAGACAGGTCCCAACCACAACCAGCAGCAGCAGCGTGCATAGCAGCAGCAATAGTAGTACAAGGCACCAGCTCAGCGCCAGCAGCAACCCAATAATGTACCAGTGAGGAATAATGCCCCCAATGCTCTGCAGAGGAATGGCGCACCAAAAGCGCCAAATGTAGTTAATGACAACAAGTGCTTCAATTGTGGAGAGCCGGGACATTACTCCAATAGATGTCCCAAGAAGACGGCTAACTCACAGCAGAACTACGTTCGGGGAAAGGTGAACCATGTTACTGCTGAAATAGCTCAGGAGGCACCGGATGTGGTGATCGGTACATTTCCGGTCAACTCAAACTCAGCTACAGTACTTTTTGATTCTGGTGCTTCGCATTCCTTCATAACATATACATTCATAAAGAAGCATGGTATTCTAGTAAGTGTTATGAAGAAACACATGTTAGTAAGCTCACCTGGTGGGGTAATGAAAGCAGAGTGGATATGCTTAGCTGCTAGTCTCAGCATAAGGGGGGTAGAATTTCAAGCAAATCTTGTAGTCATAAATTCCACTGGTATCGATGTCATCTTGGGTATGGATTGGCTAAGGTTGCAGAAAGTAGTTATTAATTGTGGTAATAGTTCTGTGAATCTTATCACTTCAACTGGAGAAGAAGTGGTGTATGTGACAACTCAGTCAGCTGCAGAAATCTACCGGGTTAATCAGTTGGAAGGCACAACCATAGAAGATATAAGGATAGTAAATGAGTACCCGGATGTCTTCCCTGAGGAATTGCTAGGTATGCCACCTGACCGAGACATCGAGTTTATAATTGAACTTTTACCTGGAACTGCACCCATAGCTAAGAGACCCTATAGAATGGGAGTGAATGAATTAGCAGAACTTAAGAAACAATTAAGGGAATTGTTAGACAAGGGTTATGTTCAACCTAGTTCATCACCTTGGGGTGCACCAGTACTGTTTGTAGAAAAGAAGGATGGTACACAAAGGATATGCATAGACTACAGGTCACTTAATGAGGTCACAATTAAGAACAAGTACCCATTACCTAGAATTGATGACCTATTTGACCAATTGAAAGGGGCTTGTGTGTTTTCCAAGATTGACCTTCGATCTGGATACCATCAGTTGAGGATAAGGCATACTGACATCCCCAAGACCGCCTTTGTGACCCATTACGGACTGTATGAGTTCACAGTCATGTCTTTTGGTCTGACAAATGCACCTGCCTACTTCATGTATCTGATGAACAAAGTGTTCATGGAGTACCTTGACAAGTTTGTCGTCGTGTTCATTGATGACATACTAGTGTATTCTAAGAATGAAGAAGAGCATGAAGAACATTTGAGATTGGTGTTGTAGAAGCTTAGAGAACATCAACTTTATGCCAAGTTCAGCAAATGTGAGTTCTGGCTAAAAGAAGTATCTTTCCTTGGTCACATAATCTCTAATGGAGGAGTAGCAGTAGATCCCAAGAAGGTTAGAGATGTGTTGAGTTGGAAGCCACCTAAAGATGTTAGTGAGATTCAGAGTTTTCTGGGTATGTCTGGGTATTATAGGAGATTCATCGAGGGATTCTCTAAGTTAGCCAAGCCCATGACTGCGTTGTTAGAGAAGAATGCCAAATTTGTATGGACTAAGCAATGCCAGGACAGTTTTGAGGAGTTGAAGAAGGGACTGACTTCTGCTCCAGTGCTCATCTTACTTGATCTCACCAAAAGTTTCTCTATCTATTGTGATGCCTCACGGCAAGGTCTAGGAGGTGTTCTTATGCAAGAAGGCAGAGTTGTTGCCTACGCATCCAGACAGCTGAGAAAACATGAGTTAAATTATCCAACTCATGATCTGGAATTGGCAGCTATGGTGCATGCTCTTAAGATTTGGAGGCACTACTTGATTGGTCATAAGTGTGAGATTTATACGGACCATAAGAGTCTGAAGTATATATTCACACAGTCAGATCTGAATCTGAGGCAGCGTAGATGGCTCGAGTTAATCAAGGATTATGATTTGGATATCCACTATCACTCGAGAAAGGCTAACGTTGTAGTAGATGCCTTGAGTAGAAGGAGTTATGTGAACATGGCCTATACAACTCAACTACCTGAAGAGTTGTGTGAGGAGTTCAAATACTTGAATTTGGGTATTGTGGCCAACACCATGGAGTTAGAGGTAGAATCCACTCTGGAACAAGAGATTCATAAGGGACAGCTGGGTGATGAGAGGATCAAGGATATTGCAGAGCATATAGTGATTGGTAAAGCCCCAAGATTCCATATGGATGATCAAGGGACAGTATGGTTTGGTAAAAGGATTTGTGTGCCAGAAGTAAAATCTATTAGGGAGTCTATCTTGAGGGAAGCTCATGACTCAGCCTATTCCATACACCCAGGAAGTACTAAAATGTATCTTGATCTTAAAGAGAGATACTGGTGGTATGGACTAAAGAGAGATGTAGCTGAACATGTGGCTATATGTGATACGTGCCAAAGAGTGAAAGCAGAACATCAGAGGCCAGCAGGTTTACTACAGCCTATGAAGATACCCGAGTGGAAATGGGAAGAAGTTGGAATGGACTTTATAGTTGGATTACCCCGTACACAGAGAGGATTTGACTCTATCTGGGTGATTGTTGACCATCTAACAAAAGTGGCCCATTTCATTCTGGTCAAGGTAACTTATTCGAGTGCAAAGTTAGCAGAGTTATACATGGAAAGGATTGTGTGTTTACATGGAGTACCAAAGAAGATTGTTTCGGATAGGGGTACACAGTTCACATCACATTTTTGGCAGAAATTGCATGAGTCAATGGATACGAAGTTGAACTTTAGCTCAGCTTACCATCCTCAAACAGATGGACAGACCAAGAGAACAAATCAGATCTTAGAGGATATGCTAAGAGCTTGTGCTCTGCAGTATGGTACAAGTTGGGATAAGAGTTTACCTTATGCTGAATTCTCCTATAATAATAGCTACCAAAAGAGTCTTAAGATGGCACCGTTTGAGGCATTGTATGGCAGGAAGTGCAGAACACCATTGTTTTGGAATCAAACAGGGGAAAGCCAAGTCTTTGGACTAGATGTTTTGCAACTGGCAGAAAAACAAGTGCAAACAATAAGGCAAAACCTAAAGGTTGCACAGTCCCGACATAAAAGCTATGCGGACACGAGAAGAAGAGATTTGGCATTTGAAATTGGTGACTTTGTCTATCTCAAAGTTTCACCTATGAAAGGAGTAAAGAGATTTCATACCAAGGGAAAGTTGTCACCCAGGTATGTGGGACCATTCAAGATCATCAACAGGAGAGGAGAAGTTGCTTATCAGCTATAGTTACTAGAGCAGCTCTCAGGTGTTCATGATGTTTTCCATGTGTCACAACTTAAGAAATGTTTGAGAGTACCTGAGGAACAACTACCTTTGGAAGAACTGGATATCTGAGGGGATCTATCATACAAAGAATATCCAGTAAGAATCCTAGAAACAGCGGAGAGAATCATAAGGAGCAAAATAATAAGAATGTGCAAGGTTCAGTGGAACAGACACTCAGTGGATGAGGCAACTTGGGAAAGAGAGGAAGATCTGAGAACTGACTATCCCAATCTCTTTGAACCATCCGAATCTCGAGGACGAGATTCATCTTAAGGGGGTAGGTTTGTAACACCCAAAATTCTACTACAAATTAGCAATTAAATTCTTGCCCTTTTAATACATTTTTTAGGTATTTTTAACTTAGGCCAAATAGTAAATATTGTATAAATAAAATAAACTATAAGTTTAGAAACTTGTTTGTTGCATTCATGCCGAATCATATGGTTTTTGATTGAGTGTAGGGCTAGATGATTTGAAATCGAATTCAAAACTTATTTGAATTTGGCTTAAAAATGGAAATGGAGAAAATAGAATTGGAAAAAATTGGATTTGAAAAGAATTCATCTTCTCTTTTTTTCAGCCCAACCGAAGCAGCCCAGCCCAGCCCTTCCTATTTTTTCCCCACGCTGGCATCAACCGGTGGCCTGCCTTGCATCAGCGCTTTGGCCCGCACCGCACGCGGCCCTTCTAGCTAGCTCGGCGGCCCACCGTTCCGCCTAGCCCAGCTCAGCCATGGCCCACCTCAGCTTCGCCCGCATGCACCGTTCCCTTCTCCCTCGCTGCAGGCCAGGACTCGCCCGTCAGCCACGTCCCGTTCCTTCCTTTCTTCCCCGACGCCCCCTTTCCTTTTCTCTGCCTGTGGGGGTATTAACCCCTATATCCTTACGGCTAAGCTTGGGCCAGCCTGGATCGGCGGGTCCGGTCCACCAAAAGACAACGTGCGGCCCAGCCAACCTGATCGGAGTCCCGCACAAGGAGTCAAGGCGGATTTGGCGATCAAGCAAGATCCTGGTCGGTTAGAATAGGAATCCTTATCTGGCCACATATGGCAATTCTAACTGGCTAGGATTAGTTTCCAGATCTATAACCCTGCCCCCTGGACTATATAAGGCGGGCAGGGGATCCCTCTAAAAAACATCTCTCATTGACATACAGCAATACAAATCAGATGCAGGACGTAGGTATTACGCCTTCCAGGCGGCCGAACCTAGATAAAACCTCATGTCTGTCTTACGTCACCATATTGTTTGTGGCTTGAGCATCTGTCTGCCGACAATCTACTACCTTGGGCATACCCCTAGGTAGACTGCCGACCATATTTCATTGACAGTGGCGCGCTAGGTAGGGGGTGTGCGTACTGCTCTCCAAGCAAACAAGATGGTCATCATCTCCGGCTCCATGGCTACGCCGAACGGCCTCACGTTCACCGTCGGCCAGATCACCTAGACCACCGGCTCCGACGACTTCATCACCTTGACCATGGAGGAGGCGTGGATTCAGTCTGCGCCGACCACTACTTCACCTGCATCGGCTACGGCTCTGACCACGACGGATACGGCTCCGACCACGACGGATACGGCTCCGACCACGATGGATATGGCTCCGACCATGGTACATCTGGCTCCGACCACGCCTACATCATCTTCAGCCACGCCGACAACCCATCGTCCGCTTCCCCACTACAAAGGGAAGCAGATCGACAACACCGACCTGCTCGACTCCATCGATTGTGTCGACACCAAACTCGCTGAAACCCTAGCTCTGGTAAGTACGATAAAAAGTCAACCTAATGAGCAGGTAACCGCTCCCCACAATAGATCTACCCGACCAGCTCGGGCCAGTCGTCCTGCACGACTTGGTACAGATCTCATGGTCATATCTACTCCTGAGGGGCGCTCCACTCGTCGCCGGCCAGCCTTCGCGATGGGTCTTCGACTCTCCGAGTACGAAGCCTCGACGGAGAACCACCAGGTCCAGCCCTACGGCTTGTGAAACGCTGCCTCTAGCTACGTGTATAACCTACAACACCGCTTGGATCTGTGTCCTATACACCGACCTCGGCCGAAGCCACGCAACTTCGTCAACATGGTCCGGATTGAAGATTATCAAGAAGGATCCGTCCATACCGTCTAAGAGGGCGACTCCAGCTCCTCGTCTGGCATCGCATCTAATGCATCTGTCCACACCGAGCTTCAGCATCACGAAGATGAAGGCGTCAAGTACGATCTGGATCTGCCAGACCACGCCCCGGGGTTTTCACAATTCCCGTCTTTCCCGCCAAGATGAGGGGATTTGATCCATGTTGTCAGCAATGACGAACCACCAGCAGTTGGCGAAACAGAACAAGAAAGGACTGCACGCAAAGCACGCAATATTGACCGGTTTAATCGTCGACAAATCGAAGCCGAAGCAGACCAGGAGGCGCGACGCATAAGGGTCAAGCCACACGACCTCAATGATGCTTTCGACAGGGTGGGGGACAAATAGGTCTTCAGGACTCCCAGTGCCAACGTAGCCGTTGCCATGGCGACAATGCAATGGCTACCCAACACCCCGGAAATCCAAGCGGTTCACGATGAAATACAAGCCTATCTGATGGCTGCCATGGCCCAGACCACAGAGATTGTAAATCAAGTCCAGGCTCCATCCATCTCAGTCGAGTCAAGCCATAGCCGCCAGCACCCAAGTTGCTCATAGCCACTCAACCAATGTGGCTCGCGCAACAATGACCCATCAGACAACCATCAAGGTAGAAACGGTGGCCATGATGGTGGTCAGGATGACAACCGCCATCGGGAGGACAACCGCTGCGACATCCGGGACGATAATCGCCGAGACAACCGCGACAATCGCCGCGATAACCATGGTCGCAGGGCTAATCCAGATGGCAATCAAGATCGCCGCGACGGCAATAACGATCTCCGCCATTACCTCGGTGGACGCGATCTGCGTGCTCGCATCAACTAGAGAGCCAACGATCGAGCGTCCTATGAAAGCTATCGCCGTATGGAGTATGACACTGCCCACGGCCCGCCGGGTTTGAAGCAGTTTACTCCACACCTTCGCCAAGTCATATGGCCCAAGAATGTCAAGCTCGAGAAACTTCAGAAGTATGACGGCAAGGAAAACCCTGAATTATGGGTCATGCTCTACGAAACTGCGTGCAGATCAGCCATGGCTGACGAGCACGTCATGTCTAACTACTTCCCAGTCGCTGTTGGCCATGCAGGTCACCAATGGCTGGTCAGCTTGCCGGCGAACTACTTTGATTCTTGGCAGGAGCTCAAGCAAGCCTTCATCGACAATTTCATCGCTACTTGTGAACAACCGGGCAACAAGTACGATCTGCAATGGATCCAAGATCAAAAAGATGAGCCACTACGCGAGTACGTCTGGCGTTTCTCGGAGATACGCATCAAGGTCCCATCAATCTCCGATAATGAGGCAATTGAGGCTTTCATCACTGGCCTCCGCTTCCACAACGCCCTAAGAGACAAGCTCCTCCGGAAGAGACCTAAATCGGTCACAGCGCTCCTAGCCACTGCTAAGAAATATGCGGACGCCGACGACGCTAAGAAGATAATTATTGAAGAAGCAGCAAGGGTTCCACGCTCCGACCACCCCCCACACCGCGACGACTACCGCGGCAACCGTGGTGGGAACGACAATTTTGACCGCCGCAACCAGCGCAATGACTCCCGTGACCACCGCGACCAACGTAATCAGCGGCGTAGCCGCCATGACGATTATAGGAGCAAGCATGCTCAGGAAGACGATGGCGAGGTCAATACCGTTAAAAAGGGTGGCGAACGTCATAATTACGAAGACGACTACGCCAAAGCATTGAAAGGGCCCTGCCAGCTCCATCCTAAGTCAAACCATACCATGGAGAATTGCCGCATCCTCAAGACTATCTACACGCGTCAACAGGCTCTGGATACGTCCGACAAGCCTAACGACACAGGGGAACAGCGCAACGAGGATAACGACGACAACGATGCAGACCCTCATTATAAATACGTCAAGCCAACTGATCGCGTGCACACCATCATTGGTGGCAAAGTGTCCATTGAGACCAAACGAGAACGCAAGCTGCTCGCCTGCGCTTGCTTGAACGTGGCAAACACTGACAACCTTCTCACCGATCCACGGCTCCCTCCGTGGTCTCACCGCAAAATCTACTTCAGCAGAAAGGACCAATAGGCCGCAATACCTGAGCTAGGGCGTTTTCCCCTGGTCCTCGATCCTTATATCGATAAGGTTCAGTTCAATAGGGTACTAATCGACGGCGGCAGCTCCATCGATATTCTGTTCAAGAACAGCCTGCCCGCCCTGAAAATAGCTTAGGCAGATCTCAAGCCGTACGAGGCACAGTTCTGGGGTGTTCTCCCCGGACAGAGCTCTACACCTCTCGGGCAGATTACGCTACCTATGCAGTTTGGGACCCCGGACCACTTCCGCACCGACTACGTCAACTTCGTGGTCGCTGACTTCGATGGCACCTACCATGCTATTCTTGGTCGACTGTCGCTCACCAAGTTCATGGCCATACCTCATTATAGGTATCTGGTGCTCAAGATGCCTACCGAGAAAGGAGTCCTAACCCTCCAAGGTAACATGTACGCAGCTTACACCTGTGAAGACGACAGTTTCAAAATAGCAGAGGCCCACGACCTCTCTATTCACATGGCCGAGACCATGCTCGATGCTAAGAAGACCTCAGCCGACCACCTGGAGATCCCAGAGCTCGAGGCTCCACGCAAGAACATCAAGTCAGAGGAGCACAAGGTGATCCAGCTGGTCGACAGCGATTCCAGCAAAACAGCCCTTATCGGGGCCAACCTGGATCCCAAATAGGAAGACGCGCTTGTCAGGTTCTTGAGGAGCAACATGGATGTGTTCGCATGGAAACCTGCCGACATGCCCGGTGTACCTCGGAATTTGATTGAGCACTCCTTGAATGTCAGCAGCAAGGCCAAACCTATCAAGCAGAAGCTACGATGGTTCGCTCGCGACAAAAAGGAGGCAATTAGGGTAGAAGTTACATGGCTTCTGGCAGCCGGATTTATCAAAGAAGTGTATCATCCGGAGTGGTTAGCCAACCCGGTTCTTGTATGCAAAAAGAATAATGAATGGAGAATGTGCGTTGATTACACTGATCTCAACAAACACTGCCCTAAGGACCCCTTTGGCTTACCTCACATAGACGAGGTCGTAGATTCAACCGCCGGTTGTGAGCTCCTTTCCTTTCTCGATTGCTACTCTGGTTATCACCAGATCGCTCTCAAAAAGGACGATTAGATCAAGACGTCTTTCATCACGCCCTTCGGCGCCTACTGCTACATGACTATGTCGCTCGGGCTCAAGAACGTCAGGGCTACATACCAACGCGCCATTCAGGCCTGCCTCACAGATGAGATAAAAGACGACCTTGTAGAGGCCTATGTGGATGATGTAGTTGTCAAAACCAAGGAAGCACATACCCTTGTTGACAACCTAGAACGCACCTTTGCAGCCCTCAATACATTCCAATGGAAGTTAAACCCAAAGAAGTGCATCTTTGGTGTTCCTTCTGGTATATTGCTAGGCAACGTCGTCAGTTACGATGGCATACGCCCTAATCCGGAGAAAGTCAAAGCTGTCTTAGACATGAAGCCCCCCAAAAAGGTGAAGGATGTCTAGAAGCTTACCGGATGCATGGTTGCTCTCAGCCGTTTCATATCAAGATTGGGAGAAAAAGGACTACCGTTTTTCAAACTGCTCAAAGCATCCGAGAAGTTTGAGTGGTCGGATGAAGCAGACGCTGCCTTCACGTAGCTAAAACAATACCTTACATCACCACCGGTCCTCACTGCTCCCAGAGAAGATGAAACTCTCCTACTTTACATTGCGGCAACCAATCGAGTGATCTCCACTGCCATGGTGGTCGAGCGCGACGAGCCGGGCCATGCCTATAAGGTACAGCGGCCGATTTATTTCATCAGTGAGGTACTCAACGAATCCAAGACCAGGTACCCACAGATTCAGAAACTACTCTACGCCATACTGATAACATCCCGAAAGTTGAGACATTACTTCGATGGATATCATGTGGTGGTCATGACCGAGTACCCTTTGGGGGACATCATTCGCAATAAGGATGCGAACGGGCGCATCGTCAAATGGGCAATGGAGCTATGCCCCTTCTCCTTGGAATTTGCAAGCCGTACTACAATCAAGTCTCAGGCACTCGTCGATTTCATCGTCGAGTGGACAGACTTAAGCATGCCTGCCTCCCTGGGATTCGACGAGTATTTGACGATGTACTTCGATGGCTCTCTCAACATTGGCGGTGCGGGAGTAGGAGTCCTCTTCATGTCACCATCCAAGGAGCAACTCTGGTATGTCCTCAGGATTTATTTCCCAGCATCTAATAACGCCGCTGAGTATGAAGCATGCCTGCATGGTTTATGCATTGCGGTTGAGCTTGGTGTTAAACGTCTCTATGTCTATGGAGACTCGGCTCTGGTCATCAACCAACTCAACAAGGACTGGGACACGACCAGCGAAAAGATGGACGCATACTGCAAATCGATAAGAAAGCTAGAAGGCAGGTTCTATGGCATCGAGTACATACACGTGGTCCGGGACAAGAACCAAGCAGCAGATGCGCTGTTAAAGTTAGGATCATCCTGAGCTAAAATCCCACATGGCGTATTCGTCCAAGACCTACTCACGCCTTCCATCGAAGAAGAAGATTCCACGGCAGACAAGCCTCCAGACCAGCAATTGGTGGCTACGGTTCTAGCGTCGAGCACCATCAAGCTGCCTCCGACCACTCATGAGCCTGACTGGAGAATACCTTTCATCAAGTACTTAACAGATGGCAGCGGTTATACTGATCGGACATAAAACGAGCGCCTAATACGTCGCAGTAAGCAGTATCTGCTCGTTGATGGCAAGTTATGGCACAAAAACGCAAAGGAGGAAATCTTGATGAAGTGTATAACCTAGGAAGAAGGTGAACATCTCCTAGACCAAATCCACTCTAGCTCCTGCGGCAACCACGCGGCCTCAAGAACACTGGTCGGCAAGGCTTTCCGAGCAGGGTTCTATTGGCCGTCAGCAGTAGCCGACGCAGAAAAGCTAGTCCGCCACTGTGAGGGTTGTCAGTTCTTCGCCAAGAGAATCCACGTACCAGCACATGAGATCCAGATAATACCAGCCTCTTGGCCCATCGCATGCTGGGGACTGGATATGATCGGGCCCATCAAGCCGGCTCCTGGGAAATTTACATGCGTCTTTATGCTGATCGACAAATTTTCTAAGTGGATAGAATACATGCCTTTGGTACAGGCATCCTCAGAGAAGGCTGTCACGTTCCTCGACCAGGTCATCCACTGTTTCGGCATACCCAACAGCATCATCACTGATCTGGGTACTCAGTTCACCGGGAACGCTTTTTGGGACTTCTGCGATGAAAGGAGCATAGTAGTAAAATACGTCTCGGTGGCGCACCCTAGAGCTAATGGACAAGTCGAGCGGGCAAATGGTATGATCTTGGACGCATTGAAGAAGAGGATGTACAGAGAAAATGACAAAGCTCCCGGAAGATGGCTCAAAGAGTTACCAACCGTGGTCTGGGGCCTCAGAACTCAGCCTAGTTGTAACACCGGCGTCTCACCGTACTTTATGGTTTACAGCGCTGAGGCAGTCCTTCCAGCAGATATAGCTTTTAGATCAGCACGGGTAGAGAACTTCGATGAAGGAAGGGTCAATGAAGTACGGGAACTAGAAGTGAACAGCGCAGAAGAGAAACGGCTCGATTCTTGTGTACATACGGCCAAATACCTTGCTGTTTTGCACAGGTATTACAACAAGAACGTTAAAGAGCGGTTCTTCGTGGTCGGGGACCTGGTCCTGAAGTGGAAGATGAACCAGGCTGGTGTCCATAAACTCACAACCCCATGGGAGGGTCCTTTCATGATCAAGGAGGTCACACGACCAACGTCTTACAGGTTAGCTCACCTGGACGGTACTGACGTACCAAACTCGTGGCACATCGACAAGCTTAGACGTTTCTATGCTTAACTACTAAGATATGTACCCCTCTTATACTTTTGATTTACTTCAATAAAGCTATTATGATTTCTCCGACCACTCTAATGCGTCACTTCGAATTTTATGGTTATTCTAACTTAGCCAGTAAAAGCCGACCACCACTCCTTCTACGGTTTTTGGAGCAGGCCCTATCTCTGGTTCCTCCCAACACGTGCATGGGATCCGCTCTCTATGTTATGGGTGATCGGCAGGTCCCCCTTAGTTTGACTTGTCTGTGTCTACGTGTGCACAGGTCATGAACCTCACACTCCGACCACATGGCAAACTAGGGCCGCACAAACTTTTCGGGATGATGTGTCAAGCAAAATGGTACAACTAAATAGAACGTTAACATGTTCTCACTTAGTTACACCAGCATAAGTTTCAAGCTTAAAAACATTTTATACAAAGGAAATAAGCTTATAATGATATACATTTACGTTATTACAAGCTTGCCTGAAGAGGCCCAAGTTTACAATAACACAACTATTCCCCCCTTCTACAGCTCTAAGCCTATTACATTGGCTGGTCGGGGCACGCGGCACCTACTGCTCGCTGCTTCTGATACCCTACTTAGGTCTTGAGGACTCTTGTGCTGGTCGAGCTGAAGGGGATGGCCCCGCCGATGCCTGGCTGGTCGAGACCACAGGCTTCGTCGGTTGGCTCGCAACTGATGGCGTTTCCAGCTGACTTGTCGATGGCGTTCCCTGTACAGGTGCTGTCCCACCTCCACACAGGTTAATGTCACCAATTATCTTTGATGACAGGTCTAGCTAGGCCATCCGAAGCTCCTCCGCCTTGTCTGGGTCTACCTCCTTCGGGTATCTAGCTTCCAGGCGCTTGAGATCGATCAGGGGGTAGTGGGCCTGCCCATCAATGGCGCAGCCCCGATTGGAAGGCCACCGGCGCCCATGTTTGGAAGGTGCCGAATCTGCCCTGCTCCCTTTCCTTGTACGCCATAGCCGCCCGCCTATAAAGGTCGAGCCCCCCCCCCTCTGCCCTTCTCCATCCCCTACTCACTGCCGTGAGCCACCGCCACCGGCTAATCCCTCCGCCCGAGCACGTAACTCGACGCCAACGTGCCCAGGAGATCCACCGCGACCCACCGAAGCCGTAGGTACCTCCACTTCACGATTTTGGCCTCGTTTTCCTTGGATTCCACCTCAACCGCGCCCTCTCTCTCTCTCCAGTTTGCGGCCACTGTCGATGACTCACTTCGGAGCCTTCTAGACGCCGCGACCACCATCGTCGGATTCCCAGTGAGCTCCTGACCGTCCCCATGCCCTCAGTTCTTGTTTTGGTGCCCTAGGAAGTCATAGCCCAAGCTCCAGTTCACACCGGCCATGGCGCCGCCGGCATCTTCTTCTTCCCCGGCGAGCCACCGCCCGGCCCACACCCCTGCGCCATCGGATTTGGAACGAACGGACGAGATTGCGTACCCCTTCGGGGATTAAGTGGCCGGTCCACCATAGACTCGTGGACCCAGTGAGCAGCCGCCACGTGTCGCCCCGGTCAGTCGTTGGGTCAAACCCCCAGTCAGCAGCATCTGTTTTGCAGATTAGCCCCTCGGTTTTTAGTAAATCAACCCGCAGTCCAGTCCAGTTCAAAATAATTATTTTTCAGTCCTGTTTTTATTCGTTCAAGTCCCTGTAGTTTCTAGAAATAGTATGCCCAGTCCAAATTTCATTTAAATTCAGATTTTTAATTGTTTTAATTCGAAAATAGGTTGGTTTATTTACAGAATTGCCATTACATCTTATTTCAAGCATAACTTTCACGTTTTAAGTCCGATTTGAGTGATTCTTTCGCTCATGTGTTCGTAGCAAAGCGTAGAATAGATCTGTAAGCTTTTCAACATATGTTTTCACTGTTTGGTGTACTGTTCTAATGGAGGTCTATCTTGTATGCATGTAATGATTGGAATGATGCTTGATTGATGATTGGATCACGATTAGAGGGTGAGCCATTTGAGGTGACTGAGGACCCCCAGCAGGATCAGCAGTACTCCTAGGATGACTTTGAGGAAGGCAAGTGTACCAAAGGCCCCTTGTTACCTATGAACTACTACCACTTTACATTCATGCATGTGTTTAATTTGAATTGCCTTTAAGGACTTTACCTAGATGATTCCTTGTACCACATATCCTTGATACCTGGGTTTATTGGGTAGGCATTTTGGATAGATGCTGCAGCACTTAACATGAAGTAATTGTTAAACATGTTTAAAGACTATATGCAATGTGATAAAATGGAACTTTTTAGCAATAGATAGGGGCTGGAGTACGGGGTTGAGTACTCTAGTGCCTCTCCATAAGGACTTAATCCTGAAGCGGCAACCCAGGAGGGACCATACAACCCTGAGTGTCACATGGCTCTGACTTTAACCTATTATCTAGATTGTACTAGCTCTTCTGTCGCTCTAGTAAGGGGTAAGAGGGTATCTTTCCTTTTTCTGTTAGGGTGTGCACCGTGCTACGATGCCCATGCGTGCCATTCCTTTGTAGCTACGACCTGTTAGTGCAACTAGCTAAGGGTTTCATAGTGAAACTCTGCCACACTTCCTGGGAAGAGGTGTAGTGGGTCTCGCGAACCCCGGCATTGGGAATCATGGCTCGGTGGGTTAAGATATACAATTTCTGCAGAAATAATTAACCTGTTATAACAGCCGTGCTCACGGATATGAGCGGTCTGGATCCTTCGAGATTAGTGGTTACTGTGGATGATGGATGGATGGGTTATGAGATAAAGCTTGATGATACTTTAATACCACTTGGGAATTGGGACTGTTCATTAAAGTAGTAATTCAGGTTGCTAAAAATTGATCAACTAAAATTGCGAACCGCAGTCAAACAGTGTCAAGCCTATTTGAGCCTCATAGATCCCTTTGTTATACTTGCTAAGCATGGTGAGCTTACACTTGCTTTACATCCAATGAAAATCCCGGATGGGTAACAGATAATGGATATGAAGAGTTTTCGGAGGATGTCCAGGACTACTAGGGAGATGTTCACCAGTTGGAGTCCCTGTGGTAGTTGGGCTAGTTATTCCGCTGTGATTGTAATAATTTTGCCTTCGAGCAAACTTTGTATTAACTTTATGATGAGATATGCGATGTAATAAGTACTTTACTTTGATACTATTGCAATTTGTGATATATGTGTGTGTTTGGACATCCTAGGCACACATATATGAGTACTTGGTTTTGCTTTGCAAAATTGGGTGTGACATCAGTGGAGATGGCTGGCCATGGGCGAGCTTGAGCTCGACGGTGCACCATGGCCATGGCGGCGATGGTGACTCAAAATGTGGCCTCACCTAGGCTCAAGAGGCTACAATGGAGGATCAGAAAGGTAGAGGAGATGGTGGTGGAGCTATGGGAGAGATGGATTGAGTGGTGGTGCTATGGTGGTGGCATGCTCATGCACCTAATGGTACTCTGCTGCTATGGCGAGCATGCACGAGCAAGAGGGAGAGAGCGAGGAAGAGCAAAGGAGTGTGCGCGAGAGAGAGCGAGCGCCCGGCCTCGGTCTTTTGGCACGGCACCACAGGGAGACGGCAGCGCGCGTGGTACCACGCGGCGGCCATAGCCTTCGGCCGGTGAACCACTGCTGCTGTGAACTCTGAGCTGACGAGCCCAATCAGGCCGACTGACGGAGCAACTTTGAACCCTAGATTTCCCAAACCAGTTCAAGTTAGCAAAAAATCTCCATAATAGAAATTGTAGAGCTACATGAATACTACAAGATTGCTTAAAGGAGTTTTATCTAATTCGCAATGGTTTTAAAACTATAAGGTTCCAAAGTAAGCTACATTGAAACTGAAACTAGCTTTTGACTTAGAAAATTTTTCAAGTTTTGAAAATAGCATTTAGTTGATTCTTGTGGGCCCTATTTGACTAAGCTAGGCACTGATTCAGCTCATTACCCTTAAATAAAGTTTGTTACCCATGTCAACTACTACAACTTTTATTAAGGGTGCACTGTCATGCAAACAGTCTAGACTATAGTTCAACTCTAGACAAAGTAGTATCATGAAAAATGAAGTTTTGAGTAAACTAGGACTTAGAAGCAAAATTGGCTCATGTCATGAATACAAACATTGCTCCATTTTTCATCCTAGATGTATCTAAGGTGTTTTTGTGACCTCACAACCATCTCTTGCATTGGTCACACATGATCACAAGCATATACATGCGTATAATCAACATCACATGTGATAAAGATAAGGTGAATGAAATGAAACTTCATATGCTCATGCTCATGAATGCTTGGATGATGCTTGTGCTCATGAAATGCAAGTGCCTAATGCAATGCTTAACACTAGGGTGTTACCGCTAGCCTCACCCAACTCAGCAACATGGAGGCTTGCTTGCTCACCAGGGTATCAATGGTATTCGTGAATAACCACAACCCCCCGCCATGGCTCAAGGATCTCTCCCATGCCACCGATGGCAGGCACAATGTGGTGGCCTATCTGGTCCCCATAATGCTCTATACGCATAATGACGTTGCCGACGACGATGACACTACATGGTGGTGCATAAGACGAGTAGAGGGCGAGGAAGAATCATAGGCGGTGGCGGTAGACCAATGAGTAGCTAGCTATGCAACAAGGGGTGTGTACTGTGCCACCATGTAGCTGCTAAGGTGATCATCCAAATGATGTGGGAGAAAGATAACGCTGACGCCACCAGCATAGGTACATGGCAATCTTCCATGCGTAGGCGGTGTCTACGACCGTGCAGATGGATGGGATGGAAAGGCTATGTTTTGCAGCAAGGACTGTAGCCTTTCCTGAGAATTTGAGTTGTTCACATAGGAAATGGGAATAAGAAACTATATGTTGTTAGCTTTTGATTTTCTGTTGCTTTTGCTTTTGCTTTTCTATTGTTTTGTTTCAATATTATTTGTAGTGTCCTGTAACATAAGATGAATTAATAATAGACTATATGTACAAAGTTTTCTCTATGTTGCTTTGGCAGCCATGTGTCTGACCTGCCACTACGCTAACGAATGTCATTTGATCTAATAGCACATATGTTAACCGTTTGATATGGATGTTTACCTAGACTGATCACCGTTACCTACTGCCAATGCCAAAACCACTGTCATCTGATCTATTGTGCACATGTAAACCATTACATGTTCTACCCGATTGTAATAACTAGAAAATGTTAGAATAAGTATGAAATAAAATAGAACTGAGTCAACATTTTTCGTTAATATCTTATACCCTACATACAATCTATGGGTCCAACAAAAGCGGTAGCCACGTGGGCACATCCACACCATATAACACGGCCAGGCCACAAACTAAAATGTGCACCATATGATACACATCAAAACACTTAGCACATGTACACCATATGATACACAGATTGACTAAATCATGCAAAAACTAGTGATATGTGATCAAATTGCACGCATAATTATTTAAAACTGAAATGTTTCAAACTACAGGTACAATTTTTTATCCAATTCAAATGTTACATTCACATTTTGGTACATTTACTTGACATAGGCCACTTCATTATGATCGCTTCTCACGTAAGCTGGTTTGTCGCCCTCCACAAATAGGGTGAGTTCCACATCTAGACCAAGAGCAAGCATGTCTCGATAGCCATTCCCTTCTTCCTTATTTGTATCTTCAACACCGACGATCTTCCTTTTACCTTGAAGCACCACAAATGCCCACCGCCTCCATCACCTAGGTTTTTCCATAGAATACTTGGACTACATCTTTCGCAAAAATGAAAGGCTCATCCAGGTAGGCAAGATGCTTGAAATCTATGGTACGCATACCATACTTGTCCGTCATGATGCCCTTTGGTACTCTTACCCACTTGCACCAGAAAAGAGGGACCTTCAGTTCTTCTAATCCGTAGTCTAGCTCCCATATCTCTTCTATGAATCCATAGTATGTCTGCGCATGATTTTTGCTATCATAAGCTTTAATTTGGACACCGCTATTTTGGTTGGGGCTCTTGGCATCTTGTTTTCTCATGTAGAATGTGTGCGCATTTATGTCATATCCTTGGTACATCAACATAGTCGAGGATGGTCCCTTTGCCAAGTGATAAAGCTCCTTTGAATTAGTTTGTGGAACCAAAAATTTCTCCTTTAACCATTGACCAAAGTTTTCTCTGTGTTGCTATGCCAGCCATGTGTCTAACCTGCCACTGTTTGCAGCTCATAGTTCTGCCTTGTGCTCCTCGATATAGAGAGAAACTACACTTGCTTGGCGAAGGATAGCGAAATGAGCTTGCTAGAAAGCATCAACCTCAACACGTACTAACCTTTCCCCAATTGTCCCCCTACCTTGTAGCCTTCCCTCATGCCGAGACATAGGAGCACCAATTCAATTTAGACCCAAATAGTATGTGCAGAACTCAATCACCTCCTCTATCGACCATCCTTCCACCATGCACCCTTTGGGCCTATACTTGTTCTAGACATACTTCCTCGGGACACTCATTAACCTCTCAAAAGAAAACATCTGATGCAAGAACAACAGACCAAGTGTTCTTATTTGCTAAATGAGATGCGATATGAGATGTACATACATCAAAAAATGTCAGTGGCAAATGCATCTCTAGCCTACTCATAGTATGGTGCAAGCCTTTCTCTAGCTTGTCAAGTGTAGCCGGATCTATAACCTTGTGTGAGATTATGTTGAAGAATGACCACAACTTTATGATCGGGTCACACGCTTCTCCGACAGGATGCCCCTAATTGCAACTGGCAACAACTATGTCATGATAACATGGCAATCGTGCGCCTTCATTAAGTGCATGTTGAATTTCAAATCTTTCATGTTTGCTAGCCTCCTAATGTTTGAGCAGTAGCTAATAGGCACTTTGAGTTCATGGAAGAAACTTAAGAGCTTCTTTTTCTCCTCTATATCCAGGGTCCATGAGGCTACTGGAAGTTTTTGTGTCCCATCAGGTTGAAGTTTAGGATGTAGCTCCGGCCTGACTTTTAATTCTTGTAGGTCCAAACAAGTGTTAAGTGAACCTTTCCCCTTGCCCTTTGCCTCCATTAAGGTGCCAAGCAGACTTTTGGTCACGTTTTTTGTGATGTGCATCCCATCAAGTGCATGGCAAACATCCAAGAACAGCCAATAAGGCAGATCCCAGAATATTGATTTCTTTTTTAACATAGAGGAACTCGGTGCCTATTTGCTTCCTTTGCCCTTTCCAAGGACAACTTTTAGTTTGTTCACTTTTGTTAAGATATCCTTCGTAGTTAGAGTCTAAGGAGCTGGGCGATCCTCTTATGGTAGGGATGCTCCATGCTTAGGAACCGATGATGACCCATGTACACCATCTTCTTACTATTCTTCATCCATTTAGCATCTGTGACCTCCATGCAAACCACACATCCTTTGTATCCTTTCATCACTTGTCCAGACAAGCAACCAAGGCCCGGTAGGTCACTAATTGTTACGAACAGCAATGCTTTCAGATAAAAGTGTTCTTTCTTGTACTCGTCCCACAACTTGACCTTTGATGTCTACATTTTCATTAGCTCGTCCACCACTAGTTGTAAGTAGACATTAATATTATTGCTAGGTTGGTGTGGCCCTTGGATCACTAATAACATCATAATGTAGGTGCACTTCATACACAACCAAGGCAGAAGGTTGTATATGCATAGAGTCACGGGCAAGGTGTTGTGATTGGTGCTGACCGTGTTGAAAGGATTCATCCCGTCAATACTCAACCCAAACCTTACATTCCTTATTTCCCTTTTAAATGTCTTGTATGTAGAATCAATAGCCCTCCACTATGATCCATTGGCTAGGTGTCTGAGCTTTCTATCATTCACGTGCTTTTAGGCATGCCACCTCATCAGCATTGTTGTTTAATTTGTTCACAAATAATCTCTTTAGGCGTGGAATTATAGGGAAATACCACACAACCTTCTTGGGTGGTCTTTTGTTCTAGTCAACAAGTGTCATTGCCTCAGGACAGTCAGACTAGTAGCATGAGAGTTCACACACTAGACACTGATCCAACTCTGCATATTTGCCATGGTACAATATGAAATCATTGTAGCATGCATGAATCTTTTGTACTTCTAGCCCCAATGGATAGATCATTTGCTTCGCCTGATATGTGTTCTCTGGCAACTCATATAGCCATGGAAGCATCTTGCGCTTCAAATGAGTTAGCAAATCATCGAATCCTTTATTCAATAGACCATTCCTTGATTTCATCTCAAGTAGCGAAAGGTTAGATTCTAACTTGGCCATAGAAGAACCATTGAACAACGGTATTTTTGCATCCTTTCTCATTTGCTCCAACTTCTTCAAATTTCTTGCATCAAGGAACTCTATCTCCCCATCATGTGTCATCTTGTCTAGAGCATCAAGCACTTCAGTATCTAGCAAATTGTCACTGCATGTTTCATTCATGGTTTCCTACACTATTTCACTCATTGGTTCATAGACGGTTTCATGCATGGTTTCACCGACTGTTTCATGGATGGTTTGCTATAAGGTTTCATTCGTTGTAGTTTCTGTAAGTGCAATCAAGCCCTAAGTGAGTTTTGGTAATGGTGATGACATAATTAAAGGACTAATGGCTTCTAAAAGTGTTTTACAGTGTATCATTAGACATGGGTGCAAAGAAACAAAGGAGACCCCAATTCAATTGGATGGCTTGCAATGGCTCAAAGAGCTAGTTTACTTCATTTTATATTTTGTAATTGAGTTATAGGACAAGCCATACTATCAAGGGGATACTAATGGTATGCTAGGTGGAACCAAGTGCTCAAAACTCGATCTACATCTCAAATAATCCTAGCCACAAAAAGCCAGCCAAGCTGAAATCCTATCTGCTCTGGCCTGCATGGAACCTTTGCGCCTAGGCATAGAACATCCACAACCTAACGTGGCTCTAGGGTCTATCTGACCCAACCATTCTATGGGTGATGATGGGGGGGTATTTATACCACACCCATTCGCCCCCAACTATTATCTCCTACCCTAACTCATTCACTTCGAATAGAAGCTCTCTCTCTCAAGCTCAGTGCCTCCCAACTCCCTTGCTCAAGATCTCCATGATTCCTTGAGGTATTTGGCTCTAGAGTGTGAGATAGCTCAAGAGGATCCTTCTCCTCCATTCTTGTGTACTTGGTGAAGCCCTAGCTACTTGGTGTGTTCGTTACTCTTGGAGCTTGGCTCCTAAATGGCTAGCGGTCGTCTGGGAGCTCCCAATCCTTTGTGGCTATGCACCGGGACATTTGTATTACCCTTTGTGACTTAGTGGAACTCTCCAATCTATTGCCTTGGTGATAGGTTGGAGAAGAGGAGCAAGTTGAAAGAGACTCCATAGCCTTTGTGGCTAACCTCAACAATATGGACGTATACAAGCCTTTGTGGCAAGTTGAACCACGGGATAAATCCTCGTGTCCTTTGTGATTGCTGTTGTTGTTGCTATTACTTGTGTTTTGAATTGATTTATAGGGTTTCATCCTGATCTACGAATCCCTCAACAACTAGGCGCAACCACAATTTTGGATAGGTCAACATACGCCCTAGGAAGGCTGGTATTACATTCGATCTATTTTTTATTCATTAAATTCTGCAGTAGATCGATTTCATACTCTGATCCTAGAGGTTCCACGCTTAGCCCCGAAACCTCCATGCCCCAGAACCTCCATGCTCAGGCCTGGAGGTTCCATGTTCTGACTGGTTTCGTGAAGTTGATTAAATTTTAGAAAAATGCCTATTCACCCCCTCTAGGCCACTTGCTAGATCCTTTCAATTGGTATTAGAGCAGGTTTCATCGTGATAGCACTTAACCGTGTGAGGAAATGGCAAGTCCTAGAGAAAGGGAACCGGGGGAAGATGGAGAGGAATGTTATGAAGATGTTCTAAGTGGAGAAGAACTAGAAGCTCCTGAGGATGATCCTGTAGCAGCACTTGAGTGACTTCTAAAGCTCAATCTTGGTGGGAAGGGATCCTCCAAGGGAGACAAGCAAAGGAAAAAGAACAAGAACAAGGAGAAGAAGAAACTCAAAGCAAGAAGAAAAGTGGAATCAAGTCTACAACCAAGAAGCAAGTCAGAGAATGGAGATGATGATGATGAGTACTATGCTCAAAGGCTACCAAAGAGAACACTTAAGTCCAACACCAAGAGATCATATTCGAGTGTATCCTTTAATTACAATTATGTAAATTTGCCTACTACCACTCACATCAACATACTCGTGGGTAAGTTACCCCAATTTGATGGGACTAACTTTGCCAAGTGGTAGCATATGATGAAGGCTTATCTTATTGGACTCCATCCGAAGATGTGGAATATTGTGTGTGTAGGTTTTCAAGATCCCGTTGATCCCAAAAATCCCACACCAAGAGAGATTCGCATGATACATCTCAATGCTCAAGCTACTAGTGCTATTCTAAGTGCATTAAGCCCATAAGAGTACAACAAAGTGATTGGTTTGGAGATTGCTAAGGAGATTTGGGACACTCTTCACCTTGCACATGAAGGGGTTAGTAAGGTAAAGAAGTCTAAGATTGATCTATTGATGGCTCAACTCAATAGGTTTGTCATCAAGGATGGAGAAGGCCCTCAAGAGATGTTTGATAGATTGATGGTGATAATTGTCAAGATTAGAGGCTTGGGTGGGGATGACTTGGTTGATCATCATGTTGTAAAAGTGATGTTAGAAGCATTTGCTCTAAGAAACCCAACTCTTGTGACATTGATTAGATAGACGAAGAGGTTTAAAGAGTTCACCCCTAGTGATGTCCTTGGAAAAATAGTCACTCATGAGCTCATGGAGATGGAGATACAACAAAGGAAGAAGTTTGGAGAGCTAGAAGCAAAGATGGAGAACTTCAAAGTCAAAGAGGTAGCTCTCAAGGCAAACAAATCAAACAAGACCTCTACCTCAAGCAAGCCAGCAAGATCAAGATCAAGATCAAATAAGATTGAGACGGTTGATTCGTCAAGTGACTCAAGTGATGATGAAGATGATGAAGTGTCCTCTGATGAGATTGTTGATCTTGTGTTGTTCATGAGGAAGTACAAGAAGGGGTTGAAAAAAGAAGGGTACAAGTTTATGAAGAGAAGGTTCCCCAACAAGTAAAAGCGGAAGTGCTATAATTGTGGGAGCATGGAGCATTTCATTCCCGATTGTCCTTATGAGAACAAAGAGGACAAGAAAGACAAGAAGAAGAACTACAAGAAAGATGACAAGACCCAATACAAGAAGAAGAACTATTTGGGTCAAGCTCATATTGGTCTTGAATGGGATTCAAATGATGATATCTCAAGTGAAGAAACAAAGAAAGTTGCCACCATTGCTATCAAGAAGCATTCTTCTTCACCAAAGCTCTTCAGCAACTTGACCAATGATGAGGAGAGATCTACACTCTTTTGTCTCATGGGAAAAAGGAGAAAAGGTAAAACCAAAATCCAAGCCTAAACCCTCTCCTCCACCTAGTGATGAATCCGACATAGACTCTAGTGATGTATCTAGTGATGATGAAGTAAACAACTTGGTAAGTAAAATGGATAAAAAATCTAGGAACTTCATAGCCAAGGTGGTAGATGAATTAGAGAGAACTCAAGCTACTCTTGCCAAACAAGAGAAACTCTATGTTACTTGCAAGAAAGCTCTTGCATCGGAAAGAAGTGAAGTTGAAACTTTACGTTTTAGAAGTTGACCAAGCAAAAAGTGGCATAGCTACCCTAAGGGATGATCTAAATACTCTTCAAGAAAATAAGAATGCCCTCAAGTCATGAAATAAGGAGATTGAAGAGCAATTTAGCATCCTTGGGGATAAAACCTCACATCCTACAAAGGCAAGTGAGATCTCTAATGCAACTAATAGCAAGGGTTGTGATAGATGCTACAATATTGATTTAGAAGCTTATGCTACTAACCTTGCTAATATGGAAGCTATGAAGAAGGAAATTGCAAGACTCAACAATATCATAGCTACTGGGTGCATGGATGATGCAAGCAAGAAGCCTAAATTCATTCAAGGAAGACATCCTTTTATCAAGGATGGTCTCAGCCACAAGAAGGGTGTCAAGACTGGTGAAAGGAAGATGATGAATGGAGTGTCTTGTATCAGGTTTGAGAAGAAGGAGACCATTGGAGAGGTGCTGCCAGTGCAGACCATGGAGGCTTAGTGCAGAAACATGGAGGTTCCACGCCCTGGAGGCTCTACGCCAAAACGTGGAGGCTCCGGGGTCTGGCAGAATAGTGGCACCAATAGAACGAAGGCATAACCTCAACTAAGACAGCAAGCTCCTAAGGCATCTAACACTCATATACAGGTCAAGGAGAACCCAATCATACCAAAGAGGAACAAGTATGCTTACAAGCCTAAGACTCATGCACCCCATGAGAGCATGTCCTCTAGCTATGTGTTGAGACACAACAACCTTGGTAAAGTTATTGCCACGTATGTTGGAAATGAGCCCAACATATATGTGAAAAGATCTCTATGGGTTCCTAAGATTCTAGTGGCTAACACTCAAGGCCCCAATGCTAATTGGGGACATAAAAGAAGGAACTAAACTTGTTTTGCAGGCATACTCCTCTAGTGGATCAAGTTGGGTGCTTGATAGTGGATGTACAAATCATATGACTAGATAGAAGAGTATGTTCTCATCTTATGCCCAAACGGAAGCTCCAAGTGAAAATATAGTATTTGGGGATAATTCAAATGGAGAAGTGCTTGGTGTTGGTAAAATCTCTATAACTCAAGATCATTCAATTTTAAATGTTTTACATGTTGATTCATTGAGTTACAATTTATTGTTCATATCACAATTATGTGAGATGGGCTATAATTGTCACTTTACGAATAAGGGTGTGACCGCCATTAGAAGGGAGAATTCCTCTATTGCTTTTATGGGTCATATGAAAAGCAAGCTTTACTTAGTTGATTTCAACAAAAGTGAAGTGAAGCTTGAGACTTGTTTAGTGGCAAAATCTAGCATGGGATGGCTATGGCATCATCGGCTAGCTCATGTTGGGATGAGGAACTTGGCCAAACTTCTAAAGGATGAGCACATTCTTGGACTAACGAATGTTCACTTTGAGAAAGATAGGATATGTAAAGCATGCCAAGCCAGAAACCAAGTAGGTGCACCACACCCACCAAAGAACATCGTCACTACAACAAGCCCATTGGAGCTTATTCATATGGATCTCTTTGGACCGATCGCCTAGGTTAGCATCGGCGGTAACAAATATGGCCTTGTTATTGTTGATGACTATAACACCCTAGTGTCAAGCATTGCATTTAGCACTTGCATTTCATGAGCACAAGCATCTTTCAAGCATTCATGGGCATGAGCATAAGAAGTTTCATCTCATTCACTTTATCTTTATCACATGTGATGTTGCTTATATACATACATATGCTTGTGATCATGGGTGACCAATGCGAGAAATGGTTGTGAGGTCACAAAAACACCTTAGACATATCTAGGATAGTAAATGAAACAATGTTTGTATTCATGACATGGGCCAATTTTGCTTCTAAGTCCTAGTTTACTCAAAATGTCATTTTTCAATTTACTAGTTTGACCAAAGTTGAACTATGCTTTAGAGTGCTTGCATGGTAGTACACCCTTAAGCAAAGTTGTAGTACTTGACTAGAGTAACAACTTTATTTTTGGGCCAAGATCTAATTCAATGCATAGCATGGTAAAAAACAGCTCACAAAGTAGCAACGAAATGTTGTTTCAAACTTAAAATTTTTTCTAAGTCTAACAACTGATTTATAGTTTCATGTACCATACTTTGAAGCTTTACAATTTGAAAACTAGCTCAAATTAGAGCAAGCTCATTTAAGCAAAGTTGGAGATCATGGGTAGCTCTACAATTCTTAGTAATGGAATTTTTGCTAACTCACCATGGATTAGGAGTACTAATGGCTAGAACTTGCACTATCAGATGGCCTAATGGCTGGGTTTGAATCGGGCGCCGTGCGCCGTCAATGGCCGACCGCGCCAGGCAGCGGATGCCACGTGGTGGACATACACCAACGACGGTCGGGCTAGTCGGGCCAGCTAGCAGACAAGAGGGTCGCGTCCCTGCTGCTCCACTCCTACTCGCGCACTCCTTCTCTTCCGCCTGCGCACGTAGAGCAAGCAGCAGCGCCACCATCGCCATCGCCGCTGTGAGCTTTGTCAAGCTCGCACACAACCATCACCGCTCCATTTCCAAATTGCCTACACCAATAGCTCTGCCTTGCTCTGCTCTACCACCTCGACCTAGTTGAGCTACTGTTTGAGCCCAAGGTAAAGGCCTATGGCCATTTCAGCTGCCATGACATCCTCAAAGCGCCACCGCACTCTCAGCTCGCTGTGGTTGGACCTCTCCATTGCATCTCCTATTTTCCTATCACCTAGTCTGTAGTTGCCTTAGGTCAATGTTCCTTGGGCCAGAGCTAGGGTTGATGCTACCACACTGTCACATGAGAATATACCGCCACTCCTGCCGTGCCTGCCATGGCCTACAGTACCTAGGTCTCGCCATCCCCCACTCAAAGATGTTTATGCATAGCCACGAATGCTAGCTCCTACCATGACAATGGAGACCCACCTCTCGCCGCTAGTTCGTCGGAATGGCAAGCGCCGCCGCTGTGCATTGGGCGTCGTCGTGCCGCCATGCACATAGTCAGGCTTCCCCACTGCTACACCGTGGCTAGATCTTGCTCTAGAGCTATGCTAAGTCTCCATAGAGGTTGGACCGTCCTTGTCGAAGCCTGCCATGGCCAGAGACAGCCAACATACCACCACGTGAACAATGTCGCCCACCATGCTCGCGATGAGCTTGCTTCGGTGAGCCACCGACCCAACCTGTGGTACCCCTAGGAGCGGGTTGACAAGAGGAACACGATGGTGGTTACCACGTCACTAGTGACCTCATTGACTGCGAGCTATCGCCGGTCAACCTCTGTCCCCTACCTCTGTTTCGCTGACGAGCGAGGCCCGTTGACCGCGGGCCCCATCTATCAGTCTATGCGTTCTTTGATTTCTTATTTTTTCATAGATTTGAATACATGTTTCAAAAATCCATATCCAGACCTAGGAATGTCCAAATTGAGTGAACCAAATGTTTTTAGATTCATCATGAAATGTACTATTTGATTAAAATATGAAACCTACTATTTGGGATGTTTTTCTAGGAGAATTAAATTGAGCTAGATAAGTGCTTTTAAATTGTTTTCAATCTTGTAAAATGCATAACTTGAGCTAGGAAAGTGATAAAATTGTGATTCCAATTTTGCTAATCTTATGTTGACATGCTCCAGCTAAGAAAAATACTAAACCTACAGTAATCATACTTGGAATATGGTCTTCCTATTTAATTTTAAATAATTGCTAGATTCTAGTGAAAAGAAATGGGGTAAAAATACATAACTAATGATCATGCAATTTTTTACAAAGTGTTATGGTGCTGGGATGAAAGTAAGAAAAATATGAAATATGTTGTTTGACACTTTTCACTAGGCTATACTATTTTTGCTAAAATAAGCCTATGCAACTTGTTATTTTTGTAGAGATGGATATACTTATCCAAATGGCATGAAATTTGTAAAGTAGACTTTTGGGGTCATATGTAGGCTACTCTAATTTTCCCAGAATTTACTGTGCAATTTAGATATATGTTCCTTATTTCACCTTAGTGTCCAAATAAATTAAAAAAGGCATTTAAATAATATATTTGGGCTTGACCATTATATTTTCTAAAGTGTATATGATGTCTATGAACTGTTGGTACCATTTGTTGTGCCCAAATTTGATTGCTTGTATGCAGTGAATTAGTAATTGCTCTATAATTCAATTTTAGTAATTGTTTTGGACAGTTTCTGTTGTTAAGTAAATTGCATGGGTAAAATGATGTTTGTTGTGAATCTTGTCAATACCAAAGTTGTAGATAACTTAATTATATTGCTTGTGTCAAATGTTCATGGAAATAGGCTAAATGGTTTGAGAGTTATAGCTGTTGGAAGTTGGTCTCCATAAATGGTTATTCTCTGGAATTTTTGGACAGATTTGGGAAATTGCTTTGTTTGACCTTGATAGCCATTGAATCATCTAGAGATGACTATAAGAACGTTGTAGGAAGTTTTATAAGCTTTCCAAAAAATCCAAAATCATAGTATTTGGTTGAGTAGAACTCCAGATATGGCTAAAATACGTAGCTGCTGTTTACAGCAGGAAAGAAGTAAGTCAATTATAATTGTTTGTCTTATGTGATGCTTGTGTAGATGCTTTGTATAATTGAGATTAGTTGTTAGCTGCAGGTTCTAAGCCTCTTGCTGATGATGAACAACTTTACCTTGGGTTACTATAACTTGGTGAGTGTATGTTTCTTGTACAATAGAAAAGATATGCACCTACTCAGTAAAGATCAACTAGAAGAAAGTTATACATTTACTTGGTCAACGAATGTTAAACTTATCATACATCTTATGGATAACCATGCTCATGCATATACAATTTATCATATCATCTGATCTCTTATGCATTCATGATACTCATTTGTGCATATGCATACAATAGTTTCTTCGGAAGGAGTGACTCTACTCGAGTTCGAACCTGAGCATCAGGAGGAGCAATAGGCAGCCCAGGAGTAGGAGGTTCTGGCGGAAGGAGTCAACATGGAAGATCTTCCTAAGTGTCCTGACCACCAACCTTCCTCATTCTTGAAATGCAAGCCCCGGAGCATTATAAGCCTCCTATGTTTTTACAAATATCACTTGCATTCTTTATGTTTGATGCATTAGGTTATAGGAGTCGATTGAAAACACTTGTTGCATATATTTTTCTTGTATAGACAAATATATCTTGAATCCTTTGTAGGTCCAGGATTGAATATTTTCTTAGCTATGCTTAGTTCAGTAGAAGTCGAGTGGTTTCCTGTCACCTACATGATATAGGTAGATATCTCATCACGGTTGGCTATAATTGCTATCGTGGAAATAACCATGTGTTGATGAAAAAAAGGAGACCGAGCGGGATTGTGATAGAGAAGCAACAAGGAATGGAGGTCTTGGTGCCTATTTATCCCCATCTATGTCGGTTAAGGACCGATTTGCTATACGTTCTCATGTCATGTTGAGCGCATGCCTAGCACTTAGTTGGCCGGATAAGTCATTCCGACCGTGAAGCTGAGTAGCTCAACTCAGGATAGGAACCAGTAAGTGAAAGTGCGCACACTAGAGGTAGTAAGGATGTGCGGGAAGCTAGTGGCATGAGTCTAAGCAAAGGCCGGGCCTGAACCTCCTAGCAGACTGGTAGTATCCCTAAGGGTGCGGTACTAATCAGACCCGTGACTCTACCTGAATTGTATGAAAGGTGACCCGATATGACCCCGATGGGGGAAGTATGGGTTTGTGTTAGGAATAACTCCCTAGCTGGTTGGAATCAATTTGAGTCACTTGACTGAGCAGCGGCAATGTAGCATTAATTGATGGAACTTTATGGTTATGATGATGCTCAATTTAATACACCGGATATGGTTACTAATGCTTGATGAGCTTAATCTTGTGATTATTCTAGTATAGGTGCAAATCTAGAGATTCTAAATTGAATTGGTATTCAAATTGATGCTAGAGGTATTAAATCTCTAAGTTATGTTACTTAAGCTTTTATGCAAAACGTTGTCAAGCTAACTCCACTAATAAAGCCTTGCATACTCCTTGGTATCATATTATTTCTGGTTTATGATGGGTAAGTATAGCTGAGTACATTCTCATACTCAGGGTTTTATTCCCTCTGGTAGCAGATGATATGATGTATCATGGGTACAGTAAGAACTGCCTCCATCCTGCCGTGGATGAGGACTAAACCATGGGGCATGGTACTCCTAAGATATCCTCTCTATTCTGCCTTTGCTAGAAATGACCTTGGTACTGTCATGTATTTGAACTAAGTGTGATGTTGATGTCAAACTACTTTGCTTCTGCTATTTAAACCTGGTTTGTAATAACTATGTGAACTCCGATGTATGTGAGATATTTGTGAACTATTTGTGAACTGTGATGTAACATGTGACTAGTTATGTTGAATTATGTACGATCTTGGTTTGTATGTTGGTTTGTTTGAGATCCTTTGTGATTTCATTGGTCTACCGGGTTTATATGGGCTCAAGTATGATAGTTTGATTGCTTCGGTGATTGATATTGTGCTTGTGCTCTTATAAATTGGACGGTTTTGTTAAAGCTAGTATCGAAGTAAGATTCAACACTAAACTTGTCATATGGGTATTTAGAACAAAGGTTTTGTTTTATAAAATTAGTTTGATAACTTATAGCTATATATATGTGTATTAAAAATATGAATTTTTAAATTTAGAGTGTGCCAGTGGTCATATCCTTTATGCCTAGTTAAGGACTATCACATGGCTAAATAAGTACTAACATGGGGGTATTTACTTTCATGGTCCATACGGTGTGCTATTGTATGCATGCCATTCACTTGAGTGGTAATGTATGGATCAATTGCTTCTACACCCAAGGTAAAAGTGGCAAGACCGCAAGGGTGAGCGTGCGGTCTAAGGGGAGAGGTAGCTTTGGTACTGCCGTATATTTATGTCTCATATATATATACTAATTTATTTAATTATGGGTTAGCTTTGATACGACTATAGATGCATATTTATATGTATGTATGGCACATATTTACTTTTGGGTAGCTTTGATACGAAAGTATATGTGTGGGTATATATATATGGAAGTATTTAGTTGCAACCTAGATCCCAGATTTATGCTTTTGCATATATAATTGTTGGGTTGGGCTGAAATGAAATTCTTGTGTAGGTACACTAACAGCAAAACATGTAGCCCGATCTGTTACGTATATTGAGAGAACATATGTATGCCACCGTGTGTGTCATTGGAATTTTTAAATTTTTCCTAAGATTCATGAGGACATACGGAACATGCATGCATCATGTTCACTCATGCATTTACATTTTTGCATTCCTCCCTCCCTTATAATTGCTTACCCCATTCATTAAATTTCTTCTTAGTATGATATCCTCACACAAGAGTTGCAAACTTTGCTATAGATGGCAGCACCAGGAGGCCCACCTCACAGTAACACATTTCCAGCTATGTTTGGCACTCCTACCTTGCTTCGGAGGGTGCTAAACTTAGTTGGGTACGCTGAGCCACCCCGATACTTCTGGAGGGAAGTGGCAGCTGAGGGGCAGCTATGGTATGATGTGCGGGTGACCATTCCAGCCCATGCAAACAATCCATAGTGGCAAGGTTGGAGTATTGAGTCAGATGGGTAGTCTCCTTGGGAAGGTGCCCAAGTGGTAGCTTTGGAGGCACTGAGTGAGATCTATTAGGAGTTTGATGATGAGCTCGTCAATGGTCCAGCCAAAACCTTTCCCCAGGTGGACCCATCGGTGACCGCTTGTATGCAGCCAGGCGGTAATGCACTAGTGAGAGACCGGGATGAGCGAGCATAGAGCTCTAGTGCTGCTATGAGCACTATTCTCACCGTCCTGAAGTTGTTATACTCCCACCAAGATAGCTACATCAGCTACATGCTAGAGCTCCAGCGAGCATAGGCTGCGCAACGCCAGCTGCAAGGGCATGTGCGCAGGCATCGAAAGGTAGCTAGAGAGGCTCAGTGGGAAACCAATAATGCTATTGCAGCTTTGGACGCTCGCCGAGATCAGTTGGTAAATGCTGTTGTAGAAAGTGATGTAGCTAGGGCAGAGATACATGGCATCTATGTTGAGAGGGATGAGGTCATTCGCCTTGCTAAGGCTAGGGAGGTAGCTAGAATCCAGACTATGTTTCAGGCTGCTAGGTAGGCAACATAGTTTGATCACAGAGACCAGGAACTCATATGCCAGATTAAGGAGCTTCAGCTGGATGTTCATCGTCTCAACAACATGGTGAACCCAATTCTTCCTCCAGCTCCAGCGGTGGAAGAAGATCCCAATGTGTTAATTGCTGAGGATGATGGCATGGAGGTGGATGCCGAGGCTGAGCCTTAGGAAGAGGTCAAACCTTTTGAGGACAACCATGGTGATAATGTGTCTAACATCGACAGCGACCACCCTAAGGAGTAGCCTAGCTATAGTATCTAGCTAGATGCGCTAGCTCCCTATCTTTGATCCTTTATATATTGAGCTCATAATTTAGGTTTCGATCTCACGAAGCACTCATTTGATGTAATCTCAGAACCTTGCATGTTTAATTTATGTCGTTGTTGAACCTTAATAAATGTCTAGTTTGTGTGCTGGCAAGTAATTGGCATGTACGGGAATGCATTGCGTGATCGATATGTAATATAATTGGTGATGTTATGTTGTGGAAATGAATTATTATGCCTCTATTTTATTGTATGGATATAAATTCTCTCTAGTAAATTTAGTTTGGCATATTTATATAATTCCTCTACAATTTTTCTGACATCATCAATAATTACTTTTGGTTGCAATTTTGCAGATGACGCGCACTCATAGGGGAGCTGGTGGAGATGATGCGGGTGGTAGTGGTTCACATGGCAATGACAACAAGGACCTCCCACCACCACCGCATCCCATGCCAGCGGAGATGATGGCCTAGCTCATGGAAACCCAACGTTCCACGAGAGAAGTGTTGTGTGGTCTTGCACAAAATGCTAGCCATGGACGAGAAAGGGACCAACGCCAAGGGCCTGAACCTAACCTGTTCAGCAATTTCAAGGACTTTCTTGACACCAAGCCTCCTATCTTTAAGGAAGCAGAGGAGCCATTGCAGGCAGATGGATGGCTAAATACAATTGAATAAAAGTTCCATCTCTTAAGGGTCATAGAGCACCTAAAGGCAGAATACGCATCACACCAGCTGCAAGGGCCTATAGGCATTTGGTGGAGTCCTCATCGATCCAGTTTGCCTGAGAATGCTCAAATTACCTAGAACCAGTTTAGGACTGCATTTAGGGGACATTATATTCCCTTAGGACTTATGAGCATGAAACATACAGAATTCATGAGGCTAACATAGGGTACCAAGAGCCTAACTGAGTATCTGCATGCCTTTAACAATCTGTCAAGGTATGCCATGGAGTTTGTTGACACTGATGCAAAGAAGATTGCTAGTTTCAAGAGGGGGCTTAGTTCAAAGCTGATGAAGACTCTAGCTAATAGCAAGTGTGTTACTTTTAATGAGTTTGTTAGTGATGCTTTAACTTAGGAGAATTAGAGCAACATCTATTCACCATCTAAGAGTCATAAGAGAGCTTATGAAGCAGGTGCATCTCAGTCAAAAGCTACTATTACTGTGAGACCTCAGTTCTACCCACCTGCTCTAAAGTATAGACAACCTTAGAAGAAGGTACAGACCAGTCAAACCCATAAAGTGTATTGCAAGGCCTTTTCTATTGCCTTGCCAAAGGGTAGCATAGGACAAGGAAGCTCCAGCGTTCCACCTAGCAACATGCCATGCTGGAACTACAACAAGACTGGCCATTGGGCAAGAAATTGCCCCTATCCCAAAAAGAACAACAACCAGAAGCAGGGTATCCAAATGAACGTCAAGAACACATGCAATATACCACCCTAGAAGAGATCCCTTCAGGTGAAGTTGTTACTGTGGGTACGTTTCTTATGAACCAACACCCCACAGTTGTTTTATTTGATTATGGAGCCTCACATTCATTTATGAGTCAAATATTTACATCCAAGCATGATCAAAGGGTAGTTACTATAGATAAGGGTGGTTATTGCATAAGTGTAGCTAGAAATAATATCTCTACCAACCAGACAGTCGGAGATGTGCGCATCTCAATAAGCAACTGAGAGTATACCTCAGATCTTGTGGTATTGCCAGGGTTCGAGATAGATGTAATCTTGGGTATGAAATGGATGAGTGGCCATGGAGTTCTCATTGACACTTTGACTAGAACCATCATGTTGAGGGAACCTCAGAGTAACAATGCTTTCCTAGTGCCACTTCCTATGAGTTTTGATCTCCAAAACTTAGCATGTGCTATTTAGACCACGACCCTCCTTGATATTCCTGTGGTATGTGAGTTTCCGAATGTGTTTCCAGATGAATTGCCTAGGTTGCCACCTAACCAGGATGTAGAGTTTAAGATTCAGTTATTATCGGGTACAGCACCCATCTCTCGGAGGCCATATAGAATGCCACCAAATGAGCTAGCCGAGCTTAAGGTTCAATTGCAATAGCTTTTAGAGAAAGGTCTCATTTGATTTAGCTCATCTCCGTGGGGTTGTCCTGCCTTATTTGTGAAGAAGAAAGACAAATCCTTGCAGATGTGTGTGGACTATCGACCACTTAATACCGTAACAGTCAAGAACAAGTATCCTATGCCTCGAATTGATATCTTGTTCGATCAATTGTCAAGGGCTAAGGTGTTCTCCAAGATCGATTTAAGATCTGGTTATCATCAAATTAAAATTAGGTCGGAAGACATACCTAAAGCTGCTTTCTCCACTAGGTATGGCATGTATGAGTATTTGGTCATGTCTTTTAGGCTGACAAATGCTCCTGCATATTTCATGTATCTAATGAATTCGGTGTTCATGCCCGAGCTAGATAAGTTTGTGGTTGTGTTTATCGATGACATTCTTATTTATTCAGAGAATGAGGAGGATCATGTAGAGTACCTGAGAGTTGTTCTAACCAGGCTAAGAGAACATAAGTTGTATTCTAAGTTTAGCAATGTGAGTTTTGGCTTGGGAAGGTACCTTTTCTAGGTCACGTGCTGTTAGAAAATGGGATCTCCATAGACCCCTCTAAGGTGCAAGAAGTTATGGATTGGAAGGCCCCTACTTTAGTTCATGAAGTTCGGAGTTTTCTTGGTTTAGCAGGTTACTACCATCAGTTCATTCCGGACTTCTCTAAAATCACCAAGCCAATGACAAGGTTGCTTTAGAAAGATGAGAAGTTTGTATGGACTCTAGAGTGTGAAGCTGCTTTTCACACTTTATGAACTTTGTTGACTTTAGCTCCTATTTTGGCACAATCTAATATCGAGAAACCTTTTGATGTGTTTTGTGATGCATCAGGTACCAGTTTGGGATGTGTTCTTATGCAGAAAGGCCGAGTCATTGCTTATGCCTCACGTTCGCAAAAGAAGCATGAAGTCAATTACCCAACTCATGACTTGGAATTAGCAGTGGTTGTCCATGCATTGAGGATTTGGAGATACTATTTGCTTGTCAATGTGTCATATTTACACAGATCATAACAGTCTTAAGTATATCTTCACTCAACCTAAACTGAATATGAGACAGAGAAGATGGCCAGAATTGATCAAAGAATACAATTTAGAAGTACATTATCATCTTGGCAAAGCGAATATTGCTGCAGATGCTTTGAGCAGAAAGTCTCATTGCAATTCTCTGTTAGAAGATGGCTTCATTTTGTTACACCCTGCTATGCTACACAATATTATGATCAGTTGTTCTCTTGAGAGCAATATCCTCGAGCTTTAGAAGACTGATCCAGGTGTGTTCCACATTAAAAGAAAGATGAAAGAGCAAGAGACTAAGCATTTCAGGATAGATGAGAATGTGTTCTATGGTTTAAAGATAAACTAGTAGTGCTAAAGGATAAGGAACTTAGAAACCAAATCTTAGGTGAGGCTCACTCTTCTAAACTGTCCATTCATCCGGGTAGTAGTAAAATGTATTAGGACTTGAAGACCCATTTTTGGTGGACTAAAATGAAGAAGGAAATTATGACTTGTGTTGCTAAATGTGATAATTTTTGTCGAGTTAAGGCTGTTCATTTGAAACCTACTGGACTGCTTCAACCACTATCCATTCTAGGTTCAAAGTGGGAATAAATTATCATGGAATTTATTGTTGGATTCCACCTACTTATAAGAACTTTGATTCCATATGGGTGATTGTGGATCGCCTAAGTCTGCACATTTCATTCTAGTCAGAACCAACTATCGACCGCATGAGTATGCTAAGTTGTATTTCTCCCACATAGTATGTCTACATGGCATGCCAAGAACCATTGTGTCTGGCAGAGGGCCTCAGTTCATTGCTCATTTTTTGCAACATTTGCACAAGATGTTAGGCACCAACTTAGTCAGAAGTTTTGCCTATCACCCTTAGACCTCAGGGCAAACTAAATGTGTAAATCAAATATTGGAATACATGTTGAGAGCTTATGTCATCTCTTCAAAGGGTTCATGGGAAAAATGGTTACCGTTAGTAGAGTTTCCCTACAACAATAGTTATCAAGAGAGTATTAAGATGGCTCCTTTTGAAGCTTTGTATGGCCATAAATGTAGAACTCCTTTGAATTGGGTTGAGCGTGAAGAAAGGAGATACTATGGTATTGATTTTGTCAAAGAGGCTGAAGAGCAGGTGCATATCATTCAACAACATATAGAAGCCGCTCAATTAAGGTAGAAGAGTTATGTGGAAAAGAGAAGAAGACCCATTGAATTTGAAGTAGGTGATTATATATACCTAAAAGTGTCACCAATTAAAAAGGTACAATGGTTTGGGGTAAAAAGAAAGCTTGCACCCAGATATGTAGGTCCATATCCAATCCTTGAGAAAAGCAGAAGAGTAGCCTACAAGGTCTAGTTACCTCTAGAAATGAGGGCTATCTTCAACGTTTTTCATGTATCCCAATTAAAGAAATGCTTATGTGTTCTAGAAGAAAGAGTGGAGGTTAGAGATATCAAGTTGAAATCAGATCGAGCCTATGAAGAGAAGCCAGTGCAAATTATAGATAGCAAGGATAGAGTAACTCAAAATCATGTGATCAAGTTTCACAAAGTGATGTGGAATAATCATAGTGAGCAAGATGCTACGTGGGAATGGGAAGATTATTTACGTGTGGTTTATCAAACTTTCTATGAAAAATGGTAGGTCTTTCGAATCTCAGGATGAGATTTCTATAAGGGGTAGGGGCTATAACACCCCAGTGTGAAGCATTGCATTTAACACTTGCATTTCATGAGCACAAGCATCATTCAAGCATTCATGGGCATGAGCATAAGAAGTTTCATCTCATTCACTTTATCTTTATCACATGTGATGTTGCTTATATACATACATATGCTTGTGATCATGGGTGACCAATGTGAGAAATGGTTGTGAGGTCATAGAAACACCTTAGACATATCTAAGATAGTATATGGAATAGTGATTGTATTCATAACATGGGTCAATTTTGCTTCTAAGTCCTAGTTTACTTAAAATGTCATTTTTCAATTTACTAGTTTGACCAAAGTTGAACTATGCTTTAGATTGCTTGCATGGTAGTACACCCTTAAGCAAAGTTGTAGTACTTCACTAGAGTAACAAATTTCATTTTTGGGCCAAGACCTAATTCGGTGCATAGCATGGTAAAAAATAGCTCACAATTAGCATCGAAATGTTGTTTTCAAACTTACAAATTTTTCTAAGAATTGATTTACAGTCTCATGTACCATACTTTGAAGCTTTAGAATTTGAAAACTGGCTCGAATTAGACCAAGCCCATTTAAGCAAAGTTGGAGATCATGGGCAGCTCTAAAATTCTTAGTAATGGAATTTTTGCAAACTCACCACGGATTAGGATTACTAATGGCTTGAACTTGCGCTGTCAGATGGCCTAATGGTTGGGTTTGAACTGGGCGCCATGCACCATCAGTGGTCGACCGCGCTAGGCCATGACCACCACAGGGTGGTCGTACACTGGTGATGATCGGGCTAATCGGGCCAGCGCGCGGACAACAGGGCCATGTCCCTACTGCTCCACTCCCACTCGCGCACGCAGAGCAAGCAGCAGTGCCACCATCACCATCACTATTGTGAGCTTCGTTGAGCCCACGCGCAACTATCACTGCTCCTTTTCCAAATTGACCATGCCAATAGCTCTGCCATTTGAGCCCAAGGTAAAGGCCAACGACCGCTTCCACCACTGCGACATCACCAGAGCACCGCCACGCTCTCGTCTCACCATAGTCGGACCTCTCCACTGCATCTCCTACTTTCCTATCTCCTAGTCCATAGTTGCCTTAGGTCACTGCTGCTCGACCTAGAGCTAGGGTTGATGCTACCGCACTATCATGCGGGAATGCACTGATGCTCCCGCTGTGCCCGCCATTCCTACGAGCTCAAGCTCACCACGGCCAGCAGTTCCTAGGTCTCACCGTCCCCCACATGAAGATGTTTATGCATAGCCATGAATGCTAGCTCCTACCATGAAGATGGAGACCCACCTGTCACCGTTGGTTCACCAGAACAGCAAGCGCCGCCGTAGAGCACTAGGCGCCGCCATGCACGTGGTCAGGCTTCCCCACTGCTTCACCATGGCCAGATCTTCCTCTAGAGCTATGCTAAGTCTCCATAGAGGTAGGACCATCCTTGTCAGAGCTTGCCATGGCCAGAGATGGCTGGTGCACCACTACAGTCCACTACCATCTGCTATGCTCATCGATGAGCTTGCTCCAGTGAGCCACCGACCCAACCTAGGGTACCCGTGGATGCGGGTTGACGAGAGGAACATGATGGTGGTAACCTCATCATTGGGGACCTCACTAATGGCAAGCTATTGCTGGTCAACCTCTGGCCCCTACCTCTATTTTGCTGATGAGCGGGCCCCGTTGACCGCGGGCCCCATCTGTTAGTCTGTGTGTTCTTTGATTTTCTTTTTTTATAGATTTGAATACATGTTTCCAAATTTCATATCTAGAGCTAGGATTCTCCAAATTGAGTGAACCAAATTTTGTTGGATTCATCATGAAGTGTACTATTTGATAAAAATATGAAACCAACTGTTTGGGATGTTTTTCTAGGAGAATTAAATTGAGCTAGATAAGTGCTTTTAAATTATTTTCAATATTGTAAAATGCATAACTTGAGCTAGGAAAGTGAGAAAATTGTGATTCCAATTTTGCTGATCTTGTGTTGATATGCTCTAGCTAAGAAAAATACTAAACCTATAGTAAGCATATTGGAATATGGTCTTCCTATTTAATTTTAAATAATTGCTAGTTTCTAGTGAAAATAAATGGGGTAAAAATACATAACTAATGATCATGCAAATTTTTACATAGTGTTATGGTGCTTGGATGAAAGTAAGAAAAATATGAAATATGTTGTTTAACACTTTTCACTAGGCTAAACTATTTTTGCTAAAATAAGCCTATGCAACTGTCATGTTTGTAGAGATGGATATAATTATCCAAATGGCATGAAATTTTTATAGTACACTTTTGGGGTCATATGTAGGCTACTGCAATTTTTTAGATTTTACTGTACAATTTAGATATATGTTCCTTATTTCACCTTAGTGTCCAAATAAATTAATAAAGGCATTTAAATAATTTATTTGGGCTTGACCATTATGTTTTCTAAAGTGTATATGATGTCTATGAACTGTTTGTACCATTCATTGTGCCCAAATTTGATTGCTTGTTTGCAGTGAAATATTAATTGCTCTATAATTCAATTTTAGTGACTATTTTGGATAATTTCTGTTGTTAAGTAAATTGCATGGGTAAAATGATGTTTGCTGTGAATCTTGTCAATAACAAAGTTGTAGATACCTTACTTATATTGCTTGTGTCAAATTTTAATGGTAATAGGCTAAATGGTTTGAGAGTTATAGCTGCTAGAAGTTGGTCTCCAGAAATGCTTATTCTCTAGAATTTTGGGATAGATTTGGGAAATTGCTTTATTTGACCTTGATAGACATTGAATCATCTAGAGATGACTATAAGAAAGTTGTAGGAAGTTTTATAAGATTTCTATAAAGTCCAAGATCATAGTATTTGGTTGAGTATAACTTCAGATATGGCCAAAATAAGTAGCTGTTGTTTACAGCAGGAAAGGACTAAGTCAACTATAATTGTTTCTTATGTGATGCTTGTGTAGATGCTTAGGCTAATTGAGATTAATTGTTAGCTATAGCTCCTAAGCCTCTTACTGATGATGAATAACTTTACCTTAGGTTACTAGAACTTGGTGAGTGTATGTTTCTTGTACTATAGAAGAGATATGCACCTACTCAGTAAACATCAACTAGAAGAAAGTTATACATTTACTTGGTCAACGAATGTTAAACTTATCATACATCTTGAGGATAACCATGCTCATGCATATAAAATTGATCATATCATCTCATCTCTTATGCATTCATGATACTCATTTGTGCATATGCATGCAATAGGTTCCCCGGATGGGGTGACTCTACTCGAGTTCGAACCTGAGCATCAGGAGGAGTAATAGGCAGCCTAGGAGCAGGAGGTTTAGGCAGAAGGAGGAGTCAACGTGGAAGATTTTCCTAAGTGTTCTGACCACCAACCTTCCTCGTTCTTGAAAGGTAAGCCCTAGAGCATTATAAGCCTCCTATGTTTTTACAAATATCACTTGTGTCCTTTATGTTTGAGGCATTAGGTTATAGGTGTTGATTGGAAACACATGCTGCATATATTTTTCTTGTCTAGACAAATATATCTTCAATCCTTTGTAGGTCCAGGATCGAATATATGCTTAGTCCGGTAGAAGTCGGGTGATTTCCTATCACCTGCAAGATAAAGGTAGATATCTAATCATGGTTGGCTATAATTGCTATCATGGAAATAACCATGTGTTGATGAATAAGAAGGAGACTAGGCGGGATTGTGATAGAGAAGCAACAAGGCATGGAGGTCTTGGTGCCTATTTATCCCTGTCTATGTTTGTTAAGGAACAATTTGTTGTATGTCCTTAGGTCATGTTTAACACATGCCTAGCACTTAGTTAGCCGGATAAGTCATTCCGATCGTGAAGCTAAGTAGTTCAACTTAGGCCGGGACCCAGAAAGTGAAAGTGCGCACACTGGAGACAGTAAGGATGTGTGAGGAGCTAGTGGCATGAGTCCAAGGGTAAGCTGGGCCTAAACTTCCTGGCAGACTAGTAGTATCCTTAAGGGTGCGGCGCTGATTGGACCAGTGACTGTACCTAAATTGTACCAAAGGTGACCCGAAGCGACTCCAATGGGGGAAGTATGAGTTTGTGTTAGGAATAACTCCACAGCTGGTTGGAATTGATTCGAGTTGCTATCTCTCCTGGATAGTGATAACTTGACTAAGCAGCAGCAACGTAGCAATAATTGATGGAACTTGATGGTTATGATGATGCTTAATTTAATACACCGTATATGGTTACTAATGCTTGATGAGCATAATCATGTGACTGCTCTAGTACAAGTGCAAGTCTAGAGATGCTTAATTGAATAGGTATTCAAATTGATGCTAGACGTATTAAATCTCCAAGTTATGTTACTTAAGCTTTTATACGAAATGTTGTCAACCTAACTCCACCGATAAAGCCTTGCATACTATTTGGTGTCATATTATTTCTTGTTTATGACGGGTAAGTCTAGCTGAGTACATTCTCGCACTCAGGGTTTATTCCCTCTTGTTGTAGATGATATAATGTATCATGGGTACTGTAAGAACTACCTTCATCCTACCATGGATGAGGACTAAACCATGGGGCATAGTACTCCTAAGATATCCTCTCTATTCTGCTTTTGCTGGAAATGACTGTGGTACTAGCATGTATTTGAACTAAGTGTGATGTTGATGTCAAACTACTTTGCTTCCGCTATTTAAACCTAACTTATAACAACTATGTGAACTCTGATGTATGTGAGATATTTGTGAACTATTTGTGAACTGTGATGTAACATGTGACTAGTTATGTTGAATCATGTACGATCTGGGTTTGTTTGTTGGTTTATTTGTGATCCTTCGTGATTTCATTGGACTACCGGGTTTATATGGGCTCAAGTATGATAGTTTGATCGCTTTGGTGATTGTTATTGTACTTGTGCTCTTATCAATTGGACGGTTCTATTGCAGCTGCTATCAGAGCAAGATTCAACCCTAAACTTGTCATATGGGTATTTAAAACAAATGTTTTGTTTTATAAAATTAGTTTGATAACTTATAGCTATATATATGTGTGTGTTAAAAATCTGAATTTTTTAATTTAGAGTGTGCTAGTGGTCATATCCTTTATGCCCCGTTAAGGACTATTAGGTGGCTAAATAAGTACTAACATGGGGGCTTTTACTTTCGTCGTCCATACGATGTGCTATTGTATGGATGCCATTCACTTGAGTGGTAATGTATGGATCAATTGCTTCTACACCCAAGGTAAGAGTGGCAAGACCGCAAGGGTGAGCGTGCGGTCTAAGGGGAGCGGTAGCTTTGGTACTGCAATATATATATATATATGTCCTATATATATATACTAAGGTATTTAATTGTGGGTTAGCTTTGATATGCCTATAGATGCATATTTCTATGTATGTATGGCACGTATTTACTTTTGGGTAGCTTTGATACAGAAGTATATGTGTGGGTATATATATATATATGGAAGTATTTAGTTGCAACCAAGAGCCTAGATTTACATTTTTGCATATATAATTGTTGGGTTGGGCTGAAATGAAATTCTTGTGCAGGTACACTAACAGCGAGATGTGTAGCCCGATTAGTTACGTATATTGAGAAAATGTATGTATGCCACCGTGTATGTCGTTAGAATTTTTATTTTTTTCATAAGATTCGTGAGGACATATGGAACATGCATGCATCATGTTCACTCATGCATTTACATTTTTGCATTCCTCCCTCCCTTATAATTACTTAACCCATTCATTCAATTTATTCACATGTATGATATCCTCTCACAAGAGTTGCACACTTTGCTATAGATGGCAGCACTAGGAGCCCCACCTTGCAGTGACATGTTCTTGGCTATGTTTGGCACTCCTACCTTGTTGTGGAGGGTGCTAAACGTAGTTGGGTACGCTGAGCCACCCCACTACTTCTAGAGGGAAGTGGCAGTTGAGGGGCAGATGTGATATGATGTGTGGGTGACCATTCCAGCCCATGCCGACAATCCATAGTGGCAAGGTTGGAGTATTGAGTCAGATGGGTAGTCTCCATAGGAAGGTGCCCAAGTGGTAGCTTTGGAGGCACTAAGTGAGATCTATCAAGAGTTTGATGACGAGCTCATCAATGTTCTAGCCAGAACCTTTCCCCAGGTGGATCCATTGGTGACCGCTTGGATGCAGCCGAGCGGTAATGCACTATTGAGAGACCGGGATGAGCGAGTAGAGAGCTCTAGTGCTGTTATGAGCGCTATGTTTGCCGTCCTAAAGATGTTCTACTCCCGCCAAGATAGCTATGTCAGCTGCATGCTAGAGCTCCAGCGAGCACAGGCCACGCAACTCTAGATACGAGGTCATGTGTGTAGGCATCGAAAGGCGGCTTGAGAGGCTCAGTGGGAAACCAATAATGCTATTATAGCTTTGGAAGCTCGCGGGGTTAAGTTGGTAAATGATGTTGTAGAAAGAGATGTAGCTAGGGAGATACAGGACGTCCGAGCTGAGAGGGACGAGGTCATTCGCCTTGCTAAGGCTAGGGAGGCAGCTAGAATATGAACTGTATTTTTGGCTGCTAGGCAGGCAATGGAGTTTGATCACAGAGAGCAGGAACTCATATGCTAGATTAAGGAGCTTCAGCTAGATGTTCATCATATCAACAACATGGTGAACCCAATTCTTCCTCTAGCTCTAGCGGTGGAAGAAGATCCTAATGTGTTGATTGTTGAGGACGATGGCATGGAGGTGGACACTGAGGCTAAGCCTGAGGAAGAGGTCAAACCTTTTGAGGACAACCACGGTGATGATGTGTCCGACATCGATAGCGACCACCCCAAGGAGTAGCCTAGCTATACTATCTAGCTAGATATGCTAGCTCCCTATCTTCGATCCTTTATGTAATGAACTCGTAATTTAGGTTTTGATCTCATGAAGTACTCCTTTGATGTAATCTCAGAACCTTGCATGTTTAATTTATGTCATTGTTGAACCTTAATAAATGTCCAGTTTGTGTGCTGGCAAGTAATTGGCATGTACGGGAATGCATTATGTGATCGCTAAGTAATATAATTGGTGATGTTGTGTTGTGGAAATGAATTATTATGCCTCTATTTTATTGTATGAATGTAAATTATGTACAGTAAATTCAGTTTGTCATAATTATATAATTCCTCTACAATTTTTCTGACATCATCAATAATTACTTGTGGTTGCAATTCTATAGATGACGCGCACTCGTAGGGGAGCTGGTGGAGATGATGCGTGTGGTAGTGGTTCGTGTGGCAATGACAATGAGGACCTCCCACCACCACCACATGCCACGCCAGCGGAGATGATGGCCTAGCTCATGGAAACCCAATTTTCCATGGGAGAAGTGTTGCATGGTCTTGCACAGAATGCTAGCCATGGATAAGGAAGGGACCAACGCCAAGGGCCTGAACCTAACTAGTTCAGTAATTTTAAGGTCTTTCTTGACACCAAGCCTCCTATCTTTAAGGAAGAAGAGGATCCATTGTAGGTAGATGAATGGCTAAATACAATTGAACAGAAGTTCCATCTCTTAAGGGTCACAGAGCACCTGAAGGCAGAACACGCATCACACCAGCTGCAAGGGCCTACAGGCATTTGGTGGAGTCACCATCGATCCACCTTGCCTGAGAATGTTCAAATTATCTGGAACCAATTTAGGACTGCATTTAGGGGACATTATATTCCCCTGGGTCTTATGAGCATGAAACATACATAATTCATGAGGCTAACACAGGGTACCAAGAGCCTAACTGAGTATCTGCATGCCTTTAACAATCTGTCATGGTATGCCATAGAGTTTTTTGACACTTATGCAAAGAAGATTGCTAGTTTCAAGAGGGGGCTTTGTCCAAAGCTGATGAAGACTCTAGCTAACAGTAAGTGTGCCACTTTCAATGAGTTTGTTAGTGATGCTTTAACTCAAGAGAATCAGAACAACATCTATTCACCATCTAAGAGTCGTAAGAGAGCTTATGAAGTAGGTGCATCTTAGTCAAAAGCTCCTATTGCTATGAGACCTTAGTTCCTCCCACCTGCTCCAAAGTATAGACCACCTCAGAAGAAGGTATAGACCAGTCAGACCCAGAAAGTGTATCACAAGGCCTTTTTTGTTGCCCTACCAAAGGGTAGCATAGGACAAGGAAGCTCCAGCATTCCACCTAGCAACATGCCATGCTGGAACTGCAACAAGACTAGCCATTGGGCAAGAAATTGCCCCTATTCCAAGAACAACAACAACCAGAAGCAGGGTAATCCAAATGCACATCAAGGACACGTGCACTATACCACCCTAGAAGAGATCCCTTCAGGTGAAGTTGTTACTGCGGGTATGTTTCTTGTGAACCAACACCCGCAGTTGTTTTATTTGATTATGGTGCCTCACATTCATTTATGAGTCAAATATTTACATCCAGGCATGATCAAAGGGTAGTTACTGTAGATAAGGGTGGTTATTGCATAAGTGTAGTCGGAAATAATATCGCTACCAACCAGATAGTAAGAGATGTGCGCATCTCAATAAGCAACCGAGAGTATACCTTAGATCTTATGCTATTGCTAGGGTTGGGGATAGGTGTAATCTTGGTTATGAAATGAATGAGTGGCCATGGGGTTCTCATTAACACTTCGACTAGAACCATCATGTTGAGGGAACCCTAGAGTAACAATGCTTTGCTAGTGCCACTTCCTAGGAGTTTTGATCTCCAAAACTTAGCCTGTGCTATTCAGACCACGACCCTCCTTGATATTCCAGTGGTATGTGAGTTTCCGAATGTGTTTCTAGATGAATTGCCAGGGTTTCCACCCAACCGAGATGTAAAGTTTAAGATTGAGTTATTACCGGGTATAGCACCCATCTCTCAGAGGCCGTATAGAATGCCACCAAATGAGCTAGCCGAGCTTAAGGTTCAATTGCAAGAGCTTTTAGAGAAAGGCCTCATTCAACCTAGCTCATCTCCATGAGGTTGTCCTGCCTCATTTGTGAAGAAGAAAGACAAATCCTTGTGGATGTGTGTGGACTACCGACCACTTAATATCGTAACGGTCAAGAACAAGTATCCATTCCCTCGAATTGATATCTTGGTCGATCAATTGTTAAGGGCTAAGTTGTTCTCCATGATCGATTCGAGATCTGGTTATCATTAGATTAAAATCAGGTCGGAAGACATACCTAAAACTGCTTTCTCTGCTAGGTATGGCCTGTATGAGTATTTGGTCATGTCTTTCGGGCTGACAAATGCTCCTACATATTTCATGTATCTGATTAATTTGGTGTTCATGCCCGAGATGGATAAGTTCATGGTTGTGTTCATCGATGACATTCTGATCTATTTAGAAAACAAGGAGGATCACGCAGAGCACCTAAGAGTTGTTCTAACCAGGCTAAGAGAACATAAGTTGTTTGCTAAGTTTAGCAAGTGTGAGTTTTGGCTTCGGAAGGTACCTTTTCTAGCTCATGTGCTGTCAGAAAATGGGATTTCCATAGACCCCTCTAAGATGTAAGAAGTTATGGATTGGAACACCCCGACTTTAGTTCACGAAGTTTGAAGTTTTCTTGGTTTAGCAAGTTACTACCGTCGGTTCATTCCAGACTTCTCCAAAATCGCCAAGCCAATGACAAGGTTGCTTCAGAAAGATGAGAAGTTTGTATGGACTCCAGAGTGTGAAGCTGCTTTCACACTTTACGGACTTTGTTGACTTCAGCTCCTGTTTTGGCACAACCTGATATCGAGAAACTTTTTGATGTATTTTGTGATGCATCAGGTACTGGTTTGGGATGTGTTCTTATGCACAAATGCCAAGTCATTGCTTATGCCTCACGTCAGCTAAAGAAGCATGAAGTCAATTACCCAACTCATGACTTGGAATTAGCGGCAGTTGTCCATGCATTGAGGATTTGGAGACACTATTTGCTTGGCAATGTGTGTCATATTTACACAGATCACAAGAGTCTTAAGTATATCTTCACTCAACCCGAACTAAATATGAGACAGAGAAGATGGCTAGAATTGATCAAAGATTACAATTTAGAAGTACATTATCATCTTGGCAAAGCAAATGTTGTTGTAGACTCTTTGAGTAGTAAGTCTCATTGCAATTCTCTGTTAGAAGATGGCTTCAATTTGTTACACCCTGTTGTGCTACACAATATTATGATCAGTTGTTCTCTTGAGAGCAAGATCATCGAGCTTCAAAAGACCGATCCGGGTGTGTTCCACATCAAAAGAAAGATGAATGACCAAGAGAATAAGCATTTCAGGATAGATATGAATGGTGTTCTATGGTTTAAAGATAGACTGGTAGTGCCGAAGGATAAGGAACTTAGAAACCAGATCTTAGGTGAGGCTCACTCTTCTAAACTATCCATTCATCTGGGTAGTAGTAAAATGTATTAGGACTTGAAGACCCATTTTTGGTGGACTAAAATGAAGAAGGAAATTGCAGCTTATCTTGCTAAATGTGATAATTATTGTCGAGTTAAGGTAGTTCATTTGAAACCTGCTGGACTACTTCAACCACTATTTGTTCTAGGTTGGAAGTGGGAAGAAGTTGGCATGGATTTTATTGTTGGACTTCCACCAACTCATAACAATTATGATTCCATATGGGTGATCGTGGATCGCCTAACTAAGTCTACACATTTCATTCTAGTCAGAACCAACTATCGACCGCATGAGTATGTTGAGTTGTATTTCTCCCACATAGTATGTCTACATGGCGTGCCAAGAACCATTGTGTCTGACAGAGGGCCTTAGTTCACTGCTTGTTTTTGGGAACATTTGCACAAGATGTTAGGCACCAACTTAGTCAGAAGTTCTGCCTATCACCCTCGGACCTCCGGGCAAACTGAACATGTAAATCAAATATTGGAAGACATGCTGAGAGCTTGTGTCATCTCTTTAAAGGGTTCATGGGAAAAATGATTACCGTTAGCTAAGTTTTCCTACAACAATAGTTATCAAGAGAGTATTAAGATGGCTCCTTTTGAAGCTTTGTATTGCCATAAATGTAGAACTCCTTTGAATTAGGTTGAACCCAGAAAAAGGAGATACTATGGTATTGATTTTGTTAAAGAGGCTGAAGAGCAGGTGCATATCATTCAACAACATATAGAAGCTGCTCAATCAAGGCAGAAGAGTTATGCGGACAAGAGAAGAAGACCCACTGAATTTGAAGTAGGTGATTATGTATACCTAAAATGTCACCAATGAAAAAGGTACAATGGTTTGAGGTAAAAACAAAGCTAGCACCCAGTTATGTAGGTCCATATCCAATCATCGAGAAAAGCAGAAGAGTAGCCTACAAGGTCTAGTTACCTCTACAAATGAGGGCTATCTTCAATGTTTTTCATGTATCCCAATTAAAGAAATGCTTACGTGTTCCAAAAGAAAGAGTGGAGGTTAGAGATATCAAGTTGAAATCAAATCTAGCCTATGAATAGAAGCCGGTGCAAATTATAGATAGCAAGGATAGAGTAACTTGAAATCATGTGATCAAGTTTGACAAAGTGATGTGGAATAATCATAGTGAGCAAGATGCTACGTGGGAATGAGAAGATTATTTACGTGAGGTTTATCCAACTTTCTATGAAAAATGGTAGGTCTTTTGAATCTCGGGATCAGATTTCTATAAAGGGGAGGGGTTGTAACACCCTAGTGTCAAGCATTGCATTTGGTACTTGCATTTCATCAGCACAAGCATCATTCAAGCATTCATGGGCATGAGCATAAGAAGTTTCAACTCATTCACTTTATCTTTATCACATGTGATGTTGCTTATATACATACATATGCTAGTGATCATGGGTGACCAATGTGAGAAATGGTTGTGAGGTCACAGAAACACCTTAGACATTTCTAGGATAGTTAATGGAACAATGTTTGTATTCATGACATGGGCCAATTTTGCGTCTATGTCCTAGTTTACTCAAAATGTCATTTTTCAATTTACTAGTTTGACCAAAGTTGAACTATGCTTTAGAGTGCTTGCATGGTAGTACACCCTTAAGCAAAGTTGTAGTACTTGACTAGAGTAACAACTTTCATTTTTGGGCCAAGACCTAATTCAGTGCATAGCATGGTAAAACATAGCTCACATGTATCAACGAAATGCTTTTTCAAACTTACAAATTTTTCTAAGAACTGATTTACAGTTTCATGTACCATACTTTGAAGCTTTACAATTTGAAAACCAGCTCGAATTTGACCAAGCTCATTTAAGCAAAGTTGGAGATCATGGGTAGCTCTATAATTCTTAGTAATGGAATTTTTGCTAACTCGCCATGGATTAGGAGTACTAATGGCTTGAACTTGCGCTGTCAGATGGCCTAATGGCCAGGTTTGAACCAGGTGCTGCGCGCCGTCAGTGGCTGACCGCGCTAGGCCATGGCCGCCACATGGTGGCCATAGGCCAACGATGGCTAGGATGGTTAGGCCAGCGTGTGGACAAGAGGGTCGCGTCCCTACTGCTCCACTCCTACTCGCACACTCCTCTCTCGTCTACGCACGCAGAGCAAGCAGCAGCGCCACTGTCGCCATCACCGCTGTGGGCTTTGCCGAACCCACGTGTAGCCATCATCGCTCCATTTCTAAATTGTCCATGCCAATAGCTCTGCCTTGCTCTGCTCTACCACCTCGAGCCAGCAGAGATGTTGTTTCAGCCCAAGGTAAAGACCTACAACTGTTTTAGCCGCCGCAACATCATCGGAGCGCCGCCACGCTCTTGTGAAAGGTCCTAGTATGGCTAGAGGGGGGTGAATAGCCTATTTAAAATTCTACAAATCAACTAGAGCAATTTGATTAGTAAGACAAATAGCAAAATGCAAACTTGTTCTAGCTCTATGAGGGTTGCAAGCCACCTATCCAACAATTCTAGTTGCAATGATAACTAGACACACAACTTGCTATGATACTACTCACTAAGAGCTCTCAATCTTTCTACTCTAAAGAGCTCCACTAATAAAACTTAAATAGCAAAGCAAGCTCTCAAATCTAATTACACTAAAGAGCTTACTACAACTAGTTTGCAAGAATATAAACGAGTGAGTAGGATGGTTATACCGCCGTGTAGAGGAATGAACAAATCACAAGATGAAGATTAAGCCAATCATTGGGAGAATGCAAATGACAAGAGACAACCAATTTTTCTCCCGAGATTCACGTGCTTGCCAACACGCTACATCCCCGTTGTGTCGACCAACACTTGGTGGTTCGGTGGCTAAGAGGCGTTTCACAAACCTCGTCCACACGATTGGACACTGCAAGAACCTACCCACAAGTGAGGTAACTCAATGACACGAGCAATTTACTAGAGTTACCTTTCGACACTCCATCGAGGATGGTACAACTTCCCTCACAATCACCGAAGACGGCCATGAACAATCACCAACTCATGCCGATCCTCCACCGCTGCACCAAGCCATCTAGGTGGTGGCAACCACCAAGAGTAACAAGTGAAATCCGCAGCGCAACACAAATACCAAGTGCCACAAGATGCAATCACTCAAGCAATGCACTTGGATTCTCTCCCAATCTCACAAAGATGATGAATCAATGATGGAGATGAGTGGGAGGGCTTTGGCTAAGCTCACAAGGTTGATATGTTAATGAAAATGTGCAAGAGAGTGAGCTTGAGCCAGCCATGGGGCTTAAATAGAAGTCCCCCATGAAATAGAGCTGTTATACCCCTTCACTGGGCATAACACGGGCTGACCGGACGCTCCAGTCCAACTGACCGGACGCAGCACCGGACATTCTAGTCGTGAATACCGAACGCGTCCGGTCGGCATACCGGACGTGTTTGGTATCCCCAGACTGCCACGTGTCCAGTTCAAAACAACAGAGTCATTGCTACCCATTCTTTCATGCGATCGGACGCTCAGACCGGACACAAAACTACGAACGACCGGACGCTGAGCCACCAAGTCCGGTCGAGTCCAGTAAGCCACCAGGCCGACTCGATGCATCTGCTAGAAAACGACCGGACGCTGAGCCTTAGCATCCGGTGGATTATAGTAAGCATCCTTGCCCGATCGGATGTGTCCGGTGATACTAGACCGGATGCTGCTAGTGTCCGATTGGCTGCTCTGCCATATACTGTCTTTTCTGATTCACACCAGACACATCCGGTGTGGCGACCAGACGCGTTTGGTCGCTGAGTACGACACCAAATACCGGACGTGTCCGGTCACCATACCGGACGCGTCCGGTCACTCTGTAACTAGCACGACTAACTCCTTTTTGACTCTATCTCCATCACCCTTGCTCAAATGTGCCAACCACCAAGTGTATCACCTTGTGCACATGTGTTAGCATATTTTCACAAACATTTTCAAGGGTGTTAGTACTCCACTAGATCCTAAATGCATATGCAATGAATTAGAGCATCTAGTGGCACTTTGATAACCGCATTTCGATACGAGTTCCACTCCTCTTGATAGTATGGCTATCTATCCTAAATGTGATCACACTCGCTAAGTGTCTTGATCACTGAAACAAAATGGCTCCTGCAATTTTACCTTTGCCTTGAGCCTTTTGTTGTTCTCTTTCTTCTTTTCCAAGTTTAAGCATTTGACCATCACCATGCCATCACCATTGTCATGATCTTCGCCATTGCTTCATCACTTGGAGTAGTGCTACCTATCTCATAATCACTTTGATAAACTAGGTTAGCACTTAGGGTTTCATCAATTAACCAAAACCAAACTAGAGCTTTCAATCTCCCCCTTTTTGGTAATTGATGACAACCCTTTCACAAAGATATGAATTGAGATTTAATTGAATTCATGTTGCTTTCCCAAGCATATCTACCATGTGTAAAAGAATATGGACAAGTTTCATGAACTCCAAATGGTAGTAATTACTCCCCCTACATATGTGCTAAGAGTTTGGATTGTAGCTTGCACATATGCTTAGATAGGAAATATAGGAGTCAATTTCTACCAATTGATGCTAAGGTATAAGAGATGGACCTTTGAAGCATGATACTAATCAGAGTGCACCAATATACCATCCTTAGCACCATTAGTAACTAGACATACACAAAAACTAGAATACCCCATGAGATCAACATTAAAAGTAAGGGTCTAGTTTTCATAATGTGAGCATGAGTCTAGTTACTTAGCCTATGCATGCTAGTTTTTCATTTTATCACTCAAACCTATAACTAGCATACACCACACAAGCATGGATATTGAAATTTAAAACTTGTGCTATGCAAGCAAACATATGAAATGCACATCAAAATGCAACATACAAGTTTTAAGCTTGCTCCCCCTACTTGTGTGCTCAAAATTTTAATTGATCCCTTTTCCTTTATCATATCTCTCCCCTTATGTCAAATACTTTTATATCACTCATATCTTTGTTTCTCTCCCCCTTTGTCAACAATTAGCACAAAAGGTGAGCTCAAATTATAGATAAGTTGGGGTGAAACCATGTGAAATGAGGATCATTTTCCCAATTTGGTTCAATCTAGATTACTTGCAAAAGATATTTAACTCGGTTTGATCCAAGGACAAGCTTCTTCACACCTCCAAATAAGGGTTATCTTGTACCATGTTGAGTTAAACACTTATAGCTCATTTTCTAAATCAAACACTAGGTTTACAAGCCCACAAACATGTCATATGCTACCACTAGATCATTTCAAGCATACAAGCAATAGTGGTACCATACAAGCATCAAATTCATTTGATTTTCATGAATGGGCCTAGGACATTATAGGAATGACTAGATGCACTAAACAAGTCCTTAGCAATGGATGAATGCCATGCCAATCAACTTTTACCTTGCATTGCTCGAAGGAGAGGCATGTCATATAAATTGAGGGGTGCATCAACACATATTGGAGAAGTCAAGTATGTTCAATTCATTCCTTAGCTTGCAAAATCTCTTCTCATCAAGTGGCTTGGTGAATATGTTAGCAAGTTGATCTTCGGTGCCCACACTCTCTATGCAAATGTCCCCTTTTTGTTGGTGATCTCTTATGAAGTGATGACGGATATCTATATGCTTTGTTCTTGAGTGTTGAACCGGGTTGTTGGTGAGCTTTATGGCACTTTCATTGTCACATAGCAATGGCACTTGCTTGAACTTGATTCCAAAGTCACTCAAGGTAGCCTTCATCCAAAGTAATTGAGCACAACAACTACCGGCCAAAATGTACTCCGCTTCAGCGGTTGAAAGTGCTACACTATTTTGCTTCTTTGATGACCAAGATACAAGTGATCTTCCCAATAGTTGACATGTGCCCGATGTGCTCTTTCTCTCAACTTTGCATCCCACATAATCAGAATCTGAATAACCAATCAACTCAAATCTTGCTCCTTTGGGATACCATAATCCAACATGTTGTGTATGCTTCAAGTACCTCAATATTCTCTTAGTTGCCTTCAAATGACTTTCTCTTGGTGAGGCTTGAAATCTAGCACACATGCATACACTAAACATCACATCCGGTCTTGATGCGGTCACATAGAGTAGGCTTCCAATCATAGACCGATACATCTTTTGATCCACCATGTTGCCACTAGCATCACTATCCAAGCTTCCACTTGTCCCCATTGGTGTACTAATAGCTTTACTATCATCCATTCCAAACTTCTTGAGCATGTCCTTGATATACTTGCCTTGACTCACAAATGTGCCATACTTCATTTGCTTGATTTGAAGACTAAGGAAGTAACTAAGCTCTCAAATCATAGACATCTCAAACTCACTTGCCATCATCTTGCCAAACTCCTCACAAAATTCTTGATTTGTTAATCCAAAGATGATATCATCAACATAGATTTGCATCACAAACAAGTCATTTCCAAGCTTCTTGGTGAAGAGAGTGGTGTCAACCTTTCCCATCTTGAATCCCTTAGAGAGTAGGAAATCCCTCAATCTCTCATACCATGCTCTAGGTGCTTGCTTCAATCCATACAAAGCCTTTCTCAACTTGTAGACATGGTTGGGTTTCTTCTCATCTTCAAAACCGGGAGGTTGCTCAACATACACAAGCTCATTGATGTACCCATTGAGAAATGCACTTTTCACATCCATTTGGTACAACTTGATGTTGTGGACACAAGCATAGGCTAACAAGATCCTAATTGCCTCCAACCTTGCAACCAGGGCATATGTTTCTCCAAAGTCAAGACCTTCAACTTGAGTGTAACCTTGAGCCACTAATCTTGCTTTGTTCCTTATTACTATCCCATCTTGATCTTGCTTGTTCCGAAAGACCCACTTGGTTCCAATCACATTATGATCCTTGGGCCTCTCAACTAAATCCCATACTTGGTTTCTTATGAAGTTGTTTAGCTCTTCATGCATAGCATTGACCCAATCAACATCTTTCAAAGCTTCATCTATCTTCTTAGGCTCAATGGATGACACAAATGAGAAATGCTCACAAAAAGAAGCCAATCTTGATCTTGTTTGCACACCTCTTAAAATATCACCAATGATAGTGTCCAATGGATGATCTCTTGCAACATTGGTTGGTTGAAGCACTTGCACTTGATTGCTAGCATTTGATTGATCACTTGGTTGAGATGATGAACTAGCCATTTGTTGATCTTGCACATTGCCATCACTAGTGCTTGCTTGGATTTGATCATGAGAACCACTAGCTTGCATGTTTGAGTTAGAGAGCACTTGATTCTTGTCATCTTCAACATCAATCACCTCTCTAGGCCTTATATCACCAATGTCCATGTTCTTCATTGCATTGACCAATTGAGTGCCTCTTACATCATCTAGATTCTCATCTTCCTCTTGGGAACCATTTGTTTCATCAAACTCCACATCATGAACCTCCTCAAGAGTAGCACTAGCCAAATTCCAAACTCTATAAGCCTTGCTAGTAGTGGAGTAACCAAGCAAGAAACCTTCATCACATTTCTTTTCAAACTTGCTCAATCTAGTGCCTTTCTTCAATATATAGCATTTACAACCAAATACCCTAAAGTATGCTATGTTGGGCTTTCTTCCATTCAATAGCTTATAAGATGTTTTCTCCATCATGGGGTGACAATAGAGTCAGTTGCTATAGTAGCAAGCCATGTTGATTGCTTTGGCCCAAAATGAATGACTTACATTGTATTCACTCAACATTGATCTTGCCATATCAATCATGGTTCTATTCTTCCTTTCAACTAAGCCATTTGATTGAGGAGTGTACTTGGCCAAGAATTGATGTCTAATTCCAAATTCATCACACAACTCATCAATTCTAGTGTTCTTGAATTCACTACCATTGTCACTTCTAACTTTCTTGATGGTTGTTTCAAACTCATTGTGAATGCCCTTGAAAAATGATTTGAATGTTGCAAACACATCACTCTTGTCACCAAGAAAGAAGACCCATGTATATCTAGTGAAATCATACACAATCACAAATCCATATTTGTTTCCACCAATGCTAGTGTATGTGGTTGGTCCAAATAAGTCCATGTGCATTAACTCAAATGCCTTAGATGTGCTCATCATGCTCTTCTTAGGATGTGTGTTACCAACTTGTTTTCTAGCTTGACATGCCCTACATAGCTTATCCTTTTCAAATGTGACATCTTTCAAGCCTCTAACTAAGTCATGCTTAATCAACTTGTTCAATTGTTTCATTCCAACATGACCAAGCCTTCTATGCCATAACCAACCCATGCTAGACTTAGTGATCAAACATGTTGACAATTGAGCTTCTCTAGCATTGAAATGAACCAAGTATAGATTCTCATATCTAAATCCTTTGAATATCAAGTTAGAGCCATCTACACTTATGATCTCTACATCATCCACACCAAATATGCACTTGAAACCAAGATCACATAATTGAGCTACTGACAATATGTTGAAGTTCAAGCTGTCTACTAATAGCACATTGGAAATGCTCAAGTCATTGGAAATTGCAATCTTACCAAGCCCTTGGACCTTGCCTTTGCCATTGTCACCAAATGTGATACTATCAATCCCATTGCTCTTGCTTTCATTGATTGAATTGAACATTCTTGGATCACCGGTCATGTGTTGTGTGCACCCACTATCAAGCACCCAATGCCTTCCTCCGGCTTTATAGTTTACCTACAAAAGAAGATCAATTCTTTTTAGGTACCCAAACTTGCTTGGGTCCTTGTAGGTTAGTTACCAAGGTCTTTGGTACCCAAATGGCCTTCTTCTTTGGGCCCACAATTGGTGTACTAATGAACTTAGCCTTCACACCATTGGCACTCTTATAAAGCATGTAACAGGAATCAAATTTGATTGAGGATACATTAGGTAGCTTGTTCTTGTTAGTCTTGCAATTTTGCTCTATATGCCCAACTTGCTTACATCTATTGCAAAACCGACCATTGCCCTTCACAAAGCTAGCTTTGGGAGTGACAAAAGCTGCCTTGTCTTTCTTGGGGGTATAGCCTAATCCCTCTTTGTTGAGAGAAAATCTTTGGCTACCCAAGCACTTTAGCAAGTGGGCTTCTCCACCATAGGCATTGCCTAAGGCACGAGTGAGCTCATTCACCTCCTTCTTGAGGTTCTCATTTTCCACCATAAGTGAGGTTTCACAAGTGAGACCATCATTCAAAGGTGAAGTGGAAGTGGTAGCGCTACAAGAAGTGTTAGTGGGAGCAACAAAAATAGATTCATCAATAAGATCACATATTAGTCCCACATCACATGTTATGATCACTTGTTCCTTCTTGGCTTCCTCCACTTTGACTTGCTCAATAAGAGAGGAGTGAGCCTTTTCAAGCTTAGAGTGAGCTTTGCCAAGCTTCTCATGGGCTTCCATTAGCCTCTCATGAGTGGCATTGAGCTCATCAAGGGATTGCTCAAGAAATTTGACTTTCTTGTTCAATTCCTTGCACTCCTTTCTCTTCATCTCAAAGCAAGTATGCACTTGCTCACACATGTCCATGAGCTCCTCCTTGGAGTACTCCTCATCATCGTCATCATCACTCCAACAAGCATCACTTTCACATTCATCATCATCACTCACATCATATTTTACCTTGGTAGGTTTTGCCATGAGGCACGTCGATGGAGTGTCAAAGATGGAGGGCTTATTGTTGATGGCGATGCTTGCTAGTGCTCTCTTGATAGATTTCTTGTCATCTTCACTAGAGCTATCACTATCTGAAGAGCCATCACTATCCCATGTGACCACATAGCCTCCACCCTTCTTCTTCTTCTTTTGCAAGGTCATCTTCTTCTCCTTCTTCTCCTTCTTTTCTTTCTTATTCTCCTTGTGCTTCTTCTTCTCATCCTCATCATTGTCACTATTATATGGACAATTTGCTACTACATGATTGGGGCTCTTGTAATTATAGCATCTTCTCACATACCCTTTCTTCTTGGTGTGATCTCTTCTCTTTCTTGCACCATAGCCCTTCTTCTTCATGAATTTTCCCATCTTGCACACAAAGAGAGCCATAGCTTCATCATCAATATCACTAATATCATCATCACTTGATTCTTTCTTGGACTTGCCCTTGTTCTTTGATGATGATAAGCTAGCCTTGAATGCTATGCTTTTCTTCTTCTTGTCTTCTTCTTCCTTCTTGTCATCCTTGTCATCCCCCTCCCTTTCCACACGGTATGTCTCTTGTGTCATGACATCACCTAGTACTTGGTTAGGGGTAATATCCTTCAATCCTCCTCTTATGATGAGCAATTTTAACATCTCAAATCTTGGAGGTAGGCACATTAAGAACTGATGAGAGACATCATCATCCTTGATCTTTTCTCCCAAAGCCTTCAAGTCATTGACAATTACTTGTAGCCGATGGAACATCTCCGGAATGCTCTCATCATCCTTCATCATGAAACTTGTCAACTTGTCCTTGAGGATGTACAACTTGGCACTCTTCACCGCCGGTGTGCCCTCATATGTTTCCTCCAATCTTGTCCACACCTCATTTGCTCTTTCACAATCCTTGATTTGCTCAAACACTTTGGAATCAATGGCATTGTATATGGTGTTGAGGGCCATTGTGTTGCATTGCTTGTTGGTCTTATCTTGGTTGGTGGGATTGCCGGGATCAATGATAGCATAATCATTTTTGGTCACTTCCCATACTTGATCATTGATTGAACCAAGATACATCCTCATCTTTCTCTTCCAATAATCATAGCATGTGCCATCAAAGAATGGTGGTTTGCCCCCCCCCACATGGTCGAACACAAATTGAGCCATAATTTGACACCGAGGTTGTTAAGCCTTCAATCAAATGGTGACCACGGCTTTGATACCACTTGAAAGGTCCTAGTATGGCTAGAGGGGGGTGAATAGCCTATTTAAAATTCTACAAATCAACTAGAGCAATTTGATTAGTAAGACAAATAGCGAAATGCAAACTTGCTCTAGCTCTACAAGGGTTGCAAGCCACCTATCCAACAATTCTAGTTGCAATGATAGCTAGACACACAACTTGCTATGATACTACTCACTAAGAGCTCTCAATCTTTCTACTCTAAAGAGCTCCACTAAGCAAACTTAAATAGCAAAGCAAGCTCTCAAATCTAATTACACTAAAGAGCTTGCTACAACTAGTTTGCAAGAATATAAACGAGTGAGTAGGATGGTTATACCACCATGTAGAGGAATGAACCAATCACAAGATGATTAAGCCAATTACCAGGAGAATGCAAATGACAAGAGACAACCGATTTTTCTCCCGAGGTTCACGTGCTTGCCAACACGCTACGTCCCCATTGTGTCAACCAACATTTGGTGGTTCGGCGGCTAAGAGGTGTTTCACAAACCTCGTCCACACAATTGGACAGCGCAAGAACCTACCCACAAGTGAGGTAACTCAATGACATAAGCAATTTACTAGAGTTACCTTTCGGCACTCCACCGGGGAAGGTACAACTCCCCTCACAATCACCGGAGACGGCCACGAACAATCACCAACTCATGCCGATCCTCCACCGCTGCACCAAGCCGTCTAGGTGGTGGCAACCACCAAGAGTAACAAGCAAAATCCGCAGCGTAACACGAATACCAAGTTGATATGAACCCGCTAGGGTTTGTTTCTGATCTTTTGATGAGAGGTGTGGGATAACTCGATTGATGGGTGGAGATGACGTTCACAGCCCGACTACAGCCTTCCAAGCTGTGCCTTAGCAACCAATACACCACCTCCAATGGCTGCCGCGATCTTGTGGAGCGCGTCACCCGACCACTAGGGCACTCGTCCTGCAAGCAATCGAAGAACTAGCAAGAACAAGTATAGCAAGTACTGAATTACTAGATGTAGATGAAAGTTTCAAACTCAATCTCAATTAAGGTGGGGTTCCGAAGACAAGAAGACAGGCGGCTGATCCAGCACGCGCGCTTACAAGCAAGTAGCGAGAGCTAAACTTGATCTAAACAAAACCCGACTATTCTTGGTGGTAGCTAAGGAGTATATGAAGGTGGAAGGACGACCAGGGGGGTGTTGGGGTCGTTCTCCAACCCTAAGATGCGTCCCTAATGGACCCAACTTGATACACGGCCCATTGGACCAAACTAAGGTGACGCAGCACCTTTGGACAGACAAGCTCTCAGTAGTAATTCAGTCATTGCGGCCGCCTCAAAACAGATATGGACTTGATTCCAGATCCATATGAAAATAGACTTCATAAGGATTCCATGAAGTACTTGAACGCCCCAATCTGAGTCCGTATGCGACCGTGGTGACCATCACAAGTTGGAGCTGTCCTGGAGTCCGAATTCAGCCTCCGTGAATCCTTGTCCCTTTCGGTCCTCTCCCTAGTTCCTAACCAAAATAAGAGTGCATGCGTCTCCATGGTCTAAATATGATGGACATGAACTCAAGAGTGAACTTACTTGATGATTAAGGTGACGAGCACGGGCGCGAGTAATAGGACCAGAAACTGGTACTCGTGTTGGCGTGGATGTATCGTTGGTGTTGATGTCCTCATCACAAGTGCCACTAGATGCAATCACTCAAGAAATGCACTTGGATTCTCTCCCAATCTCACAAAGATGATGAATCAATGATGGAGATGAGTGGGAGGGCTTTGGCTAAGCTCACAAGGTTGCTATGTCAATGAAAATGTGCAAGAGAGTGAGCTTGAGCCAGCCATGGGGCTTAAATAGAAGCCCCCCACGAAATAGAGCCATTATACCCCTTCACTAGGCATAACATGGGCTGACCAGATGCTCCGGTCCAACTGACTAGATGCAGCACCAGACGCTCCGGTCGTGAATATCAGACGCGTCCGGTCGGCATACCGGACGTGTTCGGTAGCCCTAGACTGCCATGTATCCAGTTCAAAACAACAGAGCCATTGCTACCCATTCTTTCATGCGATCGGACGCTCAGACCGAACACAGAACTACGAACGACTAGACGCTGAGCCACCGAGTCCGGTCGAGTCCAGTAAGCCACCAGGCCGATCGGACGTGTCTGTTAGAAAATGACCGGACGCTAAGCCTCAACGTCCGGTGGATTACAGTAAGCATCCTTGCCCGACCGGACGTGTCCGGTGATACCGGACCAGACGCTGCTAGCGTTCGATCGGCTGCTCTGCCATATACTGTCTTTTTTAATTCACATCAGACGTGTCCGGTCGCTAAGTACGTCGCCAAATACCGGACGTGTCCGGTCACCATACCAGACGCGTCCGGTCACTCTGTAACCAGCGCGACTAACTCCTTTTCGACTCTATCTCCTTCGCCCTTACTCAAATGTGCCAACCACCAAGTGTATCACCTTGTGCACATGTGTTAGCATATTTTCACAAACATTTTCAAGGGTGTTAGTAGTCCACTAGATCCTAAATGCATATGCAATGAATTAGAGCATCTAGTGGCACTTTGATAACCGCATTTCAATATGAGTTCCACTCCTCTTGATAGTATGGCTATCTATCCTAAATGTGATCACACTCGCTAAGTATCTTGATCACCGAAACAAAATGGCTCCTGCAATTTTACCTTTGCCTTGAGCCTTTTGTTGTTCTCTTTCTTCTTTTCCAAGTTTAAGCATTTGACCATCACCATGCCATCACCATTGTCATGATCTTCGCCATTGCTTCATCACTTGGAGTAGTGCTACCTATCTCATAATCACTTTGATAAACTAGGTTAGCACTTAGGGTTTCATCAATTAACCAAAACCAAACTAGAGCTTTCATCTTGGCTCGCTGTGGCCGGACTGCTCCACTTCATCTCCTGCTTTCCTATCATCCAATCCGTAGTTGCCTTAGGTCACTACTGCTCGGTCTAGAGCTAGGGTTGATGCTACCGCACCATCATGCGGGAATGCACCACCGCTCCCGCCGTGCCCGCCATGGTCGTGAGCTCAAGATCGCCGCGGCCAGTGGTCCCTAGGTCTCGCCATCTCCCACTCAAAGATGTTTATGCCTTGCCACGAACGCTAGCTCCTACCATGAAGATGGAGACCCACATCTCGCTCTCGGTTCGCCAGAATGACATGCGTCGCCACCATGCACTGGGCACTGCCATGTCGCCATGCACATGGTCAGGCTTCCCCACTGCTTCACCATGGCCAGATCTTGCTCTAGAGCTATGCTAAGTCTCCGTAGAGGTAGGATCATCCTCGTTGGAGCCTGCCATGGCTAGAGACGGTGGACGTGCCACCACGTGACCACCGCCGTCCACCATGCTCGTCGTGAGCTTGCTCCGGTGAGCCACTGACCCAACCTGGGGTACCCCTGGGTGCGGGTTGACGAGAGGTAACCTCATCACCTGTGACCTCACCGATGGTGAGCTATCGTTGGTCAACCTCTGTCCCCTGCCTTCGTGTCACTGACGAGCGGGCCCCGTTGACCGCGGGCCCCATCTGTCAGTCTGTGCGTTCTTTGATTTTCTTATTTTTGTCATAGATTTGAATACATGTTTAAAAAATTCATATCTTGAGCTCGGATTGTTCAAATTGAGTGAATCAAATTTTGTTGGATTCATCATGAAGTAGACTATTTGATAAAAATATGAAAGCTATTGTTTGGGATGTTGTTCTAGCTGAATTAAATTGAGCAAGATAAGTGCTTCTAGATTGTTTTCAATCTTGTAAAATGCATAACTTGAGCTAGGAAAGTGATAAAATTTTGATTCCAATTTTGCTAATCTTGTGTTGACATGCTCTAGCTAATAAAAACACTAAACCTATAGTAAGCATAATTGGAATATGGTATTCCTATTTAATTTTAAATAATTGCTAGTTTCTAGTAAAAATAAATGGGGTAAAAATACATACCTAATGATCATGCAAATTTTTGCACAGTGTTATGGTGCTAGGATGAAAGTAAGAAAAATATGAAATCTTTGTTTGACACTTTTCGCTGGGCTAAACTATTTTTCCTAAAATAAGCCTATGCAACTTGTCATTTTTGTAGAGATCGATATACTTATCCAAATGGCATGGAATTTGTACAGTAGACTTTTGGGGTTGTATGTAGGCTACTGTAATTTTATTAGAATTTACTATGTAATTTAGGTATATGTTCCTTATTCCACCTTAGTGTCTAAATAAATTAATAAAGGCATTTAAATAATTTATTTGGGCTTGCCCATTATGTTTTCTAAAGTTTATATGATGTCTATGAACTGTTGGTACCATTCGTTGTGCCCAAATTTGATTGCTTTTATGCAGTTAAATATTAATTGCTCTATAATTCAATTTTAGTGACTATTTTGGACAATTTCTTTTGTTAAGTAAATTGCATGGGTAAAATGATGTTTGCTGTGAATCTTGTCAATAACAAAGTTATAGATAACTTACTTATCTTGCTTGTATCAAATGTTCATGGCAATAAGCTAAATGGTTTGAGAGTTATTGCTGTTGGAAGTTGGTCTCCATAAATACTTATTCTCTGGTATTTCTAGATAGATTTGGGAAATTACTTTCTTTGACCATGATATCCATTGAATCATCTATAGATGACTATAAGAAAGTTGTAGGCAGTTTTATAAGCTTTCGATAAAGTCCAAGATCATAGTATTTGGTTGAGTAGAACTCCAGAAATGGCCAAAATAATTAGCTACTGTTTACAGCAGAAAAGGACTAAGTTAATTATAATTGTTTGTCCTATGTGATGCTTGTGTAGATGCTTAGGCTAATTGAGATTAGCTGTTAGCTCTAGGTTCTAAGCCTCTTACTAATGATGAACACCTTTACCTTAGTGTCGGTGTTTTGAGTTACCACCGATGAGTAAATTTCTAGTATTGCGCGTCTGGCTCGAATGGTGTGCTTAGAGGACACGAGGTTTATACTGCTTTGGGCAGAAAGTCCCTATGTTTAGTTCATCATTGTTGCTCATGTTAGTAGCATTGAAAGCTTGTAGTAGGGGTTACAAATCGGCGAGATAGGGAAAGCATCCCAAGTCTCTGGTGAAAGGAATGAACGGGTGTTGAGATCTCGATCACCGCTCAGCCGTGTGCTTGTGTCGTGCTCTTGTGTATTTATCTCGTGGTTTGGTCTTGTGTGGATCTAGATCAATTGGGTTTTGATGGGTCTATCTCTTTCATGGGGTGCCTTGCTTTCCCATTTATAGGCTAAGGGAAAGCGTGGGTTACAACGGAGGAAAAGGAGAAGGACCAGAGAAAGAAGGCCTTTAGGATCGCTAGGTCCTTCTTCTTCATGCAGGTACCTTCGATCCTGTAGATGTCAACAGGGATGGCTCCACGTCATGGCCCTATTCATCACTGACGCCATGCACAGGCATCATCTGCCGGTCATGTCGCTCCATTCTGTCCTGGCGGACATCATGGTGAACTGACGCGCCTATCATCATTCGTACGAGGGTTAGGCAGAATAGCACCCGCACACCGACGCTGTTCTTGATGTGAATCCTCAGGCATAGCCCATCATGGCCATGGGTTAAATCAAGTCATGCCAGTCTCTTCCCCGATGTTAGAGCTTTGACCCAGGCCCATATGCATGGACCTAGAGTGGTTGGCGGAGGTATGGGGCCTCGTCGGGCTAGATAGAGCATGAACCCAAGGGGTCAGGCGAGATGGAGCCTATAGCCTCGAAGTCAGGCAAGGCAGAGCCTGCGCACCTAGGGGTCGGGTGAGATAGATCCTGCACCTTGAGATTGGGCGAGGTGGAGCCCGCCCATAGAGGTCGAGCAGTACAGAGCCTGCGCACCTAGGGGCGGGCGAGACGGAGCCCGCACCCAAGAGGTCAGGCGAGATGGATATTGTAGCTTCAAGGTCAGGTGAGGCAGAGCCCACACCCAAGGGGTCAGGCGAGACAAAGATCATGGCCTCGAGGTCAAGCGAGGCGAAGCCTGCTCCCAGAGGTCGGGCGAGGCAAAGCCTATGCACCTGGGGGCTGGTTAGAGCCTTAGTCATGCTCCTGACTACTCGGATGAATCAATGTCGATGACCATTAGCTCCTCCTCTTTGGGTACCCTAGTATTGGTCCCCCACAATAGCCCCCGAGCCTGTGGAGGAGTAGAATACTCCTAAGGCTTTTCTGAATGGGAGGACTCTAAGGGCCTTGGTCTTCTTTTGTCACCTGTGGTGTGACCTAGGGACGGTGATTCCCTTTCACCGTGATCGGACCCCTTGGGGGTGTAGCTGTGAGATTTGGTGGGTCATAAAAGATCTTTCCTAATTCCGACCCCTATGGGGCCTGTCGTTCTGCGACCGTGCATTCGGTCTCCTTATGAGTCCAACTTTCCTTGAGCCCCCACCCATTGTACGGGTCCAGTCAAGGGTTAGCTCATCTTTGTGATCATCTTCCCTCAAAATGTTTTTTCCAATAAAAACAGAAGGACTGAGCCATGCCATGATTTCCCTCTATGGACGAATCATGGCACTTGGTGAGCTGTTAATAGGCTAGTCCTAGTGGGGCCCTGGCATCCCGTTTGTGGGGGTCCAATTTGGGTCAGCTGGTGATCGACTCTAGATTCTCAGCGGTCAATCACTATAGTTCTTGGGTCCATTCGACCGGTCCCGAGGGATCTCTGCCTTTCTTCAAGGAAAAACCATGGATCATATCTGGCCAAGACTCGAACGTGGGCTAGGATGCCTACGACACTCATTCACCTAGGTACTGGCTACTAGCGGGCCTATCCCTTTCTACCCCTCACTCTAAAGGTGCCCGAAGTGGTTGTCGAACCCATCGGTGGGCCAACCTTCGAACTCCTAGGCCTAGACAGGCTGTAGGAGCACTTTCAACTCCGTATCCCTTTACCTATGATGGCTTGTGGCCCGTTTGGGAAGGTGAAACATTCGGTGCATTTTCCAAGGGGATGGCCATAGGTTGCATGCGCATGCCCTATGACGGGACGTGGTGACAGGTCATGGCAGGCATGGAGATTTAGGTGGGTGGTGGTTTTCCTCGCACCTGTTGCCCCTATAAAACCAAATGGTTAAGCCTCTATGTTTCATACGCATGCCTGCATCCTTACCTTGGTAGCCACGCCGCCACTGCCAATGCTTAGGTTTCCTGCCTCTGCATCTCCACTACAGTTGAGCTCGCATCCATCCGCCCCCTCCTCCAATGGATCCGTGGTACCATTCTGACATCACCTTCCAGTGCATGGAGGGCCTCGTCTATCGCGGTCTTCTCCACACGTGGACCTTAGCTGAGGAGTGGTTGCTGCTTAGTAATGAGGATTCACCATCGCCACCTGACGGCTACGTGGTGTCATTCGCCCATTTCCACGAGCGTGGGCTCACGACCCCCGCCTACAAATTCCTCCGAGGGCTGCTGCACTTCTATAAGATCAAGCTATAGCATCTCAATCCCAAAGGGATCCAGCACATGGCAGCGTTTGTCATGCTGTGTGAAGGATTCTTGGAGATCAGCCCCACTTCGACTTGTGGAGGTACTTATTTGCCATCAACCTCTAGAAGAAGAGGGAGAAGGGTGGCAGGCAGGAGCTGCACATGCCGATGGGGTGCGCCGGCATCTAGCTTTGGAACAATCGGGTCGGTGAGTACCTCTCCATGCAGCTCTCGACATCCAACAAGGGGTGGCACTCGCAGTGGTTCTACCTCAAGAATGACACCACCGTCCTTCTACCGGAGTTCACCAGGTGCCTAATCGAGGAGGCCCTAGAGTAGTGGAGGAAGTGGGGCGTCTCAAAGAAGGATAAGAAGAAGATTTGAGACCACATCACCACCATCCACATCCTAAAGGAGAACGGCCTAAAAGGGTCGGGCATCATCGGGGCTTACCACACGAGGAGGGTGGCGCCGTTGATGATGCGCGTGCTACCACTATACGCAATGACGCCTGAGGTGTGGTTCAACAAAATGGCATTCGCTGAGGGAACTCTCCCCAACTCTGAGATTGTGCAATGCATCAACGAGGTGATGGAGCCTTTGCGGGACAACACGGGTGCCGCCCTCGACTTCATCTACCCGGTGCTACAGCATCCTCTGATGCGGCCGGAGCTAGGCTATGTTGTCTTTGTAAGTTTCCCATCCTCTTGCCTTCTCTTTAATTGATTTCCTGACCCCATGAGACTAACTTTGAGAGGGGTGCGAATAGTAGAGGGACCTCATCCTCATGGATCACTTGGCACCGCTGCTAAGGGATTTGGATGTGAGGGTGGCGAATCATGCCGAGGGCAAGTAGCCGAGGAAGGCAAAGGAGGACAAGAAGAGGAAGAAGTAGTGGAAGCTATGGGCATGGTAATGATGGGAGGACATAGATGATGGTAGTGATGATGATGAGGTGATGGAGGAAGAAGAAAAGGTAGCCGATGATATGAAGTGCGATAACCTAGAGAACGAGGATGCGTTGATAGGCGTCGGTTCATCCTTGTAGGCATCAGGACCCTTCCCATTCCATGGATGGGAGGGCACCTCTAGGGAGCCCGTGGAGGCAGGCCATTCCATCGACGCCTCCCAGGAACCAACAGAGGCAGGATGTATCGTTGGCCTACCCTTGGAGCCAACAGCTGTCGGCGGCTCTACCATCACGCCTAAGGTGCCAGCGGACGCTAGCAGCTCTATCGTCGTGCCCCAAGAGCTAAGGGGAGCAGGGTATTATGCCAATGTGCCCCAGGAGCTGCCAGGGGCAAGCCCCTCTACCTAGGAGCTAGGGGCGGGCTCGAAACGGCCTCACTCCGACGAGGTGGAGCAAGGGTCAGGGAGTTCATCCCCCAAACGCATCTGCCACCTGATGGTGCTGAGGTGAGTTGTCAATTCCTTTGTTTTTCTTGTTTTAGCCAGATTTCATCATGACTTATGTTTTTTGTCCCTTGCAGCATTCGCAGGCATCAGAATCCTTTGGTGCTGGCACCGAAGAAGAGCATCGCCCTCCAATCAGGGTGGCGGCCGTCGGCTGGTGTCGTGCACGTTTCAGGCGAGAGCGGCGCCAGTGTCACCACGTCGCTAGTCGGTCAGGCATCGCCCATGGTGGCGCCTGTGCCCTCGGTGGGACAGGTGGACATGGGCATTCTAGGGGCGCCTTCAGAGGCCGTAGAGCAACCAGTGATGGCCATGATACCATTGCCAGCAGTGAGGTGGATAGGGCTACTAACTGCACTTGTGGCACTAACCATGGTGGGTGGTACACGGTCGGTCATGACCCTGCTAATGCAAGTGGAGGTGGTAGCGGCCATGATAGATGGCTCATAGCCGGGTGCAACCGCAGCATTGCCTGAGGCATTGGCATGACCCATGCCATTGGTGGCCCAAGCGACGGTGCTTGCCATGGGTCAAACGAAGAGGGACGCGTCTAAGGGGTCCCTAGGAGTCATGGTGCTAGGAGAGAGGTTTGTGTCCACACCCTTGGAGTCATTATTCATGACGGAGTCAGCATAACCCACATGGGGCATCCTACTGCTCCTTACCCATCTCTCGGTAGTGGCCAAGCCATCTGATCGACTTGTGTGACCCACTAGCATAGGACTTACCTACGGAGATAGAGGATGAGATCATCCTACCTAAGAAATTAGTTAGGCAGATAAGACAGGTGATGAACTTGTAATAAATGGACAAGCTCTTAAATTTTGTTATGGCCAAACAGATTTTTAGCCCTTCTCCCCTTTTTGTATAAAAAGGTTAATGCATTTTAACCCTTTCTGCCATTAAGGCTATAAAGCTCAGGGTTTTGGTGAACAAACTCTTATCAAGCTGGTGAGCAAAAAAGCCGTAGCCACTAGGACATAGGTTTCTTGTAGTTTGACCAGTTTTACTCAGCGTTTGTTTCCACAAACCTTACTTCTAGGTCTCAACATGAGAGAGGGTCAGACACATAGAATGTTTGCTAGGTGGATATACTCTTAGACACGTACTGACTCTTTCCATAGTTAAGACCAAAAAGCTCAGGGTGCGGAAAAAACTCTGATCACGTTGTTGAGCAAAAACTCCATAATCGCTTGGCTTAGATTTCTTATAGTCCGACCAGTTTTACTCAGCATTTGTTTCTGTGACCCTTGTTTCTAGGTCTTAACATGAAAAAGGGTCGGGCATATAGAATGTCTCCTGGATAAATATGCTCTTATCGGCCCCAGAGTGAGGCCCGACCCCCAACCATTGCTAGGGTCAGGTGTCACTAAATATCGAGGAGTTAATAGCAAAACAGATAAGAGAAAGTGTGCATATATTAAGGGTAAAAGCAATGTAGCTTGTCGATGTTCCAGGCATTGACGAAGACTTCACCATTGATGGACTTGAGCTTATAGGTGCCTCATCGGAGGACCTCAGCGATAACTTATGGTGCCTCCTACGGCGGAGAGAGCTTGTGGTGGTTCTTGTTGCTCTGGACGAGGCAGAGCACTAGGTCCCCGATGTTGAAGGCCTGATCTTGCACTCGACACCTGTGGTACCAGTGCAACGCTTGTTGGTACTTGGCCAAGCGGAGGAGGGAAACATCGCGTGCTTCATCTAGCTAGGCTCCTTCCTATGTCCCCCTTCTTGGAGATTCCAGACATGAAATGCTTCAAGAGGACACAATCCTTGTATAGGTGCTCAATGGGGAAAGCATGATTCAGGCATGGCCCTTTGAGTAGCTTCTCGAAGTGGTTTGGGGTACCCTCGATGGGCTTCTGACCCCTTGTAGTCGGTGGTGGCCATGAGTGAGCCTTGGTGCTGCTTCTTGTTCTTCTTGTTGGGACAATTGGAGGCGCCTTCATCGGCATCCTTGTCCCGCTTTGTCCTACCTTTGAGACGGTCAAAAATCACCCCAATTGGCTCCTCGCCCGAGGCATGGCTGGTGGTGATGTCAAGGAGCTCCTTGGTGGTTCACGGGCCCTTACATCCTAGCTTATGAACTAGGGACTCATAGGTGGTCCCAGACAAAAAAGCACCTATGACGTCGGCATCGGTGACGTTGGGCAACTCGTTGTACTGCTGGGAGAAGCATCGGATGTACCTACAAAGAGATTCCTCGGACTTCTATTGATAGTTTTTGAGATCACATGGGTTCCCAGGATGCATGTTTGTGCCCTGGAAATTTCCCACGAAGATCTTTTAGGTCCGCCCAACTTGGATTCTATTGGGCGGAAGGTGTTCTAACCACGTTCACACTGAATCGGCCAGGAACAATGGAAGGTTGTTGATAATCAAATCATCATTATATGTCCATTGGCTTGGCAAGCAAGCCAATAATCCTTGAGCCATAGTCCGGGGTTTCTTTCTTCAGAATATTTTGGGATGTTGGTCTGCGGTCGGTACCGTTGTGGGAAGACGACGTTGAGGATGTGTTGGCCAAAGGCCTGAGGTCCTGGCAAGTTAGGGGTCAGGCTTTTATCCTTGCCACTATTGTAGTGTCCACCATGACAAGGGTGGTAGCCGTGGCTTGCCCCCTCCCTCGCATCGCCATGGGTACATCTATGGGCGTAGAGGGTGTCGCATGTGTCATGGTGAAGGCCGAGACACTCATGTACTAGGACCTCGGTGCGCGGCCTGCCACCTTGCCACGCCAGTTGGACTAACACGCCCATGTTGGGTCACTCTAAGGGCACACGCTGGCTGGCATTGAGGTCATGTCATTGGGATAGCGAGCTCTCAGCCTGTTATGCTGCCGCACGCTTGAGTAGCATGCGAATCTCATGATGGGCCCAACAATCCTCGAGCATTGTGGGCCTCGAAAGCCTTTGGAGTAAGGCCACTATGGTGGTGATGTTCTGGCTTGCCCAGGTGAAGTGTGGGAGGGCTTCATCGTCCTCGATGATCCTCTAGTTCACATCACAAGCCATGGCACGTGCATGCCCACCATCTCTATGGCGCTCGATCTCTCGCTCAAGCTCCGTGTGTTCCTACTAGAGCTAGAATCGTGCTTCCTCGAGCTCTTGGTGCTGGGCCTTTAGCTACTCTACCCAAAGGCGAGGTAGGGCCCCTTCATCCCTCTCAACCTCGTTGTTAAAGTAATTCATTGGGGTAGCCTCTCCCTCATGGATGCTTTTGACATGTCCCTTAGGGCTACCTAGCAAGAAACATTCACGAGAGGGGTGATGGCTCCCCCTGTTGGAGTCAGAGCTAGAGGGCGACTCCAATTCTCCTGTGAGGAGGTCATGGAAAGATTCAGTGAAATATTTGGTCATCCCTAAAACTCATCGTTCGTAGGGGATGGGGGCATGCGTTGCACCACAAGGTGGTCAATGGTCCCTATAGCGTGGCACAGACTGAACAGGAGCATTGTCGGGGTACTCTCGATGAGGTATTCTGGGGAGAGCTTCTCTCCTCTAGCAAGCTGCATCATGACGTTGGCGAACGAGAAGGTCCTCCTAGGATGGTCATGGTCCCAGGAAGGCACCAAGCTAGCCCTCTAGCCTCTCATAATTGAAGCCGAAGAGCTGGTCGCTCTTAGGGGCACCGGCCTCTAGTACATGTAGCTATAGCTTCTCAAGCGCCTCAGCGATCACGTCGAGGCCGGTGGGGTAGAGAGGTTGGACTATGGCGGGAGCCTTCTCTAACTCTCCCTCCATCATGACGATGAAGTCTAGGATCCTGAAGCGCACATGTGCGCCCGTGACCCAGCTGACACTGTGACTAGCCATCCAAGACGTGGTGAGGACATCGAGACCCGCAAAAGGCCCCTACCTGGCGCGCCAACTGTCGGTGTTTCAAGTTACCACTAATGAGTAAATTTCTAGTATTGCGTGTCTGGCTCGGATGGTGTGCTTAGAGGACACAAGGTTTATAATAGTTTGGGCAAAAAGTCCCTACGTGTAGTTCGTCGCTGCTGCTTGTGTTACTAGCACTGAAAGTTTATAGTAGGGGTTACAAATCGGTGAGAAAGGGAAAGGATCCCAAGTCTCTGGTGAAAGGAATGAACGTGTTCTGAGAGCTCGATCATTGCTTAGCCATGTGCTTGTGTCGTGCTCTTGTGTTTTTATCTCATGGTTTAGTCTTGTGCAGATCTAGATCGATCAGGTTTTCATGGGTCGATCTCTTTAATGGGGTGCCCTGCTTTCCCTTTTATAGGCCAAGGGAAAGCGTGGGTTACGACAGAGGAAAAGGAGAAGAACCAGCAAAACAAGAAGGCCTTTAGGATGGCCAGGTCCTTCTTCTTCATGTGGGTCCCACCAATCCTATAGATGTCAACAAGGACGGCTCCACGTCGTGGCCCTATTCATCACTAACGCCATGCATAGGCGTCATCTCCCGGTCATGGTGCTCCATTTTGTCCTGGTGGGTGTCGTGGTTAACTGATGCGCCTGTTATTGTTTGTATGAGGGTTAGGCAGAACAACACCAGCACACCCGATGCTATTCTTGATGTGAATCCTCAGCTATGACCTGTCATGGCCATGTGTTACATCGAGTTATGCCAATCTCTTCCCGGTGTCAAAGCTTTGACCCAGGCCTATATGCTTGGACCTAGAGTGGTTGGCAATGGTATGGGTCACCGTTGGGGGATGTAGAGGATGAACCCAAGGGGGCATGTGAGATGGAGCCTATCGCCTTAGGGTCAGGTGAGACGGAGCCCACCCCCAGAGGTCGAGCAAGGCAGAGCCCACGCACCTATGGGTCGGCGAGAAGGAACCCATGACCTCAGGGTCAGATGAGGTGGAACCCACCCCCAGAGGTCAGGCGAGGTGGAGCCCACACACCTGGGGGTTGGGCGAGACAGAGCCCACACCCAAGGGGTCAGGCGAGACGGAGCCTACACCCAATGGGTCTAACGAGACAGAGAACGCGGCCTCAAGGTCGAGCGAGGCAGAGCACGCATCCAAGGTGTCGGGCGAGCTAGAGATCATAGCCTCAAGGTTAGGTGAGGTGGATCCCGCTCCTAGAGGTCTGGCGGGACAGAGATCATGATCTCACGGTCGAGGGAGGTGGAGCCCTCCCCTAGAGGTCGGGCGAGGTGGAGCCCGTGCACTTAGGGGCCGGTTGGAGCCATAGTCGTGCTCTTGACTGCTCAAATGAATCAATGTTGATGACTATTAGCTCCACCTCTTTGGGTACCCTAGTATTAGTTCCCAACACTTTGGTTACTATAACTTGGTGATTGTATGTTTCTTGTACTATAGAAAAGATACGCACCTACTCAGTAAAGATCAACTAGAGGAAAGTTATACATTTACTTGGTCAACGAATGTTAAACTTATCATACATCTTGCGTATAACCATGCTCATGCGTATGCAATTGATCATATCATCTCATCTCGTATGCATTCATGATACTCATTTGTGCATATGCATGCAACAGGTTCCCCAAAAGGAGTGACTCTACTCAAGTTCGAACTCGAGCATCAGGAGGAGCAATAGGCAGCCTAGGAGTAGGAGGTTGAGGCGGAAGGAGTCAATGTGGAAGATCTTCCTAGGTGTCCTGACCACCAACCTTCCTTGTTCTTGAAAGGCAAGCACCAGAGCATTATAAGCCTCCTATGTTTTTACAAATATCACTTGAATCCTTTATGTTTGATGCATTAGGTTATAGAAGTTGATTGGAAACACTTGTTGCATATATTTTCCTTGTCCAGACAAATATATCTTGAATCATTTATAGGTCTAGGATCAAATATATGCTTAGCTATGCTTAGTCCAGTAGAAGTTGGGTGATTTCCTATCACTTGTAAGATATAGGTAGATATCTGATCATGGTTGGCTATAATTGCTATCGTGGAAATAACCATGTGTTGATGAATAAAAAGGAGACTAGGCAGTATTGTCATAGAGAAGCAACAAGGCATGGAGGTCTTGGTGCCTATCTATCTCCGTCTATGTCGGTTAAGGACTGATTTGTTGTATGTCCTCATGTCATGTTGAACACATGCTAGCACTTAGTTGGCCGGATAAGTCATTCCGACCACGAAGCCGAGTAGTTCAAGTCAGGCCGGGACCTGGTAAGTGAAAGGGCACACACTGGAGGCAGTAAGGATGTGCAGGGAGCTAGTGGCATGAGTCCAAGGGTAGGCTAGACCTGAACTTCCTAGCAGACTGGTAGTATCCCTAAGGGTGCGGTGCAGATCAGACCTGTGATTGTACCTAAATTGTACCAAAGGTGACACGACATGACCCCGATGGGGGAAGTATGGGTTTGTGTTAGGAATAACTCCCCAGCTCTAAGGGTGCAGTGCTGATCGGACCTGTGATTGTACCTCAATTGTACCAAAGGTGACACAACGTGACCCCGATGGGGGAAGTATGGGTTTGTGTTAGGAATAACTCCCCAGCTGTTTGTAATCGATTCGAGTCGTTGTCTCTCCCGAATAGTGAGAACTTGACTAAGTAGCGGCAACGTAGCATTAATTGATGGAACTTGATGGTTATGATGATGCTCAATTTAATACACCGGATATGGTTACTAATGCTTGATGAGCTTAATCACATGATTGCTCTAGTACAGGTGCAAATCTAGAGATGCTTAATTGAATAGGTATTCAAATTGATGCTAGATGTATTAAATCTCCAAGTTATGTTACTTAAGCTTTTATGTAAAATGTCATCAAGCTAACTCCACCGATAAAGCCTCGCATACTCCTTGGTGTCATATTATTTTTGGTTTATGATGGATAAGTCTAGCTGAGTATATTCTCGTACTCAGGGTTTATTCCCTCTTGTTGCAGATGATATGATGCATCATGGGTACTGTAAGAACTGCCTTCATCCTACCGTGGATGAGGACTAAACCATGGGGCATGGTACTCCTAATATATCCTCTCTGTTCTACTTTTTGCTAGAAATGACCATGGTACTGACATGTATTTGAACTAAGTGTGATGTGTATGTCAAACTACTTTGCTTTCGCTATTTAAACCTGGTTTGTAATAACTATGTGAACTCTGATGTTTGTGAGATATTTGTGAACTATTTGTGAACTATGATGTAACATGTGACTGGTTATGTTGAATCATGTACGATCTTGGTTTGTATATTGGTTTGTTTGAGATCCTTCATGATTTCATCAGACTACCGGGTTTATATGGTCTCAAGTATGATAGTTTGATCACTTCAGTGATTGCTATTGTACTTGTGCTCTTATAAATTGGATGGTTCTGTTACAATGACTATACTCACTTCACGTGGGTGTTCTTTGTGTATGACAAGAGTGAAGTACAAGGGAAGGTGAAGACCTTCATTAGAAGAGCACAAAGGGAATTCAGGCTACCTATCAAGAAAGTGCGAAGTGACAATGGCTCCGAATTCTGCAACACCAATGTTGAAGAGTTCCTTCATGATGAGGGCATCAAGCATGAGTTCTTGACTCCATGCACCCCTCAACAAAATGGGGTGGTTGAAAGGAAGAATCAGACTCTCATTGACATGGCAAGAACAATGCTTGATGAATACAAGACTCCAGACAACTATTGGGCCAAAGCAATCAAGACCGCTTGCCATGCTATCAACTGCCTCTATCTTCACAAGTACTACAAGAAGACTTCATATGAGCTTCTAAACGGTAACAAACCTAAGGTGTCATACTTTAGAGTATTTGGGTGAAAATGTTTCATTCTTAATAAGAAGCCCTAAAGCTCTAAGTTCGCACCTAAAGTTGATGAAGGTTTTCTTCTTGGCTATGGTTCAAACGAGCACACCTATCAGGTTTTCAATAAATCCACTAGAAGAATTGAAATCATGGTAGACACGACGTTTGATGAGTCTAACGGCTCTCAAGTGGAACAAGTTGATCTAGATGTTGTATGTAAAGAAGAGCCGCCTTGTGAAGCTATCAAGCAATTGGCCATAGGTGATGTAAGACCAGTTGAAGCTACTGAAGAAGATGATTCCCAACTCCAAGCTTCAACACCACTACATGGATTTGTATACAATGACTTATGATACGAATATGAATCTGACAAAAATTTTAAATTAATATCATTTGAATCTACTTTTTAATGAACTTATTTAGAAATACAAAGGTTGCTAATATTTCTACAAACCTACTCCCTCTGTCCTAAATAATTTTAGTATAGTGATAAGTCAAACGATCTTAAATTCAATCAAACTTATATAGAAGGTAGAACAGTAATTTTAGTGCCTTAACTATCATCTTAGACTCAATTTCGTCCATAAACTTTTAATGACCATTTCGATCTTCAAATTTTACTTTTGGTCTTGATTTCATGTCAACTCCCAAGACCATCAAAGTGATCATTTAGTACGCGATAATATGTTGATGAATTAGAACAATAGGTATCTATTTTTAGGGTCAAGTTCAACTAATAATTGATTATGAATAAAAATAATATGTTTTTGTATGTAAGCTAAAAACAATATTCAATTAATGAAATGAAAAAAATAAAATCATAATTGAGCACACATGAATAATTTAAAATGTTAAAAATCGTATAATAAAAAAATATAATTAAATTATTTACATTAAATGAATAAGCATACATTACCAAGATGATGTTAACTTCATAAGCTTATATTATAAAAATATATTATTTCCTAACAAAGATGTAGTTAAGTTGTTTATGGAGAGTAAAGACAGACATATGGAAACAATACAATATTAAAATTCTATGCAAAAAAAATGCAAAGTTAATTGTTAGCCACTTTGAAACATGCTAGTGATTGGAGGTAAGTTTAGAAAAGAATTTTAGAAAGTATAAAATAATTAACAAAAATAGATAGTATTGTATACTTGAATCCACCTGCTGCCGCGTTGCTCACTCCGTTTCCCCTTCCCACTTTTAAATTTAATACTCCCATCCGTAAAAAGTATAGAATATTTTAATTTTGTTTGATGTCAAACTTCTCAAAATCTGACTAAATTTGAAGCCAGATAAGTTAATATTTACAAAATAAACCAAATAAATGTATTATCAATGTATAATTCAAGATTGATCAAGAAACTACTTTGGTGTACTTGACATTTATCTACATGTCTTATATAAAGAAGAAATTTAATGCACATAAGTCTGTGTGCATTTTTATTTTTATTCTAAATAGAATTTTTCATTTTTTCCTCAAAAAACTAAAAATCCAAATTACGCGGTATGCACTTTACATTGCATTACATTTCAATAGTCTCCTTCTATGTGAGACTAAAATTTTATATCTGGGCGCGCTAATAAATCAAAGACGAGGTCAGGTGGTACCTTATCTTCTCTGAATCTCCTCTATTGCTGATTCCCCACTCCCTCCCTGCCACGCGCCCCTGGTTCTTTCCCCTCCAATGCCTGCGATGCCCAATCGGACAGGGCCACTTGAGCTCGGCGGTGCCACGGTTCAGGACACCTCCTTCTTCGCACCACCCCATCCACCTCCCTACCTCTCCCCATCCACCTTCACACCACCAAGGGGCAGATCTAGCCATGGGCACGGGGAGTCGATGACTCTGGTGGCAATGCGGCTATTTCAAATGTGGTAGATATGGTTACTAATGGTTGTTAGCTTAATCATGTGATTGCTCTAATACAGGTGCAAAACTAGAGATGCTTAATTGAATAGGTATTCAAATTGATGCTAGAGGTACTAAATCTCTAAGTTATATTTCTTAAGCTTTTATGCAAAATGTTGTCTAGCTAACTCCTCCTTTAAAGCCTTGCATACCCCTTGGTGTCTTATTATTATGGTTTATGATGGGTAAGTCTAGCTGAGTACCTTCTCGTACTCAGGGTTTATTCCCATTTATTGCAGATGACGTGATGTACCATGGTTACTTCAAGCATTTCATAACTCCTGCAGTTGATGGAGAGTAAGACCAAGGGCATGGTCATTCTATATCATCTCATCTATGTGCTTTTGTTGGAGATGATCCTAAACTGGCGATGTATTTGAACTATCTTGATGTTGTTTCAAAACTATATTGCTTCTGCTACTTCTAAATTTTAGTTGTAATAACTTTGTTGAAACTCTAATGTATGTGAACTATTTATGAACCTGTTGTAACATGTGACTGGTTGTGTTGAATCATGTACAATCTTGGTTTGTACATTGGTTGTTTGAGATCCTTCTTGATTTCATCGGACTACCGGGTTTATAGGGGTTCAAGTATGACAGTTTGATCACTATGGAGATTGCTATTGTACTTGTGCTCTTATAAATTAGATGGTTTTGTTACAGCTGGCATCAGAGCAAGGTTCAACATTAAACTTGTCATATGTGTATTTAAAACAAAGGTTTTTTTATAAAAGTATAAAGTATGCTAGTGGTCATCTCCTTTATGCCAGTTAAGGACTATTAGGTCGCTATTTAAGTACTAACATGGGATGGGTTTTTACTTTTGTTGTCCGTATGGTGTGCTATTGTATGGATGCAATTCACTTGAGTGGTAATGTATGGATCGAATGCCTCTACGCCCAGGTAAGAAGGTAAGTTGATGAGTGGCTTGACCGCAAGATGTGAGCGTGCGGTCGGGGAGAGCTAGCTTTAATACGGCTGTATATGCATGATTGCATGTGTGTATGGTGCGTATTTAATTATGGGTAATAAATTGTCATTAGGTAGCTTTGATACAGAAATATATGTGACAGAACCGCCCAATTTATACAAGATCAAGTACGGCTGTCCCCGCTAACACGTTGACACGTGCATACTTTCACTTATATAAACCCGGTAGTCTGCCGAGTGTCCCGAAATACCTCGGTAAATCAACATCACAACCAAGATCGCGTGATTAAGCAAATACACATCACATACACAGAGTCATAGCAGAAATAATATTACAAAGGAGTTCACAAATAATAGTACAAGTTTGGGTTTCAAAACCGATTAGTAAAAACAACATAGCTTTCAAATAATTACATTAATATAAGTTCCAAATACATTGCTAGCATAAGTGACATCCTCAGATAAAAGCATATAGATGAGAGATAACATAGAGTCACCGAGCCCACCGGCAGTTATCCACCATCTTCAGTAGGCCAAAACCTCACCTGCAACATGGTGGGTAAACCCTGAGTACTCGAATGTACTTAGCTAGACTTACCCATCATAAACCAGAAATAAATTGACTCCTTGCAAGGCTTTATAAGTGGAGGTAGCTTGACAATATTTTGCATAAAAAGCGATTAACTTAGTTATACAATTATAATTCTGTCATCAAGTTTATTATAACTATCCATCTCTAGATTAGCAACTATCCTATGCCAAACATGTGGTATATCTTTTAATAGCATACAATAGTAACCATAGTAGGTGTATTAATTCCATGTTTATCCGAACCATTACATTCCATAATACAATTACTATGATGTTGGAGCTAGCCAAGTTTCTCACTATCCGAGAGAGACGGTGATTCGAATCGATTTCAACCAGCTGGGAATTTATTCCTAACACAAACCTAGGCATACCACGCGAAGGCAGCCTTAGGTCACCTTTGGTACAACTCAAGTACACATTTCGCGGGTTCGCCCAGCGCCGCACAATCAGGGACAACCAACTGCCAGGACGTTCAGGCCCAGCCTACCCTTGGGCTCATGTCTGGCTCCCTGCACATCCTTACTACCATCTAGAGTGCGCACTCTTACAGAGCGGGGCCCATCCTGAGTTGAGCTACTCAGCTTCGCGGTAAGAATGAGTTATCCGGCCAACTAAGTGATAGGCATGCGTTTAATCTTATCAGAAGTGCCAACAACGGTACGGTCCTTAATCGGCACAGACAGAATCACATGAGTCAACCTGCCATAGACTCTGTCCAGCCTCCATTTACATTATCCCATGGTTCTTTTCCATGATAGCAAATATAGCCAACCGTGCTTTGGTATCCACCTATATCTCACAGGTGACAGGAAATCACCCGACTTCTACCAGTCTAAGCATGGCTAAGCATATATTCGATCCTGGACCTACACAGGGTTAAGGTGTACATATCTAGACAAGGTAGTTCCATACATCAAGTGTTTCCAGACAACTCCTATAACCTAATGCATCAATCATAAAGGATTCAAGTATTATTTTGTAAAACACTAGGAGACTTATAATGCTCTGGGGCTTGCCTAGACTCCAACACTAGGTCAGTGTTTGTTAGATGACACTCGCTTGGTGAGCATCTCTAGTTTAGACATGTACTCCAGGGGTCCTTCCATCTTCGGGATAGGTCCACCATACACTGTCTTTGGGTTCGGTTCCAACCTCACGTCCTTCACGTGGTTCATCTAGCGTACCTAGATGAGATGCAAGATGCAAGTGCATGAATAGGAAGAATGGTAATATGAGATGCAACACATAATAGCATTCAAGGTAAACATAAGATCATGCAAGACATAGGCACCTAGAGTTATTTAACTAGATATCACACAACCTATTATAGAGGAATAGCAAGCATATTAGGTATTGCACACAAGTGAACATAAGTTCAGATACTGCACACAATCATCGATGAAGAACTAACCAACATGTTAAGCCAAGCAAGAGCAAGCTAAAGGAATCACCTAGCACATGTATAGAAATCTGGACAGTAGCATAGCAGTCACTTGTTTTAATCATAACTAGAGATCTAGACATCCAAAGAAGGTGATCCTAGACTTTCTGGAAAGTGAATTAAATTATCTAAAACATGTTTATTATCATCACAAGGTGATTCCACAACTAACAAGGTCAATCAAGCATAATTGATCACCTCTATCCAGACTTGGATAGATTCTGCCATGCACCTTCACAAACTTATAACTGGAGTTGTACTAATCTATAAGACTTGAAACAAGACAATATGGAAATACTATGAAATTTTCTACAATTCATATTTAAGCATCCTAGCATGATTCCCAAGTTAAAAGGGTCAAACAGTCACATTTATCAAATCTGGTCCAGAAATTCCAGAGAACTACAATTTCCGAAAACCAACTTAGAACAGTCATAACTCACAAACTATGCCAAATGCCATGGAAATTTAACACAAGCTAGTTAAGTGAGTTATATACAACTTTCTTATTATCATATTAAGATGATTGTATAGCTAACAAGGTCAATTAATCCAATGAATGAATCTCTATCTAAAACATGGAAAGAAACTGATATGCCACTTCAAACAGCTATAACTAGAGTTCGACAAGTCCAATAAAAGTGGTTCTAGACTTTTTAGAAATCTTAGAAAACTTTAAACAACTTTGTTGTAGATACCTAAAGCTAATTCTACTATTAAGAAGGCCCCACAATACCAACAAGGCAATCCTGTCTGGGTTTGGGTAGAAACAGCCATAGAGATTTAAGCAAGTATAACTCAAGATCTACTTAACCAAAAATCATGATATTTAGGTTTTTGAAAATCTTCATAAAAGTACTACAACTCATGTATTTTCATCAAGTCATGATTCATAACTTAACTGAGCCAATTAATTCAATCATGCAGACCTATTCAGAATAGGGGCAAGGCAACACAGGGCATTTATTATTTTTATAACTCTTAAACCATCAAACCTAAACTCCTGGAATTTTTACCAGATATCAACCATCACATTATTAGCACTACATAAAAATTTCACATTTATTGGAGCACAACAACTACAGTTTTGAAAAAGACAAGACACAACTATTATTAAGAACCTAACTGCACAAATTGATTTTCACAGAAAAAACTTTAAACTAAATCATGCTATATTATAGATCTAGTACATAGATAATTTTACAAGGATTCCAAAAAGTCCTCATTTACTATTTTACGTTTTTTCTACTAATTACTATGAATTTTCAAAACTGATTATTCGAATCTGCAAAAAATCAAAGAAAAGACATGTAAATCTTGTGTCGGAGACCCTGAAGTTAACACAAATCAAACTCCAGCGAAGAGATCCTCATGAGCACTATTCAAACGAGTCACAGCTACTTCACTTAACCCCCTCCCTTCTTCCTTATTCGAGCGCGAGGCCCCTGCTCGCAAGCTGGAGTAGAGGAGGCCGGAGCTTGGCCCTATTTCCGGCAGTCCGACGACGGTGACAGCAAGGGCGGGGCTGCGAGGTCACCCTGAGACCTGCGCGCAGTAGCGGGTGTCCACGGCCTGACCCACGGTGGCCCGGGGGCGGCAGGCCATGAGCGCCAGCGTCAGACTGCCATGGAACCCGGTCGCGATGAACTGTGCAGGCGAGGGCGAGCACTGGGGCTTGGCCAGCTGGCTATGAAGGAGGGCCGTGGCCACGCCGTGGCCCTGGCTCGGCCAGTCATGGGCAGCAGCAGCCCGGCCGTAGCCTGCGTGAGTGGCAGCGAGAGCTGACCGGCAGCATTAATGGCGGTCGCGTCCTGGAGCGCGTGCGCAACGCCAGAGAGCGAGGGAGGGAGCGAAAAAGCGAGTGGGCGAAGGCGTGGGGTAGCTCTGGCATGCATTATGGAGGAGCAGGGCACGAGGCAGTGCATGGCACTGAGGTGGGATGCACATCGGCCATGGCAGGGCGCACCCCGGTGCATGGCGGCCACACAGGCAAACTGTTGAGCACTTGGCGAGCGCCGGAGTGGACATGGTGGGGAGCCGATTTGGGCTGCTTTCGGGCCAAATCAGACAGTGGGCCAAAAATGAAGTTTGCTCAACTCTAATTACTCTCCAACTTTGATTAAGGCTGCATGAATATTAGAGCTCTTCATCAATGGGTAATTAAGCCACAAACTGCTAGTGTCAGCGTATTGACAGCGACAAGCAAACATTCAAATTGATGGTTAAAACGAGGTCAAACCGGTGCCATCTTTTTACATGCTCTTCTCCATGAACTTAGCTCCAACTTTTATTTTGGGGTCAAGTCAAGTTGGTTAACGGAATTTGGAGAACGCGGAATGCCAACGTCATTGCTTAGTGAAACTCCAGACAGAATATTTTTGGACTCTAAAAACAGCAACAGATTCCAAGTTTAAGCCTCAGTTTGACTTAGTTCCAAGTTGATCTAGCTCTTGGTCCAAAAACAAAGTTTGTTCCACTCCACTCGAACTTCAACTTTTATTAAAGGTCAAACTTCATATCTAGTACATGAACCAATTCTTCATCTTGGTCAAAGCTGCATCTTGTTAACCCTGGAATTAGGGTTTTCGACCAATTGAGATCTTTTCTTGATATTTGCTCAACACGAACCCTTCATAACTTTTGTTCATGAGTGTAAGTAGAGTTGTTTGAGTGAGGTTGCAATGTTTGTTTGATGACCTACCATTCCATTCACTTAATAAAGCAATCCAAGAAAGATTATAACTTATCATTTCATGTGACTTCTTGATTCCAAACTCCATGAAACTTTTCCAATCATCCATGTGGGTGGAAATTGATGTGAGGCACATGAAAGAAGCACCTTCAACATTACTTAGGTATATATTTGAAAAGGGCCAATATGCAAGCAAAGGTGTGTTGCCCAAGTTTAAGTTGGAGCTCACTCTTGTAGATTTGATCTTGACACCTTCATCACCACTTAACATGTCATGTTTGAGCTCAAACCCATTGCTTAATGGGTGACAAACACCTGGGGTGTTACAATATATATATTGGGATATATATATGGAAGTATTTAGTTTTACCGCTCTCATATATTCAACCTAGAGCCCAGATTACATTCTTGTACATTTAATTGTTGGGATGGGCTGAAATGAATCTTCTGCAGGTACACTAACAATGAAATGCGTAGCTCATTTAGTTATCATTATATTGAGAGAACGTATGTATGCCACCGCGTATAGCATTAAGGATTTAATTTTTCCTAAGTTTGCGAGGACATATGGAATATGCATGCATCATGATAAATCATTCATTCAAATCATTACATTGTTCCTCCCCTTATAAGTTTTAGATTATGTTATGTAACCCTTTTCTATGATCGCGTTGTCTCACAAGAGTTATACCATTTTGATACAGATGGCAGCCCTAGGAGCCCCTGTTGCAAACGACACCTTTTTGGCACTGTTTGGAACTCCCACCCTACTATGGAGGGTACTACACTCTATTGGGTATGCTGAACCGCCTCGCTACTTTTGGAGCAAAGTGGTAACTGAGGGACAACAATGGTATGACGTACGGGTGACTGTCCCAGCCCATGCTGATCACCCATAGTGGCAAGGCTGGAGTGTGGAGTCAGATGGGCACACACCTTGGGAGGGTGCCCAAGTTGAAGCTTTTGAGGTCCTCAGTGAGATATGTTAGTAGTTTGGGGATGAGCTTGTCAACGGTCCTGTCAGATCCTTTCCTCGAGTGGACCCATCACAAACCGCTTGGACCCAACCAGGTGGTAATCTTTGGTAAGAGACTAGGATGAAATAGCAGGAAGTAGTAATGCTGGCACGAGTGCCATGTATGCAGTTATGAAGATGTTTTACTCTCGCTAGGATAGCTACATCAGCTTTATGCAAGAGCTCTAAGGAGCACAGGCTGCACAACGCAGGATGCGAGTATGTGTGCATAGGCACCAAAGGGTAGTTAGAGTAGCTCAGAATGAGAAAGGTAATTATATGACAGCTTTGGAAGCTCATCAGGAGCAGTTTGTCCATGCTATTGCTAAGAGGGATGCAGCCATCACAGAGGTTTAGGGGATTCTTGCGAAGAGAGACAAGGCTATTCATCTTGCTGAGTCTAGGGAGGCTGCCCGAATCAGGACTGTGTTTTAGGCTGCTAGGCATGCAATGGAGTTTGATCGTAGAGAGCAGGAATTTATATGCCAGGTTGAGGAGCTTCAGCAGGATGTTCATCATCTCAACAACATGGTGAAACCAATTCTTCCTCCAGATGCTCCAGCGGTGGAAGAAGATCCTAATGTGTTGATTGCTGAGGACGATGGCATGGAGGTGGACGTCGAGGCTAAGCCTAAAGATGAGGAGATCAAGCCTTTTGAGGATGACCACAGTGATGGTGTGTCGAACATCAATAGTGACCACCCTGAGGAGTAGCTTAGCTTTAGTATCTAGCTAGATGTGTTAGCTCTCTATCTTCGATCATTTATGTAATGAACTTGTAATTTAGGTTTTGATCTCATGATGTACCCTTTGATGTGCTCTTGAAACCTTGCACATAATCCATGTTGTGGGTGCACTTTTAATGAATGATCGTTGTGTTGGCAAGCAATTTGGCATATACAGAATGCTCTGCGAATGACATTAAGTAATATAATTGGTGATGTTATGGTTGTGGAAATGAATTATTATGCCTCTGTTTTATTGTATGAATTTAAATTCTCTCCAGTAAATTTAGTTTGGCATAATTATACAATTCTTCTACAATTTTCCGACATCATCAATAATTGCTTATTGTTGCAATTCTGCAGATGCCTCGAACCCATTCTGGAGCCGGTGGGAACAATGGGAACGATGGTGCCAAGGGTAGTTGCTTGAATGGTCATGGCAATGAAGATTTGCCACCACCGCCCCCACCCACTCTAGCAGAGTTGATGGCTATGCTCGCTAAAGGGCAACATGCTATGGGCAAGGCTATGTGCACCATGGCGCAACAAGTTGCCTATGGTAGACATTAGCGCCAGGGTGTAGAGCCAAACCAATACAGTGATTTCAAGGTGTTCCTAGATACCAAGCCGCCTATTTTCAAGGAGGCTGAAGAACCACTCCAAGTAGAGGAATGACTAAACACACTTGAATAAAAGTTTCATTTGTTGAGGTTGACTGAGCCAATGAAAACTGAGTATACATCCCACCAGCTGCAAGGGCCTACAGGCATTTGGTGGAGTCATCACCAAGCCACCCTACCTGAGAATGCTCACATTACCTTTAACTAGTTTAAGGCTACTTTCTAGGGACACTATATTCCTCTAGGTCTTATAAGTATCAAGCATACTAAGTTTATGAAGCTAACACAAGGTACCAAGAGCTTGACTAAATATCTACATGCTTTCAACAACTTGTCAAGATACACCATAGAATTTGTTGATGCTGAGGTGAAGAAAATTGCTAGTTTCAAGCAGGGGCTTGGTCCCAAGCTGATGAAGACCCTTGCTAATAACAAGTCTGCCACTTTCAATGAATTTGTCAGTGATGCCTTAACTCAAGACAATCAAAACAACATTTATGCTGCATCCAAGAATCGGAAGAGAGCCTTTGAAGCAGGTGCTTCTCAGTCAAAAGCTCTAGTTACTGTGAGACCTTAGTTTCACCCACTTGCTCCCAAGTTTAGGCCACCCTAGAAAAAGGTGCAAACTGTTTAGAACCAGAAGGTGTATTGCAAGGCCTTTCTGTTGCTCTACCAAAGGGCGGCATGGGATAGGGAAGTTCCAGTGTTCCACCCAGCAACCTGTCATGTTGGAACTGCAACAAGCTTGGCCATTGGGCAAGAAATTGCCCCTATCCCAAAAGCAACAACCAGAAGCAGGGTAATTCCAATGTACGTCAAGGACATGTGCAGTATACCACTATTGAAGAAATTCCTATCGGTGAAGTTGTTACTACGGGTACGTTTCTTGTGAACCAACATCCCATAGTTGTTTTGTTTGATTCTAGGGCATCACATTCATTTATGAGTCAAACATTTGTATCCAAGCATAATCAGAGGGTAGTTACAATAGATAAGGGTTGTTACTGCATAAGTGCAGCTAGAAATCAAATTTCCACCAACCAAATAGTTAGAGATGTGTGCATCTCAATAAGCAACCAAGGGTATACCGTAAATCTTTTAGTGTTGCCTAGGTTGGGGATAGATGTAATCCTGGGAATGAAATGGATAAGTGGTCGTGGAGTTCTTATTGATACTTCCACTCAAGTGGTTATGTTGAGGGAACCTGACAATAAGAATGCTTTCTTAGTACCACTTCCCAGAGATTTTTACATCCAAAATGTAGCTAATGCTATCTAGCCCATGACTATTGCTGATATTCCGGTGGTGTGTGAATTCCCAGACATGTTTCTAGATGAGTTGGCTGGGTTACCGCCTGATAGAGATGTAGAGTTCAAGATTGAATTATTACCAGGCACAACACCAATCTCGCAAAGGCCTTATAGGTTGCCACCCAATGAATTAGCTGAGCTCAAAGTGCAATTGTAGGAGCTTCTTGAAAAAGGTCTCATTCGACCCAGCTCATCACCGTGGGGTTGTCCTACCATATTCATGAAAAAGAAGGATAAATCTTTGCGGATGTGTGTGGACTACCTACCGCTTAATGCGGTAATGATCAAGAACAAGTATCCTTTGCCTTGAATTGATATCTTGTTTGATCAGTTATCAAAGGCTAAAGTATTCTCCAAGATCAATTTGAGATCGGGTAACCACCAGATTAAGATTAGGCTAGAAGACATACCTAAGACTGCCTTCTCTACTAGGTATGGTCTATATGAGTATCTTGTCATGTCTTTTGGACTGACCAATGCTCTTGCCTATTTCATGTATCTCATGAATTCGGTGTTCATGTCTGAAGTTGATAAATTCGTGGTAGTGTTTATTGATGACATCTCAGTTTATTCTGAGAATGCGAAAGATCATGAAGAACACCTAAGAGTTGTCTTAACAAGGTTCTGAGAACATAAGTTGTATGCTAAGTTTAGCAAATGCGAATTTTGGTTAAAGAAAGTATCATTCCTTGGTCATGTGTTATCTGAATATGGAATTTCGGTAGATCCAGGCAAAGTGCAAGAAGTTATGGATTGGAAGGCCTCGACTTTAGTTCATGAAGTCTAGGTCTCCTTGGATTAGCAAGTTATTACCATCATTTCATTCCAAACTTCTCTAAGATAGTCAAGCCCATGACCAGATTACTTCAGAAAGATGAGAAATTTGTGTGGACTTTGGAGTGTGAAGCTGCTTTTCACACTTTAGGGACTTTGTTGACCACCGCCCCAGTTTTAGCACAACCCAACATAGAAAAACCATTTGATGTGTTTTGCGACGCATCTGGTACTAGTTTAGGGTGTGTGCTCATGCAAGAAGGCCAAGCCATTACCTATGCCTCGTGTCAATTGAGGAAATATGAGGTTAATTACCCACCTCATGATTTAGAGCTAGCCATGGTTGTTCATGCTCTGGAGATTTGGAGGCACTATTTGCTTGGCAATGTGGGTCACATTTATACTGATCACAAGAGCCTCAAGTACATCTTCACGCAACCAGAGTTGAACATGAGACAAACAAGGTGGTTAGAGCTAATTAAGGATTACAACCTAGAGGTGCATTATCATTCAGGCAAGGCAAATGTAGATGTAGATGCTTTGAGCCAAAAGTATCATAGCAAACCATTGCTGGAAGATGGCTTCAATCGACTGCATTGTGTAGTTTTACATAATCTCACTATCAGTTGCTCTCTTGAAGCTAAGGTCATGGAACTCCAAAAGACCGATGTGGGTATATTTCATATAAAGAGAAAGATGGAAGAAGAAGAGATTAAACATTTTAGATTAGATGAGAGAGGTATACTTTGGTTTAAGGATAGACTTGTTGTACCTAATGATAGATAACTTAGAAACCAAATCTTAGATGAAGCACACTCTTCTAAATTGTCCATTCATCCTGGTAGTAGCAAGATGTACCAGGAATTGAAGACCCGATTTTGGTGGATAAAGATGAAGAAAGAGATTGCTGCATATGTGGCTAGATGTGATACTTGCTGCCGAGTCAAAGCCGTTCATTTGAAACTAGTAGGGCTACTCCAACCACTGCCTGTTCCAGGTTGGAAATGGGAAGAAATCAACATGGACTTCATTGTTGGTCTTCCAACCACCCAGAAAGGTAACGATTCCATCTGGGTAATTATGGACCGTCTGACGAAGTATGCACATTTCATTCTAGTTCAGACAATTTACCACCCACATCAATATGTAGAGCTGTATATCACCCACATAGTGCGATTGCATGGGATACCTAGAACCATTGTGTCTGATAGAGGTCCACAGTTTGTAAATCGTTTTTGGGAACATTTGCATAATTGGTTGGGTACCAAATTGATCCAAAGTTCTACTTATCACCCTCAAACTGCTGGGCAAACAGAGCAAGTAAATTAGATTCTTGAAGACATGTTAAGGGCCTGTGTAATATCTTTAAAGGGTTTGTGGGAGAAATGGCTACCTTTGGCTGAGTTCTCCTATAACAATAGCTATCAAAAAAGCATCAAGATGGCCCCTTTTGAGGCTTTATATGGCCGCAAGTGTAGAACTCCTCTAAATTGGGTTGAGCTAGGCGAAAGAAGGTATTATGGTATTCACTTTGTCAAAGAAGCCGAAGAGCAAGTTTGGATCATTCAACAACATGTAGAAGCTGCACAAGCAAGACAGAAAAGTTATGCGGACAAGAGAAGGAGTCCACTTGTATTTGAAGCTGGTGATTACGTGTACTTGAAAGTATCACCGATGAAAAAGGTACAACAATTTGGTGTGAAGCGAAAGCTGGCACTCGGTATGTAGGCCCATACAAAATTATTGAGCAATGTAGACCAGTCACTTATAGACTCCAACTACCACCAAAGATGAGGGCCATCTTCAATGCTTTCCACGTATCTCAATTGAAAAAATGTCTTCGTGTGCCCGAAGAAGCCATTGAACCCACTAATGTCAAAATCTAGTCTGATTTGACGTATGAAGAAGAACCTATCTGAGTGATAGAAGAAATGGAGAGAGTGACTAGAAGTAAGGTGGTTAAGTTCTATAAAGTGGTGTGGAACAACCATAGTGAGCAAGATGCAATGTGGGAACATGACGAATATCTGCGTGACGCCCCCCACTTTCTACAAGAATTGGTATGTCTTTCCAATCTTGAGACTAGATTTCTATAAGGAGGGAGGGGCTATAACACCCTAGTGTTAAGCATGCATTTGGCATTGGCATTGCATGAGCACAAGTATCATTGAGCATTCATGAGCATGATCATGTCAAATTCTATCTTCAATATCTTGCTTATATCACATGTTATGCCTTTTGAATTTATACCTAGGTTAGGGTTTACAAGTGATCAATGTGTGAAATGCTTGTGGGACCCTAGGTGATGAGGACATGGCACCTTCGGATACGAATAATGATTATAAGGTGCGCTTGTTCCTACATTTGCATAGTGGCTTTGGTTATAATTCACTTGGTTCCACATGTACATGTCACTATTTGATTGTAGGTTCAAATGTGTTTCATAATGGAAGTTCATCAAAGTTGAACTTTTGGTTCGTCGGCAGCCCGACAGTGCCTCATTGGGAAGGCCATAACTCATCCATCCGGAGTGCGATCGAGGTCAATGAGCACTTGATGGAAATATTGTTTTATAAGCTTTCAAATAGATCTGGTTCCATCTCAATATCATGTCGGCAAGGCCTCCAAATCGCCAATATATTCTGTCGCTATTTCTACTGGGAGCTACACTGTCGTTATGGGCTTGTTATTCATCCTTGGGACCCTGGCCCAAGTGGGAGCACACCCCAAGGACTTGGAGAACCCACCAAGAAAGCCCTTGGACGTCCTCCTCCTTGGCCACCACCTTAGGAGGCCAGCAAGGACGTCCAAGCCAAGCCAGAGGCCTAGTCCAATCCGAGTTCGAGTCTGCCTCGGCCATCAGGACCAGTCTGTAATAAAACGGACGCCCAGGACGCATCCGAACTCCATTTTTGATGATCCACATATGTATGGAAAGATAATTTGATAAGGAAGCCAATCCAAGTAGTTTCACATCAAAAGCTCTTCGGAATAAACGGGAATCATCGAAACAAGTCAGCGTCCAGAATCTATCAGGGTGCTGCGACACCTTCTTTTGGGCCGTTGGGCCTTGTAACGTGTTGGGACACCTTTAGGACGTGAAGAGGGATCCTTGGACATCTCTTAGGCTATATAATCAGTAGCCACCACCTACATTAGGTTTTGGGTTTTGTTTTAGATCAATCTATTATTGAACAGTCACCGTTATCGGTTTGCAAGACCCCAACTTCGAGTGCTTAATCATTCATCTGTAATTGTCAATTTTAATTGAGTTGCTTTTTATCTTGTTCTTGCTTGTGTTCTTCGATTCGCAGCAGGGATTAGCCTTCTTGGTGAGGTCAACCGGATTGTGACAGGGTTGATAACCAGAGGAGACGTGGTGCTAAGGTTGCAGGGTTCGGGTCTTTGTGATCTAAAACCGTATCGGTGTGTCGCTCTCCGAACAAATCGTTGTTTATCTTGAACCTGACGGAAGATCGGGATCCCCATCTCCATTAAGTGGTAATTAGAGCTAAGGTATACCGTCAGGTTCACTTTTATTCCCTAGTTTGAGAGTTTCTCATTCGTCCTATAGTCCAGTGCCATACTTTTATTTCCTATCCTAGAACCTTCCGCGCCATAGCCTTTGCATATTTCAGTTTCAGAGTTCGCTTTGTTGAGTTTATGTCCTAGGTCAAAGTCTTGTTGCTGGTTTAGATTGTGTTCTTTTCTAGTTTGTGTTGATCCCTTCACCCGCCGCTATTCCGTATCACCATCGGTTTGCATCTTGTGTCCATTAAATCCCTGATTCGAGCAGCTTCCTTAAAACAGTCATAACTTTTGCATCCGAACTCGAAACGGGAAAAATTTTATATCTACCGAGAACGCTAGAAAATTTTAGATCTATTTCATCCCAGCATAGCTGGGTTCGCAAAAATTAGATTTGCGAAATTCGATTAGGAAAATTGAGTTTCTGGGCCCACAAGTTTTGGTATGCTTTTTAGAGCACATCCCTAATTTTCTATAGGCCACATCTTTTATTCAATTGAGCTCAAATTTTTTGTGGTTTATTCTTGTGTGCTCCTTGCTGAGAAAAAAATATCAAAAGAGCAAAAGCAAGAAAAAAAAGATTGGACAAAAAAATAAAAGAAAAAAAATAGTAAAAGAGAATAGAAGATATCGAAAAGGAGCACATAAGGAACACTCAATAGCTCTATTGTTTGTGGTACCTTTTGCCTTGTTCATATCCGTTGCTACCTTTAATACTTGTTTCCTCTCTTGTTTATCACAACTGGTGATAGGAACACGTATAGGCCAGCAACTAGGACAAGTGCTCTGGATATTTATTCAATATTGCTGTCTGTCACTGACTTGTGTGCCACATATACATATTTGTTCTTTTGCGTGCCTCCCAAGCTCCACATATACTTCAGATTGGTACAGAAAAAGACCCTTGCAATCTTGGTGTCACACCCTCATAGGTATCACGTACCAGCCACCGGTTGTACCGTCCACTGCTTTGCGTTGGTAAGAACCTTGTAAGAGCTTGATAAGGTGTTTCCTTTTGCTGTGATCTTGAGAGGCAGCACCACTCCACCTGCGTAGTAGGATTATTAGGGATAACCTTCACTGTTTGTTCCTTGTTTTTGTGTTTACAATGACAGGTTGTTCGTATCCACCGACTTATGATGGTATAGGTGCTGATGAGTACATGGAGTGGGAAATTGCTATCGATAACATATTTGCTACTCGCCTTATGTGTCCAAGGAGGAAGGTAAAAAATGTAGTTAGTGTTTTGCGACATTCTGCTTTATCTTGGTGGGAGTCTTTAGATCCTTCTGATAAGCCTCAAACTTGGAATGATATGAAACTTCTTATGCGAGAAACCTTTGTTAATCCACCTCCTGTTTTGACTTCATATGATGAGGTGCACCATTTAGAGGAAGAGTCTGTTGTTATTCCTCCTGCTATGCCTAACCTTTTGCAGGACAATGTAGAAAAGAGCAAGGATGCCGTGACAGAAAATGAGAAGCTCACAGTCTCATGTGAAAATTCAGAACCATCAACTATTACCCCTGCTAAACATGAGAGCAAAGGTAATGCCCATGATGCTAACCTCACAGAAGGTGAGAGTTCTCTTGATGTGCTGAATTTTTCCACCAATCATGCTATGATAGAGCAAATTTTAGTGGAGCATTCGCTTGATTTACCTTTGTCACAAGATGATTTGCTTGATATTTCTTGTGACGAAGATGACTTGCATGATGATATTTATGTTATACCCATGCAATCATTGAAGAATGATCACGCTAGATGTGTGCTGAAAATGAGCACTTGTGCTGAAAATAGACTTGTTATTCATAATGCTAGTGAAGTTGATGAGCTGAAATTATTGTCTTCTTTAAATACTTTGGGTTACATTGAATTTGATGTTCCATGTAATCTTAGTTCTTTAGAGGAGAAACTTTATGCATATGCTAATTTGACATGGTTCTCTAGACATACATATCATTTTATTGGAAAATATAATTGTAAAGGAGAGTATATGGTGCATCGTGTCTATATTTGTTCAAATCTGAAATCTCCTTATATTGTGCAAAAGTATGATCAACCAAAGGATTGCAATTGCTATAATCTTGTCATGTCGAGTTCCCCTAGATTTGTTATAAAGAAACATGTTAAATTTCAAGAAGGGGAGCAATGTTGGCTACTACCAACAATGTTTTCTTCATCTAATCCCAAACCGAGGACGGTTTGTTGTCAAGAAGGGGAGGATGATGAGGACATGGCACCTTCGGATACGAACAATGATTATAAGGTGTGCTCGTTCCTACATTTGCATAGTGGCTTTGGTTATAATTCACTTGGTTCCACATGTACATGTCACTATTTGATTGTAGGTTCAAATGTGTTTCATAATGGAAGTTCATCAAAGTTGAACTTTTGGTTCGTCGGCAGCCCGACAGTGCCTCATTGGGAAGGCCATAACTCATCCATCCGGAGTGCGATCGAGGTCAATGAGCACTTGATGGAAAGCTTGTTTGATAAGCTTTCAAATAGATCTGGTTCCATCTCAATATCACATCGGCAAGGCCTCCAAATTGCCAATATATTCTGTCGCTATTTCTGCTGGGAGCTACACTGTCGTTATGGGCTTGTTATTCATCCTTGGGACCCTGGCCCAAGTGGGAGCACACCCCAAGGACTTGGAGAACCCACCAAGAAAGCCATTGGACGTCCTCCTCCTTGGCCACCACCTTAGGAGGCCAGCAAGGACGTCCAAGCCAAGCCAGAGGCCCAGTCCAATCCGAGTTCGAGTCTGCCTCGGCCATTAGGACCAGTCTGCAATAAAACGGACGCCCAGGACGCATCCAAACTCCGTTTTTGATGATCCACATATGTATGGAAAGATAATTTGATAAGAAAGCCAATCCAAGTGGTTTCACATCAAAAGCTCTTCGGAATCAATGGGAATCATCAAAACAAGTCAGCGTCCAGAATCTATCAGGGTGCTGCGACACCTTCTTTTGGGCCGTTGGGCCTTGTAACGTGTTGGGACACCTTTAGGACGTGAAGAGGGATCCTTGGATGTCCCTTAGGCTATATAATCAGTAGCCACCACCTACATTAGGTTTTGGGTTTTGTTTTAGATCAATCTATCATTGAACAGTCGTCGTTATCGGTTTGCAAGACCCCAACTTCAAGTGCTTAATCATTCATCTGCAATTGTCACTTTAATTGAGTTGCTTTTTATCTTGTTCTTGCTTGTGTTCTTCGATTCACAGCAGGGATTAGCCTTCTTGGCGAGGTCAACCGGATTGTGACAGGGTTGATAACCAGAGGAGACATGGTGCTAAGGTTGCAGGGTTCGGGTCTTTGTGATCTGAAACCGGATCGGTGTGTCGCTCTCCGAACAAATCGTTGTTTATCTTGAACCTGACGGAAGATCGGGATCCCCATCTCCATTACTAGGAGTACCTTTAAGATGTTTAGAATATCATATGGAACAATTTTGGTACTCATGACTTGGACCCAATTGGCCTCTAAGTCATGGTTATAGTGTAAGCTATCATTTTCAAGTTGCATGCTTGACTTAAGTTGAAATATAGCATAGAGTGTTTGTATGGTAGTGCACCCTTAAGCTTAGTTGTAGCACTTGACAAGAGTAACAACTTTTAGTTTTGGGTCAAGACCTAATTTGGTGCATAGCATGCTCAAAAATAGCTCACAGGTAGCAAAAGAATTACTGTTTTTGACTTCGATATTTTTATGTCTAGAAGTGGTTTACAGTTTTAATGTACCTGTGTTTGACATGTTGTAGTTTGTAAACTAGGCTGATCTAGACTGAACTCATTTAATCAAAATTGTAGATCATATGTAGCTCTACAACTTTGATTATTATGGTTTTCACTGAATTGCCACGGATTTGGAGTTTGACGATCGCAAAGTCGCATTGTCAGGCGCTGTCATCGGCTCTAATGGCCACGTCCACGCGCGCATCAGTGGCCAACCGGCCATAGGTCATGGCCACCGCGTGGTGGCCATACACCGGTGATGGGCCGGACGGTCTACTCAAAGCGTGCAAAAAGACGCCGCGCCCCTGCTGCTCACTCCACTCACCAGCTCACACTTCCTTCCTCCCGCTCTGCCTTGCCAAAGCAGAACGTCAAGCTTGCCATTGCCGCCACCACCATGCTCCACCCGCTCGTGCACTGTTGTTGCTGCACCACCGCCCAATCTAGCTCACCAGTAGCTCTACCATTGTCACCTCTTCCACCTTGACCCGCTAGCCCCACTTGTCGAGCCAGGGTAAGGGCACATTTCACATCACCGTCGCCATGAACTCGTCGGAGCGCCTCCACGCGCTTGGCTCACCATGGCCACACCATTCCACCACACCTCCTATCCTCCTCTTCTTCGATCTATAGCTGCTTTGTGGTCCATATGCTTAGTTAGGAACTAGGTTAGATGCTACTGCGTGGTCGAGCAGGAACACACCGCCGCTCCCGCCGTGGGCGCCATGGCCGTGAGCATGAGGTCGTTGTGGCCAGCCATCTTGGGGTCACTCCAGTCCCTGCTATTAGTTGTATTTGCACGGCCTTGTGACCTAGATCTAGTAGGCTAGACAGAGACTCCCCTCTCACCGCCAGCTAGCCAGAACGGAGAGCCCCGCCATAGCGCACCATGCACCGCCACATGGCCATGCACGCGGCCAAGCTTTTCCACTGCGTCACCATGGCCTAATCCTCATCATAGTGCTGCGCTAGGTCACTAGGATGGAGTAGCCATCCTCACCGGGGCATGCCATGGTTGGAGAAGGCCGGCGCACCACCGCACAGCTCCGCCGTGTTGCCATCGCCGGTGAACACTAGGTCACGTATTCACCACCAACCGATGCGGCTTGATGAGGGGAACATGTTGGTGTCACCGTCGTTGTCGGTGATCTCACTGCCAGTGAGATATGGCTGGCCGAAGCACCTCCCCTGCTCTGGTATCGCTGACGCGTGGGTCCTACTGACCAGCGGGCCCCATCTGTCAATTTGTGTATTACTTGATTTTCTTATTTGTTTTCACAGATTTGAACGCATGTGTCAAAAATTCATATCTAGAGCTAGGAGTGTCCAAATGGAGTGAACCACATTTTGTTGGATTGATCATGAAGTGTAGTATTTGATAAAAATATAAAACTTACTGTTTGGGATGTTTTTCTAGGAGAATTAAATGGAGCTAGATAAGTGATTTTAAATTGTTTTCAATCTTATAAAATGCATACCTTGAGCTAGGAAAGTCTTAAAATTGTGATTCCAATTTTGCTAATCTTGTGTTGACTTGCTCTAGTTACAAAAAATGTTGAACTTGCAGTAAACTTGACAGGAGTAGGGTCTTTCTATTTATCTTTTAATAAATGGTGTGTTCTAAGGAAATTCATAAGGATAAAAATAAGTAACATATTGCCATGCAAATTTTTGTACAGTGTTAATGGGTTTTAGGGAAGCTAAGAAAAATATGAAATCTGTTGTTTGACACATTTCAATAGGGTTAACTATTTTTCCTAAAATAAGCCTATGCAACTTGTCATTTTTGTAGAGATGGCTATAATTATCCTAATGGCATGAAATTTGTACAGTAGACTTTTGAGATCATATGTAAGCTACTGTAATTTTCTCAGAATTTATTGTGCACTTTTGATATATTTTCTGTATTTCACTTTAGTGTCCAAATAAATTAATAAACGCATTTAAGTAATTTATTTGGGCTTGACCATCATATTTTCAAGAGTGTGTATGATGCCTATGAACTATTGGTACCATTGGTTGTGCCCAATTTGGATTGCTTGTATGCAGTGAAATATTAATTGCTCTAAAATTTAATTATAGAAGTTGTTTTGGACAGATTCTGTTGCTAAGTGTTTTGCATAGGCAAAATGGGGTTTGCTGTAAAAATGCTTAGTGACAAAGTTGTAGGTAATTTCTTTATCTAGGTTGTGTAAAAATTTAAGGGCAATAGGCCAAATGTTTTGAGAGTTATAGCTGTTAGAAGTCGGTCTTCCGAAATGCTTACTCTCTGGAATTTCTGGACAAACCTAGGAAGTTTACCTGTTTTGATTAGGATAGTGGTTGAATCAGCTTTTGGTGATTAAATTAAAGTTGTAGGCAATTTTATAATATTTCTAGAAAGTCCAAGATCATAGGATTTGGATTAGTCAAACTCCAGTTATGATTAAAACTTATAGCTGGTGTGTTGTGGTCTAGAAATTGACTTGTGTGGATTCTTGAAATTTCTAGAGAAGAGATATGCACCTACTCAGTAAATAAGAATTTAACTTTGTTATCATCCTAATGACCTAATATGATAGTCATCATTTAACCATGCACATTATCATATCATGTCATCCATGACCCTTCTTATGCATTCATGATTCTCACTTTTTGCATGTGCATGCAATAGGTGCGACGGAAGAAATCACCGTGTTGGAGTACGAGGTCGATCCCTAGGAAGAGCATTAGGAAGTGCAGCAACTGGAGGCCCTAGGAGAAGGCGAGCCCAATGGTGAATAGTTGTTCGAGTGCCCAGATCATCAACCCTCAACCTTTGTGGAAGGCAAGCCTCGGAGCATTCTAAGGCTCCTATGTTTTCGAACTATCAACTTGAGTTGAGTCCATTTATGTTGATGCATTAAGTAATAGGAGTTGATTGAAACCATTTGCTGCATATATCTTCCTTGTATATATATATATATATATATATATATATATATATATATATATATATATATATATATATATATATATATATATATATATATATATCTTGAATCCTATGTAGGTCCAGGATCGAATATGTGCTTAGCCATGCTTAGTCGGTAGAAGTCGGGTGATTACCTGTCACCTGCATGATATAGGCTGATAACTAATCACGGTTGGCTGTATGTGCTAGCGTGGAATATAACCATGTGTCAATGAATAAAGGAGGCCGGGTGGGATCGTGATAGAGAAGCAACAAGGCATGGAGGTCTTGGGTGCCTATTTATCCCCGTCTGTGTCGATTAAGGACCGATTTGTTGTACGTCCTCATGTCATGTTGAACGCATGCCTAGCACTTAGTTGGTCAGATCTAATGATACGACCATGAAGCCAAGTAGCTCAATTTAGGCTGGGCCCTGATAAGTGAAAGTGCGCACACTAGAGGCAATAAGGATGTGCGGAGAGCCAATGGCGTGCATCTAGGGGTGAGACCGGATTCCAATCTTCCTGGAAGATTGGTAGAATCTCTGAGGGTGCGATGCTAATAGGACCCATGAGTTAGTCCTGAATTGTACCAAAGGTGACCTAAGGCTACCTTCACGGGGTGTGCATCAGTTTGTGTTAGGAATAAATTCCCCAGCTGGGTAGGAATCGATTCGAATCACCGTCTCTCTCGGATAGTGAGAACTTGACTGGGCAATGGCAATGTAGACTTACTTAATGGAAACTTGATGGTTATGATGATGCTCAAATTATTCTTATACCGAATATGGTTACTAATGCTTGTTAGCTTAATCATGTGATTGCTCTAGTATAGGTGCTAATCTAGAGATGCTTAATTGAATAGGTATTCAAATTGATGCTAGAGGTACTATATCTCCAAGTTATATTACTTAAGCTTTTATGCAAAATGTTGTCTAGCTAACTCCATCTTTAAAGCCTTGCATACCCCTTGGTGTCTTATTATTTTGGTTTATGATGGGTAAGTCTAGCTGAGTACCTTCTCGTACTTAGGGTTTATTCTCATTTGTTGCAGATGACATGATGTACCATGTTTACTGCAAGCATTGCATAACTCTTGCAGTTGATGGAGAGTAAGACTAAGGGCACGGTCATTCTATATCATCTCATCTATGTGCTTTTGTTGGAGATCATCCTAAACTAGCTATGTATTTCAACTATCTTGATGTTGTTTCAAAACTATGTTGCTTCCGCTACTTCTAAATTTGAGTTGTAATAACTTTGTTGAAACTCCGATGTATGTGAACTATTTATGAACCTGTTGTAACATGTGACTGGTTGTGTTGAATCATGTAGATCTTGGTTTGTACATTGGTTTTTTTAGATCCTTCATGATTTCACCAGACTACCAGGTTTATAGGGGTTCAAGTATGATGGTTTGATCGCTTTGGTGATTGCTATTGTACTTGTGCTCTTATAAATTGGATGGTTCTGTTATAAGGACCTTAGTATTCGGATAATCAATAGTCCAGTTAAGTGAGGTGAAAAACCAATCTAGTTGTTCCAACAACGGTTCATTCTGCACATTACTCCAGGTAAATGCCCTGCCCTTTAGTTGGAGTTCAACCAGCCCAAGATGCCCGATCGCATCATTAAAAATGAGAGTATCTGCCAAATTCCCCGTGACTCTATTATGATTCTACAATGATCTATAGAAGTTAAAATCCCCCCTAAAAAATCCAACTATCTATATCTACAATATTGTGACTTTGGAACCAATTAATGAACTCTGACTGATTTGGTTTAGTGCAAGGACCATAGATAGAAGTGAGGTGCCAAGTGTTAGAATTAAGGGTCGAGGAGAAAGTGATCATAATGCCAAATTGCTGCTTGTCTACCACCTGACCCACAAAACATGAGCTATTCCATACCACCAAAATACCACCTGAGGCACCCATTGATGGAATGAATTCAAAATGGTCAAAACACCTGGGAGCAAAATTCCTGATAAACGCCATGTCAAAGTGTTCCTTTTTCATCTCTTGTAAATAGAGAACCGAGCAAGCACTTTCCTCAATCTTATCTCGCACAGCCTCCCATTTACTGACCGCATTTATCCCATGGATGTTTCAGCACAAAATTTGCCAAGTTTTGTTGTTCATTATAACCGATGCATGTGGAAGTAATTTCTATTACGACTAGCTTGGATATGTAAACAAAGAAGGCATAGCACTGCAATTTAGAGGCAAAAGCAAAAGAAATAGGAGACGCAGCTCCAGTAATTGACTTAAGTTGAAGCATCTTCATTGATCACCACATTGGGGTTGGGTGCCTGCATCAACGCTTCTTCAGGTAGCTCCATAGGAGCTATACCACAATCTATTCCCCGGCTCTGCAAAATCTCAATCGGTATCGACCCTACCTGTCCCATGGTTTCATCAATGATAACTAGAGCACAAGTCTTCCTCTTTTTTGACGGCTCTCTGGCCAACCTAACTTCACAAAAGACATCTTTGCCACTATTGATTATATAACTGCGTCTGACAGAGCTTTCCACTAGAGGGGTGGTTGAGTTGTTGGAGAGAGCCGACAGAGAACGGTTGTGACTTCTACACCCACGGCGCTTTTCCTGTCCTCCTTCAACTGGGCTAGGCCAAATTGGAGAAGTTTGAAATTCAAAATCAACTAGGCTAGATTCAGACGGGCCTTGCTCACGCTGGATATCTGGGAGAATGATCACTGAAGATGGTGCAACTATCGATTTCGCCTGCTGGTGGCTTTCCACTATCATCGGCCAGAGTGGTAGCACTAGTGCATGCTTGACAGGCTGCCATGGAATGATCTCCAATCCTATAGATGTCGTCTATGGGGCTACAACAGTAGGGTGTTGAACAAGGGCCCTATCAATCACAATTGGCACCTATTGACTAAGGATTTAGTAGCTCTGATGAAGGTGTCATTATGGAGTCCTTTCCTATTGAATATCAGAATGTTAGCACAGCTCCTCTATGCTACCACAAAACGGGCACGCGCTTCTATCATGTTGGAGCTAGCATCGCTAGAAGAGGAGCTCCCATCATCATGAGCTACAATGTCCCCAAAAGCTTCATCCAAATTTTGCTTGGGGTTCAGCGGCTGTGACATGGATGTAGGTGCAAATCAACAATGAGATCTTTCTATTCCAAGTTAGTTGAAGCATCCGGTAAATCCGTGCGAGAATTAAGGCTTAGTTCTGTATCTTTACACAACGTGATTTTTGGTTTCCAAATGAGCTGGGGGTGGCACATGTCAAAAGATTGCCTCTTTCTTGATCAGGCGGTGGGTGTACACCCTCACCACGAGCAAATCTCGGTTGCCATTTTAAACAGAGTTTGGAACATGACAGACACCATTTCCTTGTGTGACTAAAATTTTGGCACCTCTAGCAAAGGATGTTACCAGACACCTAGTGTTGGGGTGGCCTAGGCTAGAGCAGTGAGAACAAGAGGGCCCGAAGACAAGTGCAAAGGAATTTGAAGATTGGGCCTTGTTCAAAATGTGATCCGATAAGCAAGCTAAGGGATTGGTGGGGGTGTCGCCCGACTGTTGCAAGATTGGGGGCTGATGCATGTCAGGTTGCCGAAGAACATGATCAAGTTCAACATTAGATTTTTTGATTCCAAATAAGGAAGTCTTGGAGAGGGAATCTAGATTGATCAAGAAGGCCCAAAATGGAGAATAAAAGGTGGAGAACACTTGATCGGAGGGGAATGTTGGACAAGAGTTTTTGCAAAGCTAACTTTCTTTTGAACCTTTTATGTGCCTTAGCTGTAGCTTTTTTTGAACTCTTAGAAAGAACTTTAGTTCATTCCTTCTCCTGTTCCTCTTCCTAGGCACGTTTCTCACATTCCCAATGGGGAGTGCCATTGTTCCATAGATGAAAATAGATGTCAAAGGTGGAGCTGATCACTCTGCGAAGCTTGTAAATATGAAAACCAGCTTGTTTGGAGAAGACCGAGAAACAAAAATGATTGGTGCTCAAAAATTTCACATGAAAATCAAGCGCTCGGGCACCCAAACATGCTTGCAGAGCCAACATAACTAATTCCTCTGTTAGGCAGAAAAGATATCGCCTGAAGGTGATGAGAAGGAAAAAAGGGCCATCAGAAGTGGGGTGGGGATGGTGTACCGAAGATTTGAAGAGCCAACGGATCTTGTTTTGAAACTCTAGACCATGGTCAAAATCAAGGTGGGATGTTAGATCCGAGGATGACCCCATGGCCTTCAATGATCACTGGTGGTCGTCATCATGAAGCGGGAGGGGGGAGGGGAGGAGGAGCGAGGTCGACATTCAAGTAATTCATCGAGCAATTGGCGTGCACTGAGGGATGCTCACTAAGGAAGTTGTTGCTACTCAAAGGAAGCACCAAAATGGCAAGCACACAGCACAGGAACATAGCCACGATCGCCAGAGGATATGGAGTGAAGCGCATGTGCAGGCAAACTCCAAAGTTGATGATGATGAGCCTGCCACGGGGGCGCGCATGAGAGTGAGAAGCTTGGCCGCGATGAGAACGTGCGGGCATCAAGGTTGCGGCTGTGTGCAATGCTAGGAGGCCACAACGGCATGGGGTAGGTGGCGCGGTGGCTGGAGATGGTGGACCGTGGCACCTATTCTGCTAGAGTATTTTCCAAGGGAAATCTTGGACAATAAAACATCCAATGAATGTCATAGGCATGGAATGATGGAGACAATGTTCCTACCTATAGACATTCATGAAGAAACACCCCTAGAGCTTGAAAAGGAAGATGACATCGACAAGCATGGAAGTTATTTCATGAACACCTCATCAAATCCATGCTCACATGAGAAATCTCCTAAATCAATTGGTCTTTCCAACATTGCCACACACAAGATCTTCAAACCCCTCATACTTTATATTCATAAAGACTTTGAAAGGGTGGTTGTAGATGCATATGTTTATCATAAATATTGCAAATCCCGTTGGCATGAATCTTGTGATAGGCACCCAAAGGTTGGTGTTGGAGGGGAAACCACTTCACTAATCAAAAATGCAATTTGAAGGTTTCCCATGGACGAGCTTCTATACTAAAACAAGCACTTTCAGAAGATAATATGAGTTTTCACCTTCTGCTGTGATACCCTTGTGAAATGAGCATAGAAACATAATTGTAAAAAATATTCCTTCAGGTATTATTGTCACTAACTATTCTAGGTTTGAAGCAAAAAGGACGAATGATGATGACTCAAGGTATGTCCATCCAATCATCATGCAACATTGAAGCACATCCATCCAAACTTGATTTTGCCTTTCAAAATTCAAGTGTGGGGGATGAACTTCTCTGAAAAATCTTATGCTATGGTGCTAATTCATCTTGGTTGTATGTACCTTTAAGCCATGCTCAATTTGCTAAATAACAATCATTCTCTTTCATCTCTATTTGAATAAATCTTTATAATGCTTTCATGCTACCTTTGTTTACTATAGTATGCTTAAGGTTTGGAGTATGGTCATACATCTTTTAAATTAAGCATGGTGCTTAGTTTAGGAGTGTTGATCTTACTTCCAAAGGTTTAGTGCCATCCTAATTCAAATTAGATGTGGTGTCTAGGTTGATTTCTTGAACCAAGAATATGCTATAGTAGATATTGGTCATTTTGTTGGACTAACCCCATGAAGGAAACTTTTAATTCAATATTGGTAAGTCACGAGATGAACTCAAATCAGAGATGAAGCCAGGCACATGATGAACTCCAATAACATTGCGCAAAGAAGACACAGCTCATTCATGATGGAGGGAAGAACTGTAAGTATCAAAGGTCACTCACTTTGTCTTTTGTTGCAAGTGACTTTTGCCTTGAGCCATGCTTGTATAAAACATGATAAACAAAATCTACACTAAAGTAATCCTAAAATCATATTTTCATTAGCATAGATGTAATTCCCCAAACTTATGGACAACGACCCATGCTTCAAATTTGTTGTATTCCCTCAGGTATCTCTCCACTAAAATTTTGTAGGGACAAAAGAATATAAGCTATGCATGTTCATGGTTTGGCATGAATCTACAAACCTAGCCACCACTACAGCTAAGGAACAAAGAGGAAGAAGAAGAGTGCCATAAAACAATGAGTGAAGCAGAAGGGCCAACAAAGTGGCAAGATCAAAGAAGCAAAAAGATGGCATGACAAAAGGAGGAGAAATAAAAGGTGTGATCTAGGAAACAAGAAGCTCATGAATAGTTTAAACTGCGAGGCTAGTAGGACAAGAGAAAACTTCAAGCAAAAGGGAAGAACCATCATGAGTCATCTACCCTTCATCATATGGTGTCTTCACGCTCTAATGACAAAGGTAACATCCTAAGGTAAATGGTCATTATTTAAAAAGCTTTTCTTGATTCTAGTAGGCACACAAATAAGAAACAAACATGTTTGGGTTACAGCTCCATTACTTGTTTTAACCTGACTAACTCAACATGTTAAGCTTGTTCCTAGCACCACTTTCTTGATCTCATAGTCTTAACCAAATGAGTTAAAAAGTGCACATCTTATCTCTAGAAGATGATAGTCATAATCATGTAAAGATTGATACATTATGTAGAAAAAGACAATCCTTCAGTAGGTTAAGCAATTTCACCCTTTTGGCCAAATGTACTTAAATGCTATATTCATTCTCAATATTCTGATCTTACCACTCATGTTACAATTAAACAAAGCACATAACATCAACTTCATCTTGTTCAATGTACCTAAGGATAGAGAGGAATAAGTAAAGTTTTGGTTCTGTTTGTGAATTCCCACCAACAGAGCCTGTGCACTTGATCTCTACCTTGTCTTATGAGCAGGACACACTTCAAACAAAGTGTAAGGGAAAGATAGTTGACTCCAATTTCTACAAGTGAAGGTCCTGAACCTGTCAAACCAAAATAAAAACTCAAAACCAAGACAGGTTTGGAGGAAGAAGGTGACATCACCATTAGAGGCACCACCTCAAGAATTCTCATCTTTAGAGCAAACCAAGGTACTTGATCAATGAACTTCATAAGGAGAAGTCCGGTTTGAAGGACTTACAATACCAGACCCTCACCGAAAGAGCTAGCTTGGGGGAGAAGCACTCCCGTGTATCTAGGTAAGTATTCTTTCCCCTTTTTGTTTTAATTTTAGTTTTTTTAATAGTTAAAAAATAATGAATGAAAAGCAACATAAAAATTGATCTTTACATTAGTCATATATAATAATAATGTGTGATCTAGTAAAATTGAAAACAAAATAAAAAACTATGTCTAGTTTGTTTTAATTTAATTTTAAGAGTTGAATAAAATAAAGAGAACTCAGAACAATATCTTAAAATGAAAATGATGAATAGTTTCTCTATTGTAATTTCTTTCAAGTACCTAGTTTTCAGCCTTGAATTCTGCCAAGTTTTGGATAAGATTGTTTTGATATAAGGATTTACTCTAAACTTGAAACTCGTGGGTAGCATATGCATGATCTAAGTCTAGGTAATTAACGGATATGATATGAGAAGGTTTGAGTTGTTGTTTATCTTGTTCTAAGTGACACTAGAGTTCTGGAGATTTATCTTTTGAAAAAAACACAAAAATGATATATGATGAGTTTCTGTATGACAAAGCTTGAATTTCTACAAGAGCCATACATGTTATTTAGGCTAGGAAAACTTCCACATATATGTTGCTTGCTTTTGCATTGAGTTTTGTCAAACTTTGTTGACCCTTATGAGAGATTTGTCATGCTCTTAAAATTAAGATCATGTACACACCACCCATATACGCACTACTCCTACACTGGGGGTAGACACAAAAACATGCCTTCCATCTAGATCCATCCAAAAATGTTCTACTCGTACACTGAGAGACTTGAGAGTGCCATACAATGGAATCTCTAAGATTTATTTTGAAAACTTATAAAAACTCTAGAACAATGGTGAAACAAAGAACTTGAGACATAGTACTTGACTTGATCATTCTGTCTTTTAATTACTCAAGAATCAAGTGAAGGCTGAGAAGCCCCATGGTTGAAGGTAATATGGGTAAGTTTGAAAAGTTAGATCAGTTTACTCTAATTCGGAGGAGAATTCTTGATTAAACACCTATGTACTTTTGAGGTGTGAAAACACTGTAGCAACTCATGATCCATTGCTGAGTTTATCTTTGCTCAGGGACTGACAAAGGTTAAGCTTGGGGGAGCCTATTGACGGTCACTAACACCAATTATAAACCATCAACATAACCTGCATTTATACTTAATTTCATCACCAAACATAGATATAGGGGTTTAAACTAATAAATTCCATGAGTTTTGGTGAATCTGTGTTTTCAACAAGGTTTATCCAGAAAACCATCATGGGGGACCTATTCATCAAAGGAAATTTTGGAATTCCGTCGCGTAAACAGCGTGGGAAGATTCTAGAAAACTCCAAGAGGCTCTCCATCGAAGTAGACCCTGAGGGGCTACCATGTGGGGCCAGCCAGCCCCACCTATAGGCCGATCGGCCTATGGGTCCCACCAGTCAGCCTCCGCTTCGAAAGTCAGTTTCCCACTGCTACTAAGATCCAATCTTCACCGTTTATTCAAGTCAGTTTCATCTAAGGGCTCAGGATTGATGCTCCAGCCTATATATCAGCCCCTACCCCCTCCCTCAGCAGATCCCTAAAGGCCTAATTCATATCTTTAGGATCAGAGCCAGCTATCAAGAGAAGATTAGTCCTCCATAGGATCTAGTCTTGTAAATAATAGTGAGATGGAGAGTGAGGGAAGAGTTTGGAGGAGATGTCGGCCTATCGGTGCTCTCTCTACTGCTTGTACCATGGTGGATCCAAGTTCTATCTGAGCTTGCCTCTAAGATTTCTCTGGTAATCAACTTCTGGTTCAAGTAAGCTTCTTATTTATATTATTCATCAGGTTCACAACTTGTTTGAGTGCTTTATTCTTTATCCAGGAAGAGTAAAGTAGTAATTGTAGTGTAAGCATGGTGCTTAGATTCTGGTTACTTGTGGATGCATCCTGCATTCTGAATCAGTGGTAGCTCATGAGGGTGACTCTTATAGCCTCGTTGAATCCTCTATAGTCCACCTCCCATTTATAGGGCAAGTAGGACGCGGTTACTACAGAAAGCATCATCTGCTGGTGTCTTTCCTTAAGTAATATCCCTAGTTGAATAGTAGAAGACATAGCTTACCCAAATCAAAACTAGAGAACCTTAGTTTTCCTCTCTATGCTCCTATTTATCTTAACCTTGTTGCTACCCCTAGTTAAGTTAGATTATAGTTAGTCTCACACATTTCCCTATGGATATGATACTTGGAATACTTCTGGTGAAAGCTACAGTGGTATCCATGCATTTGCGGATTTATCTATGTGCGTTAAATATACCAACACCCATCTTTTGCAAGGCAGTATCATTAATGCTATGGAGGTTGGTTGCAGTGATGGTTAATTAAATATCTGAGCAAACCGCCTATGGAGCACTATATTAGAAGCCTTCCCCCCTCCATTCAAAACAACACACAAAAGAGCATAAGAGCATCAAAGAGCAAGAGGAAGAGCAACACTCCATGGGCTTAGGTCCCAGCTAGCTCTAGCAAAGTGGTAGGGAGAGATGTGAGGGAGAGTTTGGGAAGAAGTGCCAGGCTTGTCGATAACCTTCCCCCACTTGTACCTTGATGAATACGCACTCTGTACCTCAATGGGTATCTTAGTAAGTTTTCTAGTTCCTTTGGTTATAAAAGTCTTTTGAATAGCTAAGCTATACTCTTACTTGTTTGTGGGTTTGTCATTCATCCTTGCGGCGAATGCTCTAGTAGAAGGGCCCTGATAAAGACGGATAACCCTTGCTAGCACGCTGGAGTAGTAGTCGATAGCATAGATGTGGTGTCTAGGCTAGAAGCTACCTTCGTTTGCCTTGTACTCCATAGTTGAGGGGTAGGTGGCAGCTGGTGGTAGCCCTATCCTTCCCTTGTAGTCCCCCACATCTGGGTATGGCGTAGAGCTATAGGTCGGCATCGCTTGGCAGACCAGGTGATCTCCGGTGCCTGAAGTAAGCAAGTAGAAGTAGAGTTTATATATTCTTAGACCCTAAGCCATAAGAATCCTTCTCCACCCTCGTTAGCTATCCTTTTGTTGTCCTTGGATGAATTAGCTAGAAGAAATACCTCCGTTCCCTATGGAAATACGATACCCTGAATACTTCTGGGTGGAAGCTAAAACCATAATTCTATATGCTTGTGGATTCTTTCTGTAAATGTTAAGAAATACCAATAGTATTCTCAATGAGCGTGCTATCGGCTAAAATAGCCGATTCCAATGATAAAATAAACTCATAACATTAAAGCAATTTATTGTTTAATATAAACCAACCTATGAACTCATCAAACCTAATCCATCATCACTAATAGTGGGGTTCGACTAGATCGATGGCAGCCATAATAATGATAACAGATTAAGCTCTTAAAGTAAATAGATCTACTCATATTTGGACAGCATCATGAATACATATTATGAACGTGAAAGTATGGACAATCGGCTAAGTAGCTGATGCAGACTTAGACAATGTCATGACGTATGAGCACTCAATCATTAAACATGGATAGATCCATAAACCTATCAGATCCAACCTATTATCTCTAACAGTGGGGTTCGATTGGATCGTTGGTAGGCATTATAAACATAACAGATTAAACCTTTAAAGAATATGAGTCTATTCATACTTGACAAAATCATGAAAACATGTTATGATCATGAAAGCATAGGCAATCGACTAAATAGCCAATGAGAACATAACATACAGTCAGAGACTATGTTTGACCATAACTAGAACTTGTCAATTGATAATTTCCGATCTATAGTGCTAATAGTGGGTGTCAACCGGATCGATGGCAGCCATAATAGCAGTTCTAGACTAGATCTCATCAACTAACAAGCTTAATCAAGATCAAACATGCATTGATCGCATGCTATCTTCGATCAAGATTGGACTAAAATGACTAATTTAGCCAAAACCATCATCAAAGTAAGATCTAAACAAGATAGAGCAACAAGATGATGATCTAATGAGATATAAAACCAATTCATTTCAATCTTAATCAGGTAAGGGGTGATGTTGTTACAAATAGTAAAGATACCAATTATAACAAGATCGATAACTAATCCAAATCAAAATTAGTACGGGGTCGGCCGAACTGATGCAGCCTTACAAATTTTGATAAGAATCGATAAGTGACTTGAATCAGGGATTGTACAAGGTCAGCCGGACCGATGCAGCCTTACAATCACTGATAAAAGTTGATAACTAACTTATACCAAGAATACAAGAGGTCAGCCAGACTGATGTAGCCTTATAAACAAAGTATAAGTCGTGATGGTACTCATAAACAAACCAGAGGTCAATCGAACCGATGCAGCCCTGCTTGCCTAAAGAACTCATCGAGATCTAGTCTACTCCTACTCCAAAGGGTGGCGTAAGCCAAAAAGTAATGGTACTAATTTGATTGATCAATAAGAGATGCCTATTACAATAGCTGGGGTTCAATATTTATACCTGAGGCTCGACTACGAGTCCTAGTCGAATAAGACTAGTTACAAAATTCATAAAAGAAGACAAACATTCTAAATTAAGATAACTTGGACTCCAATCTTTCCCTTCTAAGGAGCCCACTGTGTTTTTCTGCTTCTGATCACCGACATCTTCCATTGGCATAGTCCATTCCTCAGACGATGATGTCATGAAATTTAGCCGATCTTGATAGTATTTTGGCTAGCTAATTTTGTAGACACTTCAACCTTCCTTAATGAATATCGAAATCCAAGGGTCCCACATACTACCAATTTTTGGTGTCAATAACCGATCACCATCAATGGCCCGGATCTATGTGCACCAAGTGTTGTGGCTTCTCCTCTGCTAGATTTGCTCCATGTGGCCCGATGGCCCATCTCCTAGACGAAGTGGGACGACGTGGGAGCGCACGCCATAATTCCTCCGTTAGGCATGGTAGCCCAGGCGCCATCAACTGCCTATGCAAAGCGTCAGTGGGAGGGACACGCCTAAAAGCCATCACTCCCACTAGCAAGGAGGCCCCACAACGGTCTCGGGGGCTGCGTCGGCACCCAAGATCGAGCTACCCGACCCCCCGATCAGCGGCTGCCTAGGCGACGCACCCCAAAAAACCAACCAACTCCTCGGAGTTGGGTCAGCAGCCACTGAGCGGTGGGCCCAATGAGGGACCCCTGCCCGAGCTCGGTGCGCTACCCGTGCCTTGACCTATGGCCATAGAAGGTTGGCCCAAGAAGACCAACCCAAGAGGATCGGGGCCTACAACCAAAGCCCATAGAAAGGCTTCATGAGTGCACTGTTGGTTCATGGGTGTTTGGCACTCAGCTCCTTTAATGGGAATAAATATCATATCGGTCTCACTAAAAGACCTTAGGTCTCTACCGTGCCCTCCTCATCTTCATTCCTCTGAGAACTTCTAGCTCTGCCACATCCCCCATGGATCATTGCTCCCTCATGAAAACCTCTTGTGGTTAGAAGAATTCTTGTGTTTAGGGTGATTGTGTCATCCATTTTAGCGCCTTGTCAAGCAAGGAAATAAGCCACCACGGCTAGAAGAATTCTTGTGATATCACCTAAATCTTCTCATCTTCAGTATGGGGCTGTTCTAGTGTTTGTAAGGGCTTAAATGTGTGGACACCTTCCCCTTGTTTGCTCTGCCTATGCCAAGAAGCCTATGAAATAAATTAGCACATTCTTCATAGGCCTATTACCTTTCCCCCAGATGCTATTTCCATGTTCAGCCAATGTGGTCTCCATTCACTTTTTTAGCTTTGTGGGATCTGGACTCCCTTCAATCCAACAAAGTCTCCTCGGGTTGTTTGGTCAACATCAGGTGTAATCTTCTTTGAAACAAAACCTGAGATCTAGGATGCCCATGATTATGGAAAGCAATAAATCTTGAATCTTTATTCACAATTATTACGCTCGTCGTGTTCTTTATCCCTTCATGAGCCACTTCCTCAATCCTCAGAGCGATGATTTGTTTCCATAACCAAATCCAATCGCACATCCCTAGGGAGGTCTACCGTCGTGTCTCCCTGGACTATAAATATGGGCCATAGTTGCGGTGAGAAACCAATCTGCCTTCTCTCAATTGCTTATGCCTATTGTGTGAATCATCTTTCTTATCTTTAGATCCCAAAAACCACCGTTTCTTCCCAAAGAGATGGACAATAGCAAACGACCTACTGATGAGATCCCTGCAGAGCTCGTGCCGCCATACCAATGCTTTCGCCTCAAAGGGTAAGGATGAATATCATCTCATAGTTCCTAAGTGGATCAGCTCAACTTTTCATATGTCTAAGGCTGATCCACATGTTGGTGCTTCTCGCCATCTGATCGGTACTTTTATTGAGGATGATGCCCATCGCATCCTTTAGGAGAGAGATGAGGCCTGGTCTTTGCACTCCAACGCAATTTGTGATCTTGGGCGGATGGATTTCCACCTCAATGCAATGCAGGACGCCCTCACTATTTTAGAAAATGGGGCTAATGCAGCCTAAGCAAGTTGGGTAGAGGCAGACATTAGGATCGCTGATAAGACTTCCAAAATATCTTTCTTTTATAACCCCAACTTTCTTGATTTTTTGACACATTGTTTTACCTCAAATCTGCTAGCCTTAGAAGCACAGCTACAAAGCCTTCAAATAGCGGCGACTGATGTTGCCGAATCAATTAATGCTAGGGGCATTGTCCTAGAAATCCATCTTCGTGACATCCGGAATCATGTCAGGGAGGTCACCCTTCACAGCGTTTGCTGTGGCACAACCATTGTGCTGGCCGTAGCATAGGTTCGCTCTAGATACAATCTTTGATTTCTTCCCCATGGTTTCCTAGTAGCCTACCACCTTGGGGACTGTGAAGCTTTGGTTAAAGACTTCAGAGATGCTGCGAACACCATAGCTTTAATATCTTCAGCCGAAGACATTGTGAACAAAATGTTTTTCGGCCCTTAAATTGTAACAGGAACTTGACGAATAAACCCTATGCTTGTATCCATGACCCTTAGTTAAGTAAATTCCTCCTATCGCTTTTTTATATATGGCGTGGGTGTTTGTTTTGTTTTTGCTCTAAAGGCGATGCATACCGCATTGGCTTTTGCTTCTCTAGTTAAATTAGTGTTTGCCTTAGGGCTAATCCACATGCTGGTGCTTCTCGCCATGTGACTGGTCCTTTTACTAAGGATGATGCTCATTACCTCTTTTAGGAGAGAGATGAGGCCCCGGTCTTTGCACTCCAACACAATTTGTGATCTTGAGCGGATGGATTTCCGCCTCAATGCAATGCAGGACACCCTCACTATTTTAGAAAATGGGGCTAATGCAGCCTAGGCAAGTTGGGTGGAGGCAGACATCAGGATCGCTGATAAGACTTCTGAAATATCTTTCTTTTATGACCCCAACTTTCTAGATTTTTTGACATTGTTTTACCTCAAATCTGCTAGCCTTAGAAGCATAGCTAGAAAGCCTTCAAATAGCGGCAACTGATGCTGCCAAATCAATTAATGCTAGGGGTATTGTCCTATAAATCCATCTTTGTGACATCCAGAATCATGTCAGGGAGGTCACCCTTCACGGTGTTCGCTGTGGTGCAACCATTGCGCTAGTCGCAACACAGGTTCGCTCTAGATACAATCTTTGACTTCTTCCCTATGGTTTCCCAGTAGCCTACCACCTCAAGGACTATGAAGCTTTGATTGAAGACTTCAAAGATGCTGTGAACACCATAGCTTTCATATCTTTAGCCGAAGACATTGTGAAGAAAGTGTTTTTCGGCCCTTAAATTGCAATAGGAACTCGACGAATAAACCCTATGCTTGTATCCATGACCCTTAGTTAAGTAAATTCCTCCTATCACTTTGTTATATATATCGTGGGTGTTTGTTTTGTTTTTGCTCTAAAGGCGATGCATACCGCATCGGCTTTTGCCTCTCAGGTTAAATTAGTGTTTGCCTCATGTTATGTTCTGAAGGCGACATTCTCCAATACCGGCTATTAGAGCTGATGGAAATACAATCGACTGTTTTAGGCATCAACCCAAATACTGGGATAATACTTCTTAAAATGTTTCCCATTGAGTGCTCTGTTGAACTTTTTGCCTTTTAGTGTCTCACAAAAGTAAGCATTGTTGGGCACGCATCGAGTAATACGATAAGGCCCCTCCCAATTAGGTGACCACTTGCCATACGCACTATCCTTAGTTCCAATTGGTAAAATCAATTTCCAAACAAATTCACCCTCGTGGAATTGCTTAGATTTAACCTTTTTGTCATAATACTTGGCAATCCTTAATTTGTGAGCTTCTATGTTCTCCAAAGCACGAAGCCGATGGCAATTCAAATCTTCTAGGTCATCCATCATCAAAACTTTGTAATCATCAGCTGTTAGGTTTTCTTCAAATTCAATATGTCACAATCCAGTCCTAATCTCCCAAGGAAGAACGGGTGTATGCCCATAAACTAGCTCATAGGGAGAGCACTTAGTTGATTCATGACACACCATCTGATAAGCCCACGGTGACTCATTCAGCGTTAAGTGCCACTTTCTTGATCGATCAATTATCTTCTTCCTGATGAGCTTGATTAGCGTCTGGTTAGACACCTCAGCTTGTCCATTGGCCAGAGCGTAGTAAGGAGAAGAATTGAATAGCTTAAACCCCATATTGGCAACAAAATTCTCAAATTCTTTAGATGTGAACATTGTTCCTTAATCAGTTGTCATAGTTTGGGGAACCCCAAATCGATAAATGATATGTTCCTGGACAAAGTCAATCATGTTATGGGATGTTACCATCTTTAGTGGGATTGCCTCAACTCACTTGGTGAAATAGTCCATCGCCACCACTATGAACTTGTGACCTTTGCTGGATGGCAGATAAATTTGGCCAATCAGATTGATCCCCCATCGTCCAAATGGCCATGGCTTGATTATAGGATTCATAATCGATGCTGGTGACCTTTGAACATTGCCAAATTTCTAGCAATCCTAACAACCCTTATAATATTCAAAATAATCTTCCAACTTCATTGGCCAAAAATAGCCTGATCTCCTAATAATCCATTTCATCTTAGAAGCTGACTGATGAGCTCTGCAAACCCCTTCATGAACTTCAGCCATGAGAACTTTGGCATCTTCTTAATTCAGGCACTTGAGCAACACCCCATCGATTGTTTTATAATATAGCTGATCATCAAGCAATACATATTTAATCGACTTGCACCTAAGCTTCCTAGAGACCTTTTGTGATGGATTTTTGAGATAGTCAATTATTTCTCTCCTCTAATCGTCGGTAACAACTTCATTGTTGAAGATGTCATGAATCTGTCGATAACCAGAAGCACCCTGAGCTAACTGATTAGCTTCTTGATTTTGAGCTCTTGGAATATGCTTGATGGTGACCATAGGGAATTCATAAGTCAAACTTTGATATTTCTCATGGTAATTCCTCAAAATATCATCTTTACATTTATATAGGCTGATCAATTAATTAATTATCAGCTAAGAATCACCAAATATGTCAACAGCATCGGCTTTTACTTCTTGATGGAGTTGTAGTCCTCTAAGGACGGCTTCATATTCAGCTTGATTACTAGTAGACATTGGCTTAATGGAATAAGCGAATTTAAAACTCGCCCCTCAGGGTGATATAATAACGATACCGATACCGCCTCCTTGTTTGCACGATGAACCATCAAAGAACAAAGTCCAAGGCATCGGTTCTACATAGTTCATACTGGGCCCATGATGATGAGTCATGAAATCGTCCATCACTTGTCCTCTAACTGCTTTGGCTGATTCGTATCTTAAGTCAAACTCAGATAATGCTAAAATCCATTTTCTGACTCTTTTGCCCAACTTCAAATCCCCTTTCATGGACCATGAAACCTAGGAACTCTCCAGCCGACACACTAAAAACGCACTTGCTCGGGTTCATCTTCAAGCCATGTTTCCTCATGCATTTCAAAGTCTCCCAAAGATTAGCTAGGTGTTCTTTATAACTTTTAGATTGCACAACCATATCATCGATGTAAATTTCAACTATCTTGTTGATCAACTTATGAAAGATATAATTCATGGCTTGCTGATAAGATGCACTGGCATTTTTTAGGCCAAAAGTCATGACTATGCATTCATATGAACCGATAGCTCCAGGACATCTAAAAGTAGTTTTAATAATATCCTCGTTAGCCATGAAAATTTTATTATAGCCCGCATTACCATCCATAAAACTGATAACTTTGTGCCCTGGAGCTGCATCTACTAAAAGGCCAGCTATTGGCACTAGATAACCATCCATTGGTGTAACTTTATTCAAATCCCTAAAGTCAATGTAGACCCTTAGTTTTCCATTTTTCTTGAGCACAGGGACTATATTTGAAATCCACTCTACATACCGGCACTATCGAATAAACTTAGCCTCATACAACCTTGAAATCTCCTTCATAATATCTTCAAGTAATTCAGGCTTCAACCTCCTTGGGGCTTGTTTAAATGACCGATACCCATCTTTAATAGGTAGCTAATGTTCTTCAATCGATCAGCTAGGACCGGGTGTTTTGTAGTACTCCTAAGCAAAACAATTTTGATACTCCTTTTAAGAGATTTATTAGTTTTTGTTTATACTCAGGATCCAATTTACCACTTATATACGTTACCCTAGGCCTATCGCCGGGTCCAATATCAACCTCTTCTAGTAAATCGACCGACGTGAATCCAAGCCCTAACTTCCCCTCTATATCATGAATTGGAGAATCCATTAAGACACATCTTCAGAGCCGACTATTTGGATCGACTATAGACGTTCATTATTTATTTGGATGATGCATCCTTCCTAGATTCTACTAGAGAAGCATTCACAATCTTTCAATTCCGAGTATGTTGGATCAGTTGATGCCACACCTACAAATATGTCAGCTTGAACCACCTCGACATTGTCTCCTTGCCAATGGATAAGGCATTGGTGCATTGTTGAAGGGATGCAACAATTAGCATGGATCTTGTCACTGTAACACCCTAGGTGTTAAGCATGCATTTTGCATTGGCATTGCATGAGCACAAGCATCATTGATCATTCATGAGCATGAGCATCTCAAATATTATCTCTATGTTTGCTTATATCGCATGTGTTTGTCACTAAATGGTTTACATATGATAGGGTTTACATGTAACCAATGTATAAAATGTTTGTGGGACCTTAGGAGTACCTTAAACATGTTTAGAATGTCACATGGAACAACTTTGGTATTCATGACTTGGAACCATTGGCCTCTAAGTCCTAGTTATAGTGCAAGTTATCATTTTCTAGTTATATGTTTGACCTAAGTTGAACTATAGCATAGATTGTTTGCATGGTAGTGCACCCTTAAGCAAAGTTGTAGTACTTGATTAGAGCAACAACTTTTATTTTTGGGTCAAGACCTAATTCAGTGCCTAGCATGCTCAAAAATAGCTCTCAAGTAGCCTAGAAATGCTGTTGCTACACAAAAATTTTGGCTAAGTGCTAATTGTGATTTCAGTTTCAATGCACCTATGTTTGACACGTTGTAGTTTGTAAACTAGGCCAATCTAGACTGAACTCATGTAAGCAATATTGTAGATCATATGCCGCTCTACAACTTTTGTAAATAGAGATTTTGCTAAGAACGAATAGATTTGGAGTTAGATGATCACTAAGTTGCTTCATCAGTCCTGTCATCGGGGTCTGATGGCCGTGGACACCGCGCCATCAGTGGCTGACCAGGGTAGGCTAGGCTTGCTGTGTGGTGGCCATATGCTGGCGTTGGCCCGGCCGGTCAGGCCAGCATGGAAAGATAAGCCGCGCGCCTCTGCTACTCGCTCCATTTCACTCTCGAGCCCCGCTCTTCTCTCGCCCACGCCTGAGCAAAGCACAACACCATGTCACCGCGCCATCGCTGTTGCTCCGCCGTGCTCGCTCACTGTCATCACTGCACCATTTTCCAAACGATCGCGTTAATAGCTTCACCATTGTCACCTCTTCCACCCTGACCTGCTTGCCCCTCTTGCTGAGCCAGGGTAAGGGTGCATTTTGCTTCGCCGCCATTGTGCCATCACCAGAGTGCCACCGTGCTCGTGGCTCACTGTGGCCTGGCCATTCCACTAGTCTATAGGCATCCATATCCTTTGGTCTAGCACCCTGCTAGTGTCTAGTAGGTTAGGTCAAATCGAGGGTTGATGCTACTACGTGTCGGTGCCGGAATGGTTCGCCGCTCCACACGCGGTCGCCATTGCCGCCGTGGCACCCAAGCTCACCATGCCGAGCTGGCCCATCACCTCCCTCCTCTTTCATGAGCCTTAGGTTAGGTAAGCCTTGACCTAGCATATGGCATGATGGAGTCCCACCTCTCATCGCCATCTTATCGGAACGGTGGGAGCACCACCATGCTACGTGCGCCGCCGCGCAAGCATGCACGCAGTCAAAGCTCCTCGCTGCCTCACCAGAACCCTAACCACCCTAGATAGCTTCTCTAGGAGTCCATGAAGCCATAGCATCCCTCACTGAAGCACAAGGTGGCCGGAGAACATCGGTGTACTGCCGTGCTGCCTCCGCCGTCTGCCAGCACCGCCGGCGAGGGTGCTCTAGTGCACCACTGGTCCAACAAAGGGTACTACTGGGTTGGGGGATGAGAGGAAGCACGTAGGTGTCATTGTCATCACTGGTGATCTCGCCGCCAGTGGGATATCGCTGGCTGAAGCACCTCCTCTGCTCTGGAGTCTCTAATGTGTGGGTTCTACTGACTAGTGGGCCCCATCTGTCAGTCTACGTATTAGTTGATTTTCTAAATTGTTTTCATAGATTTGAATGCTTGTCTCAAAAATTCATATCTCAAGTTTGGAGTGTCCAATTTTGGTGAACCAAATTTTGGTTGGATTCTTCGTGAAGTGAAGTATTTTATAAAAATATGAAATGCACTGTTTCTGGTACTTTCAAGCTGAATAAAATGTAGCTAGATAAGTGCTTTTAAATTATTTGCAATCTTGTAAAATACATAACCTAAGCTAGGCAAGTGATAAAATTGTGACTCTAATTTTGCTGATCTTGTGTTGACATGCTCTAGCTAGGGAAAATACTAAACTTGCAGTAAACTTGATTGGAGTAAGGCCTTTCTATTTATCTTTTAACAAATGATGTTTTCTGTGGAAATTCATAAGGATAAAAATATGTAACATATTGCCATGCAAATTTTTGTATAGTGTTATGGTACTAGAATGAACCTAAGAAAAATATAAAATCTATTGTTTGATACTTTTCAGTAGGGGTAACTATTTTCACTAAAAATAAACCTTGCTAGCTTGTTATTTTTGTAGAGGATGCTACACATGTCCTAATAGTATGAAATTTTTATAGTAGCCTATTGGGAGCACTTGGAAGGTACTATGATTTTTTGAGAATTTATTGTGCACATTTGGTATATGTTTGTTATTTTACCTAATTATCTAATTACATTAATAAAGGCATTGAAATAAATAAATTGGGCTTAACCTTTATGTTTTCTAGAGTGTATTTGATATTCCTGAACTGTTGGTACTAGTGGTGTTGCTCAATTTGAGATTTTTATATGCCGTGAAAATATTATTGCTCTATAATTCAATTCAGCGGTGTTTTTGGATAGATTCTGTTATTGGGTCTTTTGCATAGTCAAAATGAAGTTTACTATAAAAATGGTTAATAACAAAGTTGTAGGAAACTTCTTCATCTCTGTTGTGTCAAAATTTTAGGGCCATAGGACAAATGGTTTAGGAGTTATATCTGTTTGAAGTTGGTCTCCTAAAATGCTTGTTCTCTAGAATTTCTAGACAGAGCTAGAAAAATTGCCTGTTTTGGTTAGGATAGAGTTTGAATTAGCCTTTGGTGATTAAATAAGAGCGGTAGGAAATTTTATAAGCTTTCTAGAAAGTCTAAGATCATAGTATTTGGATAGGTAGAACCATTGTTATGATTAAAATTGTAACTGCTGTGTGTAGATAAGAAATTATCTTGTGATGAATATTACAGATGGATAGAGAAGAGTTATGCACCTACTCAGTAAACAAGAAATTAACACTATTATTATTTAAGTAACTTAACATAATTATCACAGCATCATGTACATTCCCATGTCACATCATCCATGATCTTTCTTATGCATTCATGGAACTTACTTATGCATATGCATACAATAGGTGCGGCCGAAGAGATCACGCTGGTGGAACTAAAAGCCGATCCATAAGAGGAGAGCCAAGAGGTGTAGCACTAGGAGATTCCCAAAGAAGGAGAGCCTAAAGCTGATCATCTTCCGGGTGCCTAGATCACCAGCCTACCACATTCGTGAAAGGCAAGCCCTGGAGCATTATAAGTCTCCCTATTTTATTAATGTCACCTTAGTTACTCATATTGATGCATTACATGATAAGAGTTGTTTGGGAACACTTGCTGCATTTTACCTTTCCTTGTCTAGAAATATCTACCCTGAATCCTATTAAAGTCTAGGAACGCTCCTTACCCTTAACTATGCTTAGACCGGTAGAAGTCAGGTGATTTCCTATCACCTACGAGCCATAGGCGATAACTTGATCACGGTTGGCTATATTGTGCTATCGTGGAACATAACTTGGTGTTGTTGATCAATTGGAGACTGGGCTGGGTCTTATGTTGGTGGTGATCATAGTGATTCCGTCTGTGTCATTTAAGGACCGGTCATTAGAGGTCATCTTGTCATGTTGAACGCAAGCCTCTCACATAGTTGGCCGGATAAGTCGTTCCGATCACGAAGCCGAGTAGCTGATTTTAGGCTAGGACCCGATAAGTGAAAGTGCACACTCTAGAGGTAGTAAGGATGTGTGGGCATGGTCATTCTATATATCATCTCACCCTTGTGCTTTTGTTGGAGATGACTATGAAAACTGGCTATGTATCTAAACTATTATTGATGTCATTCTAAACTATGTTGCTTCCGTTGTTGCTAAACTAAGGTTGTAATAACTATGTTGAAACCCCGATGTATGACAAATTATTTGTGAACTTGTTGTAACATGTGGCTTGTATGTTGAATCATGTACGATCTTGGCTTGTATATTGGTTGATTCGAGATCCTTCATGATACTCGACGGACTATCAGATTTATATGGGCTCAAGTGTGATGGTTTAACTACCTCGGTGGTTGCTATTGGACTTGTGCTCTTATAAATTGGATGGTTATGTTACAGCTAGCATCGGAGCAGGATTCAACACTAAACTTGTCACATGTGTAATTAAATCAAAGGTTTTTGTTTTATAAATTTAATTTCTACAACTATAGTAATAAGATTAGAGTGTTGAAGATTGAACTTAAAACTATAGTGTGCCAGTGGTCATCTCCTTTATGCCCAGTTAAGGACTATTAGGTGGCTATTTAAATACTAACATGGGGGTTTTTACTTTCGTCGTCCATACGGCGTGCTATTGTATGGGTGCCACTCACTTGAGTGGTAATGTATGGATCAATTGCCTCTACACCAAGAAGAAGGTAAGTTGATGAGTGACATGACCACAAGAAGTGAGCATGTGGTCAGGGAGAGCTAGCTGTGATATGATTGTATATGCATGCTTGCATGTGTGTATGCTGCGTATTTAATTGTGGGTAGTGTATTGATCATTGGGTAGCTTTGATATAGAAGTATATACATGGGATATATATATATATATATGGAAGTATTTAGTTTGCTGCTTTCATATATATCTTGCTATCCTTGATATTCAACTTAGAGCCCAGATTTACCTTTCTGTACATATAACTGTTGGGTTGGGATGAAATGGATCTTCTGTAGGTACACTAACAACGAAACGTGTAGCTCGTTTAGTTACGATTATATTGAGAGAACGTATGTATGCCACCGCGTATGTCGTTAGGATTTATTTTTCTAAGTTTGTGAGGACGTACAGACGAGCATACATCATGATACATCATTCATTCATACCATGGCATTGTTCCTCCCCTTACAAGATCTGATTGTTAAGTAACTCTTTTCTATAATCGCGTTGTCTCACTAATGTAACATTTTGCTACAGATGGCAGCCCTAGGAGCCCCTATTGCTAGTGGCACCTTTTTGGCAATGTTTGGGACTCCCACCTTACTATGGAGGGTACTGCACTCTGTTGGGTATGCTGAACCACCTCGCTATTTTTTGAGCGAAGTGGTAACTAAGGGACCATGGTGGTTCTCAGCGAAATCTGTCGGGTATGCTGAACCGCCTCACTATTTTTGAGGTTCTCAGCAAAATCTATCTAGAATTCGGTGATGAACTTGTCAATGGGCCTATTGGATCTTTCCCATGAGTGGATGCATCATAGACCGCTTGGACCTAGCTAGGCGGTAATGCTTTAGTAAGAGACAGTGATGAAAGAGCAGGAAGTAGTAATGTTGTAATGAGTGCCATGTATGTAGTCAAGAAGATGTTTTCTTCACGCTAAGATAGCTACATCAGTTGTATGCAAGAGCTCCAAAGAGCATAGGCTACATAGCGTAGGTTGCGAGGATGTGTGCGCAGGCACCGAAGGGCAGTTAGAGCAGCCTAGAATGAAATAGGCAATTTTATGACAGCCTTAGACGCTCATCAAGGGCAGTTTGTTTGTGTCGTTGCAGAAAGAGATGCAGCTAGGGCTAAATTATAGGGTGTCCATGCTGAGAGGGACCATGTCATTCGCCTTGCTAAAACTAGGGAGGAAGCTAGGATCAGGACTATGTTCTAGGCTGCTAGGCAAGCAATAGAGTTTGATCATAGGGAGCAGGAACTCATGCGCCAGATTGAGGAGCTTCAGATTGATGTTCATTGTCTCAACAACATAGTGAACACAATTATTCCTCCAGCTCCAGTGGTGGAAGAAGGTCCTAATGTGTTGATTGCTGAGGATGATGGCATGGAGATGGATGCTGAGGAGGAGCCTAAAGATGAAGAGGTGGAACCTTTTGAGGATGACCACTGTGATGGTGTGTCCGACATCGACAACGATCACCCCGAGGAGTAGCTTAGCTGTAGTAGCTAGCTAGATGTATTAGCTCTTTATCTTTGATCCTCATGTAATGAACTCGTAATGTAGGTCTTGATTTTATGATGTACCTCTTTCGATGTTACTGGAACTATGCATGTACTACATTTGGTGATGGTACTTTTTAATGAAATTCCACTTGTTTTTTGCAAGAAAATTTTGGCATGTACGGAATGCATTGCGAGTATGATAACTGATCCATTTGGTGATGTTATGTTGTGAAAATGAATTATTGTGCCTCTATGTTATTGTATGAATTTACGATTCTCTCTAGTAATTATAGTATGGCATGATTATACAATTCTTCTGCAATTTCTTGACATCATCCAATAATCATTTGTTGTTGCAACTCTGCAGATGACGCGCACTCATAGGGGAGCTAGTGGTGATGATGTGGGTGGTAGTGATGGCCATGGCAATGGCAATGAGGATCCTCCACCACCACCGCACCCCACGCTAGTAGAAACGATGGCCCAACTCATTGAGACCCAACATTCCATGGGAGAAGTGTTGCGTGGTCTCACGTAGAATGCTGGCCATGGATGAGAGAGAGACCAGTACCAAGGACCGGAACCTAACTAGTTTAGCACTTTCAAGGACTTCCTTGACACCAAGCCTCCTATTTTTAAGGAAGCAGAAGAGCCATTGCAGGCAGATGAATGGTTGAATACAATCGAACAAAAGTTCCATCTTTTAAGGCTCACCGAGCACCTAAAGAAAGAATACGCGTCGCACCAGTTACATGGATCTACAGGCATATGGTGGAGTCATCATCGATCCACTTTGCCTGAGGATGCTCAAATCACCTAGAACCAATTTAAGGCTTCATTTAGGGGACATTATATTCCCCCAGGTCTGATGAGTATGAAGCATATAGAATTCATGAGGCTGACGTAAGGTACCAAGAGTCTAACTGAGTATCTGCATGCCTTTAACAATTTGTCAAGGTATGCCACAGAGTTTGTGGATACTAATGCAAAGAAGATTGCTAGTTTCAAGAGGGGGCTTAGCCCGAAGCTGATGAAGACACTAGCTAATAGTAAATGTGCTACTTTCAATGTGTTCATTAGTGATGCTTTAACTCAAGAGAATCATAATAATATCTATGCTACATCTAAGAGTCGCAAAAGAGCTTATGAAGCAGGTGTATCTCAACTAAAAGCTCCTACTGCTATGAGACCTCAGTTTCACCCTCCTGCTCCAAAGTATAGACCACCACAGAAGAAGGCATAGACCACTCAGAACTAGAAAGTGTATCGCAAGGCCTACTCTATTGCCCTACCAAAGGGTAGCAATGGACAAGGAAGCTCCGACATTCCACCTAGTAGTATGCCATGCTAGAACTGCAACAAGACTGGTCATTGGTCAAAAAATTGCCCTTATCCCAAGAAGAACAACAATAAGAAGCAAGGCAATTCAAATGGACATCAGGGACACATGCACTATACCACCATGGTAGAGATTCCCTCTAGTGAGGTTGTCACAGCTGGTATGTTTCTTGTGAATCATCATCCTGTAGTCGTTTTATTTGATTCTGGAGCTTCGCATTCATTCGTGAGTCCAACATTTGCATCCAAGTATGATCAGAAAATATTTGTAGTAGACAAAGGTGGTTATTGTATAAGTGCTACTGGAGTAACATTTCCACCAATCAGATAGTTAAATATGTATGTATCCAAATAAGTGAATGAGAGTATACTGCTAATTTAGTGATATTACAGGGATTGGATATAGATGTGATCTTGGGTGTGAATTGGATGAAGAACCATGGTGTCCTTATTGATACTTCGACTAGAACCATTATGTTGAGGGACCCCAAGAATAATGGTGCTTTTCTAGTACCCCTTCCTAGGGAGTTTGATCTCCATAATATGGCCAATGCTATCTAGGATGTGGCCCTTGCTAATATTTTGGTAGTATGTGAATTTCTGGATGTCTTTCCAGATGAATTGCTGGGGTTACCACCCGACAGAGAGATAGAGTTCAAGATAGAATTATTACTAGGTACCGCACCCATTTCCCGAAGACCGTATAGAATGTCGCCTAATGTGTTAGCAGAATTGAAGATCCAGTTGCAAGAACTCTTAGAAAAGGGTCTCATTCGCCACAGTTCATCACCATGGGGTTGTCCAGCCATATTTGTGAAAAAGGACAAGTCTTTGTGGATATGTGTGGACTATCGACCACTCAATGTTGTTACTATCAACAAAAAATATCCTTTGCCTGGCATTGATATCTTATTTGATCAATTGGCCAAAGCAAAAGTGTTCTCTAAGATTGATTTGAGGTTAGGTTATCACCAAATCAAGATTAGGCCAGAAGACATACCTAAGATGACTTTTTCCACTAGGTATAATCTTTATTAGTATTTAGTCATATCCTTTGGATTGACCAATGCTCCTGCCTCTTTCATGTATTTGATGAACTCGATGTTCATGCCCGAACTTGGCAAGTCCGTGGTTGTGTTCATCGATGATATCTTGATTTATTCTAAGATGGTAGAAAAGCATAAGGAGCACTTGAGAGTGGTATTGTCGAGACTAAGAGAGCATAAGTTGTATGCAAAGTTTAGTAAATGTGAGTTTTGGTAGAAGAAGGTACCTTTCCTAGGTCACATATTATCTGAGGATGGAATTTCTATGGACCCATCCAAAGTGCAAGAAGTGATGGATTTGAAAGCTCCCACCTCAGTTCACGAGGTTTGAAGTTTTCTTGGTTTAGCTAGATACTATCATTGGTTTATCCTAGATTTCTCCAAGATATCCAAGCCTATGATGAGGTTACTTCAGAAGGATGAAAAGTTTGTATGGACACCGGAGTGTGAAACAGCTTTTCACACTTTGCAAACTTTGCTAACTATTGCTCCTGTTTTAGCACAACCTAACATTGAGAAATCATTTTATGTATTTTGTGATGCCTTAGGTACCAATTTAGGGTGTGTTTTAAGGCAAGAAGGCAAAGTCATTGCTTATGCCTCATGCCAATTGAGAAAGCATGAAGTCAACTATCCAACACATGATTTAGAGCTTGCAGCAGTTATCCATGCTCTAAAAATTTGAAGACATTACCTACTTGGGAATGTTTGTCACATCTACACTGATCACAAAAGCCTTAAGTACATTTTCACTCAACCTGAGTTGAACATGAGATAGCACAGATGGTTAGAATTGATCAAGGATTATAACTTAGAAGAACATTATCATCCGAGAAAGGCCAATGTGGTTGTCGATGCCTTAATTTGGAAGTATCATGGTAATTCTTTGTTGGAAGATGGTTTTAACTTACTACATCCAGCAATCCTATACAATATCACTATTAGTTGTTCTCTAGAGTCAAAAATCATTGAGCTCCAAAAGACAGATGTTGGTATATTCCATATCAAAAGAAAGATGAAAGAAGAAGAAAGTAAGTATTTTTGATTGGATGAGAATGGTGTCCTATCGTTTAAAGATTGACTTGTAGTGCCGAAAGATAGGGAGTTGAGAAACCAAATTCTAGAGGAAGCTCATTCTTCCAAGCTATCATTCACCCGGGTAGCAGCAAGATGTACCAAGACTTGAAAAGTAGATTTTGGTGGACAAAAATGAAGAAAGAAATTATGGCATACGTTGCTAGATGTGATAACTGTTGCCGAGTTAGGGCCATTCATATGAAACCAGTAGGATTACTTTAGCCACTGTCTATTCCAAGTTGGAAATGGGAGGACATTAGTATGGATTTCATTGTCGGACTTCCAAACACCCATAAAGGTCATGATTCTATATGCGTAATTGCTGACCATCTCATGAAGTCTATACATTTTATTCCTGTCAATGTCAAGTATCGACCTCATCAATATGCAAAGTTATACATTGAACAAATTGTGAGATTGCATGGAGTACCTAAGAGTATTATATCAGATCGAGGGTCCCAATTTGTTAATCATTTTTGGGAACACCTACATAAGTACTTAGGTACCACATTGATTCACAGATCTACTTATCACCCCTAGACAGTAGGTCAAACTAAACATGTGAATGAGGTCTTGGAAGATATGTTGAGAGCATGTGTGATTTCTTCCAAGGGCTCATGGGAGGATTGGTTACCTTTGGTTGAATTCTCCTATAATAAAAGCTATCAAGATAGCATCAAGATGGCTTCGTTTGATGCTTTATATGGTTGTAAGTGTAGGACCCTTCTGAATTGGATTGAGCATGGTTAAAGAAGATATTATGGAATTGACTTTCTGAAAGAAGCTGAAGAACAAGTTCAAGTCATTCAACAACATATAGAAGCCGCTCAATCAAGACAAAAGAGTTATGCAAACAAAAGGAGAAGTCCTATTGTGTTCCAAATTGGAGACTATGTGTATCTGAAGGTATCCCCAATGAGGAATGTGCAAAGGTTTGGAGTGAAGCGAATACTTGCTCCTAGGTATATCGATCCATATCAGATCATTGCACAAAAAGGACCAATAGCCTACAAACTCCAGTTACCTCTAGAAATGAAAGCTATATTCAATGTTTTCTATGTCTCCCAACTCAAGAAATGTCTTCATGTGCCCGAAGAAGCTATTGAACCCGCTAGTGTCAAAATTCAGTCGGATTTGACCTATGAAGAAAGACCTATTTGAGTGCTTGAAGAAATGGAAAGAGTGACCCATAGCAAAGTCATTAAGTTCTACAAGGTGATTTGGAATAATCATAGTGAGCAAGATGCTACGTCGGAGCATGAGGACTATCTTCATGAGGTTTATCCGAGTTTCTATGAGGAATGGTAGGTCGTACAATCTTGGGATGAGATTATTTTAAGGGGGGAAGGGCTGTAACACTCTAGGTGTTAAGCATGCATTTAACCTTGATACTTGCATGAGCACAAGCATCATTGATCCTTCATGAGCATGAGCATCTCAAATATTATCTCTATGTTGGCTTATATTGCATGTGTTGTTACTTAAATGTCTTACATATGCTAGGGTTACATGTAACCAATGTATAAAATGTTTGTGGAACCCTAGGAGTACCTTAAACATGTTTAGAATATCATATGGAACAACTTTAGTATTCATGACTAAGGCTAGTTTGGTCTCTAAGTCATGGTTATAATGTAAGTCATCATTTTCAAGTGGTATGTTTGACCTAGGTTGAACTATGTCATAAAATGTTTGCATGGTAGTGCACCCTTAAGCAAAGTTGTAGTACTTGATTAGAGAAACAACTTTTATGTTTGGGTCATGAGCTAATTCAGTACCTAGCTTGGTCATTTAGAGCTCACAAAAATTAGCAAAATACTATTTTTGGCACTTAGGAAATTTTCTAAGTCCTAACTGATTTAACAGATCGTTGTGCCTGACTTTGGGACGATTTAACTTGATAACCATTGCAAATTAGACCTAGATCATTTAAGAAATGTTGGAGTTGGTATGTAGATCCACAACTTCTATTAAGAGAGTTTTTGCTAATTAGTTGTTGATTAGGCTCTTAAGCAGCGTCAAAACGTGCTGTTAGTCGCCCTATCAGGCTCTAATGGCTGAAGTCATGTCACGCCATCGTGGCCAACCGAGGCAGAGTCTGTCCACCATGTGGCCGCCGCTAGCCGACACTAGGCCCCCATCGCAGCATGCTGGCGTGCGCTTAAGAAGAACCCACGCGGCTCAGTTCATTCACTCCCTCGCGCTCTCTCCCTCTCCACTGCCTTCACTCGCTTTCACAGCTCTGCCACAGCAGCTCTCGCCACCGACACCATTGTCAGCTGCTCGGGTACCTCACCATGCTTGCACCGCTCTCTCACCGTAGTCGTAGCTCCGCCGTGTTCCCACCACCTCACCAAACCCTTCATGTAGCTAGTTGAGCATGGTAAGGCCCCCTGTGCAGCGCTACGACCATCGTCGCACATGGTCGGGCGGCCTCCGATAGCCATTCGCCATGCTTGGTTGTGCGCTAGGTTCGTTGTAGGGTGTAGAAGCTTGGTTGGACCCTAATTTGTGCCATCTCAGCCAACTCTAGCGGCGCACCGTCAACCCCCGTCCGTCGTGCCGCCATTAGTGCCATCGTAGCCCTTAGCTTCTGCAATTGGCCTAGCTTGCTACCCTAGTGCGTGCGGAAGGTCTTGAGGAACCTTGTGGTGCCGGTGCCACCGTCAGAGAGCTCGCCATCGGTGAACTCCGGCCGATCAGTGCTGGTGCTTTGTTTTGTGCCACTGACGCGTGGGCCCGGTTGACTCATGGGCCCTAGTTGTCAGCGGTTGTAGATCTAAATTCTAATGCATTTATTTCTAAAATGTATGCAAACTTCGAAAAATCATAAGTTGAGTTGTAGATGTCCAATTTTTTGTGAACCAAATTTTGTTGTATTCCTCATGAAATGTAGTATTTTATAAAAATATGAAATGTATAGTTTCTAGTATTTTTCATGTTGAATAAAATGTAGCTAGATAAGTGCTTTTTGAATGTTTGTAATCTTGTAAAATAGATAACTTGAGCTAGGAAAGTGATAAAATTGTGAGTCTAATTTTGCTGGTCTTGTGTTGACATTCTCTCGCTAGGAAAAATAATAAACTTGCTGTAAACTTGATTGAAGTTGGGTCTTTCTATTTATCTATTAATAAATGGTATTTTTTGAGGAAAATTATAGGGATAAAAATAAGTAACATATGGCCATGCAAATTTTTGTACAGTAGTATGGCACTAGGATGAAGCTAAGAAAAATATATAATATATTGTTTGACACTTTTCTATGCGCTCCGTGCCACCATGCACGTGGCCGGAGCTCACCGCCACTTCGCCATGGCTCGATCCGCACCGTAGAGCTCCGCTAGGGTTCGTAGAAGTCATAGCCATGCTTGCTTGGTCACATCTTCACTGAAGATGGCGAGTCCACCACCGCGCGCCACTACCGAGCTGCCATGCTCGCTGGTGAGTTCGCTCTGGTGATCCATTGGGTCAACCTAGGGTACTAGTAGGTGTGCAAGAGTAGGGAACACGACACCGATGACCTTGTTACCGATGACCTCGCCGTCGACGAGCTTGCCGCTAGTCAAGCTATGTCCCTACTCTATGTGTTGCTGACGTGTGGGTCCCATTGACCCATGGGTCCCAGCTGTCAATCAGTATTTTAAATGTTTTTCTTGATTTATTTTCACATATTTGAATGCAAACTTCAAAAATTTATATCTTGAATTAGGAGTGTCCAATTTGGGTGAACCAAATTTTGTTGGATTCTTCATGAAGTGTACTATTTTGTAAAAATATTAAACCTCCTATTTGTGATATTTTTCTAGGAGAATTAAATTGAGCTATATAAGTGCTTTTAAATTAGTTTCAATCTTGTAAAATGCATAACTTGAGCTAGAGAAGTGCAAAAATTGTGATTCCAATTTTGTTGGTCTTGTGTTGACGTGATCTAGCTACGAAAAATACTAAACCAATAGTAGGCATACTTGGAATGTGGTGTTCCTATTTAATCTTAAATAATTGCTAGTTTCTAGTGACAATAATTGGGGTAAAAATACATAACATATGATCATGCAACTTTTTACACAGTGTTCTTGTGCTAGGATGAAAGTACAAAAAATATGAAATCTATTGTCTGACACTTTTTACTAGGCTAAACTATTTTTGCTAAAATAAGCCAATGTAACTTGTCATTTTGTAGAGGTTGCTATACTTAGCCAAATAGCATGAAATCTGTATAGTAGATTATTGGGGTCATATGTAAGCTACTGTAATTTTCTCGAAATTTATTGAGCATTGAAAATATGTATCCTTTAAATCACCTTATTATATAAGGAAATTAATAAATGAATATAAATTAATTAGTTGGGCTTAACCATGATGTTTGCTATGGTGCTTGTGATGTATATGATCTATTGATATTAGTAGTTGTGCTTAGATGTAATTGGTGATAGGCAGCTAGATAATTATTCCTTACAATTCAACTAAATGGTTGCATGAGTAGTTTGTGTTGTGTTGACAAATTCATGATGATAATGATCTTTTCTACGAAACTTGTCAATAACAAAGTTGTATATAACTTACTCATATTATTTGTCCTAAAATTTCATAGTCATAGGCCTAAAAGTTTAAGAGTTATAGCTGTTAGAAGTAGCTATCAGATTTGCTTGTCCTCTAGATAGATCTGAAAGATTGAATTGTTCAAACTAGATATCTACTAAATCACCTTAAGATAATTAAAGTAAAGTTGTAGGAAATTTTATAAGCTTTCCAGAAAGACCAAAATCATGTTATTTGGGTGTATAAAACTCCAGTTATGGTCAAAACAAGTGGCTATTGTCTTCCAGCCCAGAAAATATTTAAATAGGTGTTTGTTTAATTACTAGAAAGGAGATATGCACCCACTTAGTAAAAGAAGTCAATCTTGTTATTACCCTAATACATTGCTATTAAGAACACTTATGATTATGCATTTCATCATATCATATCATCCATGTCATTACCTATGCATCCATGATATCTTATTCGTGCTCATGCATATAGGATCGCCCGAAGGAGTAACCCTACTGGAATTCAAAGAAGAGGTGAAGGACAATCAAGGGACACCCCAAGCCATAGCTCCTGAAGGTGAGGAGCGAGCCACTGATGAACTTCCAGAGTGCCCTGACCACCGACCCACTTCATTTCTAAAAGGCAAGCCCCAGAGCATTCTAAGCCTCCTATGTTTTATAAAACATCACTTGAGTCCTTTATGTTTGATGCATTAGGTTATAAGATTTGATTTGGAAACACTTGACATATAGAACTATCTTGTCTAGATATATACTTTAAACCCTAAGCAGGTCAAGGATCAAATATATGCTTAGTCATGCTTAGACCAATAGAAGTTGGGTGATTTCCTGTCACCTGTGAGATATAGGTGGATACCAGAGAATGGTTGGCTATAATTGCTATTGTGGAAAAGAACCATGGGATAATGTAATTGGAGGCCAAGCAGAGTCTATGTGTAGGTTGACTCGTGTGATTCCATCTGTGCCAATTAAGGACCGCATCGTTGGAGGCCCTCTTGTCATTTTGAACGCATGCCTCTCACATAGCTAGCTAGATAACTCGTTCTGACCGCAAAGCTGAGTAGCTCAACTCAGGCCGGGCATCGTTCTATCAAAGTGCACACTCTGGATGGTAGTAAGGATGTGCGAGGAACCAGACATGAGACCAAGGGCAGGTCAGGCCTGAACGTCCTGGCAGCTGGTTGTCCTTGTGCGACGCTGATCGAACCCCCAAAATGTGGACCTGAGTGGTACCAAAGGTGACCTAAGGCTACTGTGGCTGGTAGACCTAGGTTTGTGTTAGGAATACTACCCAGTTGGTTGCAATCGATTCAAATAACCGTCTCTCCTGGATAGTGACAAACTTGGCGGAGACCCTTCATCGTAGTAATTGAACTATGGAATGTGATGGTTATGATGAACTTGGAAAATATTACACCAGCTATGGTTACTATTGTATGCTACTAAATGATATACCACATGTCTGGCATAGGTTAGTTGCTAATCTAGAGATGAATAGCTACAATAAACTTGGTTATCGAATTACAACATGTATAGCCCAACTAGTGGCTTTTATGCAAAATGTTGTCAAGCTAGCTCCACTTATAAAGCCTTGCATGATCCTTGGAGTCACTTTATTTTTGGTTTATGATGGGTAAGTCTAGCTGAGTACCTTCTTGTACTTAGGGTTTATTTTCCACTTGTTGTAGATAACATAGTGTATCATGGATATTGTAAGAACTGCTTTTGTGAGGACGTATGGGACGTGCATGCATCATGATAAATCATTCATTACATACTTGCATTGTTCCTCCCCTTATAAGTTTCTTATTTCATTAAGTAACTCTTTTCCATTATAATATTGTTCTCACAAAGAGTTGCACCATATTTTGTTGGTACATATGGCAGCATCAGTTGGGGTGAGACTTTCATAGAGATCTTCGGTATCCTTGCCCTGCTCTAGAGGGTACTGCACTTTGTGGGGTATATCGAACTGCCCTACTACTTTTGGAATGAGGGATATCTAGAAGGATAGCCATTGTATGAGGTGCAGCTAACCATACCTGCTCATACCCAAGCACCCCTATGGCAGGAGTGGAAGGCAGATTCTGAGGGAAAAACTCCTTCGGAAGGTGCCCAAGTAGTTGCTTTTGAGGTGCTAAGCCAGATTTGTCAGCAGCACAAGGATGAGTTGACCGGCAGTGCAGCTGATAATTTTCCTCAAGTGGATCCATCTACAGCAGTTTAGGCACAATGTAACCGTAATGCGTTGATCCAACTCCGAAAAGAGCGGGCAGAGAGTTCTAGTCCCGCTATGAGTGCTATGTTCGCCATGAAGATGTTTTATGCTTATCAGGACACCCGGGACTTTTGGTAGGAGTCCTATACCACTTGTATGGATAGGCTCATGAGAGCCAAAGCAGCACAATGGAAGCTGAGGAAGCATGTGTGCAAGCACAAGAAGGTAGCTAGGGAAGCTCTTTGGGACACTAATGACACTCATATAGCATTTGGGATCCCTCTAGACTCAGATAGAGAATGTTGTTGTAGATAGGAACGTAGCACAGGCAGAGACATGGGCCACTCAAGCTTAGAGGGTACATGCCATCCAGTAGAGGGATGAGGCCTATAGTCTTGTAGAGGCTAGAGAGGAGGCTAGGACTAGGACTATGGTTCTAGCTAGACGGCTGGAGAATGACTACCGTTGGAGGGAGGCGGAGTACCGACGACAGATTCAGGAGAACCAGAACACCATTGTGGAGCTTCAGCATGATGTTCATCGCCTCAACAACATCATTAATCCTATTGCTCCCACAGTAGCCACAGCGGAAGAAGATCCAAATGTATTGGTTGCCGATGATGATGGCATGGAGGATGTCGAGGAGGAGTCTAAGGAGGAGGTCGAGCCCTAGGAGGACGACCATGGTGATTATTTGTCCGGTGTTGACAGTGACCACTTTGAGCCCTAACTCCGCTATAGTGATTAGCTAGATGCGCTAGTTTCGTATCATTTTTTATCTTTTATGTATTGGACATGTAGCTTAAGTTTCGATCTTTGAATGTATCATTGATGTAACATTGGAACCTTGCATGTTGGTTCACTATGGGTCGAACTTTAATTAAATTCTAGTTTTGTTTTGCTGCTAAAAAGTGACATGCATGTTAATGCATTGCAAGTACGATAAGTGATCAAATTGGTGATGTTATGTTATGAGAATGAATTATTGTGCCTCTGTTTATTGTATGAATTTAGATTCTCTAGTAAATTTAGTTTGACATGATTACATAATTCTTCTGCAATTTCTTGGTATTAGTCAATAATCACTTATTGTTGCAATGTTGTAGATGACTCGCACTCGTGCTGGGCAAGTACCAGCCAAGGTGGCAATGATGGTGACCTACCACCACCACCGCCACCCTCTGCAAATGAGTTTTTCGCACAATCCTTAGGGAATCAGCGAGCAGTGGAAGAAACACTATGCCTCATTGCATAGAACACAGCCCGTGCCCGCCAGTAGAATTAGGGGCCAGAGCCAAATCAATATAGTACATTCAAGGACTTTCTGGTGACTAAGCCTCCTATCTTTAAAGAGGCAGAAGAACCGCTCTAGGTTGATGAGTGATTGAACACTATTGAATAGAAGTTCAGTCTATTGAGGGTCACTGAAATGATGAAGGCTGAGTATGCATCGCATCAACTGTAGGGGCCTATAGGTATCTGGTGGACTCATTAGTTGTCTGCCTTACCTACTAGAGCAAATGTTACCTAGGAGCAATTCAAGACAGCCTTTAGGGGGGCATCATATACCCCCTAGGCTGATGCGGATGAAGGCCGTTGAGTTTATGAAGCTGACACAAGGGACAAAGACTCTCACCGAGTATATGCATGCATTCAACAACTTGTCTAGATATGCACCAGCATTCATGGATACAGAAGAGAAAAAGATAGAAAGCTTCAAGAGAGGCCTTGGCACTAAGTTGATGAAAATGATGCCCAATGCTAAATGTGCTACATATAATGAGTTTGTCAGTGATGCCCTAACCCAAGACAACCAGAACAACCTGCATGCGGTAGCAAAGGGTCGCAAGTGAGCAGCTAAGGCAGGTGCCTCAGGATCATCTTAGTCCAAAGCTTCTATGGCAGTCAGGCCATAGTTCCGTCCTCCAGTGCCTAAGTTTAGGCCTCCTCAGCAGAAAGCCTAGGCTAGCCAACCTTAGAAGGTGTTTCACAATGCAATCACCATTGCCCTGTCCAAGGGTAACGTAGGCCAAGGAAGCTCAGTGTAACACCCTAAAATTTGCCTCTTTTGAAATAGAGTTAAAATGATTTAAATTAGAATCTTTGTGCTCATAAAATATAGGAAAATAAAAATTTTCATTAATTTAAAATTCATCATAAGGTAGCAACATGTTTGATGCATACATGCCATTGCATTTGATTGTATTGGTTGAGTGGTTTTAATTGAAAAGTCAAAATGGTTAAAATACTTTTGAAATGAAATTGAAAATGGCGTTGAAATAAAAGAAAAGAAAGAGAAGAAAATTAGAAAATAAAAGTATTTTTAAGATGTAAAGTTTATCTTGGAAAGCCTAACAAAATTGTCTATTTTTATTTAATAGGGAAGTATATTTGAAACTATACTTGAATTCGATTTCAATTGGGCTTAGGATTTGAAAACTAAAAATAGAAAAGGATTTTTATTTGAAAATCTTCTTCCCTTCCTTTTTCAGCCCAGCCCAGGATTTGGTCGGCCCTTTTCAATCCCGTTTTCCTGGCCTCGGCCTGCTGCTCAGCGGCCCAGCTTGCGCCCTCCTCCTCCCTTCCTCTTTCCTCCCCCATCAGCTTGCCCTGCGCCCGGCCTGCTCCTTCCTGGCCCACTGCTCGGCGGCCCACTGCTCCTGTGCCTTAGCTCCACTTTGCGCCCGCGGCGCAGCCCACCAACATGGCCCATTTCGGCCTACCCCAGCACCCATGGCCGCATACGCTCCGCTCCCCTTCCTCTCGCTGCGACGAGGGACCCGCTAGTCAACCATCTTCTTTCCTTTCTTTCCCCTATTCTTTCCTTTCATCATCCCATCAATGGCGCATGCCAAAACGGCAAGCCGCCGGTCCCCTGCACCCGCATGGAAGGCGATTGAATCATCACGCCCCTCTCCCCTTCTTTCTACCGCAAGCGTCCACCGCCTATAAAGCCCCAGCCGAACCCCCTCCATCTCTCCCTTTTCCCATCCGCGCTCAAGCTCGCCAGCGCCGCCGCAATTCACCGCTCCAGTGCCGCAAACGCCACCGCCGACGCCTTTCGGAGGTCCGTTGTCATTCAACGGAGCCATAGGTACCATTAATTTGTTGTTTTTGGTCATGAGTTGATTAGATTCGCCCTCACTGTGCCATTCTTCTCTCTCCAGCCGCTGCCGATGACAAACCGTGCCTTCAAAGCCCTCTCGGACGCCGCGACCACCACCGTTGGACTCTTAGTGAGCTTTTCCATCTCCCTATGCCCTCTGTTCATCGAGTAATGCCTTAGAACGCCGTATCGGTAAGCACCGATGCCGCCAACAATGGCGCCACCACGGAACACCGCCCTGACGTGGTTCTCGTCCCCGTTAGGTATTCCAGCGAGATCACAAGGTCCTATAGATCATCCGGGTGTCCTCGGTTGGGTAGGGCGTGGCCGGAATCACCATCTCGATGTCCACTACCGAGCTTGGCTCGCCACCGGCTATGGCGCCCTCGCTGGGGTGCTGTGTAGACGGCGGGGGTTCTCCCGTGCGCCTCTTACCATCGGATCTAGCACGGACGGCCAGGATTAGATTGTAACGGTTCGGTCTACCATGGACCGTGGACTCGGTCCACTATGATGGGCCAGCACTGGCCTGCGCATGCGTGGTGAACTACACCACTCACGCTGCGACACGTGTCTGCCTAGTCAGCAGCCGCAGTCAACCCATAGTCAAGGCCGTGTTGTTTTGCAGTTCAGCCCCTAGATTTTCAAGTAATCAACCCGCAATCCATAATAGTTTCAAATAAATACAATTTAGTCCTATTTTTATTCGTTTAGGACCCTATCATTTCCAGAATTAGTGCGCGCAGTCCAAAATCCATTTAAATTCAGATTTTTAATGGTTTTAATTCAAAAATGAGTTCGAGTTATTTACAAAAATGCCATTGCACCTTATTTCATGTGTAACTTTTGCGTTTTAAGTCCGATTTGACCCGTTCGAATTGCGTTAAGATCGTATTTACGTTATCTACATGTTTATACAACTGTTAGGCATGTTTTTAATATCTTAAATTCATGTGTAGATTTAATCTATTAGTTAACTAAAGTAAAACTTGTTTAAATCATAACTTATTCATTTTAACTCCAAAATAGTCCGTTCAAGTTGTGTTTGTTTCATAACGACAAGATCTACGCATTAGTAATGATGTTTACTATATTACTATTTCATGAAAATCATAGTTTAAATCATATCTTGATTAATGATTATGCAACTAGGTTTTATACATAAAATATGATTTGTTTTACTTTTATTTTATAATTTAAATCTAAAATTGACTTAATTCAATCTATATTGTCTATAAAATATCTTTTGTATATGAATTCATATAGTTAACATAAATAAAGCCTATAGCTTTCTTTTCCATGTATTAAGCAAATCTCTCGGTAGTTGTAACTTTTCAACTATAGCTCTGATTAGAGTGCTTCTCGTGACTGTGTGTACGTAGCGATGCGTAGAATCGTATTTCAATCTCTTTTACTTATTTTTCTATGATTGGTGTACTGTTCTGATATAGATGCAATTGTATGCTATGCATGTATGTGTATGGATGTTTGTGTGGTGTTCTACGATTACGTCCAGTCGGTGAGATACACGTGGTGATCTAGAAGAAGAAGGACATTGAAGATTAAAGCTTACCGAAGGATCAGTGTGTAAGGCAACTATAGCATGGGACCATCCTTGTTACCTATTCATGTTTAATCACTAAATTCATATTGCATGTGTCTACCTTGATGCCAATAAGGATATCCTAGATATTTGATATCTTGTACCTTGAAACCTTTGGGTTATTGCATTGGGTAGTTTTTGCTAGTGCTTAATCAAAACCATGATCTTGTAACTTGACTAATGGTATATGTAATAAACATTAAAACATGACTTTTTAGCAACATGGAAACAGGGGGCTAGAGTGTTTAGCTACTTTCTAAATGCTTCAGATTCCTCTCCTTAAGGACTTATCTGTAAGCGATCATCTAGGACTTATAGTACAGCTATGAGGGCTATATGGCTCTGGCTTTAGCTCAGTATGAGGACCTTTTCTAGCTTGTTAGTGGTTACCTTTATGGCGCACAAGGGTATGTTTCCTTTTCTGCTAGGTTGTGTGTACCGTGCTGTGATGCCCACGCGTGCCACTCCTAGAGAGGGGCCACATACACCTAGCGGCCCTAACTTGTTAGACGAACCTTTGAAAGGCTTCATAGTGAACCCTGCCGACCTTCCTTGGTAGTGGATCAAGAGGCTGATCACCTCGGGCGATAGGGTAAATCACGACTCACAGTGAAAGTGTACAAACTCTACAGAGTATAAAACTGTTATAATAGCCGTGCTCACGGACACGAGCGACCTTGGACCCTTATGCAATAGAGATGATCACTAATGGATAATGGTACTAATGATTAATTGTTTATGCTATATATTATTCATGTTTACCTGATCATGTGTTTATGGGAATGATAAATTCTTTGCCACTCAATTGCTTAAAAAGATAACCTATTAAAGCTAAACGCAGTTAAACCAGTGTCAGCCCTTTTGAGCCTCATGAACCCCATGATATAATTGTTAAGTATGACATGTACTTATGCTTGCTTTACTTTTCTATACATTGGATAAAAATCCCGGATGGGTACCAGATTGCTGGTTTGGAGGAGTTAGGCTTGTGGTCAACTAGTTAGTCATCCCTATGGATTTGGAGTCTTCACCAGAAGATCAGAGTCGACTTTCCACTATCTTTACTCTGAGGTTATTTTCTTTTTACTAATACATTGTGTAATAAGTATTGTCTCTTGATATTACCTTTATTTGTGGCTATATGTGAGATTTGACTTCTTGGGCTCACATATAGTCTGTATCTGGTTTTGTCTTTAAAACTGGGTGTTACACTCAACAGGGCCAAGAAGTAACCAGCTGTGCTTCAATTGAAATCAGATGAGCCACTTAGGCCATGGAGTGCCCCTATCCCAAGAGGAATGGAAATCAAAACCAGGGTAATCAGAAGTAGGCCAATCCTAAGGCACGTCCTAGGTACATGCATTATACAGCCATGGAGGAAATCCCCATGAGAGAAGTTGTGACCACTAGTATGTTTCTTGTTAACAAACACCCCATAATTATTTTATTTGATTCTAGAGCTTCTCATTCATTTATGAGCCAAACATTTGCATCTAAGCATGATCAGAAGATAATTGAGGTAGACAAAGGTTGTTATAGTATAAGTTCAGCTAGGGCTACTATCTCTACAAACCAAATAGTTAGAGATGTGCTTATCTCCATCCAAGAAAGGGAGTATACCATGGATCTCATAGTATTGCCAAGATTAGCCATAGATGTGATTTTGGGAAAGAAATGGATGAGTGGGCATGGAGTTCTTATCGACACATCCACTCGAACCAAAAGGGGATGGTGCTTTCCTAGTGCCACTTCCCAAAAGTTTTGATCTTCAAAACTTGTCTTGTACCATCCAAACCACTACTCTCTATGATATTCCTATAGTTTGTGAGTTTCTAGATGTATTTCTAGATGAGTTGTCTGGTTTGTTGCCAGATAGGGATGTGGAATTTAAGATTGAGTTAGTGCTAGGTACAACACCTATTTCAAGAAGATCCTATAGGATGCCACCCAATGAGTTAGTTGAACTTAAAATTCAGCTACAAGAACTCTTAGACAAAGGTCTCATTCGACCTAGTTCATCTCCCTAGGGTTGTCCAGCCTTGTTTGTGAAGAAAAAGGACAAATCATTATGGATGTGTGTGGACTATAGGTTGTTCAATGTAGTAACCATAAAGAACAAGTACCCTTTGCCTCATATTGATATTTTGTTTGATCAACTATCAAGAGCAAAGGTATTCTCTAAGATTGACTTGAGGTTAGGCTATCACCAGATTAAGATGAGGCCAAAAGATGTACCTAAGATAGCTTTCTCAACTAGGTACAGCTTGTATGAGTATTTGGTCATGTCTTTTGGACTAACAAATGATCCTGCCTATTTCATGTATCTGATGAATTCTGTGTTCATGCCCAAGCTTGACAAGTTTGTGGTCATGTTTATTGATGATATCCTAATTTACTCTGAGAATGTGGCAGATCATGCAGAGCATCTGAGAGTTGTCATGTTGAGGCTGAGAGAGCATAAATTGTATGCAAAGTTTAGCAAGTGTGAATTTTGGCTGAAGAAAGTACCTTTCTTGGGTCATATATTATCTAAAGATGGAATCTCTATAGACCCATCTAAAGTATAAGAGGTCATGGATTGGAAGGCCTCGACTTTGGTTCATGAAGTTTGGAGTTTTCTAGGGCTAGCAGTCTATTATCGTCGTTTCATTCCTGACTTTTCCAAAAATAGCTAAGCCCATGACCAGATTACTTTAGAAGGATAAAAAGTTTAATTGGACTCCAGAGTGTGAGGTTGCTTTTCACACTCTGCGAACCTTGCTAACCACTGCTCCTGTTCTGGAACAACCCAACGTTGAAAAGCCTTTTTATGTGTTTTGTGATGCATCAGTTATAGGTTTAGGGTGTGTGCTTATGCAAGAAGGTCGAGTTATTGCATATGCCTCTAGGTAGTTGAGAAGGCATGAAGTCAACTATCCCACCCATGATTTGGAGCTTCTGTAGTTGTCCATGCATTAAAGTTATGGAGACATTATTTGTTAGGGAATGTATGTCACAAATACACTGACCACAAAAGTCTCTAGTATATCTTCACTCAACTAGAGCTAAACATGAGATAGCGTAGATGGTTAGAGTTGATCAAGGACTATAATTTGGAAGTGCACTACCATCTAGGAAAAGCCAATGTTGTAGTAGATGCACTTAGTCAGAAATCTCATTGTAACCCTTAGAAGCCTTGTTGGAAGATGGGTTTAATCTATTGCATCCTATTGTGCTACACAACATCACTGTTAGTTGTTCACTTGAGAGCAAAATCATAGAACTACAGAAGATAGATGTAGGTGTGTTTCACATAAAGAGAAAGATGAAGGAACAGGAAACCAAGCATTTTAGGTTGGATGAAAGAGGTGTGCTATGGTTCAAGGATCGACTAGTGGTACCGAAAGACTGTAAACTTAGAAATCAAATCTTAGATGAAGCTCATTCATCCAAGTTGTCTATCCATCCAGGTAGTAGCAAAATGTATCAAGATTTGAAAACCCTTTTTTGGTGGACCAAGATGAAGAAAGAGATCACTGCCTATGTTGCTAGGTGTGATAATTGTAGTAGAGTCAAAGCTGATCATTTGAAGCCCGCCGGATTGCTCCAACCTTTATCTGTTCCAAGATGGAAGTAGGAGGAGATTAGCATGGATTTTATTGTTGGACTCCCAACTACTCAAAAAAGGTTTTGATTTGATATGGGTAATTGTGGACCAATTGACAAAGTTTGCGCATTTTATTCCGGTTAGCACCCGCTACCGGCCACATGAATACGTAGCATTGCATACAACGCATATAGTGCGACTCCATGGGGTACCAAGAACCATTGTATCAAATAAAGGCTCTCAATTCACTGCTCGGTTTTTGGAGCACTTGCACAAGCAGTTAGGTAATAATCTGGTTCAAAGCTTAGCATATCACCCTTAGACCTCTGGGCAGACTGAGTGAGTAAATCAAATCTTAGAAAATATGTTGAGAGCATGTGTGATCTCTTCCAAGGGTTCATGGGAGAAGTGGCTACCTTTAGCTGAGTTTTCCTACAACAACAGTTATCAAGAGAGCATCGAAATGGCTCCTTTTGAGGCTTTGTACGGTCGAAAATGTACAATTCCGTTGAATTGGGTTGAGCTCAGAGAAAGGAGATACTATGGCATTGATTTTGTCATGGAAGCTAAAGAACAAGAAGGTATTATCCAACAACATATGAAAGCCGCTCAGTCTAGGCAAAAGAGCTATGCTGACAAGAGAAGAAGGCCTATCGAATTTGAGGTAGGTGACTATGTATACCTCAAGGTATCACCCATGAAAAAGGTGCAACGGTTTGGGGTGAAAAGAAAACTAGCACCTAGATATGTAGGCCCATACAAGATCATCGAGCAAAGTGGAAGGGTAGCTTACAAGCTCCAGTTACCTCTAGAGATGCAAGCTATATTCAATGTCTTCCATGTTTCTTAGCTAAAAAGATGTCTTCGCATACCTGATGAAGCCATTGAACCCACCAATATTAAGCTCCAATCATATTTGACTTATGAAGAGAAACCAATCTGAGTGCTAGAAGAAATCGAAAGAGTAACCTAGAGCAAAGTCATCAAGTTCTTCAAAGTGGTGTGGAATAACCACAGCGAACGAGATGTCATGTGGGAATAGGAGGATTATTTATGTGAGGTTTATCTCGCCTTTTTATGAAAAAATGGTAGATCTTTCAAATCTTGGGATGAGATTTCTATAAGGGGAGGGGCTATAACACCTTAGTGTTATGCATTGCATTTGGTACTTGCATTTCATGAGCACAAGCATCATCCATTCATTCATGAGCATGAGCATATGAAAAATTTCATCGCATTCTTTATATGTATCACATGTGATGTTGATTATATACATGCATATGCTCCTGATAATGTGTGACCAATGCAAGAGATGGTTGTAAGGTCACAAAAACACCTTAGACATGTCTAGTATGGTAAATGGAACAATGTTTGTATTCATGATGACATGGGCCATTTTTGCTTCTAAGTCCTAGCTTACTCTAAACTTCCATTTTCATGTTACTACTTTCACTAGAGTTGAACTATAGCATAGAGTGTTTGCATGGTAGTGCACCCTTAACAAAAGTTGTAGCTTATCTTATGTGGAACAAACTTTTTTTAAGGGTCATGAGCTAATTCGGTGCCTAATAGGGTCAAATAGGGCCCATAAGTAGCAAATAAATGTTGTTTCTAAACATAGAAAAATTTGCTAAGCCACAAGCTGATTTTAGTTTCAATGTGACCTACTTTGGAGCTTTGCATTTTGAAAACCATGATGAATTAGATGCTACTCCCTAAAACAAAGTTGTAGATCTCACATAGCTCTACAACTTTCACTAATACCATTTTCACTGACTCACCATGGATTAGGAGTTACATGTGCACAAAGTCACGCTGTCAGTCACCCAATGTAGCTCTGAATCGGCTGGCATCATGGCTGACCGACCATAGATCGTGGCTTCCGCGTGGTGTGCACATGCTAGGGCTAGGTGGCATCGTGGCCGGGCATGCGCTGAAGAAGCCACCGTGCGTCCCTGCCCTCACTCACTCTTGCTATGTCTATCTCGCTCTCGTGCCCGTAGTAGCAAAGTTGAGCGCCACCATCGCCATTGCTGAGCTCTACCGCACTCGCACGCCAACCACACCGCACCACCATCCAATCCATCTCACTCACAGCTTCACCATCGTCTCCTCTACCTCCCTGAGCCGCCATTGCCACCGTTCGAACCCAGGTAATGCAACATTTCACGTCATCGTCACCGCCATGGTCATGAAGCGTCGCCAAGCTCTGAGCTCACCGTGGCCAGCCTTATCCACCACTCCTCCTACCTCTTCCTCCCTAGATCTATCATCATCTTTGGTCATAGATGCTCACATCGTTGTTTATTTAACTGATACCGCTGCCGTCATGAGGGAACGCGCGACGCCACCTTGCGCGTCCACCATGGCTGCAAGCACGCGCTCGCCACTGCCGACTTCACCGGCCTCCCTTAGCCCACTGTAGTACCCATTACCATGTCACCTAGAGGTGTAGCACCTTCCTCAATGATGGAGACCTACCTTTGGCCACCGTCTCATCAGAACGATAACACCACCATTGTGCTCTGTGCGCCGTTGTGCCGCCATGCACGTGGTCAGAGCTCACCACCGTTTCACCGTGGCTCGATCTGCACCGTAGAGCTCCGCTAGGGTTCATAGAAGTTGTAGCCATGCTTGCTTGGTCACATCTTCACCGGAGATGGCGAGTCCCCCACCACACGCCGCCGCTGAGCCACCATGCTCGCCGGTGAGGTCGCTCTGGTGATCCACCGGACCAACCTAGGGTACAAGTAGGTGTGCAAGAGTGTGGGGAACACAACGCCGGTGGCATCACTATCGACGAGTTTACCGCCAGTCAAGCCACGCCCTTGCTCTATGTGTTGTTGATGTGTGGGTCCCGTTGACCCATGGGTCCCAGGTCGGTCAGTATTTGAAATGTTTTTCTTGATTTATTTTCACAGATTTGAATCCAAACTTCAAAAAATTATATCTTGAGTTAGGATTGTCCAATTTGAGTGAACCAAATTTTGTTGGATTATTCATGAAGGGTACTATTTGATAAAAATATTAAACCTACTGTTTGGGATATTTTTCTGGGTGAATTAAATTGAGCTAGATAAGTGCTTTAAATTAGTTTCAATCTTATAAAATGCATAACTTGAGCTAGAGAAGTGCAAAAATTGTGATTCCAATTTTGTTGCTCTTGTGTTGACATAATCTAGCTAGGAAAAATACTAAACCTATAGTAGGCATACTTGGAACGTGGTCTTCCTATTTAATCTTAAATAATTTCTAGTTTCTAGTGAAAATAATTGGGGTCAAAATACATAACATATGATCATGCATCTTTTTACACAGTGTTCTTGTTCTAGGCTAAAAGTAAGAAAAATATGAAATCTATTGTTTGACATTTTTCACTAGGCTAAACTATTTTTGCTAAAATAAGCCTATGTAACTTGTCATTTTGTAGAGGTTGATATACTTATCTAAATGGAATCAAATTTGTACAGTAGATTATTGGGGTCATATGTAAGCTACTGTAATTTTTTTAGAATTTATTGAGCATTGGAAATATTTATCCTTTAAATCACCTTATTATATAAGGAAATTAATAAACGAATATAGCTAAATTAGTTGGGCTTAACCATGATGTTTTCTATGGTGCTTGTGATGCATATGATATGTTGATACTAGTAGTTGTGCTTAGAAGTAATTGGTGATAAGCAGCTAGATAATTATTCCTTATAATTCAACTAAATCGTTGCATGAGTAGTTTGTGTTGTGTTGACAGATTCATGATGATAATTATCTTTTCTGCGAAACTTATCAATAACAAAGTTGTAGATAACTTACTTGTCTTGCTTTTCCTAAAATTTCATAGTCATAGGCCTAAAGGTTTAAGAGTTATCGCTATTAGAAATCTGCTATTAGATTTGCTTGTCCTCTAGACAGATCTGAAAGATTGAATTGTTCGACCTAGATACCTACTAAATCAACTTAAGATGATTAAAGGAAAGTTGTAGGTAATTTTATAAACTTTCTAGAAAGTCCAAGATCATGTTATTCAGGTGTATAAAACTCTAGTTATGGTCAAAACAAGTGGTTGTTCTCTTGCAGCCCAGAAAATGTTTAAATACGTGTTTGTTTAATTACTAGAAAGGAGATATGCACCTACTCTATAAAAGAAGTTAATCTTGTTATCACCCTAATACCATTTCATCATATCATATCATCCATGTCATTACCTATGCATCCATGATATCTTATTCGTGCTCATGCATATGGGATCGTCTGAAGGAGTAACCCTACTGGAATTCAAAGAATAGGCAGAGGACAATCAAGGGACACCCCAAATTGTAGCTCCCAAAGGAGAGGAGCCGACCACTGATGAACTTCCAGAGTGCCCTGACCACCGACCTACTTCATTTCTGAAAGGCAAGCCTCGGAGCATTCTAAGCCTCCTATGTTTTATAAAATATCACTTGAGTCCTTTATGTATGATGCATTAGGTTATAAGAGTTGATTTGGAAACACTTGATGCATAGAACTACCTTGTCTAGATATACACTTTAAACCCTGAGTAGGTCTAGGATCAAATATATGCTTAGCCATTCTTAGACTGATAGAAGTCAGGTGATTTCCTATCACCTACGAGATATAGGATTGGAGGCCGGGCGGAGTCTATGTGTAGGTTGACTCATGTGATTCCATCTGTGCTGATTAAGAACTGCATTATTGGAGGCCTTCTTATCATTTTGAACGCATGCCTCTCACTTAGCTGGCTGGATAACTCGTTTTGACCGCAAAGCCGAGTAGCTCAACTCAGGATGGAACTTGTTCTGTCAAAGTGCACACTCTAGATGGTAGTAAGGATGTGCGGGGAGCTAGACATGAGACCAAGGGCAGGTCAGGCCTGAATGTCCTGGTAGCTGGTTGTCCCTGGTTGTGCGGCGCTGATCGAACCCGAAATATGTGGACCTGAGTGGTACCAAAGGTGACCTAAGGCTACTATGGCAGGTAGACCTAGGTTTGTGTTAGGAATACTACCCAGCTGGTTGCAATCGATTCGAATCGCCATCTCTCTCGGATAGTGACAAACTTGGTCGAACCCCTTCATCGTATAAGTCTAGCTGAGTACCTTCTTGTACTTAGGGTTTATTTCCCACTTGTTGTAGATAACATAGTGTATCATGGATATTGTAAGAACTGCTTTTGTCCTACCATGGATGAGGAGTAGGCCATGGGCAAGGTGCTTCTCATTAAGTCCTCTATCATGCTTTTGTGGGTTGTGATTGTAAACTAGCTTGTATTAAACAATGGTGTGAGATGTTGGTTGAAAACTACTTTCCTTTTGCTACTACCTTATTTGGAACTTGAGTTGTAATAACTTTAATCGTACTCTATTGTAGGGCAATGTATTTGTGAACTCTATGTATCATGTGGCGGTTATGTTGAATCATGTATGATCTTGGTTGTATGTTGACGATGAATCGAGACCCTTCGTGGTACTTGATGGACTACCAGGTTTATATGGGCTTAAGTATGATGGTGCGACTGCTTGTGGCCTGCCATTGTACTTGTGCTCTTATAAATTGGATGGTTCTGTTACAAGGACTAAGGCTAAACTTAAGAATGTTTTAGCTCTAGAATCGGAAGACAACCATACAAGGCATAGCTTAACACCAGTTTTTGAAGCCATTGCTGATAAGACTCTCCGTCAATTCTCTGCTCCAACTACGGCCAATATCCATACTAGACTGGTGATCAATGTCGGAGACAATGGATTTGAGCTCAAGCCAACTCTCAAAAACAAAGTGCAAGCTAGCCAGTCTTATGGAAAGGCACATGAAGATGCGAGTGCTCATCTCCAACACTCCTTAGAGATTTGCAGCACTTTCACCATCAAAGGAGTTACTAGAGATGACATTTTGCTTTGCCTCTTCCCATTCTCACATTTGGGGAAGGTGAAGCAATGGTTCTATGCCAACAAAGATAGAAATACTACATGGGAGAACTGCTCCACTGCCTTCTTAGCAAAGTTCTTTCCCATGGGAAAGATCAATGCTCTGCATGGGAGAATTTCAAGTTTTTAGTAGCAACATGATGAATCTATCCCTAAGGCAAGGGAACGCTTTCAAGACTATATATCAGAATGTCCTCATCATGGGATGGAGAATTAGCTACTCATGCAGACTTTCTACCATGGGTTAACTAATAGCACCCATGTGAATATGGATGCTGTTGTTGGAGGTGCTTTTCTATCACTTACAATCGCACAAGCAATAGCTCTCGTGGAGAAGATGGTCTCCAACCAAGGTTGGAATGAAGAACGTCTATAGACCCACAAGAGAGGAGAGAAATGTATCAACTCAAGGAGGTAGACATGTTGTCTGCCAAGATGGATCTACTGGTGAAGAGGCTTAAAGAGCAAGCCAATGAGAAGCAAGAAGTCATGCACATTCATGATTGTCGCATGATATGTGAAGAATGTGGCAACACTGGGCATTCATGGAACAACTATCCTAAAATCCATGAGGATGTGAACTTCATCAACAACAACAACTATCATCTTCAACAGAATCAAAGATGGAACCAACAAAGGCCCAACTACCAAGGTAATTCCTAAGGTAACTATCAAGGTAATAATTTCAATAGTCAACCACCCATGAGAGAGTTAATTTCTGGCCAAGCTAAAATTATGGAGGGCTTATCTAGAAAACTAGCTTCCAATGATAAAATCTTAGAAAACATAAATAATAGAATGGATAGCTTCTCCTTAGCCATTAAAAACCAGCATAGCTTTAATAAAATGATACAATCACAAGTAGCTCAATTGGCGGCCGTTGTTCCTCCGACCGACAAAGGTAAAATTCTAGAGCAATCGGAAGATCTTGAAACTATGAATCTTGTCAATATTTACAATGCTAAAGGATGCTACATAGAACAATCGATAGGAAGGTGGGAGGATTATTCCTTACCTAACAAGAAAGGTGATCTAGGGAGACCTGTCATCCCCATAGTCATTGGACCTCACATTTTCTAAGAAGCTGTTTGTGACTTCGGAGCAAGTGTCAACATCATGCCAAAGGTAATTTATGATAAAATTAATGGAGATACTTTGTTGTACATAAACATGAATTTGTAGCTTGTAGATTAGTCACTCTGCTACCCCAAGGGAATTCTTGAAGACATCTATGTATGAGTTGGACAGTCGTATGTACATGTAGACTTTGTGGTTTTGGAAACAGGTGGAGATGTAAGGGCACCCATTATTTTGGGCCAACCATTCCTGAGCACCACAAAAGCCATCATCTACATGGATAGTGCTAAGATCTATTTCACCATCAAGGATAGAAAGGAGAAGTTCACTTTCAAGAATCATATACATCATTCTTCTAGTTATCCACAAATGGTGTACCTGCATGAAGAGAAAACAGTGACCAAGAAGAGGAACAACCAAATAAGGAAGAATAGGGCTAGGTGGCCACAAGAAGAATCAATCAAGATGATCAACACACTTTGATCAGAGTACGATGATCGAGTGTACCATTGGACAAAGAATCTTCCATAACACCTTCTGTGATATCGAATCGGGTGTCCACAAAATGTCCAAGGTAATGTATGACTATTTGTTTGGTAATAAACCTTTGTTCCTTACATATATGCAATTACAGATGGTGGACTAATCAATCCAATTTCCAGAGGGAATACAAAAGACATCATGGTAAGAATACAAGATCACTATGTCCCTGTTGATTTCATAGTCCTTGACATGAGAGAAGAAGAAGAAGACGTACCTATCATCCTTGGAAGGTCGTTCCTCAACACCACCAACACGATCATCTATGTCGGATCTAGACAAGTGCACTTCCAATACCCTAGACAAAAGGTACGTTGCCATTTCAATAGTTATACCACTTATGAATAGCCAAAGAAGACCCGCTCCAAAAGAAGACGTCGATCGTCCCAACACCGGAGGAACCAATCTCCAAAGAATGAAAATGAAGATGAAGAAGTTGTGAAGAATGAACCGACTACACTAAAATCAAGTCCACAAACCAAGCAGGTCTAGAAAGAAAAGGTGGCATCATCAAAGTCACCATCACAAGAGGTGCAACCATCAAGATCTCCATCTTTGGGACCGACAAATGCACCTAAAGAATGAAAAAGAATTGAGAAGAGTCCAGTTCGGAGGACTAAAAACACCGAACCCTCGCCGATAGGTAAAATTGGTAGTTATCCATATTTACCCTTTCACATTGCATGAATTGTTCTCACTTCAGCATATTTACTTTTCTGCATTTGTATTGCATTTAAAAAATTGCATCATTACACTATAAAATTCTAAGCCCCATGTGAATACTTTTACGGTGTGTAAAAACCTGCAAGAATATTCACCATGGTGGCATAAAAAAATACCATTCATGCATTATATCAGAAAATCCAAAAATATTACATAAACATCCTGCTAGAATTCTGCCACTTTAAAAATATTTCCAAGAACAACTAATCTCGAGATGGCTGACGCTAACCCTTTCATCCTAATTCGTTCCACGAGTTTTGGTGTTCTGGTTGACATTTTGTAGGATGGTATACATGATCAAGAGCAAGTTTACCCGGTCGACTTCATTTCGCTCCACCCATGGATGAAGAAGAACATCTGCTGGTAAAACTGCTCTGAGAAGGTCACTCAACTTCAACATCCGACCACATCGCTGAGCGACCACAACAACAACTAGCTTGGGGGAAGGGCATCCACCATGTATCTAGATAAGTATTTATTTTCCCTTTTACAAGTGTGCATTATTAGCTAAAAAAGATGCATTGTAATGACCCAAAAACCGTTACAATGTAGGCAGTCATTTCTGACCATCCCAGTGTGCCTTTTTAATCCAAATTAGAATCTAACCTATGCTTAGCCTAGCCTAGCCAAGACCGAGCACTGCTTGTTTTGGTGGATCGTCTGACATCACCACCAGACCGTTCATCAAGACATCTCATAGACTTAGGATAACCTTGGCCAGCCCGTGCACAGCAGAGTGTCTGCCACTCATGGCAGAATGTTCGCTGATTTATAAAGGTACACAGCCAGGGAACCTAAGAGTACCCAGTTTGTACCGGATCATCCGTCACCCATGGCAGACTATCCATCAACACATGTTGACATGTGTCCCATGCAGGTGTTGCATTATCACACACAGACACACTCATGTGATGATGGAGCATCCGACATTCATGGTGGACTGTCTGTCAAATTGCAGCGACACCTGTAACATGCAGTTTGCCTTGCTGTCTATCTCTCACTCTTTTCTTTCCACATGTCAACCCACCTCACCCTCACATATCACTACTAGTAGCACCCTCTCCCTATCTCACCCTCATTCTCATGTTCAGCCACTAGAGAAAGAAAAGAGAAAGGGAAACGACAGGAGAAGGGAGAAGAGAGAAGAGAAGAGGAGGAAGAAGAGGAGGAGGAGAGGAAGAGGAGGCAGACACCCCTCTCCCTATTGCAGTTCGCTGGAGGATCTCTACCACACCACGACCACGCCAGAGTTAGAGGAGATGGCCCAAGCTTTGTCATCTTCTACCTTGAGCTCCCATGGCACCGCGAAGTCGATCTCCGCCCTTGAGCAAGACCAAGCCAAGCTGCAACTGCTACTAGAGGTTGCCAACAATGTGGTGAGCACATCCCCAAAGTACCCAACCATTTTGTCCAACCTCCCATGGCCATCCCATGAGCTTCACCTCTCATCCATGGCCACCACCACCATGTATGGGGTCGAGCTCAACGCACACCATGCTTGGCACATCCATCACTTGTAGAAGCTTCCCTACATCACTAGAAAGCCATTGAAATAAACCACACTCGATTTGGAGCCTGAATGCCCCAAGAATCATCTCCAACATTTTTACACCTGAGTTGTTCATCGTTTTACTGGATGGTCTATCGTTCTCATGGACTGTCCATCCGCCGATTCATGGACTGTCTGTTGTACCACAACAGCATAGCCCCAACTTGTAAAGGTCATAGAAGATGCATTTTAACTCCAAAAATTGTGAAACAATTTTTGTTGTGTTCTTTAGGATATTCTCTATCATCTAGGCATGATCTTGATACCAAAAAGTATATTTTAATATTGACTTAACATAATGCATCTTAGTCTAATAAATAGATAACTTATTCTCTAGGAGTCTAAGGATCATGAACTTGCTGCACCTTGCACTCATAGGAGTTAAACCACACAAGCATCCCTCATCTCTCTTGCATACTTCATATATGTCATGCATACATACACATCTCATACAAGTGCATACATATAGGTACGCAGTATCAGAGAGACACCAAGAGATGTTCCAAGCTAAGGGAACCTTGCTCTTCCAATAGGCAGGTACCCCACTATTATAAGCTCTATTTTGGATACTTATCATGTTTCATTACGATTTATGCATTTCATGTAGCTTTGGTTAACAACTTAATGATGCTTCACTAAGTTAGAACTACTCATTAACTAATTAGAGCCTTCACTTAATCCATAGGGTTTGGAACGCTTAATTGCTTACTTGCTTAGCAACGGTAGAAGTCGAGTATGAGAAGGGAACTCATGCTTGCACGAGTAGGATGCTACATCGGGTTAATTAACTACTAAAATGAATGAGGGGATTAACTTGATTCATAGGTAATCAAATATGAGTAGGTTAACTATACTTCCTTGTGGTAGGTCCTTTCCAATTTAAAAGAGAGACTGAACCTTCTTCTAAAATCAATTTGTTCCCAAAATGATTTTTTAATGATTTATCAAACAAAACGATTGTGAAAGGGTTTTGTTTTATAAACTCTTGACCTCTTCTAGCTTCAAAGGGTGTCGCCTTGAAAATGCTTTGGAAAACCCCATTGTGCTTTGTAAAGGCTTTACCCGTCAAAGGAGACTTGATTTCAAACCGTCTTCAAAACAAGTATCAAAACCTTTTGATTTGAACACCTTTTCGAAAACATCTTGTTTCACTAAACAAAGTGTTTTTATGAAAGACTTTAGTTTCCCAAACTTGCCTCAAGGGACCAACCTCAAATTGAGATATAATCTGATGGTTACCTTGTTACTCTCTAATCTTGCGAGGGGTAAGGTCATTGTGAGTGTGGGATCTCAAGTGACATAGCTCGCGGAGCAGCTAAGGACCATTCATTGGGATAGTGAGTTCGAGTAACCACCTATATAGACCACATGTCGTGGATAGGGTCAACAAGCCAAGTAACTAATTGTGACTGATTTATCCACGAAACTAGCAAGGGGGTTAGCGTTGGTCGGGAATGCCTGGGACATTGATCGGGGAAGCAGTCGAATCTTTTGTTGGATATCCTGGCCGGATTAGGGAAAGGTTGGAGAATGTGTGGCAACCCTTACCTGGGCATGGGTATGGTGGTTCCTTCTTCTATATCCATGGTAGAGTTGTTGATGATATGGCTTACCTATGATGATCACTTACATTGTTATCATGAACTCTAATGCTAATGTTTAATTATGAATCATGAACATGTCATTCCTTAAATGAACCTTGCATTTTTGTGCAAATGTACAAATGCCTATTAATCCCCTTTGCATCCACCAAATATGTATGTGTTGAAAATAAGTCCTGCGAGTACACAATGTACTCATAGTGCTGCCATTAAGTTATTTTGTAGGTAAAGGATATTGGTGGCCATCTCACCCCGTCGTTGGTGACAAAGTGGGTGAATGACAGGAGCCGTCCAGATTATGGTGGCAATGCCCATGGGCAAGGCGACCACTAGTTATTAGCTATATGAGTGATCCATAGCATAGCTGTGTTTGTAAGATAGTAGTTGGTCTTCACTACATATGATTGCATTGAATCAATGTCATCTTTAATATTGTATAATTAGCTTGTTAAATTTAATAAGACTTGTAACATATGTTTTTCACTGAATTCTTATGTACTTTGATGATGAGATGTTACCTTGAGTTGTGAAGGCTATTGTGGTATGATACTCAATCTGACCTTGAAGAGGAGTTGCCAAGTGCGCGACTGGGGGAGTCATCAAGGTTTGTTTGCTTAAATTGAGCTGATCAAGTGGATGACACTCGATTTAGGCAAATTAATGCGGCGGGTCCCTCACATGCATAATTAAAAAATAAATAAAAATTTATCTTCGTTAGTTATACATATTTTAGTAATGTGTGATCTAAAAATGAAAACAAAATAAAAAGTGTGTGTCTAGCTTTCTTTAAGTTTGATTTTTCAGAGCTAAACAAATAAAAAGGACTCTAAAGATAATCTCTGAAAATGGAAATGATAAATAATTGCTCTATTGTAATTCCTTTCAAGTACCTAGTTTTCAGCCTTGAATTCACCTGAGTTTTGGATAAGACTATTTTGATATAAGGATTTACTCTAAGCTTGAAACTCGTGGGTAGCATATGCTTGATCTAAGTCTAGGTAATTGATGGATATGATATGAGAAGGTCTGAGCTGCTATTTATCTCATTCCAAGTGATACTAAAGTTTTGGAGATTTATCTTTTGAAAAACATAAAAATGTTAGATGATGAGTTCCTGTCTGACAAAGCTTGAATTCCTACGAGACCCATACATGTTATTTAGGCTAGGAAAACTTTCACTTATATGCTGCTTGTTTTGCATTGAGTTTAGTCAAGCTTTGTTGACCCTTATGAGGGGTTTGCCATGCTCTTAAAATCAAGATCACATACACACCACCCACATATGCACTACTCCTACACTAGGGTAGGCGCAAAAACATGCCATTCCATCTAGATCGACCCAAAAATGTTTTACTCCTACACTAGGAGTGAACACCAAAAATATGCTTAATAGGATTTTTCACTAAATAAATGCTTCAAGTGTTTGTTGCTATCTCTCAAAAGTTTTGTTGCAGAGAACAGGCATGGGCTATGCAAAATTTGATTCGAAAAAAAAAGAAAAAAATGGACAAGTGTCCGAGGTATCTAAAACAATGGGTACTCAGATGTCTTCCTAAAAAAGAGATGAATAAGATAGCCCATGTTCTCTTACAAATGTTTCCAAGTTTCAAAAGAGAGATGTTTTCAAGGAGCATAGTAGAATTAGGTTAGCCACCATAAATATCCACCATATATCCACACACATGCACATCTTGATTTGATTGTATGGCTCAACTCTCTTTGGATCCGAGGTTTGACTTTACAATATATGTTTTGCAAGTATGTTTTTTCATGTTATTTCCACTCCTATGGGCTCCACATAAGCCTTAGTTATAGGAAGAGAAAGGCATAACATCACTATTGCCTTGGTGAGGATCCACAAATACCACATATATTAAGAGATTTGAGAGTATCATACAATGGAAGCTCTGAGTTCTATTTTGAAAACCTATAAAAACTTTGGAATAATGGTTGAGCAAAGAACTTGAGATATAGTCCTTGACTTGATCATTCTGTCTTTTAGTTGCTCAAGAACCAAGTGAAGGCTAAGAAGCCCCATGGTTGAAGGTAATATGGGTACGTTTGAAAGTCAGAATAGTTTATTCTAATCTAGAGAATTCTTGTTTGAACACATGTGTACTTTTAAGGAGTGAAAACATCGAAGCAACTTTTGATCCATTGCTAAGTTTAGCTTTGCTCAGAGACGAGCAAAGGTTAAGCTTAGGGGAATTGTTGATGGTAGTTAACAACCAATATAAACCATTAATATAACTTGTATAAGGGCACGGATATGATCACCAACATAGGTTTAGGGGTTTAAACTAACAAATTCCACAAGTTTTGATGAATCTATGTTTTCAGCATGGTTTATCCAGAAAACCGTCAAGGTGAACCCAAATGTCAGAATTAATCGTGCTTATCTGCAATGAAAACAACTCTAGAAGGTTCAAGAAGACTTCAGGAGGCAAACCACTAAAGTGGAGGGCATGTGGCTACCAGGTAGGGCCAGCTGGCCCCACCTGTAATTCGACTAGCCCCTGGGCTCACCTGTCAGCCTCTGTGTTGCAACGTTGGTTCTCCACCGCCTTAGGGTTTGCATCTACGCCATTCTTTCAAGTTGGTTTGATCCAAGGGCTAAGAATTGATGCTCCACCCAATATATACCAGCCTCTACCCCCTCCCTCAGGCATAAGTCATTCAGTCAAGAAGGCAGAAACCCTAATCATCCTCAAAGCTCCACCATATTCTAGGGCATAGCTAGCTAGGCTAGATCTAGAGGGAGGCAAGCTTCGCTTGGATTCCTGATCATGTCAAAAGCTTAGCTTGGTATAGCCCCTTGTATCCTCTCTTGTATCTTTTATTATTCATATGTTTGCTACAATTGATTTGACATTGTTCTTAATATTATAAATGTTCCTAGTTATCATGTTCATCGTCTACTTTGATTATATGCTTTGTATAGCTAGATTGTCATCATGTTCAAGCATAAGTTCATATAGCGCTTGCTCTAATGTACATGGGGTGAGTGGTCGACATCTTGTAAGCGTGGTGCTTATACGTTATTTTCCTAAGGATGCACCCTATTGACGGTCACTAACATCAATTATAAACCATCAACATAACCTGTATTTATACTTAATTTCATCACCAAACATAGGTATAGGGGTTTAAACTAATAAATTCCATGAGTTTTGGTGAATCTATGTTTTTAACAGGGTTTATCCAGAAAACCGTTAAGGGGGACCTATTCGTCAAAGGAAATTATGGAATTCCACCGCGTAATCGATGTGGAAAGACTCTAGAAGACTCTTGAAGGCGAATCACCTTAGCAGAGCCTATGTCTTTAACATGTGGGGCTGGCTGGCCCCACCTAGAGGCCGCCTGACCTATGGGCAGCCCATGTCAGCCTCCTTTTGCTATGTCGGTTCTCCACCGCCTCCTAGGTTGCATCTACGCTGTCATTTAAGTCGGTTTGATCCAAGGGCTCACGTTGGACACTCTGGACTATATATACCAGCCCATGCCACCCTCCCTAGAGCCATCCTAAAACCCAAAGTCATATCATGAGGATCAAAGCCAGCTACCAAGAGAAGATTAGTCCTCCATAGGATCTATTCTTATAAATAATAGTGAGATATAGATTGAGGGAAGAGTTTGGAGAAGGTGCCGACCTGTCAGTGGTCTCTCTCTATGGCTTGTACCTTGGTGGATTCAAGTTCTATCTGAGCTTGCGCCTAAGATTTCTCTGGTAATCAACTTCTGATTCAAGTAAGCATCTTGTTTATATTGTTCTTTAGGTTCACGACTCTCTTTTGCGTGCTTTATTCTCTTCCTAGGGGGAGTAGAGTATTAATCGTAAGTGTAAGCATAGGCTTAGACATAGGTTGATCGTGGATGCACCCTGCATTTCAGAAGGTGGTAGATCATGTGAGTGATATAAGTTCTATATAGCCTATACTATATAGCTTCATTGATCCTTTGTAGTCCACCTCCCATCTATAGGCACACATAGGACACGGTTGCGAAGGAAAGCATCATCTACTGGTGTCTTTCCCTAGTAATGTCCCTAGTTGAATAGTAGAAGACATAAGCTTATCCAAGTTTGAACTAGAGAACTTTAGTTATCCTCTCTATGCTCCTATTTATCCTAACCTTGTTGCTACCCTTAGTTAAGTTAGATCGTAGTTAGTCTCACATGTTTCCCTGTGGATACGATACTTGGAATATTCATGCACTTGTGGATTTATCTGTGTGCGTTAAATATACCAATAAGCTTTCTACCGCCGTTGCCAGGAAATGGTTGCTGAATTAACTACTCACCTAGCTTAACCTTTTATCTTTTATTCTTTCTTTTACTTTTTCATTTAGCATGGATTCCACTCTGTTGGTATATTTAACGCACACAGATAAATCCGTACGCACAAGGATACCGCTGTAGCTTTCACCTAGAGGTATTCTAGGTATCGTATCCACAAGGAAACATGTGAGATGAACTATGGTCTAACTTAACTAAGGGTAGCAACAAGGTTAGGATAAATAGGAGCATAGAGAGGATAACTAAAGTTCTCTAGTTCTGACTTGGGTAAGCTTATATCTTCTACTATTTAACTGTGGATATTACTAGGGAAAGACACTAGCAGAGGAAGCTTTACTTCGCAACCGCATCCAACATGCACCTACAGACGAGAGGTGGACTACAAAGGATCAATGAAGCTATATAGTATAGGCTATATAGAACTTATGTCACTCACGCGATCTACCACCTTCCAGAATGCAGGGTGCATCCACGATTAAACTAAGTCTAAGCACCACGCTTACACTTACGATTAATACTCTACTCCCCCTAGGAAGAGAATAAAGCACTCAAAAGAGAGTTGTGAACCTGAAGAACAATATAAACAAGATGCTTACTTGAATCAAAAGTTGATTACCAGAGAAATCTCAGACGCAAGCTCAGATAGAACTTAAATCCGCCAAGGTACAAGCCATAGAGAGCACCGATAGGCCAGCGCCTCCTCCAAACTCTTCCCTCACTCTCTATCTCACTATTATTTATAAGACTAGATCCTATAGAGGACTAATCTTCTCTTGATAGCTGGCTCTGATCCTCATGAAATGAATTAGGGTTTTAGGATGGCTCTAGGGAGGAGGGTAGGGGCTGCTATATATAGGCCAAGGTGGAGTAGGGGGCAAGGAATCGAGGAGGAGTAGTGGGCAAGGAATCAAGGAGAAGTAGGGGGCAAGGAATCAAGGAGGAGTAGGGGCAAGGAATCAAGGAGGAGTAGGGGGCAAGGAATTGCCACATCATCGATCCGCGTCAACTCCCTCGATCATCGTAGGATAAACCAACCTAAAACCACCTTAGAATCAACTATGTAGATCGTAGGAAGGAGTACGAGGCAGCGGAGGGCGAGAGGCCAACCTACTAGGCTAGGTGACCTCCCCATTAGGCCGGTCGGCCCATTATGGTGCCAGGTGGGCCTCCCCCTTCGGAGGTGGGTCTTAGGCTCTGTCTTGAGTCACTTTGCACAGGTGTCGCATGTAGAATCACTTGTTGTCAATGGTTTGCTTGTTTGGAGTGCATGACAGTGGTCTCGAAAGCTGTTTTTTGGATAAATCCTCCTACAATCATAAAATCACCAAAGCTCATGGAATTCATTAGTTTAAACCCCTATACCTATGTTGGCGATGGAACTAAATATAAATGCAGGTTATATTGACAGTTTATAATTGATGTTAGTGACCATCAACAATTTCCCCAAGCTTAACCTTTGCCAGTCCCTGAGCAAATCTAAACTCAGCAATGGATCAGGAGATGCTACAATGTTTTTATGCCTCAAAACTACACAAGTGTTCAATCAAAAATTCTCCTCTAGATTAGAATAAACTGATTTGACTTTCAAACTTACCCATATTACCTTCAACTATGGGGCTTCTCAGCCTTCACTTGGGTCTTGAGCAATTGAAAGACAAAACGATCAAGTCAAGCACTATGTCTCAAGTTCTTTGTTCCACCGTTGTTCTAGAGTTTTTATAAGTTTTCAAAATAAAACTCAGAGATTCCATTGTATGACACTCTCAAGTCTCTCAATGTATGTGTTATTTATGGATCCTCACCAAGGGCAATAAAGATGTTATGCTCCTTTTCTCTTACTACTACAAGGGCTTATGTGGAGTTCATAGGTAGGGAGAAAGCTAGAGCATACTTGCAATATATATATTGTAAAGTCAAACAACGGATCCAAAGAGAGTTGAGTCATACAATCAAATCAAGATGTGCATGTTTGTGGATATATGGTGGCTAACCTAATTCCACTATGCTCCTTAAAAACATATCTCTCCTTTGAAACTTGGAGACATTTGCTAGAGAGCAGGGGCTATATTATTCATCTCTCTTTCTCTTCTCTTCTTTTTTTCAGGCGGGCATCTAAGTACCCATAGTTTTAAATATCTCGGACACTTGTCTATTTATATTCATCTCTCTTTTTTTCTTCTTTCTTTTTTTTATGAATAACTTTTGCATAGCAACAAGTCTCTTTTCTATAACAAAACTTTTGAGACATAGTAACAAAACTTTTGGAGACATAGTAACAAGAACTTTTGAGACCTTCTCATATAATATCCATTAATTACCTAGACTTAGATCAAGCATATGCTACCCACAAGTTCTAAGTTCAGAGTAAATCCTTATATCAAATCAGTCGTATCCAAAACTCGGGAGAATTCGAGGCTAAAAATTAGGTACTTTAAAGGAATTACAATAGAGCACCTATTCATCATTTCCATTTAAGAGATTATTCTAAGTCCTCTTTATTTTATTCAGCTCTAAAAAACAAATTAAAGTAAACTAGACACATCTTTTATTTTGTTTTCAATTTTACCATTTTCTTAACAATTTAAAAGAAACTAAAATTAGAACAAAGGGAAAGCATACTTACCTAGATACACAGGAGTGCTTCTCCCCTAAGCTAGCTCTTTCAGTGAGGGTTTGATGTTTTAAGTCCTTCGAACTGGACTTCTCCTTGTGAAGTTCATTGATCAAATACCTCGGTTTGCTCTAAAGAGGAGGATTCTTGTGATGACGCCTCTAATGGTTATGTCACCATCTTCCGCCAAACCTATCTTGCTTGTGAGTTTTGATTTTGGTTTAGCAAGTTCAGAACCTTCACTTATAGAACTTTGGGAATTGATTGTCTTCCCCCACACTTTGCTTGAAATGTGTCCTGCTCATAAGACAAGATGGAGATCAAGTGCATGGGCTCTGTTGGTAGGAAAACATCAACAGAACCAAAACTTTTATTTATTCTTCTCTAACCTTAGGCACATTGAACAAAATGAAGTTGATGTTATGTGTTTTGTTCAATTACAACATTGGTGATAAGATCAAAAGATTGAGTATGAATGTAACATTTGAAGATATTTGGCCAAAAGGGATGAATTGCTTAACCCATGGAAGGATTGTCTATCTATGAATAATGTATCAATCTTTACATGATTGTGACTATCATCTTGCAGAGATAAGATGTGCATTTTTTAGCTCATTTGGTTAAAACTATGAGATCAAGAAAGTGGTGTTAGGAACAAGCTTAAAGAACTAAACATGTTGAGTTAATTAGGTTGGATCAAGCAAGTTGTGACTCCAACATATTTGTTTCTTATTTATGTGCCTATCAGAATCAAGGAAAAACTCTGATAATGACCATTTACCTTAGGATGTTACCTTTATCATTGGAGCATGATGACACCATGTGACAAGGGTAGATGACAAATGATGGTCCTTCCCTTTTGCTTAAAGTTTTCCTTGCTTGGCTAGTCTCACAGCTTGAGCTGTTCATGAGCTTCTTGTTTCCAAAATTGCACCCTTTCTTTCTCATCCTTTTGTTATGCCATCTTTCGGCTCTTTGATCATTTGACACCTTATTAGACCTTCCGCCTCACTCATTGTTTTATGCCTACAAAGGATTAGTGGACAACACATACCCAAAGGAAAATACAATTTTGAAACATGGGTTGTTTGTCTAGAATTTTGTAATTTCCCTCTATGATAATGAAAAGATAGTGTTAGAATTATTTTAGCATAGTTTTCGATTATCATGTTCTAGATACGCATGGCTTCAAGGCAAAGGTAGCTTGCAGTTAAAGATAAAGTGAATGATCTTTGATACTTGCAGTTCTTTCATCCATGATGAATGAGGTATGTCTTCTTTGCACCATGTTATTGGAGTTCATCATATGCCTTGCTTCATCTCTGATTTCAATTCATCTTGAGACTTACCCAAATTGAATTGAGAAGTTCCTACAGTGGTTAGTCCAACAAAATATTCAGTATCCACTAAAGCAATTTTTAGTTCAATAACCAAACTAGAGTCCATGTCTAATTTGATTAAGGAAGGCATTTTAACCTAAGCACCTCGCTTAATTTAAAAAAACTTTTGGAAGTATGTCGAGTACTTCTAAACCAAAACATACTATGGCAGACAAAGGTAACATGAAAGCACTATAGAGATTTTACTCAAACGGAGATGAAAGAACACGATTGTTATTTAGCAAATTGAGCATGTCTTAAAGGTAGAGACAACCAAAATAATTTAGCAACATGGCAAGAGATGTATTTTTAGGGAAGTCTATCCCCTAGCTTGAACTTTGCAGAAAAATGAAGTTTGGATGGATGTACTTAAATGTTGCATGATAAATGGTTGGACATACCTTGGGTCTTCATCCTTTATTCTTTTTGCTTCAAACCAAGAATCATTAGTGATAAAAATACCCAAAGGAATATTTTCACAATTATGTTTCTATGCTCACTTCACAAGGGCATTACAGCAAAAACTAAAAGCTCATGTTATCTCCTGAAAGTGCTTGCTTTAGGACAAAAGCTCATCCTTGGGAAACCTTCTAATTGCACTCAAGTTGGTGAAGTGGTTTCCCCTCCAACATCAACCTTTGTGTACCTATCTCAAGATTCACACAACGAGATCTACAATATTTATGATAAACATATGTATCTATAACCACCCTTTCAAAGTCTTTAGGAACAGAAAGTACAAGGGGGTTGAAGACCTCGTGTGCGGCAATGTTAGAGAGACCAATTGATTCAGGAGATTTCTCATGCAAGCATGGATACAATGAGGTGTTCATAAAATAACTTCCATGCTTGTTGATGTTATCTTTCTTTTCAAGCTCTAAGGGTGTTTCTTCATGAATGTCTATAGGCAGAAACATTGTTTCCATGATTCCAAGCTTATGATATTCATTGGATGTTTTATTGTCCAAGATTTTCCATGGGTTGGTGGCACTCATGTTGATCTCATCTAAGGCCTCCTCCAAACTTGGATGAGTCATGTTTGTTAAACATATTGATTTAAGCTCACCGTTTGGATCTAAGCCAAGTTTGGATTCTACCCACAAGGCTTCGTCCTTATCCATCCATTCTTTAGCAACGGCATACAAGTTCTTAATACATTCTAGCCATTGCCGTTGCTCTTTTTAGTCATCCTTGTGGCCTTCATGACTCCCATGCTTAGGGTGGATTTCTAGGATTCCACTCCTATCTATCAATATGCTCAACTCATAAGCGCAAGCCTAGAGCCACCAAAATCTTCAAAGCCCATCCTAACACCTAGCTATGAGTTGCGCCCGTGTTTTATAAAATTGATTTGGGATAAATTCTTCTCGGGAGAAGGTAATGAAAACCCATACTCACACCTATAATAGTTTGAATAGACCTATGTATGCTTGTGTATCGTTGGCATGTCTGACAAAAATGTAAGATGGAAGGTGTTTCCATTCTCTTTGATGGGAAGAGCTAAACATTGGTACAATCAAACCGTAGGAAGTATGCAAGGAGATTGGGAAACGTTATGCTCTAAATTTTGTTTATGTTTCTTTCCCATCTCTAAAGTGGTTAGCCTTTGGAAAGAGGTTCTCAATTTTAGATAACTAGAAGAAGAATCTCTTGGTACATCGTGGGATCCTTTTAATGAACTCATCATCACTGGCCCAGACCTTGCCATTCAAGACCATGTACTTCTTCAACATTTTTATATGGGTCTTAGCAAAGATTCCATGGAATCCCTTAATGTAGCCTATAGAAGACTTTCCTTCATCTGTCTGCTAGTGAAGCAAGATCCATGCTTGATAGAATTAGTGGAAAGACTCCCTGCACTAGCATTCATAATGAACTCCCTATGGAAGAGAAGGAATCATCTCCCGAATAAGAAGAGGAAGTTTTGATAGCCAAATCACAACTACTTCAATCCTAAGATTTAGCTATCAATCCTGAACCACCAATACCCCAAAATCCTCCAAGAGAAGAAGAAATTCCACCTTTGGAAATCCCTGTTGAAATTAAGGATGACCTCTTTGGTGCTGATTTTGGGAGGACATTAAATTCTCATAAGAGACCTTCAAGCAAATATAATTCAAATCCTCTCAAGAAAGGATCTCTTAGAAAGTGTCCTTATTCCCAAATAGGACATTGGGAAGAATTCAAGGATGGCATTTTAAGTAATGACATAGAACAAGAGTTGAGCCATCTAGAAGCCATTTCTATCCTCTCCCCTTCAATGTACACATTAGATGTCTCATCAGAACCCATCCTTGACCCCGATGATCCCTCTTATGCTCTTTCCCTAAAACTCATGATGATCCTAGAAATCCACCAAGACAATGGCTGGAATGTATTAAGAACTTGTATGTCGTTGCTAAAGAATGGATGGACAAGGACGAAGCCTTATGGGTAGAATCCAAACTTGGCTTAGATCCAAACAGTGAGCTTAAATCAATCTCTTTAATAAACATGACTCATCCAAGTTTGGAGGAGGCCTTAGATGAGATCAACCTGAGAGCCACAAATCCATGGGAAATCTTGGATAATAAAACATCCAATGAATGTCATAGGCATGGAATGATGGAGACAATATTTCTGCCTATAGACATTCATGAAGAAACACCCTTAGAGCTTGAGAAGGAAGATAACATCAATGAGCATGGAAGTTATTTCATGAACACCTCATCAAATCTATGCTCGCATGAGAAATCTCCTATATTAATTGGTCTCTCTAACATTGCCACACACGAGATCTTCAACCCCCTCATTCTCCTTGTTCATAAAGACTTTGAAAGTGTGGTTGTATATGCATATGTTTATCATAAATATTACATATCTCATTGGCATTAATCCTGAGATAGGTACACAAAGGTTGATGTTGGAGGGGAAACCACTTCACCAATTTGAGTGCAATTAGAAGGTTTCCCAAGGACGAGCTTTTGTCCTAAAGCAAGCACTTTTGGGAGATAACATGAGCTTTCACTTTATGCTGTAATGTCCTTGTGAAGTGAGCATAAAACATAATTGTGAAAATATTCCTTTGGGTATTTTTGCCACTAACCATTTCAGGTTTGAAGCAAAAAGAATGAATGATGATGACTCAAGGTATGTCCAACCAATCATCATGCAACACTGAATCACATCCATCCAAACTTGACTTTACCTTGCAAAATTCAAGCCTAGGGGATGGGCTTCTATGAAAAATCTTATGCCATATTGCTAATTCATCTTGGTTGTCTCTACCTTTAAAACATGCTCAACTTTCTAAACAACAATCATGTTCATTCATCTCTATTTGAATAAATCTCTATAATACTTTCATGCTACCTTTGTTTACTATAGTATGTGTAGGTTTTGAAGTATTTTCATACACCTTTTAAATTAGGCATGGTGCTTAGTTTAAACTATTTTCCTAAATTAAATTAGACACGGTGTTTAGTTTGATTCTTGAACCAAGAGGTGTGTTGATCTTACTTCCAAAGGCTTTTTAAATTAAGCATGGTGCTTAGGTTAAAATGCCTTCCTAAATCAAATTATACATGGTGTCCAGGTTGATTTTTGAGCCAATAGTATGTTTTAGTAGATACTGGATATTTTGTTAGACTAAACCTATGTAGGAAACTTTTAATTCAATATTGGTAAGTCACAAGATAAATTCAAATCGGAGATGAAGCAAGACACGACTCATTCATTATAGATGTAAGAACTACATACCTCATTCAACATGGATGAAAGAACTATAAGCACCAAAGTTCATTCACATTGTCTTTTGCTACAAGTTACCTTTGCCTTGAGCCATGCTTGTATAAAACATAATCTCTATACTAAAGTAATCCCAAAACCATCTTAGCATAGAAGGAAATTACAAAATTTTGGACAAATAACCCGTGTTTCAAAATTGTATATTCCTTCGGGTATGTGTTGTCCACTAATCCTTTGCAGGCATAAAACAATTAGTGAGACAAAAGGTCTAACAAGGTGTCAAAAGATTGAAGAGTAGAAAGATGGCATGACAAAAGGATGAGAAATAAAGGGTGCAATTTAGGAAACAAGAAGCTCATGAACAGCTCAAGCTACGAGACTAGCCGAACAAGGAAAACTTCAAGCAAAAGGGAAGGACCATCATGAGTCATCTACCCTTCGTCATATGGTGACATTACGCTCCAATGACAAAGATAACATCCTAAGGTAAATTATCATTATTTAAAAAGCTTTTTCATGATTCTAGTAGGCACATAAATAAGAAACAAAATATGCTTGAGTTATAATTTATCTGACCAAACCTGATTAGCTCAACATGTCTTGTTCTTTAAGCATGTTCCTAGCACCACTTTCATCATCTCATAGTTTTAACCAAATGAGCTAAAAGATTACACATCCTATCTCCAGAAAATGGTAGTCATAATCATATAAAATTCGATACATTATGTAAAGATAGACAATCCTTCCAAGGGTTAAGAAACTCAACCCATTTGGACAAATGAACTTAAATGCTACATGCATGCTCAATCTTCTGATCTTATCACCCATGACATAATTGAACAAAGCACATAAACATCAACTTCATCATATTCAATGTGCCTAAGGTTAGAGAGAAATAACATTTTGGTTCTATTGGTGTTTTCCCACCAATAGAGCCCATGCACTTGATCTCTACCTTGTCTTTATGAGTAGGACACACTTCAAGCAAAGTGTGGGGGAAGATAGTCGACTCCCCAATTTCTACAAGTGTTCTGAATCTATCAAACCAAAGTCCAAACTCAAAACCAAGACGGGTTTGGTGGAAGGAGGTGACATCACCATTAGAGGCACCACCACAAGAATCCTCCTCTTCAGAGCAAATCGAGGTATTTGGTCAATAAACTTCACAAGGAGAAGTTCAGTTCAAAGAATTTAAAACACCAAACCCTCACCGAAAGAGCTAGCTTAGGAGAGATGCACTCTCGTGTATCTAGGTAAGTATGCTTTCCCTTTGTTCTAGTTTTAGTTTCTTTTAAATAGTTAAGAAAATGGTAAAATTGAAAACAAAACAAAGGATGTGTCTAGTTTGCTTTAATTTGTTTTTAAGAGCTGAATAAAATAAAGAGGACTCAGAATAATCTCTTAAATGGAGATGATAAATAGTTGCTCTGTTGTAATTCCTTTCAAGTACCTAGTTTTCAGCCTCGAATTCTCTCAAGTTTTGGATATGACTGATTTGATATAAGGATTTACTCTGAACTTAAAACTTGTGGGTAGCATATGCTTGATCTAAGTCTAGGTAATTGATGGATATAATATGAGAAGGTCTAAGCCGTTGTTTATCTTGTTCCAAGTGACACTAAAGTTCTGGAGATTTATCTTTAGAAAAAAAACAAAAATGCTACATGATGAGTTTCTGTATGACAAAGCTTGAATTCCTACCAGAGCCATACATGTTATTTGGACTAGAAAAACTTCCACATATATGTTTCTTGCTTTTGTATTGAGTTTTGTTAAGCTTTGTAAACCCTTACGAGAGGTTTTTCATGCTCTTAAAATCAAGATCACGTACACACCACCCAAATATTCACTACTCCTACACTAGGGGTAGGCACAAGAATATGCTTTCTATTTAGACCTACCCAAAAAATTTTGACTCTTACATTGGGAGTGAACACCAAAAACATGCTTGTTAGGTTTTCCATCCATCAAATAAATGCTCTAAGTTTTTGTTGTTATCTCTCAAAAGTTTTGTTGCACAAAAGAGACAAGGGGCTATACAAAAGTTATTCATAAAAAAGAAAGAAGAAAAAAAAGAGATGAGAAAAAATAAACAAGTGTCTGAGATATTTAAAACAATGGGTACTTAGATGTCCGCATGAAAAAAAAAGAGAAGAGAAAGAGAGATGATTAAGATAGCCCCTGCTCTCTAGCAAATGTTTCTAAGTTTCAAAGGAGAGATATGTTTTCAAGGAGCATAGTAGAATTAGGTTAGCCACTATATATCCACACACATGCACATCTTGATTTGATTGTATGACTCAACTCTCTTTGGATCCGTTGTTTGACTTTACAATATATGCATTGCAAGTATGCTCTAGCTTTCTCCCTACCTATGAACTCCACATAAGCCTTATTTGTAGGAAGAGAAAAAGGCATAACATTTTTATTGCCTTGGTGAGGATCCACAAATACCATATATATTGAGAGACTTGAGAGTGTCATATAATGGAATCTCTGAGTTTTATTTTGAAAACTTATAAAAACTCCAGAATAATGGTAAAACAAAGAATTTGAGACATAGTGCTTGACTTGATCGTTCTGTCTTTCAATTGCTCAAGACCTAAATGAAGGTTAAGAAGCCCCATGGTTTAAGGTAATATGGGTAAGTTTCAAACTCAGATCAGTTTATTCTAATTTGGAAGAATATTTTTGATTGAACGCATGTGTACTTTTGAGGAGTGAAAACATTGTAGCAACTCTTGATCCATTGCTGAGTTTAGCTTTGCTCAGGAATTGGCAAAGGTTAAGCTTGGGAAAACTTGTTGACGGTCACTAACATCAATTACAAAACGTCAACATAACATGTATTTATACTTAATTCCATTACTAAATATAGGTATAGGTGTTTAAACTAATAAATTCCACGAGTTTTGGTGAATCTGTGTTTTTAGCTAGGTTTATCTAGAAAACCATTAAGGGGGACCTATTCGTCAAAGGAAATTACGGAATTCCGCTGCGTAATCGACGTGGAAAGACTCTAGAAGACTCCAGAAGGCGAATCACCGAAGCGAAGCCCGTGTCTCTGACATGTGGGGCTGGCTGGCCCCACCTAGAGGCCGCCCGACCTGTGCCCCCCCCCCCCATGTCAGCCTTCCATTGCTATGTCGATTCTCCACCGCCTCCTAGGTTGCATCTACGCTGTTATTTAAGTTGGTTTGATCCAAGGGCTCACGTTGGATGCTCTGGCCTATATATACCAGCCCATGCCACCCTCCCTAGGGCCATCCTAAAACCCTAATTCATATCATGAGGATTAGAGTCAGCTATCAAGAGAAGATTAGTCCTCCATAAGATCTAGTCTTATAAATACTAGTGAGATAGAGTGAGGGAAGAGTTTGGAGAAGGTGTTGGCCTATCGATGCTCTCTCTATGGCTTGTACCTTGGTGGATTCAAGTTCTATCTGAGCTTACGCCTGAGATTTCTCTAGAAATTAACTTCTGATTCAAGTAAGCATCTTGTTTATATTGTTCTTCAGGTTCACAGCTCTCTTTTGAGTGCTTTATTCTCTTCCTAGGGGGACTAGAGTATTAATCATAAGTGTAAGCATGGTGCTTAGACTTAGGTTAATCGTGGATGCACCCTACATTCTGGAAGGTGGTAGATCGTGTGAGTGACATAAGTCCTGTGATAGAACCGCTCAATTTATACAAGATCAAGTATGGTTGTCCCCGTCTAACACGTTGACGCGCACATACTTTCACTTATATAAACTCGGTAGTCCACCGAGTGTCTCGAAGGACCTTAGTAAATCAATATCACAACCAAGATCGCATGATTAGGTAAATACACATCACATACACAGAGTTGCAGCGAAAATAATATTACAAATGGATTCACAAATAATAGTACAAGTTTAGGTTTCAAAACCGGTTAAGGGAAAACAACATAGCTAATGAAGACACGTCTACGATGCCCAATAATAAGCCCAATCTTTCATAGTGCTTAAATACCAAAACTTAATATAATCTGAATTTTGTTCTCTAAATTATTTCTTGGATGACAAGCTGAATTTATATCCAATAAATTATGCACTAGCTTGACTGAATTGTCCGCAATTTAAAACCAAATTTATCACCGAAAAGAAAATGATATGAGGTGACAATGTCCCAGAGTAGCAATGCGGGTATAACACGTATATTTCCAAAGATCAAGTAGCCTCTAGCAGCAGCAGGTAATATTCTGAGACAAAAATTCCACTAACAGTGGCAGACAACAGGCCACGGAATTGACAGATTAATCTCACGAAAACAATAGATGCAAACAAGCCAAACTTGATAGACTTGATAGATGTATGTATCGACACCACCAAATAACTATCTCGATTAATGGATCTCAAGTAGTATCAGCCATAGATAAAAGGGATCAGCTTATAGCAGTATATGCAAACCAAATCCTAGAATAATCCTTCCACCCACGGCCACGACGAACCACGATCAGAAGATGGAGAATTGAATCAATTCTAGCACGAGTCCAAGGATTAATCCTCGGGCACACACCAACACAAATCCTCATAGGGATCCGGAATGATAAACCTCTAGGGTTTCACGAGCGGCGGCTCGACGGGGAATAACTCCACGAATAAAATCCAATCTAATCAGTACATGGCCAATTAGGGGCCTTTATACGCACACAGGCATAGGACAGACACCCTGAATAGGGTCCGACTCAACCATAAAAGTATCGACCTGGTGCCTCCTAACATAGACTAAAGTGGCTAATTGCAAAACAAAACAAATCGAACTAATCTGTAGGACTAGCAGCTAAGAAAATATATTAAAATATTGCGGCAAGATGCTAATCAACGTGATGACCTGTGGCCTTCACCTGTTCACCATCAACATGAAGCGAGCGTTTGCATATCAACTCTCTGAGTAGTCCTTCATGGCAAAATAATTCAAGTGATGTCAACCTTCATAGAACCAACATAAATATATTTTCTTGGCTTTTTATCTTCTTTTTTCTTGAATGTTGCACCCTTAAAGATGATCATCGACGAAAGTCCACCTACAGCAAATATTTCCTTTGCCTTCTTTATATATTTTTCATCATAAGAAAATGCACCAAATAGAAGACCAGTTACCATATTTGAGATTGGACAAGAATTCTCTATAGGTATATTTTGAGAAACCATGGGCTCATCATCCTCTCCTTCTTTAAACAAAGCCGTCCTCGGTTTTGATATATTCTTATGTGTATCTTGTGTATCAAATATATTTTGAGAAGCCATGGGTTCATCATTGTTTCCTTCTTGAAACAAAGCTGCCCTCGGCTTTGGTGTATCCTCAAGTGATATCTCCATCTTGCAGTTAATTTCAGAAAAATCAGGAGTCATAACTGAAATATCTTGATCGCCATTACTAGTAGTTACTAAAGCAACAGTAGTCGCATCATTAGGACCATCAAAATAAAACAGTTCGTGGCCTTGAGATTTCATTGAATGATTCATTATTAGTTGAAGCAACAACCACATCATGCTCCCCAAACTGCATACAAGATTTATTTAGAGCTGCCTTTGCAATTTCAGACCCATTGCAAGTTGCTTCAGAAACTATATCATTTTCTCCCTCTAGAGCTAAAGCCACCATCGGCTTTATTATAATTTCAGAAAAAATATTTACAGATCCCTTCGCAAAAGTGTTCACAGTATTCTCTCCCTCTTGAAGCAAAGCCATCCTCGGCTTTGGGGTAATTTCAGCAACCTTTTTCTTCATTTTCAAAATACCAAATACCTCAGCCTTAATAGCACTCTCAGGAATTGGTTTGAACACATGATTAACTCCCTTGTGCACAAACGAATAAGTATTAGAACGACCATCATGAGTAGCATCAAGATCAAATTGCTATGGTCGACCCAACAACAAATGACATGCAGTCAATGGTGCAACATCATAATCCACAGTATCAATATATGTCAAAGATGGCAATGGGTAGAAAAAACCCGCATACCCGCAGGCACCCGACCCGGCGGACACGGATACGGGCATGAATCTGTGCCCACAGGCACGGGCACGGGCACAGGTTGCTGCCCGTGGTGGGTGGCGGGCGCAGGTGCGGGCATGAGATTTTTCTCGAGGGCACGGGCGTGCAAAACCACTATCTGCGTAGATATTACTAAAGATGGCAACAGACAGAAAAAAAACCCGTGTACCCGTGGGCACCCGACCCGGCGGGCGTGGATACGGTCATGAATCTGTGCCCGCGGGCACGGGCACAGGTTGCTGCCCGTGGCAGGTGGCGGGTGCGGGTGCGGGCATGAGTTTTTTCTCACGGGCGCGGACATGCGAAGCCACTATCAGCGTAGATATTACCCGTTGCCATCTTTAATATATGTACCAACTAAAAATTTAACTCTAGCCTTATGAGTAATTTTTAGTGTACCACTTTGATTCATCCATTGCATATAATATAACGCGGCGTTGGAAGCCTCCACGTAGATAAAGACAAAGCATGAACAACATCTGAGCTAATGACATTAGTGAAACTGCCACTGTCAATAATTAGTTTGCATACCTTATCCTTAATTGTGCATTGCGACTTCAATATGCTAGAGCATTGCCCCTTCACGGTAGCAACAGTACCATCACTATGTATTTTACTTGCCATCATAGATAATCCATCATCTATATCATCAATTTTATGGTCAGACTGAATATCACAAGAAGAAGCACTAGGATACAGCCTCGATGTAGAAGAAAGATCAGCACTCCCATGCATAACTATCGGTTTGGGCACTGCAGCCTTCTGCAAAAATTGAGAATCTGCTTTCTTTAGTTGCTTAGAACTATCAATTGGCTTGGTGGTTAGAAAATTGGAACCATACACTTCAGCTACCATTTTCCTTGACCAAAATGGAGAAAGAAATAGGCGTTGTAGCACAACCTCCATATCGCTCCATGTCCAACAAGGAAATTCTTTGTCATAGTCAATCCACCAATAAAAAACATCGTTAGCTAAAGTCTTTTCTGCATAATATATCTCTGACTGTTGGAGTGGACGATCCCAGAAGAAATCCTCTAGACTTTCTTCCCAATCAAAATACTCTAGGTGACTAGATGCTAGAGATAGCTTTGGTAAAGATTTAACTTCCTTGAGCAATTTCAAATCAGCCAATAAAAAAGAAAATCCAAATGCACCGTGAGCAACCTAGAAGTCGATACCAACTAATGAAGACACGTCTATGATGCCCAATAATAAGCCCAATCTTTCACAGTGCTTAAATACCAAGACTTAATATAATCTGACTTTTGTTCTCTGAATTATTTCTTGGATGACAAGCTGAATTTATATCCAATAAATTATGCACTAGCTTGACTGAACTGTCCGCAATTTAAAACCAAATTTATCACTGAAAAGAAAATGATATGAGGTGACAATGTCCCAGAGTAGCAATACGGGTATAACACGTATATTTCCAAAGATCAAGTAGCCTCTAGCAGCAGCAGGTAATATTTTGAGACAAAAATTCCACTAACAGTAGCAGACAACAGGTCACCGAATTGACAAATTAATCTCATGGAAACAATAGATGCAAACAAGCCAAACTTGATAGATGTATGTATCGACACCACCAAATAACTATCTCTATTAATGGATCTCAAGTAGTATCAGCCATAGATAAAAGGGATCGGCTTATAGCAGTATATGCAAACCAAATCCTAGAATAATCCTTCCACCCGCAGTCATGATGAACCACGATCAAAAGATGGGGAATTGAATCAATTCCAGCATGAGTCCAAGGATTAATCCTCGGGCACACACCAACACAAATCCTCGTAGGGATCCGGAATGGTAAATCTCTAGGGTTTCACGAGCGATGGCTCGACGGGGAATAACTCTACGAATAAAATCCAATCTAATCAGTACACAGCCAATTAGGGGCCTGTATACGCACACAGGCATAGGACAGACACGCTGAATAGGGTCCGACTCAACCATAAAAGTATCGACCTGGTGCGTTGAAAGCTCTAGTTTGGTTTTGGTGAATTGATAAAACCCTAAGTGCTAACCTAGTTTATCAAGTGATCATGAGATAGGTAGCACACTTCAAGTGGAGAAGCTAATGAAGATCATAACATGACAATGGTGATGGCATGGCGATGATCAAGGGCTTAAACTTGAAAAGAAGAAAGAGAAAAACAAAAAGCTCAAGGCAAAGGTATAACTTGTAGGAGCTATTTTGTTTTGGTGATCAAGACACTTAGAGAGTGTGATCACATTTAGGTTTGATAGCCATACTATTAAGAGGGGTGAAACTCGTATCGGAATATGGTTATCAAAGTGCCACTAGATGCTCTAACTCATTGCATATGCATTTAGGATCTAGTGGAGTGCTAACACCCTTGAAAATGTTTGTGTAAATATGCTAACACATGTGCACAAGGTGATACACTTGGTGGTTGGCACATTTGAGCAAGGGTGAAGAGAACGGAAGTGATGCCAGCATCGGTCAAGTGACCGGACGCTGGATCCAATTGCACCGGACGCTGACTGTCTGCGTCCGGTCGCGCTGACTTGGCGGTATAGTGGCTAGAGTTTACCACCAGACGCTGGGCTGTGTCCGGTCGAGGTGGACCGGACGCGTCTGGTCGAGTAAAAATGGTTTTGGACCCTTACTGTACTCGACCGGACGCTGGGGCTTCAGCGTCCAGTCAGTTTTGTCGGAGCGTCCGGTCAGCTTCGCAGCCATTGAAATCTGACGAACAGCGTTTGAAGCTAGTGACGCGTGGCGTCCATCGGGCGACCGGACGCTGAGTCTAGGGTCCGGTCAGTTGGACCGGAGCATCCAGTCAAAGTGCAGTGTGCCCAGTGAAGGGGTACAACGGCTCTATTTCGTGGGGGCTTCTATTTAAGCCCCATGGCCAGCTATGGCTCACATCTTTGGCCATTTTCAGTGACATAGCAACCTTGTGAGCCTAGCCAAAGTCCTCCCACTCATCTCCATCATTGATTCATCATCATAGTGAGATTGGGAGTGAATCCAAGTGCATTGTTTGAGTGTTTGCATCTAGAGGCACTTGGTGTTCGTGTTTCACTATGGATTTCACTTGTTACTCTTGGTGGTTGCCGCCACCTAGACGGCTTGGAGCAGCGAGGATTGTTGAGCGGAGGTGGTGATTGTCTCCGGCTCCGATCGTGGTGATTGTGAGGGGTTCTTGACCTTTCCCCAGCGGAGTGCCAAAAGGTACTCTAGTGGATTGCTCGTGGCTTGTGTGATCCTCATCTTGTGTTGGTTGTGCGGCACCCTATTGAGGGTTTGGCTTGTGAAGCCAATTAGCGCGTGAACCTCCAAGTGAGTGAATCACCACAACGAGGACTAGCTTGCTGGCAAGCAAGTGAACCTCGGTAAAAATCATTGTGTTCATCATTGATTCCGAGGTGATTGGTCTTCATTGTTATTCATTCTTGTGATTGATTGGTTCCTTCATCTACAAGGTGATATAATCTTCTTGATCACTCTCTTTACTTTACCACAAACTAGTTGATAAGCTCTTTAGTGTAGCTAGTTGTGAGAGCTTGCTTGCTTGGTTGGTGTGGCTCTTTAGTTAGCCTTTGAGAGCACACTAACATAGGGTAGTGTCATAGCTATTGTGTGAATAGACACTATCTAAACAAGAATTGTGGTAGGTGGCTTGCATTTTGAGTAGGCTAGCGCAACTCTTGCTTCGCCTCATAATTGTCTAACCATTTTGTTAAGTGTTGTTGTAGAAATTTTATTAGGCTATTCACCCACCCCCCCTCTAGCCATTAGGACCTTTCAAGTGGTATCGGAGCCGAGGTCACCGTTATTTGAGGCTTAACAACCTTCGGTGTTAAAATGGCTCAAATCAACAACACTAAGAAGCCACCCCAATTTGATGGCTCCAACTATCCCTATTGGAAGGCCAAGATGACAACTTATATCAAGTCAATCAATAGGAAGGTTTGGAAGGTGGTAGAAACAAAAATTAAGATTGAAGATCCAGAGAATCCCACCGTGGCCGAAGAAGTACTTCTCTAAAACAATGACATTGCTCTAAGTGCTATTCATGATGCAATTGATGAAAGAACATTTGAGCAAGTCAAAAATATTGAGATGGCTCATGAGGCATGGAAGAAGTTGGAAGAATCATTTGAGGGCACTTAAGCCATGAAGGGTGCAAAGGTATACATTCTCAAAGAGAAGTTTGCAAGCTTCAAGATGAAGGATGATGAGAGTGTGCCGGAGATGTTCCATAGGCTTCAAGTGCTTATCAATGATCTCAAAGCACTTGGAGAAGAGATGAAGGACAAGGACTTCTCCCACAAGTTCTTGAGATGCTTGCCTTCAAGATTTGGTACATTGGTCACCATTCTAGTGAGAAGCGGTTTGGACACCATGACACCAAACCAAGTATTGGGAGATATAATGACCGATAATACCTATAGAGATGATGATGAGAAGGAAGAAAAGAGGGAGAAGAAAGATGAGAAGAAGGAAGACAAGAAGAAGAGTGTGGTATTCAAAGCCACATCATCCAAGGGCAAAGCAAAGCAAGAAACATCAAGTGAAGAAGATGAATCATGGGATGATGATGATGATGAGAAGATGGCTCTATTTGTCAAGAGATTTGCCAAGTTCATGGTGAAGAAGGGCTACCATGCTAGAAGAAAGAAGTCTTCATCCAAGAACAAAGAAGAGTCAAGAAGGTGCTTCAAGTGTGGAAGCAAAGATCATCTTGTTGCTCAATGCCCATACAATAGTGACAATGATGATGACAACAAGAAGAACAAGAAGAAGGACAAGAAGGAAAAGAAAGAGAAGAAGGATAAGATGGCCTTCAAGAAGAAGAAGGGTGGTTCATATGTAGTCACTTGGGATAGTGATGCTTCCTCAAGTGATGATGATGATGATAGTGATGATAACAAGACCACTAAGAAGAAGGTTCTTGCAAGCATTGCTATCAATGAGAAGCCTTCTCTCTTCGAATCGTCATCATGCTTCATGGCTAAGGCCACTAAGGTACAATCTTGTGATGATGAAAGTGATAAAGAACATGTTGATGATAATGAACATGAAAATGAAAATGATAGTGATAGTGATGATGATGAACCTACTAAGGACAAACTATTTGACATGCTAGAAGATGCTAAAGAACACTTTGACATTAAGAGAAGGGAATGCAAGAGCTTGAATAAGGAGGTAAAAGCCCTTAAGCAAGCCCTTGATGAGCTTAAAGCAACTCATGAGAAGCTAGAGGTAGCCCATGAGAAGCTTGGCAAGGCTCACAAAAAGCTTGAAAAAGCTCATTCCACTTTGCTTGATGAGCAAAATAAAAAGCATGTTGAAACTTGCAATGTAGGTTTAACTTGTGATATAATTACTGGATCATTATCTATGCCTATCATTGTTCCTCCAACTAACCCTTCTTGTAGCACTTCCACTTCCACCTCATCTAGTAGTGATGGTCTCACTTGTGATATCTCACTAGTGGTTGAGAATGAAAACCTCAAGAAGGAGGTCACTAAGCTCACTCACACCTTAGCTAAGGCTTATGGTGGTGAGGACCGCTTGCTTATAGCCTTGGGTAGCCAAAGAGCTTCTCTCTACAAAGAGGGATTAGGCTATACCCCTAAGAAAGGCAAGGCGGCCTTTGCTCCTCACAAGACAAGTTTTGTGAAGAACAATGGTTGGTTTTGCACTAGTTGTAAGCAAGTGGGTCACAAAGAGCGAGAATGCAAAAACAAGAGCAAAAATGCTAATGTATCCTCCATTAAACTTGATTCATGCTATATGCTTACTAAGGGTACAAATGGTGTGAAGGCTAAGTTCATTGGTAAACCATGGATGGGCTCAAAGAAGAAAGCCATTTGGGTACCAAAGAGCTTGGTTACTAACCTTCAAGGACCCAAGTAAGTTTGGGTACCTAAAAGGAATTGATCTTCTTTTGTAGGTCAATTACAAAGCTGGAGGAAGGCATTGGGTTCTTGATAGTGGGTGCACTCAACACATGACCAGTGATGCAAGAATGTTCAACTCAATCAACACCAATGGCAATGATGGTTATGATAGTATCACATTTGGTGACAATGGCAAAGGCAAGGTCAAAGGGCTTGGTAAGATTGCAATATCCAATGACTTGAGCATATCCAATGTGTTGCTAGTAGAGAGCTTGAACTTCAATTTGCTATCCGTGGCACAATTGTGTGATCTTGGATTCAAATGCATATTTGGGTAGATGATGTAGAGATCATAAGTGTATATGGCTCTAACTTGATCTTCAAAGGCTTTAGGTATGAGAATCTATACTTGGTTGGTTTCAATGCTAGTGAAGCTAAATTATCTACATGCTTGTTCACTAAGTCTAGCATGGGTTGGTTATGGCATAGAAGGCTTGGTCATGTTGGAATGAAACAATTGAATAGATTGATTAAGCATGACTTAGTTAAAGGCTTGAAAGATGTTGTGTTTGAAAAGGATAAGCTTTGTAGCTCTTGTCAAGCCAGAAAACAAGTTGGAAACACCCATCCTAAGAAAAGCATGATGAGCACTAGTAAAGCATTTGAGTTATTGCACATGGATTTATTTAGGCCAACACAATACACTAGTATCGGTGGAAATAAATATGGCTTTGTGATAGTGGATGACTACACTAGATACACATGGGTATTCTTTCTAGTGGACAAAAGTGATGTATTTGCAACATTCAAATCATTTGTCAAAGGCATTCACAATGAGTTTGAAACAACCATCAAGAGAGTTAGAAGTGACAATGGTAGTGAGTTCAAGAACACTAGAATTGATGAGTTATGTGATGAATTTGGAATTAGACATCAATTCTCGGCCAAGTACACACTCCAATCAAATGGCCTTGTTGAGAGGAAGAATAGAACACTCATTGATATGGCAAGGTCTATGCTTAGTGAGTACAATGTGAGTCAATCTTTTTGGGCCGAAGCTATCAACACGGCTTGCTATTGTAGCAACCGCCTCTATTGTCACCGATTGAAAGAGAAGACACCATATGAGCTCTTGAATGGTAGAAAGCCCAACATTGCATATTTTTGGGTCTTTGGTTGCAAATGCTATATCTTGAAGAAAGGCACAAGATTGGGCAAGTTTAACAAGAAATGTGATGAAGGATTCCTACTTGGTTACTCCACTACAAGCAAAGCATATAGAGTTTAGAATTTGGATAGTGGTACTCTTGAGGAAGTTCATGATGTTGAATTTGATGAAACCAAGGGTTCACAAGAAGAAGATGAGAACTTGGAAGATGTTAGAGGCATTCAACTTTCAAATGCCATGAAGAACATGGATATTGGTGAATTGAGGCCTAGGCAAGTGAATGATGATGAAGATGATCAAGTGCAAGTGCTCTCCAACTCAAACATGCAAGATGATACAAATCAAGCTAGTGCAAGTGACTCTCATGACATTGATCAAGATCAAGTGGCTAGTACATCATCTCAACCCAATGATCTAGCAAGTGCAAGCAATCAAGTTCCATTGCTCCAACTAACAAGTATTGCAAGAGATCATCCTTTGGATACAATCATTGGTGATATTTCAAGAGGTGTACAAACAAGATCAAGATTGGCATCATTTTGTGAACACTTCTCATTTGTGTCATCCATTGAACCAAAGAAGATAGATGAAGCTTTGAAGGATGTTGATTGGGTGAATGCTATGCATGAAGAATTGAATAACTTCACAAGAAATCAAGTATGGGAGTTGGTAGAAAGACCAAAGGGACACAATGTGATTGGAACCAAATGGGTCTTTAGAAACAAGCAAGATCAAGATGGGATAGTAGTAAGGAACAAAGCAAGATTAGTAGCACAAGGCTATACACAAGTTGAAGGTCTTGACTTTAGAGAAACATATGCCCCGGTTGCTAGATTAGAAGCAATTAGAATCTTGCTAGCCTATGCTTGTGCTCACAACATCAAGCTCTATCAAATGGATGTCAAGAGTGCATTTCTCAATGGTTATATCAATGAAGAAGTATATGTTGAGCAACCTCCTGGTTTTGAAGATGATAAGAAGCCCAACCATGTATACAAGTTGAAGAAGGCATTGTATGGCTTGAAGCAAGCACCTAGAGCATGGTATGAGAGATTGAGGGATTTCCTACTCTCTAAAGGGTTCACAATGGGCAAGGTTGACACCACTCTTTTCATCAAGAAGATTGGAAAAGATCTATTTGTATTGCAAATCTATGTTGATGATATCATATTTGGATCAACAAATCAAGACTTTTGTGATGAATTTGGAAAGATGATGGCTAATGAGTTTGAAATGTCTATGATCAGAGAGTTGAGTTACTTCCTTGGTCTTCAAATCAAGCAATTGAAGAATGGTACTTTTGTGAGTCAAGGCAAGTACATCAAGGACATGATCAAGAAGTTTGGCATGATTGATAGCAAAGTCATTAGCACACCAATGGGAACCAATGGCAACTTGGATAGTGATGCAAGTGGAAATATGGTGGATCAAAAGTTGTATCGGTCTACGATTGGAAGCCTACTCTATGTGACCGCATCAAGGCCGGATGTCATGTTTAGTGTATGCATGTGTGCAAGATTTCAAGCCTCACCAAAAGAAAGTCATTTGAAGGCTACAAAGAGAATATTGAGGTACTTGAAGCATACACCAAATGTTGGTTTGTGGTATCCCAAAGGAGCAAAGTTTGAGCTAGTTGGTTACTCTGACTCGGACTATGCGGGATGCAAGGTTGAAAGGAAGAGCACCTCGGGCACATGTCAATTGTTGGGAAGATCACTTGTTTCATGGTCATCAAAGAAGCAAAATAGTATTACATTATCAACCGCCGAAGCCGAATACATATCCGCCGGTAGTTGTTGTGCACAAATTCTTTAGATGAAGGCCACTTTGAGTGACTTTGGAATCAAGTTCAAGAAAGTGCCATTGCTATGTGACAATGAGAGTGCAATCAAGTTAACCAATAATCCGGTGCAACATGCAAGAACAAAGCACATTGATGTCCGCCATCATTTCATAAGAGATCACCAACAAAAAGGGGACATTTGCATTGAGAGTGTAGGCACCGAAGATCAACTTGCCGACATATTCACCAAGCCATTGGATGAGAAAAGGTTTGCAAGCTAAGGAATGAGTTGAATATATTGGATTTCTCAAATATGTGTTGATGCACCCCTCACTAATATGACATGCCTCACCTTCGAGCAATCCAAGGTAAAAGTTGATCGGCATGACATACATCTTTGCTAAGGACATGTTTAGTGCATCTAGTCATATTTTCAATCTTATTAGGACCTTTCAAATGGTTCTATTTTATTAGGCTCATTCATGAAAATCAAACGAATTTGATGTTTATATGGTATCACTATTGCTTCTATGCTTGATTTGATCTAGTGATAGCATATGACATGTTTATGGGCTTGTAAACCTAGTGTTTAATCTAGAAAATGAGCTATAAGTGTTTAACTCAATATGATACAAGATAACCCTTATTTGGAGGTGTGAAGAAGCTTGTCCTTGGATCAAACCGAGTTAAATATCTTTGGCATCTATTCTAGTTTGAACCAAATTTGGGAAAATGATCCTCACCCCATTGATTGACATTGATAATCTTGACCCTACAAGTAATACTATCTATATTTAGAACCTTTGCGGTCATTGATGACAAAGGGGGAGAGAAACAAAGATAGTAGTAAAGATAGTGAAAAAGGGGGAGAAATATCATAAAAGGAGAGAAACATAATGATATCTTGATATATGACATAGGGGGAGAGATATGACAAAGGAAAGATTAGTGAAAAAGGGGGAGAAATATCATAAAAGGAGAGAAACATAAAGATATCTTGATATATGACATAGGGGGAGAGATATGACAAAGGAAAGATCAATTAAAATTTTGAGCACACAAGTAGGGGGAGAAAGCTCATGAACTTGTATGGTGCATTTGTATGTGCATTTCATATGTTTGCTTGCATGGCATAAGTTCTAAAATTCAAAATATCCATGCTTGTGTGATATATGCTAGTTGTAAGATTGAATGATGAAATGAAATCATTAGATAACTTTCTTTCCCATGTAAGTCTTTACAAGTGGTATCTTCCAAAGTATGTTTCCAAGTGATATTAAGCTAACCATGGTGCTAAGGATGGTATATTGGTGCACTCCGATTGGTATCATGCTTCAAAGGTCCATCTTTTATACCTTAGCATCATGTTGTAGACATTGACTCCTATATTTCCTATCTAAGCATATGTGCAAGCTTCAATCCAAACTCTTAGCACATATGTAGGGGGAGCAATTGCTACCATTTGGGGTTCATGAAACTTGTCCATATCCTTTTACACATGGTAAATATGCTTGGGCAAGCAACATGGATTCAATTGAATTTCAATTCATATCTTTGTATAAGGGTTGTCATCAATTACCAAAAAGGGGGAGATTAAAAACTCTAGTTTGGTTTTGGTGAATTGATAAAACCCTAAGTGCTAACCTAGTTTATCAAGTGATCATGAGATAGGTAGCACACTTCAAGTGGAGAAGCTAATGAAGATCATAACATGACAATGGTGATGGCATGGCGATGATCAAGGGCTTAAACTTGAAAAGAAGAAAGAGAAAAACAAAAAGCTCAAGGCAAAGGTATAACTTGTTGGAGCTATTTTGTTTTGGTGATCAAGACACTTAGAGAGTGTGATCACATTTAGGTTTGATAGCCGTACTATTAAGAGGGGTGAAACTCGTATCGGAATACGGTTATCAAAGTGCCACTAGATGCTCTAACTCATTGCATATGCATTTAGGATCTAGTGGAGGGTCCGGTCAGTTGGACCGGAGCGTCCGGTTAGAGCGTAGTGTGCCCAGTGAAGGGGTACAACGGCTCTATTTCGTGGGGGCTTCTATTTAAGCCCCATGGCCGGCTATGGCTCACATCTTTGGCCATTTTCATTGACATAGCAACCTTGTGAGCCTAGCCAAAGTCCTCCCACTCATCTCCATCATTGATTCATCATCATAGTGAGATTGAGAGTGAATCCAAGTGCATTGTTTGAGTGTTTGCATCTAGAGGCACTTGGTGTTCGTGTTTCGCTGCGGATTTCGCTTGTTACTCTTGGTGGTTGCGGCCACCTAGACGACTTGGAGCAGCGAGGATCGTTGAGCGGAGGTGGTGATTGTCTCCGGCTCCGATCGTGGTGATTGTGAGGGGTTCTTGACCTTTCCTCGGTGGAGCACCAAAAGGTACTCTAGTGGATTGCTCGTGGCTTGTGTGATCCTCATCTTGTGTTGGTTGTGCGGCACCATATTGAGGGTTTGGCGTGTGAAGCCAATTAGCGCGTGAACCTCCTAGTGAGTGAATTGCCACAACGAGGACTAGCTTGCCGGCAAGCAAGTGAACCTCGGTAAAAATCATTATGTTCATCATTGATTCCGAGGTGATTGGTCTTCATTGTTATTCATCCTTATGATTGATTGGTTCCTTCATCTACAAGGCGGTATAATCTTCTTGATCACTCTCTTTACTTTACCGCAAACTAGTTGATAAGCTCTTTAGTGTAGCTAGTTGTGAGAGCTTGCTTGCTTGGTTGATGTGGCTCTTTAGTTAGCCTTTGAGAGCACACTAACATAGGGTAGTGTCATAGCTATTGTGTGAATAGACACTATCTAAACTAGAATTGTGGTAGGTGGATTGCATTTTGAGTAGGCTAGCGCAACTCTTGCTTCGCCTCATAATTATCTAACCATTTTGTTAGGTGTTGTTGTAGAAATTTTATTAGGCTATTCACCCCCCCCCCTCTAGCCATTAGGACCTTTCATGCGTCCTACTAACACAGACTAAAGTGGCTAATTGCAAAACAAAACAAATCGAACTAATCTGTAGGACTAGCAGCTAAGAAAATATATTAAAATATTGCGGCAAGATGCTAATCAACGTGATGGCCTATGGCCTTCACCTGTTCACCATCAACATGAAGCGAGCTATTGCATATCAACTCTTTGAGTAGTCCTTCATGGAAAAATAATTCAAGTGATGTCAACCTTCATAGAACCAACATAAATATATTTTCTTGGCTTTTATCTTCTTTTTTCTTGAATGTTGCACCCTTAAAGATGATCATCGATGAAAGTCCACCTGGAGCAAATATTTCCTTTGCCTTCTTTATATATTTTTTATCATAAGAAAATGCACCAAATAGAAGACTAGTTACTATATTTGAGACTGGACAAGAATTCTCTATAGGTATATTTTGAGAAGCCATGGGCTCATCAATAGCTTTCAAATGATTACATTAATATAAGTTCCAAATACATTGCTAGTATAAGTGACATCCTCCGACAAAAGCATATAGATTAGAAATAAATATAGAGTCACCGAGCCCATCGGTAGTTAGCCACCATCTTCAGCAAACCGAAAACTTCACCTGCAATATGGTGGGATAAACCCTGAGTACTCGAATGTACTCATCTAGACTTACCCGTCATAAACCAAAAATAAAATGACTTCAAAGATCATGCAAGGCTTTATAAATGGAGCTAGCTTGACAACATTTTGCATAAAAAGCCACTAATTCAGCTATATATTTTATAATTCGACTATCAAGTTAATTATAGCTATTCATCTCTAGATTAGCAACTAATATGTGTCAAACATGTGGTATATCATTTAGTAGCATAACAATAGTAACCATAGCCGGTGTAATAATTCCATGTTCATCATAACCATCATATTTCATAATTTAATTACTACAATGCTGGGACTAGTTGAGTTTCTCACTATCCGGGAAAGACAACGATTCAAATTGATTGCAACCAGCTGGGCAGTTATTCCTAACACAAACCCAGACGTACCTGTGCAAGCTAGTCTTAGGTCACCATTGGTACAACTCAGATCCAATTCACGGGTTCGATCAGCGCCGCACAACCAAGGACAACCAGCTGCTAGGACATTCATGCCCGGCCTACCCTTGGGCTCACGTCTGGCTCCCCACACATCCTTACTACCATCCAGAGTGCGCACTCTTATAGAACAGGGCCTGTCCTAAGTTGAGCTACTTGGCTTCACGGTCAGAACGAGTTATCCGACCAGCTAAGTGAGAGGCATGCGTTTAATCTCGCCAGAAGCACCAGCAATGGTATGGTCCTTAATTGACATAGATGGGATAAAACATGCACACAAGACCTCCATGTCCTGCTGCCTCTCAATCCCCAGATCCCGTCCGGTCTCCGTTTATTCATCATCACATGGTTATTTTCCACGATAGCAAATATAGCCAACCGTGCTTTGGTATCCACATATATCTCACAGGTGACAGGAAATCACCTGACTTCTATCGGTCTAAGCATTGCTAAGCATACATTCGATCCTGGACCTACATAGCGTTCAAGGTATATTTCTGGATAAGGTAGTTCTATGCATCAAGTGTTTCCAACCAACTCTTATAACCTAATGCATCAAACATAAAAGGACTCAAGTGATGTTTGTAAAAATATAGGAGGATTAGAATGCTCTAGGGCTTGCCTAAGATCCAACACTAGGTCAGTGTTTGTTAGATGACACTCGCTTGGTGAGCATCTCCCATCTCGGTACTTGCTTAGTCCTTCCGTCTTCTGGATGGATTCACCAAACTCCATCTTTGGGTTCGGCTCCAACATCATGTCCTTCACGTGGTACATCTAGCATACCTAGATGAGGTGCAACAATGCAAGTGCATAAATCCGAAGAATGGCAATATGAGATGCCTCACATAAAAGTATTCAAGATGAGCACAAGGTTATACCGAACATATATAAGCACTCCACGTTACTTAATTAAACATCCCACAACCTATCATGTTAGGATAGCAAGGAAGGTAGCACCAAGCATGACACAAGTTTCACAAGATTTTAGTTATATTAACTTAACACCATCAAAGGCATGAGCTACACTTTGCAACACACAAAGCAAAGCAAGGTGAAGCAAACAATTTTAGGTACAAACACAGATTCTGAACAGCAGCACCACAATCACTTGTTTTAATCATACCTAGAGTTCTAGGCATGTAAAAAGTGTGATTCAAGATTTTCTAGAAAGATAATGAAATTATATAAAACTTTGTTATTAACACCAAAAGCTGATTCAATAAATAACAAGGTCAAAATACATCATGAAGTAGATCTTATACAACTAAGGACAGAAAACTGATATTAACTTCAGAAACGCATATCTCAAGTTATATTCATCCAACAAGCATGATCCTTAACTTTATAGAATTTTTATTAAGTTTTCCATAACTTTCATATTATCATCTTAAGATTATTCTATAGCGAACAAGGTTAAACAACACCAAGAAGGCATCTTTGTCCAGATTTGGACAGAATCTGCCATTCCACTTTGCACAGCAATAACTATAGTTCTAGACCACCAAAAGCAGTGATCTTAGACATTTTAGAAAGCTTAGGAAAATAACTACAATTCTGCTATTATCACCAATATATGATTCCATATTTAAATGAGCCAAACAATATAATCATTCAAATCTATCCAGAGGACATGCAAAACCTGATAGCAAATTTGTAAAATCTATAACTCCTAAACCATCAGGCCTAAAATCATAAAATTTTAGGACAAGAAATATAAGGAAATTATCTAAAACTTTTGTATTCAACATATCTATAGAAAATATCATTTGCATCACGAATATGTCACCACCACAAAAATTGTACATGCAGTCATAACAACAGAGGCATGTTGAATTCATCTATCATTTAGTTGCTACAAACCAACATATTCTTGGCATATATGCTACCCCAAACATCTTGGAATCATATTCAAAGAATCATAGCATGTAGGAATAGCTACTAGAAGCATCACATGACAATAAATACATGTATATGTTCACAACATTCATTCTCTACTTTAATAATGCAACATATATATTATTTTTAGTACTATATGAGAATAACTAGTTTGGGCCTGATACTTTTATGAGTGGTAGATGTTATCAAAACTTGGCTACTGCACAAATTTCATATGCTCAGGTTTTATAATTTAATTGCTATAAAAAAGACAAATCTTAATTATTAATAAACACGTGAGAAGAAGATAAATCTAAAGATCATTATTTTTTATAAACATATAGCCATATTAGGGTTCCTCAGGTCCCAATATCCCCATGTAAGGGCAAAGGAACCATATTTCACATTTTTGTATATATAAATTATTTATAAATCATTTAAAACAATTTATTAAGCACTAAACAAGTTAAATCAATAAATCAATCATATTGCATCCAATGAACCAAAAATGTTTACCATAGCACACATATAGCATCAGTAGCCTACCATAAACATTTCATAGCAATTGGAGCACCACAACTTTAGATACGAATTTATTCCGAGATAACCCTAATTAACATAGATAAATAAAAATAGCAAAAACCTTCTACTAACACATATCATATTATGACTCTGCTGCATAGATCTACTCTCAAGGATTCCAAAAAATCTTTATTTGCTATTTTATGATTTTTTTCTATGATTTATAATGATTTTTCAAAGTTTTAGCCATAAAAGAAAAACAAACTTGCACTAAGGACCCTGAACTTTCATGAAAACAGATTCCAGCGAATAGGTCCTTCTGGGCACTATTCAACTGAGTCACAGACTTTGTAGTTAGCCCCCTACACTTGTTCCAATTGTTGCGTGAGGTCCCTCACTCGAATCAGAACAGAGGAGGCGGAGGAGGATCGCCGGCCAAACGATTTCTGGTCGATGAGGTCGTCGCTGACGTAGGGAATGATGAGGGGGAGCATCCCCATCTCCAGGCGCACCCACTGGTCCCCGTGGTTTGGCCTGAGATGGCTCGAGGTGGCCTAGCCACGTGCACCGATGGCCATGCCCGCAGCACCTCCAGCGGTGGGGTGCTCCGATGACGGTTGCCTTGGGCGAGCATGCGCACGAGATAGAGAACGACGAGGCGAAGGCGGTGACAGTGGTGTAGGGTTGTGAGGCGCTTGAGGGTGGAGGAACAACGATGGCCATGGAGCTCGGCTCGACGGCCATGGCTGTGCGCGCTCGCGAGCAGGAAGCGAAGCGAGACAGCGTAGAGAGGGAGAGGGCGAGCATGAAGGCGCCGTGGAGCTCGGTGTCTCCACTCCACGTGTGAGGGAGGCAGGGGGCGCGACCATGTTGCAGTGAAGGTGGGGCGCCTGCACGCACATGGCTACCACACACAGGGCATGCGTCGCCCTTTGGAGCATTTCCTCGAGCACGTAGCCGGGGTGGGAAGCATTTTTGGGCCAGTTATGGGCCGAATTTGACCTTGGGCCCAAAAGGAAAGTTGAAGCCCACCTAATGATCTATAAAACTCATTAAGGCTACCTAGCCATTAGAGCAACAGATTAGTGGATAATTAGCGCCCAACATGATAATATCAGCGCGTTGAGAGTGATGAGCAAAAATCCAAATTGATGGTCAAAACAAAGTCAAACTGGTGTTATCTTTTTGTTTGCTCTTCTCCAAAACATATAGTCCAACTTTTATATTTGGCTCAACTTGAGTTGCTTAACAAAAACATGAGAACACGAAATGCCAACCATCATCAACATTGTAATCTCAGACTTAGCCAAAATTTCAAGGTCCCAAAACAGCACTGGGTTCAGTTTTGAAGCCTCAGTCTGACTAAGTTAGGGACCCAACTAGCTCATGACCCTTAAACAAAGTTTGTTGTGCACAACATGCTCTACAACTTTGGTTAAAGGATCATGGACTGGTTCAGCTTAGTTTGCAAGATACAAAGCTCCAAAGTAGGTTATACGAAACGAAAAACTGAATTCAGTTAAGGGCTGAATTCAAGAAACTTTTGCTGTTTTTGCAATAACTTTTGAAAGTCCAAACGTTCTCCAAAAGTGATGAGACTTATTTTGTGGTTTCCTTCACAAGGTGTACTTCAACTCATATTAAGGAATCCAAATGAGTTACTATATGAATTTAGAAGATAAAAATGTCACAACAAGTCAACTCGCTGTTGTCAATCAGGGACTTAGAAATATTTCTGAGAGGCCAAAACAGCACTGCATCTAAACTCGGGACCACTATATGAGACACTTAGAAGTTGAATAAGATCTTGGCCCAAAAATAAAGTTTGTAGCACTCCACTTAAACTTTAACTTTTATTTAAGGTCAAACTTCATAACTTGTTTCCATACTATTATTTGACCTTGGTCAAAGCAGAATCACAATAAACCTTAAATTAGAGTTTTAGACCGATTGAAGCATTTTCTTGGCATTGGCTCAACATGAGCCCTTCATGACTTTTGTGGTAGAAGTCAATTAGAGTCATTTGGGCATGGTAGCAAGGTTTGGTTGACATCCCATGTTCCCATTCACCTAATGAAGCAATTCAAGAAAGATTATAACTTATCATTTCATATGACTTTTTGATTCCAAACTTCTTAAAACTTTTCCACTGGTCAAGATGGATGCACGTTGATGTAATGTACATGAAGCAAGCATGTTTAACATTACTCATGTCTAACCTTAACCAGGGTCCACATGTAAGCAAAGGTGTGTTGTCCAAGTTTAGGTTGGGACTCAATTTCATAGATTGGACCTCAACACCTTCATCATCACTTCAAAATTATGAACTAGAGATCATAATCATTGCTTGACATATCCTACTTAAGTCCAATTTTGCTGCTTAACTCATGACTAACACCCGGGGTGTTACAAGTTCTATATAGCATGTACTATATAGCTTCGTTGATCCTTTGTAGTCCACCTCCTGTCTATAGGCGCACGTAGGACGCGATTGTGAAGGAAAGCATCCTCTGATGGTGTCTTTCCATAGTAATGTCCCTAGTTGAATATTAGAAGAGATAAGCTTACCTAAGTCAGAACTAGAGAACTTTAGTTATCCTCTCTATGCTCCTATTTATCCTAACCTTGTTGCTACCCTTAGTTAAGTTTGACCATAGTTAGTCTCACACGTTTCCCTATGGATACAATACTTGGAATACCTCTGGGTGAAAGATATAGCGGTATCCATGCACTTGCGGATTTATCTGTGTGGGTTAAATATACCAACACACCCTATATTCCGGGCCATGTGGTAGATCGCAAATATGATACTCCCGTTGAGTCCTTTGTAGTCCACTCCCTGAATATAGGATTGGTAGGATCTAGTTACGAAGGAAGACAAGCTCTGTCCTTAATCTTCCTTAGTAATATCCCTTATGTGTAGATATGAAATTGATCTTAGCCATGGCTACTAAGTGTAATTGTACTAATCAATGTATGCTTTGACTTGTAATTAAGAATAACTTAGGAATTATTCCTCTAACTTCTACTTAGCAATGCTAATGCCATCGAAAGGAGTACTCTGAGTGATCAATGTTAAGTTATCATTTACCATTCATATGTATTTATCTCTTGACTTACCCCTGTTATGAGTAGAGTAATGGTTATGGTTTATTTCTCCATCAAAAGTATAAGTTATCAATATATTCCATTTGCCCGTCCATCCCTATGGTAAAAATATAAATAACAATATTCGGAATACTCCTAGGTAAAATGCTACAATGGTAAATTATCTATGCACTTGCATATCCCTTCATTTATATATTCTTTCTAGTCATATAAAATATTAAAGCACTTAGCATTATTCTAGTAGTGATACTAGGTAGTACCAATAAGCAATTATGGCATCATAGCTAGGGATGACAACTTAGCAAAAGTGATGTTAAGAAATGTCAACAACATTAAGTGGCTACTTAAACAAGTGACAAGTTAATAATTACCAATAGTAGCCTAGGCACCATCAATCGCCTGCGCAAAGCGTTAGTGGGAGGGATGCGCCTAGAAGTCATCACTCTCGCTGGCAAGGAGGCCCCACGACGGTCTCAGGGGCTATGCCGCTCCCCAGACGGAGCTACTCGGACCCCTGATCAACGGGTGCCCGGGCGACAAACCACCAAAAACAAACCAACTCCTCAGAGTTGGGTCGGGAGTCACTAAGCATTGGGCCCAATGAGGGACCCCCGCTCGAGCTTGGCACACTCCCCATGCCTCGACCTATGGCCATAGAAGGTCGCCCCAAGAAGGCTAGCTCAAGAGGATCAGGGCCTACTACCAAAGCGCCTAGAAGGGCGTGGCACGCTGGGTGATCAGGTGGCCCTAAGCCAGAGCCTAGATGCTCTCGATCACCCGACCCACGGTAGGCTCCGACCAAAAGGAAGGGTGCCCCTGGGATTAAAGTTGGTAACTCCAAGATGAGTTCATCGAACCCTCGCTCGGGCCACAGACCTACGTGACATTGGGCCAAAGGGGTCAGCACTACTACCGCTCATTCTCTATAGCCGAGCACCCCCATCACACTTGGGGAGAGGGCCCCACGTAGGGCATCACACTCTCATCAGTGGAAGGCATCCCCACCAGGGCTAGTTCAATTACTAAAAGATCAAATTCAGCCCTTCGTCGCCATTATGAACTAGGCCAAGTGAGGCCACGAAGGGCTCGGGGGCTCCTAACGAGATCCTAACATATGGGTATGTTAAGCCTCAGGATCAATGGTTCCTGACCGAAGAGACCCCCTGACTGACCCCTCTAGGATCGCCCTGGGGCTCGGGGGCTATACCTATCGGGTACGCTCATGCGCACCCTTAGACCAAGGAACCTAGCCAAGCCTGAGCATGCCAAGGCCTCTACTTAGGGCTCGGGGGCTTGCTCGAGCCTCAGGCTCTTGATCGACGACACGCCCGAGCCCGATCCTTGGCTCCTTCTCGGCCCATGATGCCAGCCAAGGCCTGGGCACTAGAAGACACGCCCCAAGCCATCGAGGCTCGAGGGCTCCCTGACACTACACTTTGGGCACAATGCTGCCAATCGCTCCACCGATAGGGTCATGCGAGGGGCGTGACACAAGAAGACAAGCTCTCCTCGGCCTCTGGGGGCTCAGGGGTTTTTGGGCCCACGCGTTAGCCCCTCAAGCCAACCTCCCTCGCCACTAAGAAGACTCCAGAAGGTGCGCCTGGGGAAGCCGGTCCAAGCTGACACAGCCTGACACTCACCGTGTCAGAACAGACCAGCCGAACAACGCCCAAGGGCTTCTTCGGCTCCACGACACCGCCATGTCCACAGAGCACTGTTACAAGACCCTCCTAGTCTCTAGTGCATGTAGACCATAGGCTCAACCCCCCAAACCACCATGTACCTGACCTATCTCAATATATAAGGGATAAGGTTAGATCCTAGAAGGGGGAGGACGATCGAAGATAGATTATTCCATTCCTCATCGATCTACTCCTGCTCGGCACCGAGTGTAGAGCAACCCAAAGAGGGGCACCGAGAGATCCTCCACCACACCCATCATCTTCCTCCTCTCTAATGAGGGGAAAGCTCCACCAGTGGTGAGGCAACCTCATGATTAGCACCGAGCTAACCCCCTACTAAATCTGTCTCTACCTCTAGTACACTCTATTGTAACCCCCTGATTTTAGGTGCTCTTGAGTATAAGGATCATTAGCTGCTGGACATAGGGCATCGATTGGCCCAAACCAGGACAAACTATTGAGTCCTCTTTGTGATTCTAGTGTTCTTGAGTCCATCCGAGCCACCGGAGACACATACTCTAACACCGACTCAAACAACAATGCTTGTCGTGGTTCCGACCCCACAACAATAGCGATAAATTGATTCCATATATCTTCATTTTATGTTTGTGCTCTGTAACTTATACCACACTCTATGGCTCGCTCCTTGTAGCAGAAGTGCAGCACATAAGTATCTCCCCCATGTGGCCAACAATTGTTTACAAGTATATTTTATATGTGATTATGTTAACTTGATTAATATCTGCCTAAATTATGATTATTAGCATAAATTTAAATGCTAAGGATCCAAACAAAGACTTAAGTTTTTTTATGAATCATAGTATAGACATATACAGGCGTTCACATACATGCACATATATTCACACCTACTCATCCCTATAAACATATGTACACTTTGAGCATCTCAAGGATACCCAGAAGAGTCTCTTAATCCACGAATTTCTTGGAGATGCTCCCAAACCCATCTCCCAATCTTTTGGCACTGGAAAAAAACCACCCCACACGCGTAAAATTACGTGCACGTATCGTAGCCCCAATCTGAGGTGGAAGGACATGTGGAAGAAAAAAGTAGGATGAGGTTCTTGATAGAAATGTAAAGAGAGAAATAAAGTAAAAAAGGTGGTTACTGTGATTTAAAAATAGATTATGATTCATAATGTAAAATTACTTTATATCTTTTAGGCGTGAGGTTTTGGAAATTGTTAGAGCTCCCAGTATATTTTGCAAAGGTTGGAAAACCTATTTTAGGAGTATTTTTTAGATATGGTTGAAGATGCTCCTACTCTTATAAACATACACACGTAAGATATCTTTAAGAGCAAATTCGAAAGATAAAGCTGGTGCTTAAGAACTTAGATATTTGATATGAAAAACTAGTTTATCTTGGTTGGAACTCTTTATACAACCACTTATTCCATTATAAGTGCCTTGGCTTTTGGATTTGGGCCCAAATAGTTAGGTTCTGTGTAGTCATACACCTTGCCCATCTTGATCAATGGGACCGAAGATTGTTTGTTATAAAGGGCCTAAAGAGGTGATTTTAGGGTATGTATATATCTCCTACAACTAAAAAGAACAAAGTATGGATATTTTTTGGTGCGACATTTGTTTTGGTTTGTCTGTCTGCCCACGCCTACGGTCCCACGACATCTCCTGCATGATGCATCCTTTGGTGTGAATACGGAAAGTCTTGACCCTGATTTGCATGCGCTACAAACACGGAAAGTCTTGACCCTAATTGCCTCAAACAAGGAAAGTGATCACCCATGTCTCACGCTCGATCATACCACCCTCGTGCCACAAATATGAAATTCTTGACCCTGATTTGCATGCGCTACAAACACGGAAGACCATCATCGCTCGTCGCAGCACGATCGAACGCGTCTTCTTAGTAGGACTCAAGCGCGTCATTGGTCACAGCACGAAGACGATCGTCGCGCGCCCCATTCCTTAAGCCCCTACACGATCGAGCCACCCCTACTTCTTCCTCATCGTGTAGTGGATAAGCGACAGCAATGGATCATCCACCGTCTGCCTACCAGTGGATGCACCTGTGGCTACATCATTGATCGCCGCAAGGTCACCGCAAGATCACCTCCCCATGTGATCTCCCTTCCCTGTGCGATCTCCCCTCCAAGACCTACTGCATTATCTGGTCTGTGCGCCCACGCCGTTATCCTTCCCGTGCGCCACGTACACTACCATCTCCATGATGTCGCGCCATTGTCCTCGCCGTTCGGGCGCATCGTGCAACTGGAAACACCGCCGCCTCCACGACGTCCACGCCATAGTCCTCGTCGTTCGCCCATGCCATGCACCTGAGCCATCGTCCTCGGCTACCATGCCGCTACCTCGACGCCACCTGAGTCGTGCACCCGAGCCGTCGTCTTCGCATATGTAGACTGATTGACATCGCCCGTCCTCCATCGCTCGTCGTTCATGATGTTACACAACCATAGTTCATGATGCTGCAGACGTTCTTGTTATATAGTTAATCATCTATTTTTTTGATATTGTGTGCCTGCACATTGGATGCCATTGTTTTTTTAGCATAGTTAGCCCTTTGTCTGTACCAATCTCATTTCAAGTAGCTCGAGCCTTATTTATTTACTAATAGTCTCAATTCATGAGCTTGGTGTACCAATGTTAGATACTTTACTGGTAAAATATATTATATACTTTTCTCTTATCAACTTTTTTATAGCCACTGAATTTTTGGCTTGCTAATTTTTTTATTACACTGGATGGTATTCAGATGTTTGGCATCAGGCCTTTGCATCTCTAAACCTCACTCGCTGAATTGGTGTTCCCGTAACAGCAACACCAAGCCAGGTCACAAAGTTATCTCTGCACTGTAAAATGTCTGTGGATTGATTTTGTTTATTTTTGAACAATCTGATGTAGGTAGGCAAGAAAAAGAAGGATGATTTCTCACTGAAGTTAAACCTTGAAAAGAAGGATTTCTTACTAAACTTGCCCTGAATTGTTGCAATTTATTGCCATGGCTTACATTTATAAACTCTAGAGGATGAGTCAATGGTTGGCATTGATACACTGATGCTTGATGCAGAGCACAATCAGCTGCCATGTTATTGAGCTTAATATAATGATATTATAACTAAGGTAACTTTTTATGTCTTGGTATGGCCATATTGAGTCTAGGTTATAAATATGAAGCTCTGATAATTTTACTGGCAAAAATAGAAAGATGACAAGCAGTTCAGTTTTCAGGTTATACATATAAAGCTCAGATAATTTTACTGGCAAAAATAGGAAGATGACAACCTGTTCAGTTTTCTGAGAATGTGACAATTCATAGATATTATTTTCTTAAAAAAATTATGGTCCTCTCTCTTCAATTGGATTAGTGATGATGTAAAAAAAGTTAAAAACCAACAATGTCTCTCCATCACATGTTTTCTTAAAAAACATAGTGAATAGTCAACAAAAATGTGGCGGGGCATTGCTTATTTGTTAATTATCTGAGTCAACCAAAATTTGGAAAGGTCTATATAGTAGAGTCGGTGAGCTTGCTACGCCATGCTCTTCGTGACCGTGTTAATTTTACGAACTTTGCTTTTTGGATTGATGTCATTTTAATGTGGATATTTAATTTTACAGTATTATTATCTTATTGTGTGATCTGTGTATTTTTAATATAAAAATTTAGTTGTCCCGTAACAATACACGGGCATATTGTATATCCCGCATTTTTTGGAACGTTTATCAAGGTTGGTCATCCGGTTTATGTACTGCAATCACTATCTTCTCAAGCTTTAGCCAAATTCATGGCTATACATTTATGCAAAAATTTCTCCACAAGAAACTAACAAACGTATATATATCTAACAGACATCGTACTAATTTAGATGTATGTGGTTGTCTGTCTAGATTTGCTCCTGCTCTCATGAAATGAACTTTGCTTTTTGGCACTGATTATGCCTTTGTCTGATTATTTATTCAGTTAATGAGTGTACATTTATCTATCACTAGGTAGTGTGCCCATGCGTTGCTACGGGATAACTAACAATTTATACTAAAAATACACGGATCACACGATAAGATAACAATACTGTTAAATTAAATACCGACGTTAAAGTGATATTTAATTCAAAAGGCAAAGTTCATGAAATTAACACAGTCACGGAGAGTACGACGTCGTAGGTTCACAAACTCTACTGTATAGACCTTTTTCGTGATGCGGCTAAGATAATGTTTTATATTGGGAGAAAAAAATTTCTGATATCCATTTCTTTTATTGTAATCTATTTATCTGGACAATGTTTAAGGTGAGGGCACGGTTTGTCCCGTAGTAAGTACGGGCACGCTACCTAGTATCTCCTACAACTAAAAAGAATAAAGTGTGGACATTTTTGGGTATGGCATTTGTTTTGGTTCGTCCATCTGCCCACGCCTGTGATCCCACGACATCTCCTTGATTGAATATTGCATGTCATATGATAGAGGAATCACGGCAAAATAGTAAGTAGAAAATTATTGTGCTATCCATATACACATTGCATGTTTGTATGTACCAGCATATATGGCAACGAGTAAAAGAAAAGAGAATTAACACTGAAGAAAAGAGAATTAAGACAAAAGGAACATCTTTGCATTTCTGAGAACCTTGCCAAATCTGCCTGCATTTAATTACTTCCCCTCTTTGCATTTGCCTCGAGGAACCCCTTATACAGCTTTTTCCTCCTTTCATTTATTTTCACGCTCACGTGTTCCATCTGCCTCGGTCTCCTCCCTGCTCGTCGACCCCCTTGCGATCGCGGCATCGCTCCCCTCCCCTCCGTGACTCCTCGCTTGAGCGTGCTGCACGCCTTCGACCACCATGAGACGGCGCGGCGTCCATGGTGCTGGAGGGCCAGATCAAGGGCACCGTGGTGCTGGTGAAGAAGGAAGCACTCAGCTTAGGCCACTTCTAGGCATCGCTCCTCGACAACATCCACCATATCCTCGGCTAGGACACCGGGCTCGCCTTCCAGCTCGTTAGCGCCACCAAAGCCGACCACCGTGAGGTGGCACGGCGTCCCGGTGCTGGAGGCGGCGCACGCGTCCGTGCGCGGCATCCCAGTGACATAGGTGGTCAACCAGGGTATGCCCACCCCTTCCCTACTCTCCCTTCTGTGCGAAAAAGCAGACACCTAAGTGGAGAATGTAACACGGGCAACATGTTCGATAAAATGAGTCTCCATGCTAGCAAACCTTGGTGGTTGTGTCCTCGTAGATAGATTTGCGTCGAGAAGGAGAAGGACCTGCGTCGAGAATTTTTAGCACATGTGATTTTTAGCAAGTAGTACTATAAAGGGTCTCCGGAGATTAATCAGTCTCATGCTGCATGTTCCATTTGATTGCATAATTACCCTCTGAATTTTAGCATGGAATATATACTCAAGGGGGGAATGAGGAAACTAAAAGTCGGTGTGGGATTCAAAATCAAACCTACTATGCTTTTATATAATATATCCATGCTGCTCTTTCTCTGTCATTTTTACACCGTAAAAATACTAATTGTTTCTCCATAATATGGACTATTTTTGTACATCACTCATAGAATGCTCTTTGAGTTATATGTAGATTGGATAATTGCTGAAAGAGTCTGATAAATAATCTAGGCATCAGAATACCATTTCATCATTGTCAAAATTTATTTCGTTACTGGCTCCTTGGTTAAATCTGCTAAGGTTAGCATTTGTTCAAGTTGAGTGTCATGAAGATATTTATAGTTTCTTGACAATCAATTTTCCATGCTTAGCTACGGGTTACAAGAATGCTAAGCCTGCGGGCATCCTTTGTTGTTTTGTCAAACCAATCTTTCTAATTGTCAGTTTTGCTAAAAAAATTTATGGTCACCTAATATTAAAAAACAGAAAATATGTAAATTTGACTATTTGTGGAACGTCCTACTTGAAGTTTATTACTATGTAAACCCACCATCTAACCTTTCTCCATCAGGAATCTGAATAACAAAAACATGAGTTTACTCCTGCTTTTATTACTTGGTGTATGCCATCATGGGTATTCATCGATTCTCTAGTTTGGTTGATACGATGATTTATATCAATTTTAGATAGCTATACTGTCAGGTTTAGTGTATACTATCATGACTATCTATGCATTCTCCAGTTTGGGTGCTGTGAAGATTCATCATACCTGCAACCAGCAATTCAGTGCACTTGGGAATTCTTGTGTTTTTCTTTTCCAACTAGGTAATGTGCCCGTGCGTTGCTATGGGATAACTAACAATTTATATTAAAAACACACGGATCGCATGATAAGATAACAATACTGTAAAAATTAAATATCAACGTTAAAGTGATATTTAATCCAAAAAGCAAAGTTTATGAATTTAACACAGTCACGGAGTGCGTGGCGTCGTAGGCTCACAAACTCTACTTTATAGACCTTTTTATGATGCGGCTAAGATAATATTTTATATTGGCAGGAAGAAATCTCCAATATTCATTTCTTTCATTGTAATCCATTTACCTGGACAATGTTTGAGGTGAGGGTACGGTTATAATTTTTAGTAGCTTTGCGATATTGTCCGAAGCTATAAGATGATTGATGTCTTGCAATGATTCTTTCATTAATTTAGTTTTCTATCTATGCTTAATTGTTTATTTAGTCTATTTTATAGGCACGCCGGTAGATAATGGATGACAAAATTCAAGCATCCATAATTTATCTCTTTGACTTTGAGCATGAGTTTTATTTTTATTTTTTAATTGATATATTGTCCTTTTATTTTTATCATAGCATTAGCACGGGCATACATGAAAAATGAAGATGTCTTTACACTATAGAAATCTTTCTAGAAGATCATGCATAGATTATTCTTATATTGAATATTATATATATACAATCATCTAAATATTCTAATTAAACTACAAAATTTTGAATTAGGATACGAGGTAAGACATGCAAACAGATATTTCAAAACTACCTGTAGAGTCCAAAGAACTTAATAAATAAATCCTTCTAGAGGCAATACAAATTCTCTGTAATTTTTTATTTGGTGTAGTTAATGTTATTATAGTACCCGCATGTATTCATGGAAAATAAACCGTGGATAAAACATGGACACTTTTTGGTGCGACATTCCAATATGGGTCCATCATCCTGCCAATATTCTTAAGGCAGATCACATAAAGGATGAGAGTCCCTCTATGAGATTACTTACAAGAGACTCAAACTTATATCTGATCATGGTAATATTGAAATGCTTTGCATCAAAAGCATCGACAATGATAAACATGGACATAGGTTTTAGTATGCATAGTGGAGGAAAACTCAACCTTGGCCTTCTTAGCAGCTTTTCTGAGCCTTTGCAGTGCTAACTTGTCTTTACTCAAATAGTCAAGAGGTGCACCATAAAATTATGCACCACTAAGAAAAATGTCACCATTGGTTGTCCTGACCTGAAAATGTGTCGAAATTAAGAATTACAACACCTAATTCAACATCTTGAAACAGACACTCAAGTGGATACCTTATTCTACAATATATGTTTGTGTGTAATAGTCCTAAAGCCACACATATTTATACGGTAAGTATAACATACTTTGTTTTAAAATTTTATGAGATTTTTTAAGACACGCAGTATTATCCATGTGACAGGCACTAATATTTACATATATACTCGAACCTGTGTGTACAGGATTATATGGAGATGCAGCGGAACTTATTCATGGATTTATTGGCGTATGAAAGAAATAGATATCGGAAAATTCTTTCTGCCGATATAAAATATTATCTTAGTCATATCACGAAAAAGTCTATACAGTAGAGTTTGTGAGCCTCTGACGTCGCGCTTTCCGTGACTGTGTTAATTTCACGAACTTTGCTTTTTGAATTAAATGTCACTTTAACGTCGGTATTTAATTTAACAGTATTGTTATCTTATCGTGTGATCCGTGTGTTTTTAGTATAAAAGATTTAGTTGTCCCATAGCAACGTACGAGTACGCTATCTAGTATTTATATAATATGGTTTTCCTAAAAAAAATATGGTATACTGTTTGTATACTGGAGAATCTATAAACGACATTGACATTGGGACCTCAGGGAAAAAGGAAAACTATTTTCTTTAAATAGTTTGTAGAGAAGCTCCATAATTGCCGGCGGCCACAGAAAATCAGTGGGCCCCCAAAAGGAAGACAACAGACCTCCACTCCACCTTCTCCTCTTCATCGCTTTTGTCAATTGTCATCCCCAGCCCGTTACGCTGCTGCTGCCGCTGCTCCTGCTCCTGCTCCTGCTCCTGCTCCGCTTCGTCTTCCTTCTTCCGTCTCCGCTTCGCAATCGCCGGCGTTCCTCAGCACTAGCTTCCTCGCCGCTACTGGCCCACGGCAGCTTCCTCCTCCTCCTCCGAGATCCGAACGGCTCACTGTTCCCGCCTCGTTGCCCGCACCCAGATCCGCAGGTGCTCCTCCCCTGCCGCGGCGGCGATCTGCCAACGCCGCGCCGGTGTCGCCACTACTTGCTGGTGGCGATCCGCTGGCCTGAGCGCCTCTCCGCACGTGTCCAGGTAACTCTGTTTGCCTGGGGATCGCGTGCTGTGGTGTCGTAGCGCAGTGGTGAGGCTTTCGGGTACCGCGATCTTAGGCTTAGGTGCCGTGAAATGGGATCGATGCAATCGTTGTTTTAGCAAGTGATTGCTTGCTGCTGCGAGACGTATGGATTGCTTCCTTGCGCAAGTATAAACCGAGTTTAGAGCTTAACTAAGTTGTGTGCGTGGCACCTGCTAGGCATTAGTAGTACACGGACCCAAGCTTCATTTATTGAGCTTTGCACTTCACTAACCTGCACGTTTGGAGATACTAGCTACTAAGCTAGGCTATTGATTAATGTGGTTGCTGAGGTTGGGGGATTTTAACTTAAAATTCTGTTTAGGTTGTAACTAGGCACTATGGTCGAGTATTGGAAGATCAGCAGATATATGCTTTGGATTTTCTTTTTTTTTTAGAACTGTGGCGCGTATTTGATGCCTTGGTAGGAGTCTTGCTTCAAAACAAGATCTACGCTGCATTATCTATTTGTACAGTTGCTTATCTCTTTTAGAGCATTTTAACACAAAAGAGTTGAATCTGGATATATGGCTATGCTGTTTATGATGTGTGTGCCTTTTAATGCAGCTATGACCTTTTTCTATACTAGGTGGCTAGGTGCTCCACAATATTGATGCTTTCCTATTCCCTGTTTTGCAGCTTATAATATTCTGCCACATCACTCTAGGTGAAGCAAGATTGGGTAGCTCTCCGGTGCCTACTTCATTCTTGAGTTTGTCAATATAAGCCACCAAAGCAAAGGATGCATGAGATTAACCCAATGAAATAAATGCTCCTACATGGGTCCAAGCATTTACCTATCGAACTTCACAATGCTGGATGCTATTCTCAGGCACACCTATATGGTGATCTTGCCATTTACTGCCGTGTTTCTATGTTATGGAAATTTGAAGAGTGCTGATGTTACCTGTAGTGCTCTCTAAATTTGGAACATGGAGCATGCACTGATCAGTAGAAGGTTTCCAACTGATCCCAATGAGTATAAGTTATATGAGGAAATTGGAGAAGGCGTTAGTGCCACAGTATACCGAGCTCTTTGTATCCCAGTTGACATTTTGGTTGCCATCAAAGTGCTTGACCTTGAGAAATGTAACAATGACCTGGTATGTTATGTTCTATGGCAAATTTCATTGGATTCAGTTATGCTTATTAACATTTCAATGCAAAATATTTATTTTTGGAGAAATAAGTGTAAATTCTTGTTTCTCTACCATAGATTGGGAAGTAGACTAGCCACAAGGGCAATTATGCCACCGTAAGTGTCTTTTTCTTTCGTGCTGAGCATTGATGGTTTGTTTTATCATGTGGGTAGGCTTAGGCCGTGGTCTTTTGGATGTTAGTTGTTTGTACAGAGATTCTAGAATTCGCAGTAGGTTAGCAGACACATTACAATTTTCCAATAGACTATAAGCTTTGTATAAGAAACTTGGTTTTGATATCAAAGAGACATTCTTTAAGGTTTTTAAGCTGGTGTTTGCTAAAAATCCAAGTTATTGCAAATTGGAGTTTGCATGAATGTGGTGGATTGAGTGTTATTAATTGAAGGTGGGAGCGATAAGAGGAGTAGATATGTCATGGGTGGAAGAATTGATTGTCATCCTCTTGTGTTAGGAAAGCTAAAAGAACATTTTCTTAATAATGGAGTATTAGAGCTTGTCCATGCATTTCACTACATTGCATCTTATACCTTGTATATACCAGCAGGTGTTGACAGCATATTCATATTTCTTGAAGTGCGCTGTTGAGAGTTGACATCTAAGGCTGTACAATTGTTTCTACCTTAATAATTTTAAGGCAACCTTCTTGGTGATACTACATAAACATGGGTTTGATAACAACATTATAAGTGTCTGAAATGTGGGATCCTCACTTTGAAAGCTATTTTCTAATTTTACATGTGTTAAGTGTTAGTAAGAGATAATATGATCAAAGACTTTTTATTGATTTGTGCGGTGGTTGTCAGAATCAGATTTTCTTGCATGCAAAGTACAAATGGCACCTTGCAAACATTTGTTAGTCTTTTGCTGATCAAAACTGCGACACGAAATTTGAACATCATTCCTGGCAATACCATGATTCTCTGTAATATTGATGGACATGCAATACCTACTGTCTCACTTTGTACTGTAGGTTCAGATATGTTCCTTTGTGCATGTGTGTTTTTGATAGGAATCCGATTCCTACCGATGCGAGTTCGTAGGTTGTACGAGTGAGAGAGGGGAGGGCGAGGCTGGAGGTACGCTCGACGGCTTCTGGGCGCCGTGGTCGCGCGCAGAAGAAGAGAAGGAGGCGGCTAGGGCTACTGGGGGTCTCCCGGCTCCCTAAAGGAAGCCGAGCAATTATGTTGGCTCTTTTTTCCTCCCATCACAAAGTGTCTTACATCTGCTTATATAACTCTCCTCCTTGCTAATAATAGGAAATAAATAATAATAAATTGGGCCAAGCCCGTAATTCCCTGTGCCTCTAGCCACTAATGGCCCTCCTCCGGGTGTACTGAACCCCGGTCATAACATCTCTCCCCGCCTGCGCAAACAGCTCGTCCTTGAGCTGGAAGTCGGGGAAGTGCTCACGGAACTCGTCGAGAGGCTCCCAGGTAGCATCCTCGTCCGGAAGGCCGCGCCACTTGGTCAGCACGCGCCAGACACCGCGGCGTTGCTGCGCCTGCAGCGCCCGTTTTGGTCCCGGCAGAACACGACCATCGAGGACCGGCGGAAGGGTGGCCGGAACAGCCGATGGATCTCTGCGGTGCCGCTTCAGCAGCCCCACGTAGAAGACGTCGTGGACGCGGGCGCCCTCCGGCAGCTGCAGGCGGTAGGCGACGCGCCCAATGCGCTCAACACCTGGAACGGTCATGCGTAGCGAGGCCCAAGCTTGCACCCGGCATGGGGGTCCAGGGACTGCGCTGTTCTGTGTAACAGCCGCAGCCTGACCCAGTCGCCGACGGCGAACTCCAAGTCGCGGTGGTTGGCGTCGTAGTACTTCTTGGACAGCTGTTGCGCCTACAGGAGGCGCTGGCGCACCTCAGCGAGGATCTCATCACGGCTGCGGAGGAGGGCGTCAGCAGCTTTTATCCGGGCTGTCCCCGGCTTATACGGCAGGATGGGCGGCGGGGGACGGCCATAGACCACCTCGAACGGAGTGGCGTGCAGGGCGGTGTGGTAGGAGGTGTTGTAGCAGTACACCGCCCAGGCGAGCCAGTCCACCCACGCACGCGGGTGGTCACCTGTAACACACCGCAAGTACATGGCAATCACCTTGTTCACCACCTCGGACTGGCCGTCAGTCTACGGGTGGAAAGCCGTGCTCATACGCAGCTTGACGCCGACCATCCGGAAGAGGTCGCGCCAGACGTGGTCGGTGAACACCGGATCCCAGTCGCTGACGATGGAGGAGGGAAACCCATGGAGAGCGACAGAGGTGGCGGTGTAGGGGTGGCCGAGCGCGATGAAGTACGTGTACTTGGAGAAGCGGTCGACCACCGTGAGTACGACGGACTTGCCGCCCACCTTCGGGAGGCCCTCGACGAAGTCCATGGAGATATCCGCCCATACCTGGGACGGAACCTCCAGCGGCTACAGCAGTCCCGCCGGCTGCAGGGTCTCCGTCTTGTTGCGTTGACAGGTACTGCAGGACCGCACCCAGTCCTGCACCAGCGCTCGATCGCCAGGGATGTAGAAGTCGGAGCGTAGGCGGTGGAGGATCTTCTGAACGCCCTCGTGCCCGGCCGAGTGCGCCAAAAGGAGCGCCTGATGGCGCAGGTCGCTGTGGTCGGGGACGAAGAGGCGACTACCATGCAGGAGCAGCCCGTCGTCAAGGCGCCACGGCCCCTGCAGGTCGCCCACCTCAAGGCGCCGAAGGAGTAGCTGCGCGTCCGCCGCTGTCGCCGTGGCGCGGCGGATGTCGTCGATGAAAGCGAAGGAGGGGCCTGAGCGGGCGCACATGGCAGCGCCCACGCTGCTGTCCTCCTCGGCCTCGTGCTCGGCGTCGCGGCGGGACAGGGCGTCCGCCACGGTGTTGAGGCGCCCGGGGCAGTATTCGACGGTGAAGTCCAAGCCGAACAGCTTGCTGATCCACTGGTGCTGCGGAACGGTAGACAAGTGCTGGTCTAGGAGGAACTTCAAGCTGTAATGGTCAGTGCGAATAAGGAAGTGGCGCCCCCACAGATACAGGCGCCAGTGGCGCACAGCTTGCACCAAACCGATGAGCATCCGCTCGTAAGCCGCGAGCTTGAGATGGCGCGCGGCGAACGGCCTGCTGAAGAACGCGAGAGGTCCAGCACCCTGGTGGAGAACGGCGCCAAACCCCACGCCGGACGCATCGCAGTCCACCATGAATAGCTTGTCGAAGTCGGGCATCTGGAGGACGGGCCCGGTGGTGAGGGCGCGCTTAATCGCCTGGAAGGCCTCCTCTGCCTCCGTGTCCCAGGCGAACGCGTCTCGTCGCAAGAGACGCGTCAGGGGCGCCGCGATGAGGCCGAACTCCCGGATGAATTTCCGGTAGTAGCCTGCTAGGCCCAGGAAGCCCTGGAGGCCCCGAGCGGAGCGCGGCGGGGGCCACGCAGCGACCGCTGCCACCTTGTCGGCGTCCATGGCGACGCCGTCCGCAAAGATGACGTGGCCCAGGTAGGCCACGGACGTCGCCCCGAACGAGCACTTCGAGCGCTTAAGGTGAAGACGGTGCGCCCGAAGCTCGTTGAGGACGATGGCAATGTGCTGCAGATGTTCCGCCCACGAAGAGCTGTAGATGAGAATATTGTCGAAAAAGACCAGCATAAACCTCCGCAAGTAGGGGCGAAGGACGTCGTTCATCAACGCCTGGAATGTCGCCGGGGCGTTGGAGAGGCCGAAAGGCATCACCAGGAACTCGTAGTGGCCGTGGTGTGTGCGGAAGGCGGTCTTGGCGATGTCGTCGGGGTGCATCCGCACCTGGTGGTAGCCTGAACGCAGGTCGAGCTTGGTGAAGAAGCGAGCCCCATGGAGCTCGTCGAGAAGCTCATCCACGACCGGTATGGGGAACTTTTCCTTGGACGTCTTGGCGTTGAGGGCGCGGTAGTCGATGCAGAAGCGCCAAGACTTGTCCGCTTGCGGACAAGGAGCACGGGCGCCGAGAACGGCGAAGTGCTAGGCCGGATGATGCCCTGGGTGAGCATGTCCTCGCACTGTCGTTCCAGCTCGTCCTTCTGCAGCTGGGGGTAGCGGTATGGGCGCATGGCGACGGGAGCGGTGTCCGACAGGAGGTGGATGTGGTGGTCGTACGGACGGGCCGTGGAAGGCCCTGCGGCTCCTCGAAGATGGCGTCGTGCTGCTGCAGTAGGCGGTCCAGGAAGGGCTGCTGAGAGTCGACGGAGGTCGCCGCCACATGCTGCTGGGGCGCGGCCGAGTCAAAGCCGCCCACACCCTTCCAGAGGACGCGGCGAACCTCGCACCAGAAGGCCAACGTCATGGCCTCGAAGTCCAAGAGAATGGGGCCCAAGGTCCGCAGGAAGTCGATGCCGAGGATGAAGTCGAAGCAGCCCAAGTCGAGGCCGACGCATGTGATGGAGAAGTCCTCGCCCCCGATGCTGATGGGGATGTGACGGGCGATGCCCTCGTAACGCAGGCGATCGCCGTTGGCGATGGTGACGTGGAGCTGCGCCCCCCGGTGGGCGGAAGCCCCAGGCGGCGCATGGTTGCGCCCTGGAGGAAGTTGTGGGTGGAGCCGATATCGAGAAGGGCCAAGAGGCGCTCCCCCTTGACCATCACCGGCAGCAGCATCGTGTTCTCCGTTCGGATACCTACAAGTGCATGGAGGGACACGACGAGAGTGTTAGCAGCCGCCTGCCCCTGGGCGGCCGGCTCCTCTGGTGGTATGGCCGCGTCCCCGTCCTTGGCGGGCGCGGCGTCCTCCTCAATGTAGTCCCCGGACTCTAGGTAGAAGAGCCGCTGACACACATGCCCAGGGACGTAGGGTTCGTCGCAGTTGTAGCATAGTCCTTGACGACGACGTTCCAGCTGCTCCGCCGGTGTAAGGCGGCGAAGCGGGCGCGCCGCGGGGGCCGCATTGGCCGCAGCGGGGGCCTGTCCCACCTGGGCTGCCTCGGGTGCGCGCGCCGGAGGAGGCTGACCTGACGCGGAGCCGGACGAGCGGCTCGAGGAGGCGGCAACGGCTGCATGGCAGCTGCACAACGCTCGAACGCCCAGGCGTAGTACATGGTCGTCTGGAGGTCCGAGGGGTCGCGCATCTCCACGTCCACCCGGATATGATCCGGAAGGCCACCAACGAAGAGCTCAGCCCGCTGATGCGTGGAGACGTCCCGGGCGTGACATGCCACGCCTGGAAGCGATCGGCGAACTCCTGCAAAGTGGAAACAAACGGCAGCCAGCCCAGCTCAGCCAGCCGACTCCTGTGGATCGAAGGGCCGAAGCGCAGACGACACAGCTCCTTGAAGCGCTCCCACGGTGGCATGCCCTCGTCCTGCTCGAGGGCGTAGTACGAAGTCTGGGCCGTCCCCCCGGAGATGATAGGAGGCGAGCCAGGTACGGTCGGAGGCGAGCGTGCGCTGACCCCGAAAGAATTGTTCACACTGGTTGAGCCAATTCAGGGGATCGACGGAGCCGTAGTATGTGGCGAAGTCCAACTTGTAAAACTTGAGCGGCGGCGGGTCTTGTGCGGCGGCCGAGGGCGCCGCGCCCGTGCTGTCCAGCGAGGGTGACGCGGCGGAGAGCGTCGGCATCAGGCTGCCGCCGTGGAACAGGGGACCGTCCACCCCACCGTAGAGGACGCTCGGAGCCGGGGCGCCGCCATGCGCCATGACAGCCCCGGTGGTCGGGAGCGGCGGTCGGTGTGGCTGGGTACTGGTCGCCGTGTAGATGGGTTCCGACGAACCAGCGATCCAAGCCGGAAGCGGTGACGGCGACGACGGGAACTTGATCTGCTGGATGGGGACACCCTGGGACGGCGGCGGCGCGACTGGGAACGAGGTTGTCGCAGTCCCGTCGTAGGGCATCCCATACTGGTACGAGATGACTGGCGCCGTGGTCGCGGCCGAGGGCGGCGGCGGCGGCGGGGGTAGCTGCTGTTGGTGTGGCGGCGGAGGAGGTGGCAGCTGGGGCTGCGGCTGGGGCGCATAGGGCCCGACGAGGAAGGCCCTGATGCCCGCCACGACCTGCCCTAATTCCAGGATTGTGGCCGTCATCTGCTCCGGGGTGAGGACGATGGCGGCGGGAGACGACGGCGCCGGGGCAGAGGGCGCGATCGCCCCTGAGGACGCCAGCGCGCCCAATGCCGGCGCGCCTGATGTGTGGGGCAGCAGCGCCGACGAAGACGCTGGTGGTGGCGGGTGGGTGTGCAGCGGCGGCGGGTGGGAAGAACTCGGTAGAGGGCTGGACATGATCGAACCAGGGATCTCTGATACCAGATTGATAGGAATCCGATCCGTACCGATGCGAGTTCGTAGGTTGTACGAGTGAGAGAGGGGAGGGCGAGGCTGGAGGCACGCTCGACGGCTTCTGGGCGCCGTGGTCGCGCGTAGAAGAAGAGAAGGAGGCGGCTAGGGCTACTGGGGGTCTCCCGGCTCCCTAAAGGAAGCCGAGCAATTATGTTGGCTCTTTTTTCCTCCCATCACAAAGTGTCTTACATCAGCTTATATAACTCTCCTCCTTGCTAATAATAGGAAATAAATAATAATAAATTGGGCCAAGCCCGTAATTCCCTGCGCCTCTAGCCACTAATGGCCCTGCTCCGGGTGTACTGAACCCCGGTCATAACAGTTTTTGTGCACCATAACTTGTAAGCTACATTCATCTTTTATCCTCTGACGAAGACAGTTACTTCTTATTTTCTCCGCGAGCATGATAATATCAAAGTAATGTTGAGCTATTATCATATTTTGGGATTAATGTTTCTGATCCTTTTGGAATTACCAATCTTTAGGATGGGATAAGACGGGAAGTTCAAACTATGAGTTTGATTGATCACCCAAATCTTCTTCGCGCATATTGCTCATTTACAAATGGGCACCAGCTTTGGGTTGTCATGCCTTACATGGCTGCTGGATCCGCTCTCCACATTATGAAAACTTCGTTTCCAGAAGGGTTTGATGAGCCAGTCATTGCTACTCTTTTGCGGGAAGTTCTGAAAGCTCTTGTCTACCTACATTCTCAAGGACATATTCACAGAGATGTCAAGGTAATATATACATATATATATGTGTATATTCAAATCTCCAGTTATGTATTAGAGCAGAAGCATTACATTCAGAATTTGGATTAACTTGTCTGAAATTTAGTTACATACCATCAGTGTCTTCTGCTTTAAAGAGATGCCACTTGAGAAACTCCTTTAATGTTCTATGCCACTAGTAAAACATCATTTAGTTTTTTTTATTTTGCAACAACATCAACAACAACATCAAAGCCTTTAAGTCCCAAACAAGTTGGGGTAGGCTAGAGTTGAAACCCAGCAGAAGGAACTCTAGCATACCCTAACTTGTTTGGGACTTAAAGGCTTTGATGTTGTTGTTGATGTTGTTGCAAAATAAAAAAAACTAAATGATGTTTTACTAGTGGCATAGAACATTAAAGGAGTTTCTCAAGTGGCATCTCTTTAAAGCAGAAGACACTGATGGTATGTAACTAAATTTCAGACAAGTTAATCCAAATTCTGAATGTAATGCTTCTGCTCTAATACATAACTAGAGCAAATAGGACATTACCCTAGTCGCCGCTAGTAAAACGTCATTTGTTTTTTTTATTTTGATTTGAATTTATTTGTATTTCAAATAGGACATTACCCTTGTGTTCAAGGCATGCTCCAGTCCATTCACTAGAGGGTGGATCTGATGGACTGTATCAAAACCTCTTTTTTATTCCATTGTCCTTTCTAGAGGTGCCTGCATATCCTTGTTGCAAGTGCTCTAATTTTGCATGCCAAGATTTTGACTCTTGTGTTTATAATAGAGCAGATCGTTGCATGTGTGGGAAGATTGGAGATGGTAGTATAATGATGATAGAGCTGACTTGAACCATTTTCTAATACGGCTGTTGTTATCACCGGAAACACATACTAGGAGGAGGAAGAGAGGGGGAGCATGAGGCCGCACGGCATCGCTCGTGGCCACGACCCCAAAAAAACAACCGGCTCATAGGTCGAAGGGGCTGAGATTAGGGACTCAGTTAGAGAGTTGGTTGTGTATCCATTAGATTGTAATATAGGCTAATCAGGGAATCAGTTGGAAATCAAGCAGGACAACTCATAGGAGTTGCCCCCTGCATCTTGTGCCCGTGTTGCGCTCTGCGCTTGCCTTCCTCTGAAGCTCGACGACGCCTGCACGACGGCAGTCGTGGAAGCATCGGCCTGCTTCTTCCCACACCTACTCCCTGCGATCCTGTGGCCCCAACAGTTGTTGCCAAGGGATCACTCCCTCACCCCAAAAGAAAAAGAAAGAAAGAAACTTAGAGGGTGGAAGGAATTTAGGCGTTACGACTCCATCCCTACACTTTTTATGGTGATCCCACTTAGTTTTTTTGCAAAATTAAATATAACTGGTTGCCAATGGCCAGTTGCTTGTCCTTGTTCCTATCTCTCCCTGGGTCTGCAGGTACTACCTTGCTAGGGAGTGTGGTAGCAATTCATGCAAAACAAAGTGGGAAGGGTAAAATTGTCTTTTTTTTCTCTGGGGTGGGGTGGTGGTGGTGGCGCAGGGGGGGGGGGGGTTGCTCAGTGCTAGGAGGCAGTTGCTTAAAATTGTAGAGAATTAGGGGAACACCACACACCGATTAGGGAGGGGTGGATTTTATATATATTACATATCTCTAATACCCGCCCGCAGTCACAGCGGGAGGGAACTGGACGCAGAGACTAGACCTAAAGTCATTAAACAACTGTACAGGTAGTCCCTTAGTCATAATGTCTACGAACTGATGAGCTGAGGGAACATGTAGCACTCTGAACTGCCCCAAAGCCACCTTCTCACGAACAAAGTGAATGTCAATCTCAATATGCTTCGTGCGACGATGATGATCTCCTCAAGTTCACCATGAAGAAACGCATTCTTCACATCAAGCTGATGAATCGGCTAGGAGCGCGAGGCAGCAATGCTGAGCACAGTCCGGATTGTAGCAGGGTTGACGACCGGACTGAAGGTCTCATCATAGTCGACACCATGCTGCTGGGAGAAGCCACGGACAACCCAGCGAGCTTTGTGGCGTGCAAGGGACTTGTCTGCATGATATTTGTGCTTGAAGAGCCACTTGCCTATCACAATGTTGGCACCTGGTGGTCGAGGAACTAGACGCCATGTGCTGTTGTTCAGAAGAGCCTGATACTCATCTGCCATCGCGGCACGCCAGTTGGGATCAGCCAACGCACTGCGATAATTAGTGGGCAGTGGGAGAGATCGATGTTGTAGACAAGCCCTTGTAGTTGACAGGCGGCACAACACTTGTCTGTGTGCATGTCATCATGCAATGAAGCAGGGGATGAGCCGGTGCAGGCCTCTGCATAGGCTGGCGGTGAGGTGCAGGGGGCTGCAACAGCCCTGAAGCCATCTGTGCAGCAACAGTCGGACGCTGAGGCCCGTGCACAACACGAGGTAGCGAAGGCCTGTCGGGTGGCGGTGCAGGTGGCTGAGGAGCAGCAGGCACATTGGTCGTACCACCAGCAGACGAAGAAGTAGATGCAACCGTGCTGGTGGATGGTCGAGCTTTAGCGGGCACAGGTGATGAAGGCGAAGAAGACCGGCGCTGGAACACCTCGCCGCTGAAACGGCGCTGGTGCTGGCGCAGGGGGGCCGACGCTGATAGGTGACGCCAAACCGGCCAGTCCCGCCCGGAGGTGCAGTTGGGGTAGGACTAGGCGGCTGCTCAGGAGGACCAACCGGCTGTACTGGGAGGCGAGCAGGGCCAGCCATGATGATGGCCGGATCGTCCAGGTCCTAGGGCAACAGTTGCTCAACCTCTGGAACAGAGGGAGCGACCGAAGTAATATCCTGCAGAAGAAAATCAAGTGAAGTCAGCACAAATGGAGTGGCGGCAAATGGAAATACTGACTCATCAAAGACCACATGGCGGGAGATAATCACCCACCGAGTAGAGATGTCAAGACAACGGTAACCCTTGTGAGAGGTGGGATAACCGATGAAGACACATGGCGCGGAGCGAGGTGCAAGTTTGTGGGGAGTCGTGGCACTGAGGTTAGGATAACAGAGGTAGCCGAACACGTGAAGCTGAGAATAATCTGGTACGGAGCGATGGAGGAGCTGGTACGGGATTTGGTGGCCAACAGAAGAGGAAGGGCGCCGGTTCAGCAAGAAGGTTGCTGTAGCCAGTGCTTCAGCCCAGTAAGAAGGCGGCATGGAAGCATGGATCAGCAGCGTGCGGATGGTGTTGTTCATAGTACGAAGCATACGCTCGGCTTTGCCATTTTGTGGAGAGGTGTAGGGGCAGGATAGGCAAAGAACGACACCACGACTCGACAGGAAGGTGGACATGGCATGGCTAACATGTTCCGTGCCATTGTCAGCCTGAAAGCATTTTGGTACACAACCAAACTGAGTCTGAACGTAGGCAATGAAATCAACAAAATGACCATAAACTTCAGATTTTTGGCGCAGCGGAAAGGACCAACACTAATGAGTGAAATCATCAAGCATGACCAAATAATATTTATAACCCGAAGTACTAGGAACTGGGGAGGTCCAGACATCACAATGAACTAAAGCAAAAGGTTCTGATGTAGTGGAAACTGAACTAGCAAAAGGCAGGCGTGTGTGTTTGCTTAGCTGGCAGGCATGACACAATGAGCGTGCTGCTTTATTACACGTGATAATCGACATGTTTCTAAGGGAAGCGACGACGGAGTCGGACGGATGACCAAGACAATGATGCCATAGGGTGGACGTGACGGCGAGATTGCAACTAGCGGCGGTGGATGGCGAAGCTGGTGAGATGGTGTAGAGGTCCCCGTTGCTATTGCAGCGAAGAATCACGCGTCCCATCCATGGATCCTTAACAGAAAAACCAAGGGCGTCAAATTCGATAGAACAATGATTATCACGTGTAAATTGACGAACAGAAAGAAGATTGTGCACAATTGCAGATGGAAGGTGGTGTGGGCTGTGGGAAGGATGGAAGTGCCACGACTAACAACAGGTATAGAATGACCATTGCCTACAGTTATGGATGAAGGAGGAGGAAGGCGGGTGAGTAATATACCATCTGAAGAAGCCATGTGAGATGTGGCACCGGTGTCTAGAACCCAGGGACTAGCACCCTGAAGTGCCATCTGGTTCAAGGCCGTGATGAGACCCTCCCGGTTCCATCCACCTGCATGAGGACCCGGTGGAGGAGCAAACTGTGGTTGCTGGACGCAAGCCGGAGTGGAGAACTCGGCTGGAGTGAATGTCGAGTGTGCCTGCGGAGGAGGTCCGAGCAGCCCCTGCCAGTGCCACGCGGGCTGCTGCTGCGGCTGACGGAACCAGGGCTGCTGCTGCTGGTGGCCTTGCAGTGGGCCATAACAAACCCACGGACCGGACTGAGGAGGCGCGTGCGGACCACCTTGCTGTTGCTGCTGCTGCTGCCCACCACCACCACTGCTACCACTGCTGCGTCCGCCCTTCTTGTTGCGGTTAGAAGTGCTGCCACCACTGCCATGGCCGCCTTGTCCTTATGCTGCACCAAAGCAAGCAGAGGCAGAGCGACACGCAGAGCCGCAGGAAGAGGAGCTAGAGGCATGAAGGGCGGTCTCGGTGGAAACCTTGCCTTCATTAGCGAGGCGAAGTTCCTTGAGGATGAGTTTCTAGCGCGCGGTGTTGAAGTCGGGCAGTGGAGTGGTGTCGGCGATGTTGTTCGCCGTGCTGGAGAAGCGCGGTTGAGACCGCGAAGGAGGTTGAGGACCTGCTGGGATGGCAAGACTGCATGGTCGACATCTTTGAGGGCATCAGCGACGGTCTTCATGCGTTGACAGTAGTCGTTGATAGAGAGGTCCCCCTGTCTCATGGAGGACCTCGTGCAGGAAGACAGTGTGGGGCTCCTTGTTGGAGAGAAACAAGCCCTCGACAGCGACCCAGAGTTGGCGTGCTGTCTGTTCATCCTCCCTGGCGAGGTCCTGGACGTCAGGGGCGACGGACCTGAGGAGCCAACTGTGGACGCAGGCGTCTTCCATGGCCCACTAGGGATCAGTGGGGTTGGCCGGAACAGTCCCATCGATGTGGCCGCGAAGGTCGAACTTCCCGACCAGGGACTTGAAGAAGGACGCCCACTTGTGGAAGTTTGGGTGTTGCATCTCGAGGACGAAGGGGACATGAGAGCGGACGGCGATCGTGGCGTAGGAGGAGACGATCCGGCCGGCGGGGGCAGAGCCCAAGGCGCTGCTGGTGGCCGAGGATGCGGAAGACTCTGTTTTCATCGGATGGAAGCAGAGTCGGGCAAGGGAGGGACGACAGAGCAGAGTCGCGTACACGGGTGGGCGTCGCGCACAGTGGAGGGGTCGCGAGGCATAGGCGGGCGGGCGCGTGTTGGGGCGTCGTGATCGGAGAAGAGATCGCGATCGCGCGAGAGAAGGCGGCGCACGAAGCAGAGGGGCGTGCGGGAGGGAGTTGCCGCGAGCGGAAGGCGCGGGAGATCGCGGCGGGGCCGCGAGGTGGGGTGGATGCGCTGCCGTATAGTTGGCGGCGCGGGAGATCGCGGCGGGGCCGCGAGGTGGGGTGGACGCGCTGCCGTGGAGTTGGCGGCACGGCAGAGGAAGGAGCCGGAAGGGAACTCGGACTCTTGATACCCGGTGCAGAGAGCTCCCGCTCTGTGCGGGGTCTGGAGCCGGAAGGGAACTCGGACTCTTGATACCCGGTGCAGAGAGCTCCCGCTCTGTGCAGGGTCTGGGGAAGGGTGTCAATGGCAAGCCTGTGCAATACGAGGAGACTGCGACTCGAACTTGGGACCTTCCGGTAATAGGCGGTAAGACTCTATCGCTTGCACCTGGCCCGCCCTTCAAACCCAGACTTCTTGATACCATGTAGAGAATTATTGGAACACCACACACCCATTAAGGAGGGGTTGATTTTATATATATAGTCAAGATACAACTTGGAGTACAAGTTACATGATATACGTGTGTTGGACTATACATATCTCTAATAAAAATTCATGAGAAAAAATATCTGAAAGTTTAGAGTTGGCACCATTTCCATTAGTCGATGCAAGGGAGATCTATTTAGTCCGTAGGGCAAGTTTTATTGTGGCATGATCCTCTTGATTATGTTCTCTCCAGTGTTACTAAAACTTGCATACACAAACTTCCCTCATCAGCATCCACACCCATGATATATTTTTCCTCCAATGTGGTGTGATGCACGATAGAGGCTCTGCCACAAGTATAGCTATCATACTGCTGTGGAATGGCTTTGCATGGATGAAGTGAGGAAGCCAGTAAAAACCTCCTGGGACTTTTAGTGGAGGAAGGGAGGAGGGAGAGATACAAGTTCTGCTCTTTGGAGATGCTTAGTTGAGGGGTTTGGGAACCATGCATGTTCCTAAGCATCATCGTAAGGGTTTCAACTCATTGGTCGTCCTGGTGGCATGGTGGATTTGGAAGCATAGAAATTGTCTTTGAGGGATCTCAGCTCAATTTTAGTTCCATCATGTGGGATATTAGAGAAGGGCGGGCCTGGTGCAAGCGGTAGAGTCTTACCGCCTGTGACCGGAAGGTCCCGGGTTCGAGTCGCGGTCTCCTCGCATTGCACAGGCGAGGGTAAGGCTTGCCACTAACACCCTTCCCCAGACCCCGCACAGAGCGGGAGCTCTCTGCACTGGGTACGCCATGTGGGATATTAGAGATGAGGCCAAAGACTCATTGGTCATGCATCATCATAAGGGTTTCAAGTCATTGTCCATCCTTGGTTTTATTTAGTTTTTGTGTTTTCTTCTGTTGTATTGGTCATGCCCTTCTAAGGGGTTCTTTGAGTCACCTAGACTCCTTATTCTTCTTCTTCTTCTTAATATAATGATACGTAGCTCTCCTGCGTGTTCGAGAAAAAAAAACCCAATGACTTATACATCTCGTGGTAGATGGTGCTTGTATGGTGCATTTCGTTGCTGTAGTGTTTGAGGATTTCCTCTTGTAGTCCTAGGGGCTAGGGCTAGCCACACCTTAGAGAGAGGAAGGGGGTTGCAGCAGCAGCAGCAGGCTGCGGATGTCCGGGCACAGGGAAGGAGGCATGCCCACTGGCGGCGTGGGGAGGCTAGAGAGCTTTAGGGTTTTAACCCTAGATTACTTAGTAGTTACATCTCCCCTTATATTTATAGGAAGGACCCAACTTGACTTGCCTTAGAAGCAATCAAATTTTCTGGATTCTTCCTAAACCCTGACCTAGATGGGGCTTCCAGCTCGCTACAGTAGGGCAGCTACAGTATCCACGGATACTGTTTATGCGAGCCTTCGTAAGCTGCAGTGGGCCCTACATGGCCCATTTAGACCCATAACATAAAGAGGCATGATGCTTGAGATTTTTTTTGGTTCCTTTATTGAGTGGTTGTATCTATACTGTATTCCTCTCGAGTCATGTGAAGTGTCATTTTACTGTTTCGAAGAGAGTGCAGTCAACAAATTTTAAGCTAAACCATGCCCACAGTATCTTCATATACATCTAGTGTTGTAATTTAAATAGGCACTCATAGATTCATTTAAAAATATTTTACTAATATTATAATTTTATTTTATTGAAAACATATATATTAATAGACATCAGTGGTTAAAGATGTTTTGGTGCACCTTGCGTTTTGTCAATTGGAGGTGAAAGTGTATTAGATTTGGTATAATGCGTGTGATATACTGCATTGGGCCTCTCGGGCGATATATATAGACTTGGGGGGCAAGACATCTCTCTCCATACATAAGGCAATACCATGTTACAACCCTAACTACCAAATATACTCTTAACATCCCCCGCAGCTGTAGTGGTACCATCGTAGACGATTCGACTAGAGAAGTAGAGGACTAACATCCCCACGCAGTCGTAGTAACGTAGCAACATAGATGCAGCTCGATTCCTATGGATTTGGCAGTCCAAATATTGCAACAAGCTTAGGGTGTTCACCTGGCTATCGTTGATGGACAGACTCAATACCAGAAATATTCTCAAGAGGAAGAAGCACAAGCTTGAAGGAAAGAACTACAATTGTGTCTTGTGCAATCAGAATGTCGAAGAAACAGCTCTTCATCTTTTCTTCACATGCCCTTTTAGTCAGGCTTGTTGGCAGCACCTTGGTGTTCAGTGGAACCTTGCGATTGATTTCTTTCATATGCTGTTGCAAGTGAAGCAGGGGTTCTTGTAGAAAGATATGGGAATCACACCACACACCCAATGTGGGGGGGTGCCTCTCATTATATAGCCGTAGTCAACTTGTGGTACAAGGAAGGTATTACAACACAAGGAAGCTAGGCTATGATTGCTCCTGATGGTCCTATCCTAATATACAAATGATCCTGATGGATCCTTTCCTAATGCGAATGATCCTAATGGATCCTTTCATGATAGTTCTGACACCCTTTGTCGGTGCAAAAAGTGACCAACTAGTAAATATTTGTTGTTTTGCCGTACGTTGTGATTGGATGTGGCCTAGCACTCAATGACACAGGGTTTATACTGGTTCAGGCAACGTGCCCTACGTTCAGTTTGAGTCGGTCGGTGACTTTATTCCTGAGCCCAGGTGCTCGAAGTTTGCTGTGGGGGTACAAATGACTAGGAGTAAGATGGGGAGTGTTAGAGGTCCGGTCGGACTCTGGACCGAAGGGTCGAGAGTGACGGGAGCTCCTACGTGCGTTAAGTATCGGAATGTATGCTCTATGTAGCTTTACAATGTTTGAAGCTAGCAGAGAGTGAGTCGGAATGATCCGTCTGTTGTCTGTTCGGTCGTAATCGATCGTCCCTTTTGGGAGAGGGTGCATCCCCTTTTATAGATGAAGGGCACGGCCTAACAAGAGAGAGAAAGTGAGAGTGTGTACAAGGCGGTTTGTCGGTGCCCACAATACTGTTGACGCTCAGATGCATGTTGTAGGCTCCATTGTGTTCTTCTGGTGTGGCAAATGTTGGCGCCCACAACACTGTTCGTGTTCTGACATGTCTGGAAGGTTATAAAGTACCCTTCCGATATGACCTGGCAGCACTGTCCTGCAGGTGTCCATTGAGCGTCCTGCCTTACTTGCTCCGCCTGATCCTTTGGGTCCTTACCGAGCGAGCGTCCCCGTTTGGTTGTTTTCCAGTCGGCTCCGACCGCACCGATCGGAGAAGAGCTGTAAGCAGAGGTTCGGTGTACTCCCGGTCGGAGAAGCGGGTCAGAGTTGGAAGCGGGCGTCGCTCCCTCCTTGGCCAGGCCTTCCGGTCGAAGAGGCGGGTCGGAGTCGGAAACGAGCGTCGCTCCCTCCTTGGCCAGGCCTTCCGGTCGAAGAGGCGGGCCGGAGTCGGAAGCGAGCGTCGTCCCCTCCTCGGTCAGGCCTTTCGGTCGGAGACTGGATCGCTCTTCCGGCCTGTCGTTAGGTATCTGGGCCGGCCCAGGAGTTGCGCGTCGTTCGCAACGTCGTCTGCTGGGCCAAGGTTTTGTTGGGAAGCAGGTCCATTAGAGACCCCGGGTTTATGAACCCGACAGGAGCCCCCGAGCCCCCGGGCGATTCGGGTAGAATCATCCGGGGGGGGTTCGTTTTGACAGCGGGTGCACGCGAGCGTACCCGGTGGGTGTAGCCCCGGGCGATTTGGGTAGAATCGTCTAGGGGGTTTTCGTCTTGCCAGCGGATGCGCGCGAGCGCACCCGGTGGGTGTAGCCCTCGAGCCTGCGTCCGACTGGTGAGTCGGTTGGCGGCTGAGCATCTTGGTACTCTTTTCTGGGGTCGCAGATTCCTGCGTTTCTGTCGTTTGGGGTGTTCGTCCGTGTTTGTCCCGCCTACGATCCGTGCGGTCGGTTGATTTCCCGAGTCGGCGTCGGGCGACCTGAGCCCCCGAGCCCTGTTGGGTTCGATTGGGGTTGGTCTAGTTCCGTGTGTTACCCCGTCCGCGGTTTCCGCAACCGGAGGGGCTGAGCTAACATCGCTTGCCTCGATGGCTCGAGTGACGCGCTCGGTGAGCTCACTAATGGGCGTGTTCGAGCGGAATCCGGGTCTGTCGTTCGTGACGGGGTCGGCATAGCCCTCATGTGGCATTGCACTGCTCCTTAACCTGCCTCCCGGCAGATGCCCGGGTTGTTCCGGAGACCGACTCAGGTGGCCCGCTGGCCTCCCCTCGATGGAGATTCTGTGGGCATGGCTCGAGGTTAGGATCGAACGAGAATGACCTGGGCATCTGCCGGGAGGCGGGTTAAGGAGCAGTGTTGGGGGAGGGAGTGGTGGCGCATTGAGCATTGAGCATGGATAGGGAGGGGACAATGATTCCTGATGATGGCGAAGGGTTAGGACTTGATGGGGGGGGGGGGGGGGTGTTGCAGAGGACCGACAATGAAGAGCTGTATGGCTGCCCATTGACAATGCCCATGGTAAGCACTCTTCTGATAATCTATTGCTGCTCGGCGCTAGGGTGGCAGATCAGTTAGATCCACAGTCAAAAACCTTCTACCAATGCGCTGTCCCTGGTGAAGATTGAACTACCCTGGGGTGGCGTGGTGGCTGCAGTCAAAGCCTCGGCTCAGGATCAAAAGCTAAACTTGTTATACGAGGAAAGCATAGTAGATTGGGTATATGGATTACAATCCTACCAAATATACTGTAACAGGTGGTAGTACTTGATAATTTAAAATATTTTGAGAATAATCTATTATTGATCAGCCCAAGAATCCCTTCTCCCTGGTATGTTGATCTGGACGCCAACAGGATGAACACCCATGTCAGATTCAAACACAACACTTGAACCCATGTCGGGGTACAAAGCTATTCTCTAAACAGAAACTTTGTGGCATACCGCATAATTTTTAATGCAAGAAAACACTAAGGGAACAGTGCTCAATGAAAAATACTAAGGGGAAAAACGAAGACTTAGGATACTAGTCATCTCATGTCTTCACTGTTTGTGCTGACTAAAATACCACGGCTGCATGTTCTGACGTGGCTAGATCATGCTATATATTTCAGTTATCTGTCTTCTTTGATCATCATTGGGTGCATGTTCTAAATTATTTTCGACATTACTAATCAATTTCAGGCTGGAAACATCTTAATAGATTCAAATGGAGCTGTTAAGCTAGCAGACTTTGGAGTGTCAGCATGCATGTTCGATACTGGAAATAGGCAAAGGGCAAGAAATACATTTGTAGGGACGCCTTGCTGGTGAATATTTTATACCTATTAATTTTCATATCATTATTTTTAGTGTGTAATGTTATTTTCATTCTTCGCTTGAATGGACCTTCTATTGATGTTACATTATCCCTTGGGTCTTCAGGATGGCTCCTGAAGTCATGCAACAACTGCATGGTTATGATTACAAGTAAGTACATGGCTAGAGCCTGTAAACGTGGATAATGTTCTTGCTTTTTAGTCTGTATATATGTTTTCCTTTTCTCTTATTTTTTTTATGATTTACAAACAGAGCTGACATTTGGTCCTTTGGAATAACGGCATTAGAACTAGCACATGGTCATGCTCCATTTTCAAAGTACCCTCCAATGAAGGTCAGCACAAAGTACATTTATTTTGCATTAGTTTTTCTCCCAAACTTCAGAATGATATTGATACCTTTCCTCTATGTAGGTGTTGCTTATGACCTTGCAAAATGCACCACCAGGTCTAGATTATGAGAGGGACAAGCGGTTTTCAAAGGTTTGTTCTATTATTGAATTTCTTTTGTGTAATGTGTAGATTCTATATTAATACACATCTTTTATTTGTAGTCTTTCAAGGATTTGGTTGCTACATGCTTAGTCAAGGATCCACGCAAGCGTCCTACTTCTGAAAAGCTTCTGAAGCATTCTTTCTTTAAGCATGCTCGCTCAGCTGAATATCTAGCACGGAGTATTCTTGATGGCCTCCCTCCGTTGGGTGAACGCTTTAGGGAACTAAAGGTGCAAATAAACGTTTATCAGGTGTCATGACATTGCTGTAACCAATCTGACCTTTGTTTTACTTCCTTTGTAGAGCAAAGAGGCTGAGTTGCTTCTCAATAACAAGCTTGGTCAAGAGAGCAAGGAGCAGCTATCACAGGTTAGAGTTTGCTCTTTTGTTCTTCGATATCGTACATCTTCACAATTACTAGAAATTAGTGTTTTGTCCCCTCGGCTGGAAGTTCCCATGGTCTTAGGTTTGAGTTAAAATAGTAGGATTGGATCTATTTTTTATCTGAGGATTGCCTACTTGATAGAAACATTTTTTGTTTCCTATAGCACGTCTCCTATTTATTTTGAATTGAAGGAATTAAACAAATTTTCCATTTTTAAATGTGGCAATCAGTTTAAACAATGTTTATGTGAAATTTTGGAAGATGAGTCTCATCTGAGTTTTTAGAGCTGCAAGAGATATTTTGTAAAACTGTTTGGTGCTTGGAACTGTGATGTTAGCAACCATCTTCTTATGTCTATCAGATTGCATTATCCTTTTGATTACAAACTAAATGAACTTTTCACGGTTGAAAATTGAACTATGCATGCACATGTTGTCTTTGCTGTCACTGACAAACTTTTCTCTGTTGAAAATTGAACTATGGATGCACATGTTGTGTTTGCTGTCACTGACCGATGCAGTTGCCTTTCAGAAAGAGTACATAAGAGGCATCAGTGGCTGGAACTTCAATCTAGAGGACTTGAAAAATGCAGCTGCCCTTGTAAGAATCCAATTTGGGGTGCCAGATTCTACTAGCTATTAACGGTTGACATAAATCAGCCAAAAGAAAAAAAACTGATTGCTAAAAATCTGTGTTTTCTAATTTGAGTGTGTATTATTTGACAGATAGACAGTTCAAATAGCACTTGTTATTTAGATGTCAGGGAGAGCAAAGTTAAGGATGACTCACAAGATGCTTACAATGGCCCAGAACATATTTACCAGGAAAGGCTCAACCATGTTGCTTCTAGAAGGCGTGAAGAGGTACTCTGTTTTTGTCATCATAGTTACCCAACCGAGACTCATAAACTACCTTCATATGTTACATTAATTGCCTCATGGCTCCAACTTAGCAGGATGAGATACAAGAAGTCGAAGCTTTGAATGATGCTCTCTCCTCTTCGTTTCCAAGCCGCCCCCTTGAGGCACTAAAGTAAGCTCTTCTCACTGCAACTTTATCATCATGCTGATCCTTACTCTCAGCATGCTTTTATAAATTACGTTGTGTTGTCTGTGTATACAACCTGTTATTGTCTGAACATTAGATTAAATCATGTTTACCAACCTGGAAGTTAGGGGGAGTATATTTTTTTGACGCTACGAATTTCCTTCAAAAGTTAGGGATGATCGTTACTGTTTGTCTTGTCTGTGTGCAATTGGTTGGTGTGTTTCTTCTAGAAGAAACAAGTCATCATTATTGTCTTTTCCAACTCTGTAGAATAATTTCTTGGCATATTTTGTTTGGGGTGTATTGTGAAGCATCTAGGCGCAGATATATTGATTTATGAAGTTATCATACATAATTTAATGATGTTGAGCAGTAAATCTTAATGTTAAATCCTTCTGGAACAGAATTCAGAACGTTGACTGTTACCTTCACTGTTTTCCTTTGCTCTATACTATTATGTTATCTTTACCATGTTTGAGTTCTGTATTATTAAGTTGGTAGTGAATTATGATGGATCTTCCCTGACTATTGATACAGATCTTGCTTTGATGTTTGTGGTGCTGATGATCCGGACCCTACTGCTACTGATTCAAGAGCACAACCAAGTGTCGGAACTTTACCTTTCCAGCAGTTGCAAAAAGTTGAGCACTGTAAAAGTGCCAACTGCAATGGTGAAAGCTTGGAAAGAAGCATTTCTGTACCTACGAATCTGGTCACTAGTGGATACCACAAGCATTCAAGTGGTTCTCTTATACCTGAGCAAGTTCTTTCTCCCTGCTTGAGCAGTGATTTGGAAAGGTAATTTTTTTTCTTCTAAAGTTTATCTTTTTCCATGGCCAGCATCAGTTTTTCCTAGCCTATGATACATTATATAATAAGAGGATTTTGGGGTGAATTAGGCCTCAAAGAAATTTAACTCTATTATATTTTGTTCTGAAAGTGCTACTGTGCTCAGCAGGTGTGAGGTCGAGTTTCACTTAGTTTAATGTATTTTCCATCATTTCATGTCAACTTGTATTTTTCCCAGTGATTCCTTGTCTAAAATGTAGAATAGTCAATAGTGGGTGTTTTGGTCTTGGGTGGATTATATTCACTTCCCCATAAAGGATTCTAACTCTGTATTATATCACTGCAAGAAGCATGAAAAGCACTACTGGGCTAATCTAGGTGTACTCGGTAGCTTTTGGAGCAGTAGTTGCTGGTGGTACATGCTTTTGTGTGGTGGTGACAAAAGAAAATAAAAAATGAAAATAGTGACAAAAAGGGTGTTGCTAGCACTGGAAGGCTAGTCAATGTGTCTAGCCCTTGAAACACCATATGTTATTTGCATATCTGATGAACTGCTTGGTGTGAGCCAGGTTTTCTATGAACATGTGCATTGAAGGTAATTGATGTGGCTACATATTTTAAGTTTCTGTGTAATGATCTCTAGCCTTGAGTCTTTCTGCGCAGATCCCTTAAAACTCTCAACCCCTGACCTAGTCCAAAGACCCTTATAGGGATATCTAGAGAACCTAGAAATTAAGAACATAACAAAGAAGCATGGGTCTATCCATACATTTTTTTCGCATCAATGTTCCCTATTCTGTATATGTTCTCCGTATATATTTCTGCCGTTCAAAATGACTATTCTAGGCTGGTAACACTTGTACTTTTGTCATGAAAGGGATGGATTTCATCAGAAAAATCCAAGCAGCAGGAACCGTAGTGGCCCTTTATTGTTCCGCCAAATGAAGGATTCACGCACACATCAATCTGGTAAGATGATTGATACTTACACAACCCCTTGCTGTCTCATATGTGTGTGGCTGTGTGAATGTAGCAAGCATGATCTGACACCTAACCGGTTCTGCGGTGGTTAATTTTGGATTTAACTGAAAGCTGGGTTACGATCTTGCTTTTACTTGCTACTTATGCTTGAGACTCAATTTGGCTTATCACATCCATTTTTGAGAGCAGTTGCGCCAGAGGAGTCATCAGAAGGAAAAATTATCCGTCGAAGGGGGCGCTTCCAGGTTACATCAGATAGTATTTCTCAAAAGGTACTGAATTATTTAGTTGAAATGTCTCAGTTGACCAGCATAGTAAACTTTTATTGTATTTCCCTTTTCGTCTTTATTGGCTTCTAGTGAAGATAACATTCTTTCAGTCAAGAACATGTGTAGCTTGGAGGCTTCGATTAATTCTGACTGATATGAATTGTAATCACTCAAGTTCTGAAGATAAATGCATTAAATAATTTAGCACTTAACATCCAGCTATTGCAGTTCTGTATTTCCCAAACTCTGGAAGATTCTTTATATGTTGAATGAGTTGTTCAAAGCAATAGTCTCTTTTCTACCTTGCGAGAACACATACATCTTTAAATTGTCCTTTACCAGAAGAAAAAAGTATGGAAGTAGTTTTAAAACTAGTTTTCCTTTTTAGGTAGCTACATCAGCCTGCAGCAGCAGCAGGATAAATCTACCAATTGAAGCAGCACGTTCAAATCCCAAGTCACCTGCAATTCTTCCAACTTTGCAATTCTTGATGCAGCAAAATACTTTGCAAAAGGTATTATATGTTTATCTTTTGATTTTATAAAGGAAGAATTTTTGGCATATTAACAATCCTTTATTTTGGCAGGAAGTACTCAGTAGGCTGATGTCTTCAATTGAGGAAACATCTGGTATGCATGAATACAGTAGTTTATTTTGAACTTGAGTGAAAAGCTTCCATCAGTGCTGATATTATGGTTTTGCCTGGGGCTATTGTCAAACAGATGATTCTGAAGCAAGCACAAGCGGTTCATATCAGGTCTGTAACATTTTAGTGTGGCTTCTAGTCTCCTTTTGTTTTTATGTTTACCTGACATCTGAACTTTAGAAAGAGCTGAGCTGAGTGCTTGAGTCCAAATACCTGTGGTGTGTCTCAGTTGTTATGCAAACATGAAGTTGTCTTGTATAGTACAATAAGTGTTTGATCTATCTGCAGTCTTCTGGAGGACCTGCCAGAGAAAAGGAATTGCATTCGTATGTTCTCCAATTGCAGCGAAGGTATGAAAAAATTGTGATGATGGTTCAGCATATTTTCAGAAAATTGACAAATTTGTGGAAATTTCCAGTGTCACTGAACTTGCTGAGGAAGTGCAAAGATTAAAGCTCCAAAACAATCAGGTATTGATCTTCCTTCAATATATTTTTAATAGTTGCATTCTTTCATAAGTTCTGCAAAAACTGAACCAAGAGAAATATTTTGTAAAACTGTATTTAGCAATGTACATGTGGAGTCTTAAAGGCGTTTGAGCTTTATTTTGAAAATGAATGTAGTCTTAAAGGCGTTTGAGCTTTCATTCTTAATTCTCATTTTACCAATGTACATGTGGAGAATGTGTCTAAACATAACATGGTTACCCTGCATGACACTTGACAGCTTGAGCAGCAGATCAGTGTATTGTCAAGAAGAGATGAAAGGTCGCAAACACAGTATAACCGACAATGATGATATGCCCCTTCTGCCACACTGTATAATTTGGTTCCCCAATTTTGAACTTTGTAGAAAATTATTTGTATTCTGTCTGCAGTCAGGGTTGTATCAATGTAAGCTGTAAGTATTTAGCAAAGGGTGAAATCATAGTAATTTTGATTTGTACAGCTTTGTTTGGTTAACCAGGAAGAAATAGTTCTCTTTGGTTTTTAGGCGATGTGCTGATAATATTGTTTCGCATGGAAGTTTGTGAAAGTTTACTTTGAGCATGGAACATTGTTTTGCGTGAAGTGGGTCGGAGTAGTACTTGCGCTGGCAGTGGTGCTGGATCCGAGCATAGGGAACGATGTCAAAATCTGGAACTATGCTTGCTAATTTTATTCTCAATTTATTTCCAGAAAGTGAAGCTGTGATCCTTTGGAACTGTCAGGTATGCAGCAATTGCATTTCTCGCTTATCAGGATTAGTTCAGTTTATCAGGATATTGAGAATGTTGTGGTTGTTTAGGGGATTTTGTATGGCCATTGTACCACCCTGTTCGTTTGAACTTATCAGCCCGTTTTATTAGTCATATATAGTATTTTTCTCACAACAAAATAATATCAGTCGGTTTATCAGCCGTAAAAACCATCAGCTGAACTTAATATATTTTGACTCTCTAACTGCCTCTCAGTATCTCATGCGTATTTTAGGGAGTTAATTTTGCTCTTCATCTTTACCTGTGTATATTTAGAGATTTAACTAAAGAAGCCATTAGAGGATTTCTCCAAATTCTCTAACCCTATCAATTAGGAAGGATATAAAGAGATTTTTGTAGTTTCTCTAAGTGCTTCACTTCTAAATACTCCCTTCGTTCTCAAATAGAAATATAAGGTATTCAAGTTTGTTGTAATTAACTTTATTAATTATGACCAATATTAGAGAAAAATAAATAATAGTTACGATACCAAATTAGTATATGTCGGCACAAAAATGTCGACACGCAGCAAGCGGGAAGGATCTGCTTGATAAAGCAAGGCTGGAGATCCGCTTGGCTTCAACGCAGGTCCAGCTGACCCTACGAATTCCTGAAGGCGTGCCAGTCAATTTGACATGCAATTGACAAGGAGCAAAAGTTTATCAGTAATTTAAGGTGTAACATGCCGGTTTTGCCTAGACAGTTTCAAGTGTGCTGCTTCGGGAGCAGCCAGACGGAAAAATAGACTAAATAGCCGATTAAAGAAGAAATCGGAGGTTAAGAACCGTAAAACTCACGGGTCGTGATTGATTTTATAGTGACGACTACAATGCACCCAGTTTTAATGATCCTTTCCCTTAAGCTATTAACATGTATACGTCAGAGATACATCACTGGCTAAATTAGGTTTGATAGATACGTAGTGTAGAGCCAATGAATTCGGTGAAAAAGGGATATGCCATGTAAAAAATCGATTGTTTGATACAGACAAACCTATGAACCGTCTAGATCTAATCCATTACCGTCAATAATGAGGTTCGACCGGATCGATGCAGTTATGATGATGATGATAGTTGTCGGGTACCATAAGAAGGGGTCCCCTTAGCAAAAACCGAAAAAATCGCTTAGACCTCGTCAAAACCAAAGCCAAGAGATAAACTATTGGCTAACCCCCGGCCTCGGACGGCCTACCGAATCTCCGCATCACTCGAGGCCTCGCACGCGGGGCCTCGGACGGTCTACTGATTTTCCGCCTCGCTCAAGGCCTCGCACGCAAGGCCTCGGACGGGGAACCAATTCTCCGTCTCGCCCGAGGCCCCGCGCGTAAAGCCTCGGATGAGATGCCGATTCTCCGTCTCGCTCGAGGCTGGCTCGGTAATAACCCCATCGCCTCTGCCTCGACCGATCTCCCCAATAGAGCGTCGCGTCCAATTAATGCAACCAACCACTCCCGCGACGTCAGACGGACGACGACTCGACACAGCAGAGCAGCCGACGAGACGGGGAGTCGCATCAGCACCATACCGTCCAGGACAGGACAGGGCAGGGGTTACCGGCCGCTGTGCTCGGTACTGTGCCCACGACCGGCGCCCGTACTGCACTGTGCTACCTAACCCCTGCTCCAGGAACAACGCGGCGTGCGGAGTCAAGTCCGGGTTACTATAGCCTCGGAATCATTGTACAGGACCAACTGCTCCCTCCACGCCTCAGTAGTCTACTTCAGGGTCTCGGCAACCTCGGGATTCACGCCCGCCGAGCCCCCCCACGACGGCTCGGCCTTGGCACCAACTGAGCCTCGGCTCTTCACGCGGTCAACACACAGCAACCAGCACGTCGCTCGCCAGGCCCTGTGTCAAGCTATCACTAGAGCTCGCCATTGCCCGAACCAGTATAAACCTTGTGTCTCTTTGCATCACCATCTGGGACTAGGGGCACGCAGTACATTTTTACTAGTTGGTTGAGGAACCGCCAGTCCAAAACACCAACAGTTGGCGCACCAGGTAGGGGCTCTACTGCGTGTCATCTTCGTCATCCCAACAAGTTCCGGATGGCAGACCCCGTGCGACCACTGTGTCTAGGCACGATAATCTGGTTCGGGAGCTTAGAGTTCATGTCTCTAGGACATGAGTACGATATGGTACTCCTCTCACCCAGAATCCCACTGACTGTCGACGACGTCGCGCCCCGGTAGCCTAGGCGCAGGCGGCGCCCAGGCCACCGCTCTCATCACGCTCGCCAGGCACGGCACGGGCGGGACCACCCCGGCACCGCGCAAGCTCAGGGCGACGCATCACGCTCCATCGGTATCCCACGCCCAGCTATTGGCACAAGGTCCCTGGTTGGGGATCTATCTAGCCTGAGCCTGGTCAAGGGAAAGACGCCGGTGGCGCACGACGACGCCCCATCATCAAGCTCTGTCCCGCCACCTCCTGAGGAGTCGACTTCAGCGGAGCAAAGCCTGGCGATGGCACCATCCCCGTACCCCTTCGGGTTGAGAAATGCCGCCACCACCTATGCTTCCGCCTACGCTTCTGCTCACGTAGAGCCCTCAGGACGCCACCAACGCTTCGCCCTCGACTTTGGCACCATGACTTCGACTCACACCCACGCTGACTCCTCGGAGGAGGACGAGGCGTGGGCCGGAGCAGACTTCTCTGGACTTCGCGACCCTGAAGCCATGCGCTGCTTCCTGGCCGCGAGTGACTACTGCTTCAGCTACTCCGACTCTGACGACGAAGGCACTTACGATCCCACTCGTGAGTGCTTCCACGTCGAACTTGGGATGCCGAGCATGGGTGATGAGGATGAGGGGCAGGCAACCGTTCCCCGCTTCGCCAGGGAGCAGGCAATGCCACACCTTCACGCGTTGTCCCACCGGCAGCGCGGAACGAGAACCTTGCCCCCGGACAACTTCGACGCCCGGATCTGGAGCAGCTCCGTGAGCTTCAGGCCAAGGTCGAACAAGACCGACTCCTTCTGCAGCAGCTCTGAGACACTCTCGAGCAGGAGCAGCAAGGTCGCGGTGATGGCGGAGGAGCCCGGCGGAGGGCCCGTGATGTCCACCACCGCATCAACGACGACGAAGGGGGTGAGCAACCCCCAATCTTCAATCGCGCTAGCCAGAACGTCGCGGCGTGGCGATGCTAGTCCAAACGATGCCTGAGCCCTCTACCACAGAGGGGTGACGGGTCCGCGGCGAGCTTTGGGATCTCCTCGAGACCGCCACGGTGCAGCAGGCCGAGAGTTCCGCCTCCCGACGGCGTGGAGGCGCCTCGGACCTTCCCACGACACTGCCTCGGTAGGATAGGGAGGCCTCGGTTCGTCCCGTACCCGCTTGGACACCGACAATCAACAGGGTCCCCTTGCTGCACGATCGCCTCGACAACCGACGTGAGGCGTAGGGCGACCACGAGGTGGTCAGTAGGCGACGGCGCCATGGCAATGAGGGGCCCGCCCGGGGCTACCATCCGCACCGAGGTGGCCGCTACGATAGCGGGGAAGACCGCAGTCCTTCCCCTGAGCCGCCTGGTCCCCGAGTCTTTAGCAGAGCCATCCGCGCTGCTCATTTTCTGGCCCAGTTTCGACAACCGGCCAACCTCACGAAGTACAGCGGCGAGACCAATCCTGAACTTTGGCTGGCCAATTACCGCCTAGCTTGTCAGCTAGGTGGCGCAAACGATGACCTGCTCATCATCCACAACCTCCCGTTGTTCCTGTCAGACTCGGCGCGAGTCTGGCTTGAACATCTCCCTCCCTCGCAGATCCACGACTGGCGCGACTTGGTAAGGGTCTTCGTCGGGAACTTTCAGGGCACATACGTGCGCCCTGGGAACTCCTAGGACCTCAAAAGTTGTCGCTAGGGCCCGGACGAGTCTCTCCAAGACTTCATCCGGCGCTTCTCTAAGAAATGCACTGAGTTACCAAGCTTTGGTGACTCGGAAATCGTCTAGGCTTTCCTCTCCGGCACCACCTGCCGAGACCTGGTCTGAGAATTGGGCCAGAATGTGCCAACCTCGGTGGCCGCACTCCTCGACATCGCCACCAACTTTGCCTCAGGCGAAGAGGCCATTGGGGCCATCTTCCCCGACAACGACGCCAAGGGGAAGCGGAGGGACGAGGCCCCCGGGGCCTCGGCTCCCCACCTCCCCAAGAAAAAGAAGAAGGGTCGCTAGGGGAAGCAAGAAGTCCTCGAGGTCGGCCTAGTCGCGGCTGTAGAGCGCAAGAATCCCCGAGGCCCCAGAGGCCTCGGGCTCTTCGACGATATGCTTAAGAAACCCTGCCCTTACCACCAGGGCTCGGTGAAGCATGCCCTCGAAGAATGCACCATGCTCCGGCGTTACTATGCCAAGCTCGGGCTCCCTGATGACGATGCCAAGAGGAGGGGCGCCGGCGATAAGGACAACGACAAGGACGACGGATTCCCCAAAGTGCACAACACCTTCATGATCTTCGGCGGGCCTTCAGCGTGCCTCACGGCACGCCAGCGAAAGAGGGAGCACCGGGAGGTCTTCTCGGTAAAGGTGGCCACTCCCCGGTACCTCAACTGGTCTCGGGAGGCGATCACCTTTGACCGGGACGACCATCCCGATTATGTCCTGAACCCCGGGCAGTACCCGCTTGTTGTCGACCCCATTATCGGCAACACCCGGCTCACTAAGGTATTGATGGATGGAGGCAGCGGCCTCAACATCCTCTACGCCAACACCCTGGAGCTCCTAGAGATCGACCAGTCGCAGCTCCGGGGTGGCGCCATGCCTTTCCACAGCATCAAGTCGGGGAAACGCACGTGGCCCCTCGGGCGCATCAACCTGCCCGTCTGCTTTGGTACTCCCTCCAACTACCGCAAGGAGGTCCTCACCTTTGAGGTGGTTGGGTTCAAGGGAACCTACCACGCCATCCTGGGGCGGCCGTGCTATGCCAAGTTCATGGCGGTCCCCAACTACACGTACCTCGAGCTCAAGATGCCGGGCCCCAACGGCGTCATCACTGTCGAGTCCACGTACGAGCATGCATACGACTGCGACGTCGAGTGCATCGAGTACGCTGAGGCTATCGTAGAGGCCGAGACCCTCATCGTCAACCTCGACCAACTCGGTAGCGAGGTGCCCGACTCCAAGCGTCCTGCCGGGCCTTTCAAGCCCACAGAGGCCGTCAAACTCGTCCCGGTCGACCCCACCTGCCCCGACGATCAGGCACTGAGGATCAGTGCCACCCTCGACATCAAATAGGAAGTCGTGCTCATCGACTTTCTTCGCGCAAATGCCGATATGTTCGCGTGGAGTCCCTCGGACATGCCGGGCATACCGAGGGAGGTCACCGAGCACGCCTTGGACATCCGGGCCGGCTCTAGGCTGGTGAAGCAATGCCTGTGCCAATTCGACGAGGAAAAGCGTAGAGCCATCGACGAGGAGATACAGAAGCTTTTGGCGGCTGGATTCATCAAAGAAGTGTCCCATCTAGAGTGGTTAGCTAATCCTGTATTAGTTAAGAAGAAAAATGGAAAGTGGAGAATGTGTGTAGACTACACCGGTCTAAACAAAGCATGTCCAAAAGTCCCTTTCACATTACCTCGAATCGACCAAATCATCGACTCCACTACGGGATGTGAAACCCTATCCTTCCTTGATGCGTATTCCGGTTACCATTAGATCAAGATGAAAGAGTCTGACCTGCTCATGACTTCTTTCATCACACCATTTGGCATGTACTGCTATGTGACTATGCCGTTCGGCCTCAGAAACGTAGGGGCCACATACCAGCGGTGCATGACCCATGTCTTTGGCGAGCACATCGGGTGGACCATCGAGGCCTACATGGACGACATCGTGGTCAAGTCTAGGCAGGCCAGTGATCTCGCCAGCGACTTGGAAATAGCCTTCAGATGCCTCAGGGAAAAGGGCATCAAGCTTAACCCCAAAAAGTGTCTTCGGGGTCCCCCAAGGCATGCTTTTAGGATTTATAGTCTCGGAACGCGGCATCGAAGCCAAACCGGAGAAGGTCTCGGCCGTAACCAACATGGGGCCGATCCGAGACCTCAAGGGAGTATAGAGGGTTATGGGATGCCTTGCGGCCCTGAGCCGCTTCATCTCGCGCCTTGGCGAAAAAGGCTTGCCTCTGTACCGCCTCTTGAGGAAATTGGAACGCTTTTCTTGGACCCCCGAGGCTGAAGAAGCCCTTACCAAACTCAAGGCATTGCTCACCAATCCTCCTGTCCTGGTACCGCCAGCCAAGGGCGAGGCCCTCTTACTCTACGTCACCGCAACGACCCAAGTGGTCAGCGCGGCCATAGTGGTCGAGAGGCAGGAAGAGGGGCATGCTCTACCCATCCAACGACCTGTTTACTTCATCAATGAAGTGCTCTCCGAGACCAAAACACGCTACCCCCCATATCCAGAAACTGATCTACGCCGTGGTCTTGGCTCGACGCAAGCTGCGTCACTACTTCGAGTCCCACCAGGTGACCGTGGTATCGTCTTTCCCTCTGGGAGAGATAATCCATAACCGAGAGGCCTCGGGTAGGATAGCCAAGTGGGCCATCGAACTCATGGGAGAGGCTCTGTCCTTTGTGCCTCGGAAAGCAATTAAATCTCAGGTCTTGGCCGATTTTGTGGCAGAGTGGACCGACACCCAACTGCCACCTGCCCAAGTCCAGGCGGAATGCTGGACCATGTACTTCGATGGGTCCCTGATGAAGACCGGGGCAGGCACGGGTCTGCTCTTCATCTCACCCCTCGGAGTACACATGTGCTACATGATTTGGCTCCACTTCGCCACCTCCAACAACGCAGCCGAGTATGAAGCCCTCGTCAATGGCTTGCAGATCGCCATCGAACTTGGAGTATGGCGTCTCGACGTATGGGGCGATTCGCAGCTCGTTGTTGATCAAGTGATGAAGGAGTCAAACTACCATGACCCCAAAATGGAGGCATACTGCAAGCTGCTACGTCGCCTTGAAGACAAGTTCGACGGTCTCGAACTCAACCACATCGCGCGCAAATTCAACGAGGCCGCGGACGAACTGGCAAAGATGGCGTCGGCACGGGCCCCGGTCCCCCCAAATGTCTTCGCCAGGGACCTCCACAAACCTACCATCGACTGCGCCTCGGCGGCGGAAGAGGGCCCAGCGGTCGAGGCCCCCGTAGGGCTCGAGGCCCCCTCTATCGCCGAGACTCCTTCGGCCGAGCCCGAGGTCATGGAAGTCAACACGGAGCCTCCCGAGGCCAACTAGGGCACGGACTGGCGAGTCCCGTTCCTTGATTGCCTTGTCCGAGGAGAGCTTCCCACTGATAGGACCGAAGCCCGACGGCTTGCTCGGCGAGCCAAGACTTACGTTCTTAGCGACGGCGAATTGTACAGGCGAAGCCCATCTGGCGTCCTCCAACAATGCATCACTACCGAGGCAGGTCGATCCCTACTTTGGGACTTGCACACGGGAGCCTGCGGGCACCATGCGGCACCTCAAACGCTCGTCGGAAACACCTTTCGCCAAGGGTTCTACTGGCCAACAGCGGTTGCTGATGCCACCAAGCTCATACGCTCCTACGAGGGATGCCAGTACTACGCACGACAGACGCATCTCCCGGCTCAAGCCCTCCAAACCATCCCTATCACATGGCCGTTCGCTGTGTGGGGCTCAACATGGTTGGGCCTCTACAGAAGGCCCCCGGGGGCTACACCCATCTGCTGGTAGCAATCGATAAGTTCTCCAAGTGGACCGAGGCTTGTCCGATCAATCGAATCAAGTCCGAGCAAGCGGTGCTATTCTTCACTGATATCATCCACAGGTTTGGGGTTCCAAACACCATCATCACTGACAATGGGACACAATTCACCGGCCAAAAATTTCTGACGTTCTACGACGACCACCACATCCGTGTGGCCTGGTCAGCCGTAGGACACCCTAGGACAAACGACCAAGTAGAACGTGCCAACGGCATGATCCTACAAGGCCTCAAGCCAAGAATATACAACTGGTTGAAGAAGTTTGGCAAGAAATGGCTTGTCGAACTGCCGTCGGTCATCTGGAGCCTGAGGAACACTCCAAGCCGAGCCACGGGGTTCACGCCATTCTTCTTGGTCTATGGAGCCGAGGCCGTCCTCCCCACTGACTTGGAATACGGTTCCCCGAGGCTACAGGCCTACAACGAGCAAAGCAACCGCACCACCCGCGAAGACGCCCTCGACCAACTGGAGGAAGCCCGAGACATTGCGCTTCTACATTTGGCCAAGTACCAGCAAGCCCTGCGATGCTATCAAGCCCGGCGCATTCAAAGCCAAGACCTAAAGGTGGGCGACCTGGTGCTGAGGCTGAGGCAGAGCAACAAGGGCCACCACAAGCTGACCCCACCGTGGGAAGGACCATACATCGTCGCTCAAGTGCTGAAGCCCGAGACCTACAAGCTAGCCAACGAGAAGGGCAAAATCCTCACCAACGCTTGGAACATAGAATAGCTACGTCGCTTTTACCCTTAAATTTCCAAGCATTGTATACATTGTTTCTCGAAATTCAATTAAGAAGTGTTCTTTAGTTGTCCTAATTTTTCGAGAAACCCCCCGGGCCCATCAAGGGCCTCAGCGATACGATAACTTCATTAGGGAGACTCGGCTCTACCTCTACAGAGGTGCCCACTACGAGGCTCGAACGAGACATGACTCTGCCTCTGCAGAACCGAGCCTCCCTCGGGGGCTAGAAGGGGGACTCCCCCCTAAGTCCCACGCACCATTTTTTAGTTGTTTTTCAAAAAAATTCCATGCCAAACCCTCTAGCACGCTCTGACAAATCAATTGTAAAGAACCTAAGGACCGAAAGTCTGTCTCAGGGCCAAAAGGCTGGACGAGTCGCGAGACGGCCTACGCCTCTGGGCTACGGCACTCCATCACCACCTTTTTGCCCTAGGGACAACTTAGGCTCCGAGGAAGTTTTTTGCAAATGATATGTTCAGAAACAAGACAGAGGGCAGAGGCTCGGAAATACAATAAAGAAAAACGATTAAGAAGCGTAGACGCATAAGTATTTCAAAAAGGCCTCGATAGGCCACCAACATTATGATACGGTAACGTAATCCCTAATTTATTTACATGGCCTCTTGGGCCTAGGTCAGGGCTCAAGGTCTCCAGCATCGGCGGATGGCGGGGGAGGGACCACCTCTTCTTCAAACAGCTTGGCCAGCGCCGTGCCGGGGCCCTCAGCTGACTCCATCAGCTTCGCGACCTCCTTGTCGGCCTCCTTGTCATCGTCTAGCAAGACGTAGCCATCACTGATGGCCTTGAGGTCGATGCCGGCATAGTGCGAGGAGATGACAGCCAGGGCACGCTTGACGCCCACGTGCAGCACCCCCCGAAGTCGCTCACGCACTTGGCCGCTCAACGCGACCAAGCGGCTCTTAAGGGAGCTGCCCGACTATCCCCCCTCAACCTCCAGGGCCTCGCACACGGTACGGGCGGCACTCTTCAGCGCGTCGTGCTCCCCGATCTCAGCCTCAAGCACCACCTGCACTGCGATAGAGGCCTCGGCTACCCGGGTGACCTCCTTCTCCAACTCTACGCCAAAACAAACAGAATGGGGTTAAGCGCAAAGGAAAACAAGCCAAATAGGGGTGGAGGCCTACGGGACTCACCCTCGGTTTTCTCCTCCCAGCGCTGGGCCTCGACCCGAGAGGCCTCGGCTTTCTCCTTCCAGTGCTGGGTCTCGACCCGAGAGGCCTCAGCTTTCTCCTTCCAGCCCTCGACCTCGACCCGAGAAGCCTCGACCGCCCTGGATGCCTCTTTCTCCAGCTCTGCTTCACACTAGGGAGTTAGGAGTCGAACACAAGACAAACAAATAAAACAAGGGGAACAGTACTCACCCTCGACCTTTCCCTTCCAGACCATAGCCTCGGTTCGGGAGGTCTCGGCTACCTTGAGGGCCTCTGCCAGGGCACCTTTCGCCAGTAGGTGTGCACCCTGCTCTGCCCCTAGCTGCCCAGTGAGGGCCTTGGAAGAGGTCGTCGCTTCTTCAGCCCGAGACCAAAAGGCGTCCCGATCGCCGGCCACCCGGGTCAGCTCCTCCTCTAGCTCCTTCACCCATGCCGCCAAAGGGGTGACCTGCTCTTGAGCCATGGCCGCCTCGGCCTTCATATCGGCACAGCAAAGGCGGAGGTCCTCCACCTCCGTGCTCCACGCCGACAGAAGCTCATTGGTGTCAGTGAGCAAGCCTTTCGGCCACTGGAGCTGGTCCCAGACGTCCCGCTCCTATTGGAGGAACAATGACTTCCCGAGGGACCGGGTCTCAAGCTCCTAGATGGGCAAAATAGGGGTCATTCACTGCGAGAAAACTCGGAAAAGGACGACACCACACGAGAAAAGAAGGCACGGACCTGGGCAACCCTGAGCAGATTGTCAGCCATGATGGACAACGGTGTCCGCAGCGACCGCTCCGCCAGCTGGCGGTATTGTTCGAAGGTGTCCCAGCGCCCCCCCTCGGCTGCGTCCTTGAGGGTGAACAGAGGCTCCCCCTCAGGGTCGTCCCGGCTCTGCCACAAGACGTGCGGGTGATCCCACCCGCAGGGCTCGGGTCATACCTGCACAAGGGCTGAGCTTCCCTCGCCCAAGGTCAGAGCCGGCTGCTCCATAGTGCCGGCCGCCTCGACATCGACCACCTCCTTCGCCTAGGAAGTATCGCTGGAAGAGATCGCATGGACCTCCACTTCCCGAGCGCTCTCCAGCAACGGCGGCGGGCCTTGGACCGGCGGCGGTATTAAGGCTTGCCCCGCCTCTGCCTCCACTTCCTGGGCCGCCGGCTTTGCCACGCTCACACCGGCTCCCGCCACCCCGGCCTCGGTGGTCTCGGGGGCTCCGGTCCCCACCATGTCGGCCTCGGTGGTCCTGGGTGCCCCGGCCTCCTTCGCCTCGGCCTCGGAAGTCCGAGGGGGCTCTGTCCCACCCTCGGTGGCCTCGGCAACTGAGGGCACCTCGGCCCCATCTGACTCGCGGGCCTCGGCCTCACGGGGCATAGGCGTTTCCTCCACCGCTCACTCCGTGGCCGCCCCGGTAACCTCCCCTTGGGCGACCAGCTCCTTCGGGTTAGCCCTCACCGACGCCCCGCCGCGCTGTATGGTGGCCTACGCCTCCACCACCTGATGAGCGGTGGAGCCCATGCTCACCTTGAGTGACTTAAGCGGCGCCAGGGCAGGCACCTCCGCCTTATGCTTCCTGCTGAAGGCAAAACACCCACTTGGTCAGCATATGACCATAAAGCGAGTGGGAAAAGATATGAACTCTGCTGAAAAAACACTCACCTCGAGCGGGGGTGCAACCGCTTCGGCACTGCAACCCGCCTCTACAACAGCGGTGGTGGCGGTGGTGGCACAGCCTCCGTATCCGCTAGTGCCAGCCGGCCCTTGCCGGACTCCGGCACCCCCTTGGTCCTCTGCGGGGGCAGTTGCGTCGCCCCCGCCGCCACCTGCTCCACCTCTGCCATTGAGCCCATCGGGCTGACGGCGCGTTTTCCCAACGCCCGTGCCTCGAGCGTGTCGGCCTCGGCCCTAGGGCGGGTGATCGCCGGCCCCGAGGCGTCCTCTCTTCCTCCTCCTGGGAGCGCCGGGCTGCTCGCCGACGCCCCGGGCGCTGTCTCCCCGATGTCAAGGAGATGGTCCAGGGGAACCCACCCCATCTCGCTCTCATCATCTCCATCCGAAGCATCCGTCGACAGTGACGGCGACGGAGACGACTCCACTGGGAGACCGTCCTACCTCTGCTGCCGGCGGCGCTTCTCTAGTCCCTCGCGCGCAAGGATCTTCCTCATGCGATTTGCCTCCTTGGCATCCTTCCACCTCTTCTGCGCCTCGGCGTGCACCCGGTTCACCGCCCGCCGTGCTGCATCCTCGGGAACGGGCGGCGGGGAGGCTCGCACGACTCTCATCCCCTATAGGAACGGTGAATGCAAATAAAGGACCAGAAAACAGTAAGGAACAAGGAGGCTTCGGGGGCCGCAGCAGCACGTGACTTACCAAAGAAAGGTACCCCTGCGATGGGCGCATCACAAATGGGGTCAAACCACCGATCTTCAGCCACCCCTCCACCGTCTCTCTCACCCGACGAAGAATCTCCTCATCGGAGAGGGCGGAGGCAGACATCCGGATGCCCTCGATCGGCTCATCCGGTCTCATCTCGAACAGGCACCGCCATCGAGCCATCAGCGGTAGCACCCTCCAGCGGTGGAAGGCCGCCACGACCACAGCCGCCGTGAGGCCACGGCCGCGTAGCCTCTCCAGTCCCTCTAGGAGCGGCTACAGCTTGGGCTGATCCTCCTTTAGGACGCCCTACCTCCACTTCTCTGAACAGCTCTCCACGATCCAGCCGGTGTAGGGGGAAGTCCATCGTCACCGTTGCGGAGGTAGAACCAGCTGGTATACTAGCGGTGGTTGGTTGACGCAAGCTGGGCCAGGATGTAAAGGTGCTGACGGTCTTGGTGCACTTGGAGAGTGCAGCCGCCGGCCCTCACCGCCTTCCTCGTGCCCGTCATGCCCGTCGGCTTGGTGGTATGCCCCGCTCAGAACAGGTGGAGCCACAGCTCCCAATGGGGGGCAATCCCCAGATACCCCTCGTAGACGGCAACGAAGATGGCCGCCTGCGCGATGGAGTTGGGGTTGAAGTTGTGGAGCTCCATGCCATAGTAGTGTGGGAGCGCCCGCATGAACCGGTCCACCGGTAGGCCAGGACCGCGTTCGTGGAAGGACACAAAGCTCACAACATAGCCATTGCATGGCCTCGGCTCTGGCTCGCCCGATGGAGCAATCCACTCTGGCCTATTGGGGTCGGTAACCGGACGGAGAAGGCCGTCGTCGACAAACGACTGGAGCATCTCCATGGATATGTCGGACCGACCCCAAGCATCCGCCTCGATGACAACAGTGCCGGCCATGATAGTGGTGGAGAATGCAGCTACAGTGGTAAGTCTCTCTCTCTCTGCCGTGCCCTTCTCCCTTCTTCTCCTCGGTGCTCTCTGTTCTAGCAACGGCTCAAGGGCGGCAAAGGCGAATGCAGGCAAGGTAAGGAGGGGAGGGCGTGGCTCGTTGTGTATTTATGCAGGAAGGAGGCAAAATAGGCGGGCGACGAAATCGGGAAGGTTTCCCTCAGATCCGGCACAGTTAATCCAGATCTGATTTTACCGCCCACGTACCCACCTTCTCCTTATTAATCGCGTAAACAGTTATGTCCCCTCCGCTGACACAGCGTCGCGTCCGACCACTGTAGCGGCAGGCACCATTCCGCCTCCCCAAGAAAATCGCCTCAAAAGGCGCGCCTACCGTTGTCAAGCCAATGGGGGGGGGTATCCCTCACCCGATTCCATTCAGATGAAGGAACTGGGCGCTGAGCCTGTTACGGTCCAGGGGTTCGAAGGCTGGGCCCCCGAGGGTTTCGATAGCCGCCCTAGGGCAACAGAGTCAAGGACGACTACGGGCGAGCCCATGCGGGGCCGAAGCCTAAGCAAGCGAAACGCTTGGGATGCCCTAAGTCGTGTCCGAGACCGGCAGGGAAGTCTCCGAATCGGATCCCACCGTAGGGAGGCACTGAGCCACCGGGGCCCATTGAATGGCCTCGGCACCCACTAGAGAAGCCCTCTGGTACTCTTGGAGTGCATCTCTGGACCGCTAGCCGACCCCTATCGAATGGGGCACGGGCCTCCACTCGGACTTACCCGATAACAGCTCACCGGAAGTGTCACCGCTCACGCCCACCGAGGGTAGCCTAGCATGTAACAGAACCGCCCAATTTATACAAGATCAAGTACGGCTGTCCCCGCTAACACGTTGACACACACATACTTTCACTCATATAAACTCGGTAGTCCGCCGAGTGTCCCGAAAGACCTCGGTAAATCAACATCACAACCAAGATCGCGTGATTAAGCAAATACACATCACATACGCAGGGTTGCAGTGGAAAATAATATTATAAATGGATTCACAAATAATAGTACAAGTTTGGGTTTCAAAACTGATTAGTGAAAACAACATAGCTTTCAAAAGATTACATTAATATATGTTCCAAATACCTTGCTAGCATAAGTGACATCATCCGATAAAAGCATATAGATGAGAAGTAACTATAAAATCACCGAGCCACCGGCGGTTAACCACCATCTTCAACAGGCCAAGAACTTCACCTGCAACATGGTGGGATAAACCCTGAGTACGAGAAGGTACTCAGCTAGACTTACCCGTCAAAACCAGAAATAAAGGACACCAAGGGTCATGCAAAGCTTATGAGGTGGGCTAGCTTGACACAGTTGCATAAAAGAGCTTATGAAGATAGTGACCAATTTAAACTTAGCATCGAGTTTATCATCATTTACCTGTCCACTAGATTAGCACCTATACTAGAGCACTCACTTATTAGGAGCAAACAATATTAACCATAGCAGGTATAATAAGGTTGTCATCATCATATCATCATTTCCGAACCATTAGGTTATTTAGTGTATCTACATTGGAGATAAGCCCGTCAAGTTCTCACTAACCGGGAGAGACGGCGACTCGAATCGAATTACAACTCAGCTGAGGGGGTATTCCTAACTCTCACCCTGGCATACTTTGCAAGGGTAGCCGTGGGTCACCTTTGGAACATCTCAGGAACCAAATTCGCGGGTTCGATCAGCGCCAGCACTCTCAGGGATTACCCTTCTGCCAGGATGATCAGGACTTTTAAATCACCTGCCCTTGGACTCACGCCTACGACTCCCTTCCGAGGCGCACTTTATACTTATCGACTCCCGGCCTGAGGTGAGCTACTCGGCTTCGTGGTCGGTCTCCAGACCCGGCCAACTAAGAGAGAGGCATGCGTTCAACATGAACAGGAAAGGCTCCAAGAATCAGTCCTTAAGTGACATAGACGGAGTCACTGTAAACCGGCAAGCCTCCGTCCGGTCTTCATTTCAAATTAAGACTGGTTCTTTTCCACGATAGCAAATATAGCCAACCGTGCCACATGTATCTTCCTATATCTCGCAGGTGACAGGAAATCACCCGACTTCTACCGCGTTTAAGCAGGGCTAAGCACTACTCGAGCCTGAGCTACATAGGATTCAGGGTAACAATATCTGGACAAGGATTGGATAACCAATGCAGCAAGTGTTTGCATCCAACACCTAAACTTAATGCAACAATATATATATGTCACAATAATACTTTAACTGCATTTTAGAAATTAGGAGGCTTAATATGCTCCGGGGCTTGCCTGGGATCCCACACTGAGTCAGTGTTAGTTAGACGACACTCGCTAAGTGAGCATCTCCCATCCTAGCACTTGTCCAGTCCTTCCACCTTCGGGATAGGTCCATCAAACGCTGTCTTCGGGTTTGGCTCCAACATCTCATCCTTCACGTGGTGCATCTAGCGTACCTAGATGAGATGCAATATGCAAGTGCATAAATATGAAGAATAGCACCATGAGACGCATCACAAAATAGCAAGCAAGACAAGCATAGTTTACACTAACACACTTAAGTACTTTGCGATGCTTAACTTAACATCACACAATCTATCATGCTAAGATAACAAAGAATATTATACATGGCACATAAGTCTCACAAGATCTCAGGTGTATTTAACTTAATTACTAAGGACGTGAACCACACCTAGCAACATGCAAAGCAAGTCAAGGTGAAGCAACAACTATAACCGGAATATGCCAATTTCTGGACTTGCAAACAGCGGCTTCATAAATCAATCATATCTGGAGTTTTATAAATCCAAATGATATGAAACAAGACATTCTGGAAAGCTTAGGAAATTATCTACATTTCATATTTAATCATCTCAGCATGATTCCCAAGTTAAGTAGGTCGAAATTATACATTTACAGAAACTGGTCCACAATTGACAGAGAGCAGCCATTTCTGAAACCCAACTTTAAACAGGCATAACTCACAAACTACTTGGCCAAATGATACCGAATTTTAAGAGCAGCTAGATACATAAATTATCTACAACTTTTGTATAAACAAGTTTCACAACAAAGCACATTGTCATGAAGAACTTTGCTAAGCTCCCAGATCTGTCCATAAACCACATTTGCAAGAAATTAAATATTAACTTATGTTGCAAACACATAATTAGACAAAACCAACTTTACCAACATGTCACACATGACTAAAGAACACCAGAAAACCTAGTGTCCATGACCAAATAAATTCTTTTAATGCATTTCTTAATTTATTTTAGATAACAAGGTGACTTAATGAACATATACCAAAATTATACAATAAATTCTACAAAAATTACAGTGGCTCACATATCCTCTCAATAATCTACTGTACAAATTTCACTCCATTTGAATATGTATAGCAACCTCTATGAAAAAGACAAGTCGCTAAAGCAAGAAATCATGTGAGAGCAAGATAAACCAATAACTCACTCATACTTCATTCAATACTCATGAAATTTTTACCACACATCAACTATCACATGAGTAGCATGCCACAAAAATTTCACTTCATTTGGAGCCCTAGATCTGCAGTTATGGAAAATAACGAATTCAACTAGCATTACAACCTTACTGCACAAATCTATTTTTACTGCAAAATTTTGAAACTAAAACATGCCATATTATAGATCTAATGCATAGAGAATTTCACAAGGATTCCAAAAAGTCCTCATTTGCTATTTTACGAATTTCCTATGATTTACTATGAAGTTTCAAAGTTTTACCCGATTTACAACAAATAGGTCCTCGGAAGCACTATTCACTTGAGTCAATGACATTGCAGTTAGGCCCCTGACTTTCGTCGAATTCTAGTAAACAGTCCCTGACGGGATTAGGAAGCAGAGGAGGCACTGTGGCTCGTCGGTGACGGTCGTAGGGGGCTCGTCGGCGATGGTGGAGCGGCGGCGGAGCACCGGGAGGCCCGCGCGCACTCACCGGTGGCCTCGGCTTGGCCGGCATTGTCCTAGGAAGGTCCAGCCATGTGCATGGGCGACATGCCTCGGCGGCGGCCGGCTATGGCAGCGGCGAGGCGACGCGGTAGTGGCGTTGTACGGCACGAGCGCGGAGCTGGGCATGGGGAGGCCGAGGGGCAGCAGCGCTGGCGGCAGAGCTTCGATTGGCGGCATAGAGGAGGGAGTCCGGCAGCACGGCGTTCATGGCGGCGGCATGGTGCCGTCTCCTGGAAGCAGGAGAGGGAAGGGGAAGGGAGAGGGAGAGATTGGAGAGGGCAGCGAACTGAGGGCGTCGGGGCGGTCTTTATGGATGTCGAGCCCTGACCGGAGGGGCCAGCGACGACGTACGGGCGCCACGGTGCGTCCACGCGGCGTCGCCGGTCTGTGGCCGGTCGGCCACCGAGCTGGCTTGCGTCTGAATCAACGTCCACGTTTGTCCGACTGAAACTCCATTTTCAACGATCCATAACTCCAAATCTGTTCGTCCTTTGCCACAATTTCAGTAATACAAGATGTAGAGCTACATGGGAACTACAACTTTGTCAACATGAGTTAGAGCTGGATCGACCTAGATTGGGAGTTACATTGTTCCAAAGTATGAACCCCGAAACTGTAAAACAGCTTAACACTTAGCAAAATTTGCTAAGTCTAAAACAGCCCCAATTCTGTCATGTGGGCCACTTTTGAGGGTGTTCTGATCATTTTCATGAGATGACCATAAAACAACTTTTGTTCCTTAGCAAGTTTACTACAACTTTGCTTAAGGGTGCTCCTCCATGCAAACACTCCAAGCTGCACTTTTTAAATAGTCAAACAAAACTAGTTCTAGGGTCAACATGAGTCAACTAGGGCTTAGAAACCTAATTTGGACTAATGACCTTTATGAACATTGTTCCTAATGACATTATAAATGTATCTAGGGTGTTTTGGTGGGTCACCACATTCATTTGCATGTGATGCAATTGCTCTAGCTTCTCAAATCACTTTAAACATGCATTTGCAACACATGGAATGTTAACTCGAAACAAGCGAAACAATCCGTTGAAACACTGGACCCTAGTACATGGGACATGTACAACCCCTCTAGGGTACTAGGCATAACACACAGACACCACAGAAGGTACAAACATACATGAGCAGTAAAGAACACCGTGTTGCAACATGGAAACATAGAATGATGCACATGTGGTAATGAGATGAATGTGCTTATGTGATGCAATGCAGATGCACCAATGTAAGGCAAACACCAGGGGTGTTACAGTAGCATATTCCACCCCTCCTTCCGAACAAAAAGGATGTGCGAGGGTCGCACAAAAAGCCAGGGGAACCCCTGACGGCACTCTCGCTCCGTGTAGAGGCTACGAGGCTCTTCCTGCAAACTTGCTGAGACCCAGCGACCTAGGCTCGCACACGAGGGCTCGGCAAATAACCCTTCCTTCTGAACAAAAAGGATGCGCGAGGGTTGCACAACAACCTAGGGGAACCCCTGATGGCCCTCTCGCTTCGTGCAGAGGCTAGGGGGCTCTTCCTGCAAACTTGTCGAGACCCAGCGACCCAGGCTCGCACGCGAGGGCTCGGCAAACAACCCCTCCTTCTAAACAAAAAGGATGCACGGGGGTCGCACAAAAAGCTAGGGGAACCCCTGACGGCATTCTCGCTCTATGTAGAGGCTAGGGGGCTCTTCCTGCAAACTTGCCGAGACCCAACGACCCAGGCTCTCACGCGAGGGCTCGGCAAACAACCCCTCTGTCTGAAAGAAAAGGACACGCGAGGGTCGCACAAAAAAGCCAGGGGAACCCCTGATCGCCCTCTCGCTCCATGTAGAGGCTCGGGGGCTCTTCCCGCAACTAGGTTGAAGACAAGCAACCCGAACTCGTAGGGAAAACGTGATAAAGGGCACCAAGCCTGTTATGGTCCAGGGGTTCGAAGGCTAGGCCCCCGAGGGTTTCAACAGCCGCCCCAAGGCAGCAGAGTCAGGGACAACTATGGGCGAGCACGTGCATGGCCAAGGCCCGAGCAAACGATCGCTTGGGATGCCCTAAGTCACGTCCGAGACCGGTAGGGAGGTCTCCGAATGGGATCCCACCGTAGGGAGGCACCGAGCCACCGGGGCCCATCGAACAGCCCCGGCACCCACTAGAGAAGCCCTCTAGTACTCTTGAAGTGCATCTCTAGACCGCTAGCCGACCCCTATCGAATGGGGCACGAGCCTCCACTCAGACTTACCTGATAACAGCTCACCGGAGGTGTCACTGCTCGCGCCCACCGAGGGTAGCATGGCGCCCTCCACCCCTCCTTTCGAACGAAAAGGATGCGTGAGGGCCGCACAAAAAAGATAGGGAAACCCCTGATTGACCTCTTGCTCCATGCAGAGGCTCGGGGGCTCTTCCTGCAACCAAACCAAGGCCCAATGACCCAAACTCGCACTCATGCGCTCAACAAACGCAATAAACCCCTCGCACAACGTAAGAAAAGCCCCTAGAGGAATAAATCCACTCCTCTAGGGCCTCGGGGGCTACACCCAGCAGGTGCGCTCGCGCGCACCCACCGAGGCCTCAAGTACAAAACACCATCAGGAGCTACCATGAGTCAAGTCTCATCAAAACATCAGGGAGAGCGCTCACACTCTCCCTGAGGCTCGAGGGCTACTGTCGGGTACCATAAGAAGGGGTCCCCTTAGCAAAAACCAAAAAAATCGCTTAGACCCCATCAAAACCAAGGCCAAGAGACAAACTATTAGCAAACCCCCAGCCTCGGACGGCCTACCGAATCTCCGCATCGCTCGAGGCCTTGCACGTGTGGCCTCAGACGGTCTACTGATTTTCCACCTCGCTCAAGACCTCGCACGCAAGGCCTCGGACGGGGAACCAATTCTCCGTCTCGCCCGAGGCCCCGCGTGTAAAGCCTCGGATGAGATGCCGATTCTCCGTCTCGCTCGAGGCCGGCTCGGCAATAACCCCATCGCCTCTACGTCGACCGATGTCCCCAACAGAGCGTCACGTCCAATTAATGTGACCAACCACTCCTGCGATGTCAGACGGACGACGGCTCGACACAGCAGTGCAGCCGACGAGATGGGGAGTCGCATCAGCACCATACCGTCCAGGATAGGATAGGGCAAGGGTTACCGGCCGCTGTGCTCGATACTATGCCCACGATCGGTGCCCATACTGCACTGTGCTACCTAACCCCTGCTCCAGGAACAACATGGCGTGCGGAGTCAAGTCCGGGTTACTATAGCCTCGGAATCAGTGTACAGGACCAACTGCTCCCTCCACGCCTCGGCAGTCTACTTCAGGGTCTCGGCAACCTCGAGATTCACACCCGCCGAGCCCCCCCACGACGGCTCTGCCTTGGCACCAACTGAGCCTCGGCTCTTCATGCGGTCAACACACAGCAACCAGCACGTCGCTCGCCAGGCCCTGTGTCAAGCTATCACTGGAGCTCCCACGTCGCACAGGATCGGATGTGACCGGCGTGTTGCTCCAGCACTTCAAGGGCAGGACCGCTCCACCCACCATGCCACCACAGTAACAGGCTATAGGGCTCGGACATGCCGTCTCTGTTCGCACGACGCCACGTAGCTAACACATGTATCACCCCTATCCCCCTTTAACTATAAAAGGGAGGGATCGGGGCCGTTTCTAGAGGGGACTCGAGAGCACAAGATAGACGAACACATACAGGAGGATAGACTCACTCTCACGCTCGCACACACCCAGGCATAGACAGGTTCATGAGGTAGACGAACACACGCTCGACACTCTATAATGCGCACGCTTCCCCGCTGGCTGAGATCAACATCTCAAGCAATCCACACCGCTCCACGCAGAGACCTAGGACTAGCTCCCTCTCTCGCCCTACTTGTAACCCCTACTACGAGCATTTTGGTGCAAGGAATACAAGATTGATCCCTCAGACTGGACGTAGGGCACCCATTTCCCGAACCAGTATAAACCTTATGTCTCTTTGCATCACCATCCGGGATTAGGGGCACGCAGTACATTTTTACTAGTTGGTTGAGGAACCGCCGGTTCGAAACACCGACAATAGTTTAGAACCAGAAAACCCATAGAACCGACCATACTTCAACAGGTTCATGAAGGCGTGTCATATCTGTGAAAGCACAGGCGAATCGACTGAAATAGCCAATTCAGGTAGAAAAGGGATTACAACATGTGAACAATCATCCATTTAACATGGACAGATCTATAAACTCATCAGACCTAACCTGTTATCCTTAAAAATGGGGTTCGACCGGATCGATGCCAGCCATGATAAAGACAACAAATCAAACCTTTAGAATAAACAGATCTATTCACATTTAACAGAATCATGAAGACACCCTATAAGTGTTAAAGTATAGGCGATCGACTATTTAGCCGATGCAGGCATAGCAAACAGGGTCATGCCTGGTCGACAGCAAGTCTACCAGCTAGCATCCTCCGATCTAAAGTACTAACAGTGGGGATTGATCGGATCATTACATCCATAATAGCGAGCTATAGACCAGATTCAACTAGCTAGTAAACATTCTCAAGATCAGACATGCCTTGACCGCGTACTATGCATGATCAAGATCAAAGTAGAATAGCCGATGAAACATAATTTGTTGTTTAAAGTAAGAACCATCGCAATATAAAAAAATAAATGATAGACTAAAAGGATGTGAGGCCGATCTAGATCAATCTCGATCGGGCAGGTTGATATTGCTGAAACTAATGACAATAAGAACATCAACAAGATCGGTAACTTAATGAATCTACCCGAAGGATGTCACCCTTAAGTAGAGCCGATAACTTGACCTTAATCTAATTCGAGCAGTGGAGGTCGAACTTACCCGATGCAGTTGTACTTGAACTAGGTAAGGATCGATAATGAGCTTATACTGGACCTCGCAAGAGGTTGGCCGAACCAATGCAACCTTACAAACAGAAGTATAAGCCATGATGGTACTTACAGACAAGTTGGAGGTTGGCCGGACCGATGCAACCCTGCTTGTTAAAGAACTCACCGAGATCTACACTACTCCTACTCCTAAGGGTTGGCGTAAAGCCAAAAAAAGTAATTGGTATTGATTGATTGGATGTCCTTCTTACACTAGCCGGGGTCCAATATTTATACCCGGAACCTAAGCATGAATCCTACTCAAACACGACTCATTACGATCTTTGGAATAAAAGAAAACATTCCTAACTTATGATAACTTAGACCTAATCTTTTCCTTTTTGTAGAGTCCAACATATTTTTCCTGACGCCAACTATAGCCCGTTGACATTATCTGCTGATGTCATCCGAAGAGAGCCGATTCTAGTTCCGCATCTGAATCAGCTGATATCGATCCTTATGCAATCGATTCCTTGATGACACAATCTTGGAAGCTTCGAGTTCCCACGTTGTTCTTCCCAAATTTTGGTGTAAACACATGCCCCCCAATTTTGGGATAAAAATGATTTTATTCCAAAATTTCTATTTATCCGTTCACCATGTCACAACCATTTATTCCGAGATACACACGTGATTCTTGATATTCTCGGTCTGAATTTTATATAATACCCCAACAGTATCATTTCTGATTCATTCGGCCTATCTATTTTCCCCCTTCTTCTTCGAGCGAGCCTCAACAACCAAAGTCGCCGCTACTAGAGCTCCAATCCTAGCAGTTTTCCCTCTGCTCGAGCTGCTCATCAAGTCATTCCTCTACAACCTTTTCTGGATTTAGATCTATTCCAACTAAAATGGCGACCAATGACTACATTCCTGAGGTATGTCTCCAAATTTCCGCCCTTCAACTATCAGGCGCTGCTCTGTATTTCTTCCTTAAGTTTATCTCATCTGGCTTTCTAGGGGATGGAAAATGAAATTATGATTCCTTCATCTGTTGTCCCAAATGCTTATTACCTTGGACCCATGGGGGGTGCTAATCCTTCGGATCTTATCAGTCAAGAAACCAATCAAATTCCTTTTAGGCAGTCCTTGGTAGATCTATCTTCTTGGAACACCAAAATCCCTTTAGAAATTGGCCCAAAATGCCTAAGGGATGGAGAGATTGGTTCAGTAGGGTGTCAGACAAAAAGGGCAGAGACTGGGAAGTTAATGATTTAAACCAATGCCTGACCCTTTCACTGTCTGGAATGGAGAGAAATAATTCACTCCTAATTGCCACTTCTTACTTCTGGTCCAACACTTTGAATGCTTTTGTCTTTGGTCATGGCCCAATGACTATTACCTTAGTCGATGTTTATATGTTGACTAGCCTTAGAATAACAGGACCAATGCAGCCATATGAACTCTTAGGTGTTGGGTCAAAGAAATTGGCCAAAATATCGGATTGCATAGGATGGGCAAGCTATATTCAGAACCACATCGGGAATGAATCAACTGTTAGCGAAAGAGAACATGTGGCTTTTCTAAACATGTGGCTAGAAAGATTCATCTTCTGTGGGTCATCTTGTGGTCCGACTTATAATCATAAACTCTTGTGGGTCATCTAGTAGTAGGCGTTGAGATTCCTCTTAGAAAGTATCTGTTGGGATCAACTTACCATTTGATGCATCAGGTGGCCGCTTAGCTGCTGAAGAATGAAGCAGTGCACACCATCAGCGGCTCTTGGTGGTTAATATAGATGTGGTTAAATTTGTATATGCATAAGATTGTAAAGAAAAATCTCTAGAATTTGAGCTTTCCCTCCTCCAACTTTGATGAGGAATACAGAGGCGAAGAACGAAGAACCCGTTAGTGCATGAACTATGGTAAAGCTGCATCGGCCATAACAATTGCTGTCGATGTTGGCCATCTCTTCAAGAAGTTTTATAGAGGGTTTGATGCAGATGTTCTAACTTGGCTCCCCTATGATGAGGATGAGAACAATGAGTTGGTCTTCCCATTCAAATTTCGATTTGAACCAGGCTGCTCAGACGAAACAACAGCTGCAATCTTCAATTCCTTTATCAAACCTTGTGTTCTTCCAGCCGAATTTTGTCATGGCCATGGCAAAATGTCCACAGGTTCCTTCATTCCAGGCAACCTTCCAACCTATGAGTTTTACAACCCTTCTTTCATAGCTCGTCAGTTTGGTCTTGGTCAACTGGCCCTCGAGCTATTCTTTAGAGATATACTAAAACCGAGAGATGGCATCAGCGAGGCAATAGAAGCTTCTAGAGTGTTTTAGTTAGGATCAGATCTTCCTTCCTTCTATCTGCATGAATGGACTAGAGCCCCTTTCACTTTCCATTTATATAATCTCTGGTGGCAAGAATGACACTCCCACCACTTCCGTGGGCTAGTTCATCCTAGCTGCATAGCTCCAGATGAAGATTTTGCTTTTGATAGTGAGGTAACTAGCTAACTCCTTTTCTCTCATAAAGATCATCTACTAAAGTTCCTTTGTCAACCTATCTAACAGAAACTCCCTTGCATGATGCTGAATTCAATCCCCCAATTGTGGATAGAAAAGGGCATGCCATAGAGTATTATCCGCCATGTCCCATCTCAAGACTGGGATCAATTGCACCTCCACTGAAGAAGCTAATGAAAACTCAAGCTGCCTCTACAATTGTAACGTATCAATCTTCAAAATGCAAGGCGGCCCAAGGGACAACCCAGAAAACCGTTACTGGGAAAAGACTTCGCAGAATGAGACCATCAACTGCCCAGGTAAAACAATTCATCCTCTTCTCAAAATGATATTCAATTTCTAATCATGTTCCTTTCTTCACAGTTATCAACCATTGCATTCCAATCTGCTCTTGGTACTGAACTGTTGTCCTAGGTATTTAAATCAGCACCAACCAAACCTTCATCGGCTGATCCTCAAAAGGAGCCAATTTTGGTTGAAACAATTGATGCTTCTAAGACAACAGAAGATGAGAGTACTTCCATTTCACCCCCTGATGCTACCAAGGTATTCCTTCAAAATTCTTGATTTTTTTATTCTATTTTCACCCTTCTCTGACCATTTACCATGCTAGACACTCCCTAAGGAAACATCCACGCAAGGGTAGAAGTCCGGTAGTCTACCCATTGACGGTGATCCTGTTGATGTTGATATCTAGACTATCGAATCTCTAGTCCAGCAAACAATTGATGGTAAGAAAGTCATATGCCTAGTTTATCTTTCTACAACAAATATGAATTGAAAATCTTCCTTGATGTTTGCAGATACCAATGTTGAAAGTTTAGAGCCGATTCAACCAGATACCATTGGTGCATCATTAGCTCTTCCTTCTCCTCAGATAGAGACTACCCTAGAAAGGGTACCGTATCCACTTAACCATTTATCTTATTATAAACTGATTCAATCCTCCTAACAAGATTTTCTTATATATAGATACTTAATTCTCCCGCTCCAAGCTATTCTTTCAATCTTGAAGAGTACATAGATGAAGATGAAATCAGCTCATCAGCCACCTCTTCTAAAGAAGCTTTATCAGAAGAGACCAGAAATCGGCTAAGGGATATATTGCCAATGCTTGAGAAGAATATAGCCAATTTGGTTCAAGATGTAGATTGAATGCAAAGAGTCTTCTTAGCCATTAAGGATAATTTATCCCCAGATCTTATCAAAGTCTTATCACCTTTATCCATCATTGAAGATCAAGCCCTAAAGCTAAAAAAGGCTTAGAGGAATCTGTCTAATCATGAAGCTTTATTGGCCAAGAAGAACTCCAATAGACAAGAGGCGAAAGAGCTGGCACAGTTGATCGATAATTTGAAGAACTCCCCCTTAGGATCAAGCCAGAGCTGAACCAACTAGAAACCAAACATGCCAAACTTGAGAAGGAGCTAGAGAATGTGAAGGCTGCCATCAATCGCCACAAGTCCAATCTGGCTCAAATACCCAAAGCCATTAAGCAGAAGAAATAGGAACTGCTGACCAAGGTCAGAGAAGGCAAGGCCATCTGCAGCAGCCTTGAGAATATTCCTGGATCAGTCGAAGAAGACAAGCAACAAATCACAGAAGTCGATGCTATCCGGCGAAAAGCATTGGAAGCAATCCAGGATGTTCTAATCTTGTAATCTACATACCAACATGTATTTTGTGTGGAACCAATGATAACCATATTTTCTGTTGATCTATTATATTTCTTATCTCGGCAAAAGAGCCGATTTGAAAATAGCTGATTACAGACCTCTGACCTTAATCCAATTAAGTCCAAAAACACAACCTTCATTAAGAAAATTCCTCAATCTTCTGTCCTCAGTTATCAATCATCGCATTCTCTTCGGCATTAGTGAGGTGGCACTTCATCTTCTATTAATTATGGTTGCCTTTTGCACATCCCGAGATATCTACCACCTCGCTTCATGGCTATAAATACTAGCCGAGGGCTCCAGCCTTGAACACATCTAAACTTGCAACTGCTCCTATTTCTCTATACTTCTCCGCCTTCACAAACCCTATAGCGATTTCCTTCCCCTTTTTTGTAGATCCAATCAAACCTTATGGATGGCGAGGATAACCGCGGTAAGCATGCGGCGGAGGAGGTTCTGGAGGAGAACCTAACGATGAGCCAACACCTCTGCCGTATGAGGTGAGATCGATATCTTCTGCACATGGCTATGAACTTTTCTAACTTGTTTATAGGTTCGTCTTGAATGACAGCCTTCGTCCACTTCCTCCCAGGGTTGGTGAGCCCTCCAATGCTGCATCTAATGCCGCCTCTACACCGGATTCATCGTCGGACTCCTCCGACTCCTACAACGGCGACGACGCCCGGTGTTTCCTCGGGGAGTGGAGGGCAGCCTAGGACTGTTATTCTAAGGCAACTCGGGAGAACAGTGTAACACCTCTGGTGTTTTGACCTAGCACTAAAACTTGACATGTCATCATATGCATTGCAAAGCATTCATAAAGTAGAAAATTTTGAATGCATTCACTAAATAAGCTTTATTTCATAATGTTGTTATTTTATGTGATGTGATTCAAAACCCTAAATAAAGATCATGACCACAATGGTCAAATTTCATGTGATCATGTGAGACCATGTGTCAATTGACTCAAATAACCCTAATGGGCCATGTTACTGGTCAAAAATCAAAGTTAAGTAAAAAGGTATACAAATCAAATTTGAATTCAAATTCAAACCATAAAAGTCCTTTTTGCCCCTTTTGTCTAATTCAAAATCCATTTGGAATTTGGGGTTATGACAAAAAGCAAAGTTGAAGATTATTTAATAAGGATCAACTTTGGTATTCAAAGTTTTTAAAGTTTACATATAAAATTTGGAGTAATTTTGAAATGATTCAAATGCTCAAATGTACCCCAAATTCAAATTTCCAAATGGAGCCAGAATTTGAAAATGTTCCTTGAAGCAAAGTTGTAGAGTTTGAAAAGATGAGCAACTTTCATTTTTGGAGATTTTCAACTTCTTTAGAAAAATTGTGAGTAATTTGCAAAATAAATGTAGTGGCAATTTTGTAAATAGTTCAAAAATTTCGTTGACAGCCGAGCGCCACCTCCCTGCTTGCCGCCGGCGCCACGCAGCTGCCGCCGCCGATCGATTTTCACCGCTTTCTCGCATAGTGACATGCAGCAACCTCCGTGGTGAGCTCGTGCGTGAGCTGTCGACGCCGGGCGCGTTCTTCCCTACTATAAATAGGAGCACCGCCGCCGTCGTCCTTCGTTTTCCCTCTACTCTGCTCCGCCACCGATCAGCTCCGCCGCTCGCTGTAGCCGCCGTCGAACCGCGTCTGTCGTGCCTAGCTACACCAGCGTGATCGCCTCGACCTTGCGCTCCTCTTCGGCGTGCTCGCGTCGCTTGGGTTGGCCGGAATCGCCCAGCGTAACGCATTTTTCCCCGTGACCGACCGAAGCTCCGCCACCATCGACCTCACCGTGGCCACGTCGTTCCAGCCCGTCTCCGCCTTCACCAAGCACACCGGCACGATCATGGTGAGCTCCTGAGCGTGATGCTCGCTTTGCTTTAGACTCTACTGCATTGTAGCCATGGTTACGCCGTGCGCCATCGTGCCCGCGCCGCCATGGCCGGCGTGGAGCTCCCTCTGGTGCGCCTGCTGCCGTTCTGAGGGCTAGGATGGATTCACGGGGTGGCATTGGTCGTGCTAGTGCAGTCCGTCTCGTCGAAACCTCACCGCCGACGCGTTTTGCTGGCCAGAGCTGACAGCACCACCGTATGCTCTGTGTTGTGTCACTGACGAGCGAGGCCGGCTATCAGTGAGAGAAAGAGAACAGTGAGGTTTTGATATTTTCTGAATTATGAATAGTGCAGCAACTTTGGAAATTTATAGGAAAATAATCATAGCTCCAAAAATTCTGAGAATTTGTGTGTAGCTTCTGTACATGTTCTAGTATGGTTTAAAAATATGAAACTTGAAATTTGAATAAAGTTTTAATGTTCAAAAATTCAGTCAATTAATTGAGAAATGCAATTTCCATGATTTTTGTAGGCCACTGTATAATTCCAAAAATTATGAAATTTGTTTTGGTATACTAATTTGTCATGAGGAAGCTTACATAAAATTTTGAGGTCATTTGGAACAAGTTCATTTTTGGGCTTATTTCCAAATTAATTCAAAAATAAATAAAAGCAAACCCTAAGTGTTAGATTAGTGTTTGATCTTGTTTTGGTCATGTTTTGTGACCAGTAAGGTTTCAAGATCAATTTGGTCAAGTCACTTGTGTGGTCCTTGATGGTAGAATTGTAAATTGGTTTTGTTGGCTTGCAACTGTACCGTGAAGGAAAGTTGTATTCGGGGTGTTGTTATATTTCATGTACCATGAAAGCATCATGTTTACATTATCATCATGTTGAAGCATATGTTATCATTTCGTGTAAAATCCGAGAGTGAACCGATCCTAGTTGAGCAAGTTGTGGAAGGATCCCCGGTTGCCTCGGGATTCGATAATTGTGGTGCTGATCCGGAACCCGAGATCGTCAACGAAGGCAAGCCCCGGTTTATGCATTAAACCATTACCTTGTTTACTTTGAAAAGTTTATCACCTATGTTACCTATTGCATTAAGTTGATTTATTCAAATGTTACCTACTTGATGTATTGCCTACCTTGTTAATTGTTTACCATCCTTGAAGATGTTTTCATTTACAAAGGCGTAGAATGCTTAGAATGCTTATGGTAGGTTTTCAAAGTAAAAGTTTTGATACAATCAAAGATGGCATACTGGCCAAAGAAAGAAAGAAGATAGAATGAACTAGAGACTAGTCGGGTGACTTATCTTGAATTTTGGGTAATGTTGCCAACTATGTCGCTTAAAGGCCACTCATTGTGGATCTTCTGAACGAGACACTTTGTAGTACTGGTCACATACTCCGGTAAGCCTACTTCGGCTAATCCGATACTAAGATGAATGCCCACACACTGGGAGTGGAGAGATGGCGGGAGTAGCGTGTACCCTCGTGGCTGGAATGTGGCCGGATTTGAGGTGTGATGTGCTCTCAGGTGGCGTGGAGACGGCTTAGTATAGGAGGATCCTGTAGCGAGGTTGATATATGCAAGATTAAGTTCTACATATGTCATGTGATAAGGAATCCCCAGCTAGGACTTGAATCAATTCGAATTGCCGGTGCTCCGCGGATATGGAGACTCGATTCATTACAGAAGCAATGTAGTACTGGTGAATTACTAAAATTTGAGAAAGAGAATGAATGAGAAGGATTGGAATATGGGAAGTGTACATTTAGTTTGAGATAATGAACTAAAAGGACTTAGGGGTAAATCTTGAAAATAGGATGAAGAATAGTAAGCTTTTGGCAAAGAACTTTTGAATCTTGCTACATCCTTACCTTGCCCCAACACCTGCATCTTTAAAGTTGTTCACCCCCTGTTACGTCGGGTCAGTCTTGTTGAGTACTTTTGTACTCAGGGTTTGTTAACCCTTGTTGCAGGTGAGTCGCATGCGTAGGCTTGTTTTGGTCCCTGCTGCATGTCTGTGTTTGAAGTCAATGACGATGAGGAATGATGAATGGCCTTTGGACAAGGCACTAGTTTGTATGATAAATAAAGTTAATATAATATTATCCCACTACTATGGTTGTATGACACTTATGGTTTTGTAAGTTTGAAACAACTGGTTTGTAAACTATGTTATCTTAAGACTTCCGCTATATTTCACTCTGATGTATATATTTGAATAAACTATTGTAATCTGCAATGTCTGTGATTGGGATCCTGTTCGAAAAAGATTCGTGGATGATTCGGGTTTTCCGAGGACACCCGACAGACCTGTTAAGTTGTTGGGAACTCGTGTACGCTATCAGAGGTCTATTAAGATAACAATAGGTGCACGTGGGCCTGATTTCTCAGGAGGTTCTGCCACAAACAGTCAACTTGAGATTCATCTTGGGGCTTCTCAAGCCGCCCTCCTTGCCATCGAGGAAGAGGCCAACGCTACTCAAGAGTGGTTGGCCGAGTCCGACGCCATGGTGGCAGGTAAGATGGACTCCAAGAACACCTTTATTTTGTTTTTCACTGTCTTTATCTTGATAGCTCCTTTGTTTCTGTGATCGCTAGCCCTAACGGTGCAGTTGGAGTCCCTCCAACTAGCAGCGAACATGGCTATGGTGGCCGTCAATGCCCGGGGGCCCCTCATCAATGCCCGACTCCACGACGTCCTAGCCTATTTCTAGGAGATCACCCTTCATGGCGTCCATCGTGGCGCATCGGTGGTGCTGGCTGCAGCGTAGGTCCAGACCGGGTACGAGCTCCATACTATGGAGACTGGTTTCCCGATGGACGACGGCTCTGAGGAGCACAAGGAGTGGATCGAGGACTTTGTCAATGCAACGGAGGTCATCATGGACATCACATCCGCTCAGGATGTGATAAACAATGTCTTTGATTAGTTTGTATTTAGGGCAAACTAATCAATGAATAAAATCTTCTATTTTTTCTATGATCGTAGCTCAGTGCACTTTCTATAATGTCTTTGTATACATCATGATTGTCTCTGTGTTTGTTTTTTGCTCTATAGGCGATACATCTCGTATCGGCTTTTCCCCCTTTTGGGGTAATTTTGAGCTGAAGGCGATACCCTTCTGGTACCGGCTATTGGAGCCGATGACTGAACAAATCGGCTGTCAAGTATTGATCCAAACGCTAGGATAATATTCCTTTAGACATTTTCCATTGATCGCTTCTTGATAGGTTGCACCAGAACTCTTTAGACCAATTGATCGATCTAGGCCAGGCATCTCATTGTATTCCTAAGCAAAGCAATCTTTAAATTCTTTTAATAAATCTATCAACTCTTGCTTATACTCAGGATCCAACTTAGCATTTCACATACGTCAGCCTAGGCCAATGCCTTAGTTTACCACCTGTACCATCTATTGGATTATCCCGTAAAGCAAACTCTTAGAGCCGATTGCTTGGATCGGCTGTTGGCTTTCATCATTGATCTTAATGAAGTCTCCTTCCATATTTTGCTAGAAAAACATTCGAAGTCTTCTAGTTCCCAATACATTGAATCAGCTATTGCGATACTCACATAATCATCAGCATGAACCAGCTCAACATCGTCTCCATGTCACTGAATCAAGCATTGATGCATGGTCGATGGTACACAACAATTTGCATTGATGCATGGTACACAACAATTTGCATGAATCCAATCGTGACCAAGTAGTAAACTATATGAACCATTTTCATCAATGATAAAGAATGTAGTGAGCAAAGTCTTACTTCCAATTATCAGTTCGACATTTATTGCCCCCCTGGTCTTGGATGCATTACCTCTGAAATCCTTAAGCTTCATGTCGGTCTCAATCAAATCTCCTAGTCCCTTGCCTAGCTTGCGAAAAGTAGTATAAGGCATAAGATTAATAGAAGCACCTCCGTCTACCAACATTTTGCTCATCGGCTTCCCATCAACAAAACCTTTTACATATAAAACCTTTAAGTGCCGATGCTTGACTGGCTTATCAAATATAGCTTGTTGTACCACTGTCAACTTGGCAACTATCTTCTCATACTCCAATTCATCAAAATCTGAATAGACTTCTTGATCTGCTAGAGCTCTGAATTCTGACGGTAACAGAAAAGCCATTTAAATATTAGCCGATGGTGGACCCCTATCGGCTGTTTGTTTAGCACACCACACTTGAGGTCTACCAGATGCCACAGCCTGTTCTAGCTCTCTATTCCTTAGGCGTTGCACCCTTCTTTTTCTGACTTCTTATCAAACCTCCTGGACACCATTGCCCTTCCTAGCAAATATACTCTCCCTCATCACCTTCTTCTTCATGATCAGACCAGTTTTGATCAACAACACACTTCCCGAGCTGATCATAAACACTTCTATTTTTTAAGCGTCGATCCATATTATGATGATACTCACCTCGAGCATGGATAGACCGGTGGTTGGTCTAAGATTGCCTAAACTCTCAATATTGCTCACTACACTCTGGGCAATTATTTCTAGTAGGCAATTTCAAACCTTCAGTCCAGTAATGTCTGAAGAAAGGACAATTCCAATATGACTCAGCTTGTTTTCTTTCATACCTCTCTTTCTCCTATTGATGCTGGTAATCTTTCTCTTCTAACCAACGCTGATAATCCTTTTCCTTCTATCGTTGCCATTTATTCAACAAAATTCAAGATGTGACACACGACCTTATCGCCCTGTTCCTTGACGTCTCTCCCTGCTCATATCGGCTCTTTTATAGGTCACAACGCCTTCTAATCTCTCTATATTCATCAGCTGTTATTTGCATCTTGGGATCGACTGTTCTAGTTTCTTTTGCTCTGGTTGATGTCAGGACCTTAGTCTTCCCTTTGAGCAACTTCGCATCAACCATATTCTGATCTCTTGGGAAAGGATTATCATCAACTTTCATCTTCCGAGGTGTATCAAATTTAAGCCTCCCTTGCTGAATAACCCTCTGTATATGTTGCCGGAAAATTCTGCACTTGTTAGTAGAATGAGAAGTTGCATTATGAAACTTGCAGAACTTCTTATTCTTCAACTAATCAGGAGGTAACATAACATTATTAGCGGGCAATTTGATCTGTCCTCTTTTAAGCAAGAAATCAAAGAGCTTGTCTGGTTTTATGACGTCAAAATCATAGCTCTCTTCAACTCCTTTTTCCCAAGAATTTGGCACCATTACTGTCTTCTTACCCTAATTCCATTCAGCCACAGCAATCTCTTCTTCTTCTTCATTCTCATTGCCATCATCAACTGAATATGGATTATAGGCTTTGGCAATTGTGGCACTCTTGTGGAATCGGATATCTCTGCGCATATTCTAGAATTGGCTATTGAGTGCTATCACTCGTTAAGCCAACTGACCTAAATTGTCAAACTCTTGCCCAAGCAGCTTCTCCCTCCATGTTGGCAACATTCCTTGAATGGCCAAAGCAGCTAGCTGATCATCAGTCAGGTTCAATGAAAAGCACAAATTTCTGGTCTCTCGGAACCTCTGAAGAAACTCGGCACCCGATTCATTAGTTCTTTGCCTTATGGTCATCAAATCGGTGATTTTCTTTTCTCCTGTCCCAGTATAGAAATATGTATGAAACTTCTTCTCTAGGTCAGCCCAATTAGCAATGGAATTGACTAGAAACAATGAAAACCAAGTAAAGGCTGACCCTGATAGGGACAAGGAGAAGAAATAAACTCGATGAGCCTCTTCAATAGATGCTTCGCCCAACTGCGTAAGATACCGACTGACATGTTCTATTGTGCTTGTGCTATCTTGGTCGGTGAACTTAGCAAACTCTGGGAGCCTATAATTTATAGGAAGAGCGACCAAATCGTACCACTCTAGATATGGACGTTTGTATAAAAAGGTCTACCCTTTTGGCTTTAAACCGAACTGATTCTTCATCATCTCGGTCACTGAGCAACAACTCATCAGCATTTGAATCTGGATTTCTTTGCAATTGCTGACCCATCTGCGGATTAAAATTTCGAGTACCATGATACCCCGGATTTGGAATCATATGAAGGGTATTGTAATCTGTACCATAATGATATCCTTATGGAATCTCTATCTATCGGGTCCTTTGCTAATTTGTTGCTTGAAGTCTCTAGTTGTAAACGTTAGGATCTGCATCTCTATGAATCCTTTGAACTGATGGCGCTATTTTTTGAGCCAACGACGGTATTTGGCCTGATATGCCAAAATTAACCATTTGATTCTAAACTTGCCCCGTCGACTGTTGCACATACTGTACTGATAATCTAGGGTTATTTTGCATTTAATTAGTAGTGGTACCTTGAACTTGTTTAGATGAGCTCTGAACTGTCTGGACATCATCATTACTAGTTAATGCTGCTTCTTGATGGCTAGTACTAGCTTGATTAGTCCCCTGAGTCGTTGGATATGGAATGTTGTAATAAGTTGATCTAACCTGATCAATTGGATATCCATAAAACACCTCATTTATGGTATTGTGGAATGTGTTCAAGAAAGTTGTATTATGGTTCAACATGGCGTCATGAACAGATTTGTTTACAGCATCTGTGAAGAAACATCTATCTTTAGCTTCGTCTGTATATGACTGCCCATGCATCAAAACTCTTGGTAGTGGATATTTCTGAACAACTTTATTGTCATGTGTCTTGGTGTAGGACAACAAACACTTGTTTTGAAATTCTTCTATAGCTTTACTGATAACATATTTATCCTCATCGGGTAGGTCTTCATAAGGCACCATAAGGATGTCACAATTGTTGTGAGTTGCCATGACGATTGTGGTGTCCCATCGAGCGTGCCAGAACGCGTGTCGGCACAAAAATGTCGACACGCAGCAAGTCGGAAGGATCTGCTTGAGGGAGCAAGGCTAGAGATCTGCTTGGCATCAATGTAGGACCAGCCGACCCTATGAATTCCTAAAGGTGTGCCAGTCAATTTGACCTGCAATTGATAAGGAGAGAAAGTATATCAGTAATTTAAAGTGTAACATGCTAGTTTTGCCCAGACAGTTCCAAGTGTGCCACTTTGGGAGCAGCCAAATGGGAAAATCGACTAAATAGCCGATACAAGAAGAAATTGACTGTTAAGAACTGTAAAGCTCAGGGTCATGATTGATTTTATAGTGATGACTACAATGCACCCTGTTTTAATGATCATTTCCCTTAAGCTATTAACATGTATACGTCAGAGATACATCACTGGCTAAATTAGATTTGATCGATACGTAGTGTAGAGCCAATGAATTCGGTGAAAAAGGGATATGCCACGTAAACAATCGACTATTTGATACAGATAAACCTACGAACCGTCTGGATTTAATCCATTACCGTCAACAGTGAGGTTCGACCGGATCGATATAGCTATGATGATGATGACAGTCTAGAACCAGAAAACCCATAGAACCGACCATACTTCAACAGGTTTATGAAAGCATGTCATATCTGTGAAAGCACAGGCGAATCGGCTGAAATAGTCGATTCAGGTAGAAAAGGGATTACAGCAAGTGAACAATCGACCATTTAACATGGACAGATCTATAAACTCATCAGACCTAACCTGTTATCCTTAACAGTAGGGTTCGATCGGATCGATGGCAGCCATGATAAAGATAATAAATCAAACCTTTAGAATAAACAGATCTATTCACATTTAACAAAATCATGAAGACACCCTGTAAGCGTTAAAGTATAGGCGATCGGCTATTTAGCCAATGCAGGCATAGCAAACAGGGTCATGCCTGGTCGAAAGCAAGTCTACCAGCTAGCATCCTCCGATCTAAAGTACTAATAGTGGGGATCGACCGGATCGTTACATCCATAATAGCGAGCTATAGACCAGATTCAACTAGCTGGTAAACCTTCTCAAGATTAGACATGCTTTGACTGCGTACTATGCATGATCAAGATTGTAGTAGAATAGCTGATGAAACATAATCTGTCGTTTAAAGCAAGAATCGTCGTAATGTAACAAAATAAACGATGGACTAAAAGGATATGAGGCCAATCTAGATCGATCTCGATCGGGCAGGTTGATATTGCTGAAACTAATGACAATAAGAACATCAGCAAGATCGGTAACTTAATAAATCTACCCGAAGGATGCCACACTTAGGTAGAGCCGATAACTTGACCTTAGTCTAATTCGAGAAGATGTCGAACTTAACCGATGCAGCCGTACTAGAACTAGATAAGGATCGATAACTAGCTTATACTAGAGCTCGTAAGAGGTCAGCCGGACCGATGCAGCCTTACAAACAGAAGTATAAGCCATGACGATACTTACAGACAAGCCGAAGGTTGGCCGAACTGATACAACCCTGCTTGTTGAAGAACTCGTCGAGATCTACACTACTCCTACTCCTAAGGGTTGGCATAAAGCCAAAAAAGTAACTGGTATTGATTGATTGGATATCCTTACAATAGCCGGGTCCAATATTTATACCCGGAACCTAAGCATGAACCCTACTCAAACACGACTCATTACGATCTTTGGAATAAAAGAAAACATTCCTAACTTAAGATAACTTGGACCCTAATCTTTTCCTTTTTATAGAGTCTGACATATTTTTCCTGATGCCAATTGTAGCCCGTTGACATTTTCTGCTGATGTCATCCGAAGAGAGCCGATTCCAGTTCTATATCTGAATCAGCTGATATCGATCCTTATACAATCGATTCCTTGATGACACAATCTTAGAAACTTCGAGTTTCCGCGTTCTTCTTCCCAAATTTTGGTGTGAACAGTATCATTAAATATGTTACGAAATATATTTTTAAAACTTACATCTTTGATGTGATACATAATAATACTTATCTCTATGAATTTGGTCAAATTTTGCATATTCTGACTTGGAACAAAGTTGGATCTCTTATATTTTAGGACTGAGAAAGTAGAAAATAGTTGTAGAATCTTGGATGCAAACAACCACAATAAGACATAATTTAACCTTCAACATATCTAAATCTTCAATCTTCCTAACAAGAAGTTTGATTTATGAGCAACAAAGGAGACGAGAGAATATCCCCACCCACACAAGAAAAACGATCCATGAGAGGTGCAAACAGATCCACCACACTGATAGGTGTGCCGTCATACATTTGTTTGGCTTGACCTAGAGGTGGATATATAGCTTACCAGGAAAATTTTAATTTTTGCCATCGTTGCCAGCGGCGCTTGTCCAGTTGCCCTCCTTAGTTTGGAACTAACAGATTTGCCACATGAATAGTTCTTGGCGTCTAATTTTTGCCACTTTTGGTGTCGTGATAGTCCAGATTAGCTTGCCAACGTGGATCGGTCACAGGAAAAGACGGCGCTGCCCCTGGGTCTTTATCCTCTCCGCCGGGCCCCGCATCAGTTCCATCCCGCCCCTGTTCACTCCCCACACTGTCGTTCCCGTTCTCCTCCCGCACCCGCCCGCAGCGACTGCAACGGCAACTCCCACCTGCTCACCATGTCTCATTGGGGAAGGTCGGCTACGGCGTCCGGTGCTAGCGGAGCATCCAGGATGCTACGAGCGGTGGGATCTGGAGGAGTATCTACTTAGAGAGGAGACTGGGCTCCCCTTGATCCTGTGCCCGGATTGTGGCCTAGCTAGGGTGATAGTGCGACACTCGGTGAAGGAGACGACCAAGAATCATCTACGCGTGTACTTCAAATGTCCGCGGAATAGGGTGCGCATTCACTTGTCTGATTCTTTTGAGCAGTTCATCATCGTTGTGTTTCCCATCTAGGGTTAATGCATTTCCTTTTGTCATTGTTGTAGTTTCCTAAGCTTTGCAGGTTCTATAGATTTCAAAGGCAGTGTTTGGATAAGCCGAAAGAACTTGGCATTGTCACAGTCCGCAAATTTCCCCCAGCAGGGGAGATTGCTGATGAAGCTGCAGCGGTAGGAGATGCACCATCTGGGAGAACAGACATGAACATGACGGTGGGAGAAAAGGAGGCAAAGATTGAGGCCAAGATGGAGGATTTGATGTGGAAGTTCAACCTGTTAATGTTTGTTTTTGCAGTTGTTCTTGCTGTGTGTTCATGGACCATGTAGTCGCAGTGAAGTAGTTCTATCACTGCATGATGTATTGTAAAGTAGATTCTAGTTGCAGTGTATTTTGGCTTTTGTAATGTAAGAACAATGCAAATGGAAGCAATGCAAGTTATGGTTGGTTTAATACTATGTGTTGTTCATGTTTTTTTTGTCAAACATTCACTGCCAATAAGTCAAACATGCATGTGAACAGCAAACAAGAGATGAAAACCAAAAAATACAGTGTACAACATAATTTGAAACCCACTGCATTAGTGTTCAGATTTGCTCACAATATAGTGTAGCATAGCATTTGACCATTTTTCAGTCTTGGCCATCAAACATAGAAAAGGGGGCCATGTAACAGTTTTGGCAATGAAACTTACAAACCTAGGCCATTACATAGTTTTTGGCCGAAATGATTACATCCACAGCACATAGCATAGCACAAAAGGGGCCATTTAACAGTTTTTTGACCAAACATGTAGAAGACAGCACAAAAGCCCATTGTTTTCGTCATGTCTTCAGCTACGATGTGTTTTCTTCACCTTGGAGACCAGTTGCTTCTTTCTTGGTGTCATCTTCTTGGCAGTAGGCTGTTGTGCAACTTGGTGACCTTCTGCAACTCCATCTTCTTGGCTGCTTGGATCTGCACCCAGTGACAGTCTCCTATGCACAAGTAACTTCGTATCACTAATTTTTTCAAGTGAAGTGCAAGTAAAATGTTGTAGCTAAGTTCTCATTCAACCAAACTATGGGCTAGCAAAAATATACCTTCTAGTGTTTGGAGCAGATGGGGCTGCTGGAGGTGGAAGTTCAATCTCTAGAGGCACTAGTTCAGATGGAAGCACTCTGATGGTTGCCCTTGATGTTTCTTCTGCAGCCTCCATAGCTGCTCTAGCCTTTTCCTTAGCTTGTTCTGCCTCCAACCTGGCCTTAACTGCAGCTTCCCTTGCAGCTGCTGCACATATCCTTGGAGTGGCTTGTCCAGGTGTTGGGATGTCACCTGTTTTTGCCTTCTTCCTCTCAGCCTTCATAGTTGTCTTCTTGGTTCTCTTCCTGCAGCAAGAACAAATAACGTGAGAATGTTCAAGGAATAATAATGTGAATTGAATAAAAGTATTCAGGATGGTACCTTTTCTTAGTTCTAGTGAGATGACACCTCCAACTACCTTGTCTGTGACCATATTCACCACATCCTTTGCATTTTACTTGTCTGGTGGCCTTCCCACTTCTCTCAGCTGCTGGTTTGGTCCTTAGCTTCTTTTGTCTGCCTGGACCTCTCTTCTTGCCAACTAGAGAGATGGAATCCCTTATCCACCTAAGGCCACTGGTTTTTGTCAGTTATGTTTGGGATGATTCCTTGGTATGCAGCTTGGAACCTCTCAACTGAGTAGAAGCTGCGAACAAACTTTTCCATGCTTGGCTGCCTAGTAGTAGTGATAACAACTAAAGCATGTGGGCAAGGTTTCCCAGTAACTTGCCACTCTCTACAAGTGCATGCCAGCTGAGGTAGATACACCACGTGTCACCTCACATCTTCATCCTTATAAATTTCAGTCACTTCAGATTGATCTGGGTGGCCTTTGGTGACCTTGAGGTGGCCCAGTCCCTTGGAAGCTGCATTGAGTTGGTGTATGATAACAGGGAGGATGCCAGGGGATAAGGCCCTGGAGATTCTCCTTTTCTCAAACAGTACCACTAACTTCTCCCTTATACCATCTACAAGACAATGTGGAGGAAGATCTTTCAAGTCCTTCACCCAAGCATTCCAAGACTCCACCAGATTGCTGTTAATGTAATCACATTTGATGTCTGCACTGAATTTGCTTCTGGCCCAAAGCAGATTGTGATGTTCTGCCAACCATTTACTTATAGAAGGGCTTGCTGCCAACACCTTAGCAAAAAAGTACTTAAACCTATGTGGAGAGTAGGCCCTAGCAGTAGACCACATATTCTTTCCATAGACCTCTCCAATGTAGTACCTCTTCATGTTCTCCATAAGATGCCTGAAGCACTCCCTCTGCTCTGCCTAGGAAAAGAGTTGCTTCACTACTCCTTCAAGCCCCTTGCATGCATCAGTACAAACTGCTAACCTTGGTAGGGGGCCTGTTGCCTTTCCTAACTGTTCCATGAACCATACCCAATTGTCTTTGGTTTCTGTGTCAAAGAAACCAAAAGCTAAGGGGAACATCCAATTGTGCTCATCTAATGCTAGAGCTGCAAGCATCTGTCCATTCCATTTCCCTAGTTAAATGAGTGGAATCAATGCTAATGTAAGGCCTACATCCATATAAGAATCCATCTATGCTAGCCTTGAATGCACAGAAAAATCTAGTAAAATGCACTTTGTCATCAACTGTCAGTGTATCTATTTCGACAACACTGCCAGGTGACCTCAACTCTACCTCATCTTTGAATCTATACAACCAATCATATGAATCAGACCACTTATCAAACAGTTTGTCAGCTGCTCTCTGCCTACCATTCCACACAATTTGGTAGTTCATTTTGATCTTATACTTGTCTTCAAGCTCATCCCTCACTGCACTGGCACCCATTGTTGGCTTCCTCTTCAATAGTGGTATAGCCCTCTCTGCTACCCAAGCAGTGGAAGCCATCCTGCCAAGAACTCTAGCTCTTGATGCACAATTGTGGACATAGCTGTTTATTTGAATCTACATAGAAAAACCATCAATTAGAACTAGGTCATGCTATTAACAAGGTACACAGAACATCAAAACATGGTGCTAACAAATAACAGTTAGTAAAAAATAGTACCCTGACACTCTTATCATGTTGAGTCATACCCCTAATAATCCATGGGCATCCTGCTGACTTGCAGAATCCCCTGAGCCTGTCTGGATCAGATTTCTTAGTGCCAAGCTCAAATTCATTAAGTATGGCATGGTGTCTAACTACTAACCTAAAGTCATACATACTAGGAAAATGTGTGCCAACTGACATATCAGGATTTTTCCTATCCCAATCATACACAGGCTCAGTTGGATCTCTGTCATCCACAGGAATAGCAGCTTCATCTATATCTCTTTGAAGGTCACTAGACATAGAAGGAATGCGAATTCTCTCTCTAGCAGCTTCCTCAGCCCTCTCATCAGCAACTTTGAATCCCATTGCTTCAGACACAGCTTCCTCATCAGCTATTGCATTGGCCTCACCATCCTCATTCTCATCTGCTATTATGGTCAGTGTAGCCTAGTCTACTGGAACTGTGTCCTCAACAACCTATGCTGAGCTGGAGCTAGAGAGGTACAGGTATCACCAATGCCTTCTGCATTTGGTCTAGAAGAAGAAGCATCCACATTGGTGACACCAGACCTAGCAGGATTAACTGTATTGGTAACCTTAGATGCCCTTGACCTCTCATATCCCTGCTTGGCAACAACCTCCGTAGAAATATGTGCCACCCTTTCATCCCATTTCTCCTACATCAATGCCTGCCATTGCTCATCCCTTCTAATTCTCCATTCTGAACCAGTATCAATGTCCAAAACCCATATTGACAATGTCTGGCTAGGTCCCCAGATAATCTTTGTAGCAACATCATCATAAAACTGACTTAAACTATAACCAATGCTCCTATCAAGCCACAACTAATGCTCTTGATCAGCCATCTCTACCAGACCATACTCAACATCAGCGCTATACTTGGCAACCTTAAGAACTACTCTAAACGCATTGCCAGGATCAATCCTGACATGAATGTAAACATCACTGTTAGACATTACCCATACTAGGCAAACTGTTAGCCGTAGTAGCGAGAGGACAACGTACCAAGGGGGGCAGCCGTTAGGATCCATGGTCTTAGGTCCGGATCGAGCGAGTTCTACATCATCTGCCTACATTGGTGACACCAAACATACGAGATCAGGCCAAGAACGACGAATCTCTAACCCTAACCCACACGGAACCCTAACCCTAGTTCACCAAATCCAGGAAAAACACCAAGGAATGGCGGCACTAACCTTCCTTAGTTCGGTAGCGCATTTAGGGAGTGTGAATCCGTCGGGTTCCAATGACAAGGGGGCACCGTCGTAACCGGAGCAAGGAGTCGTCGTCGCAGTCGTCGCGGGCGGGTGCATGAGGAGAATGGGAACGACAGTGTGGGGAGTGAACGGGGGCGGGATGGAACTGACGTGGGGGCCCGGCAGAGAGGATAAAGACCCAGGGGCAGCGTCGTCTTTTCCCGTGACTGATCCACACTGGAAAGCTGATCTAGACTGCCACGGCAAAAATTAGATGCCGAGAACTGTTCATGTGGCAAATCTGTTAGTTCCAAACTAAGGAGGGCAACTGGACGAGCGCCACTGGCAACGATGGCAAAAATTTAAATTTCCCCTTGGTCATTGATAACACTACACTGTTGAGGAATGAGGTGGCCTAGAAGGACCCCACCAGTTATTGTGCCATCTGCATTGCAGAGGTTGCTCCGGTGGGGGGGGCATCGTGGTAGGTGCCACGACGAGGAGGTCAGGCAGGGTGTTCCTACAAGGTGGTGGATGCAAACAATCAATGTGGTGGGAGGGGAGGCAACTTGTGGCGTGGTTGTGGTCGCCATGTGGGGAGCAAACAACCTTACAGCTGACATCGGTGCATCAACTCCACCTCTGTGAGGGATGACGCAGGGATAGCACTGTCGTATTGAGCCCTCCTCTGCAAGCCGTGCGAGTAGGAGCCCAAAGATGACAACGTTATCTTCTTGCCACTCAAATTTGTCAAATCGGAGGGTCTGAATTTGGGTGGTGGTGGAAAGGTAAGGAAACTAAGACATAACTTGTCATGGCGTGTGGATCCATAGACATGTGAATAGTGTTGATGGGATAACGATGACAAGTTTATGAAGTGGAGGAGGTAGTTGAGGGCAATGTTTGTCTAAGGCATTAAAATGGAACATTGATGAGACTTGTCCCACTTGTGGTTGGGCAGTAGTGGTGGGGTGGTGGGTAGTAGGAAGCTTGAGGGGAAGAAAAATAGCATGTGTTGTTGGTAGTCGGTGCAAAGCTCTAGTGAAGACCCTACACTGATTGTCACATGGTGATAGGGTGGCGTCATGTGGGACGATATGGAGGGGCAAGGGAGCTTAGGGGAGGAAGAATTAAGGTTGCTGCGGTTGTTAGAGATAGAGGATAATAAACCCTTGACATCAAATTCAATGTTGTTTTTAGAACACACGAAAGCTCAAATGTTCTTTTTATATATAACGAAAACATGAGGCTTGATTCTTGAAGGAGAGGAATCAAACCAACTTATTATAAAATAACTCTAAGCTGCTACCACTACAAAAGGACTCATTATACAAGGCGTTTACAAATGCCTCCAAAAATAGTCAAAACACCCTCAAAGACCTTTTGAGGCATTTATTAAAGCACTGGCTAAAACATGGAAGTAAAAGGTCTTTTGAGGCGTTTTTTCAAAGTGCCTTTTAATATCAACATTTATACTTTTTAGAGGCACTCTGGAATTTGCCTTCAAACATTGATGGAGGCGTTATTAGAAATGCCTCCAAAACCATGTTACCCATGTTGAACTGCTAGCAGTATCAAATCGGCACAATCTATTATCAAATCAGCGCAATCCATTCAAGAATGAACCAATGAGAGGACACATTAACACTCTACATCCAAACCATTTAATCTTTCAGACATACATAGTTATATGTTGTAACCAGACACAATTATAAGGTAGAAAAACAATAACATATCCATCTCCAAATGATGTTCCTCAGCCCTGATGCTTAGGTCCTCACTCCTGAATGAGGCTTCTTGCACCCTTTAATAAGAGAGATAAAAGGCTGACATGTTCACATCACAGCCATATAAATATGTATGCGTAAATCCAGCTGACTATATATGTTGTGTCACTACCAGCCTTCCTACTGTCTGTCACTTAGCAATTTCTCCTGCTTGAAATCAAACATGTCCCAATGCATGAAGGTACATAAAGCAGTGTGCCAATGTTTTACCGTTAGAGATATTACACCTAATTTTCATAAATCACTTCAAAAACTAGAAACTAAAACCAAACTGAATTTCAAGATATAGCTTACTATTCAGCAGAAGAGCATGATCCTTCACTGCAAAGAACAATTTTGAAAGGATCAGCAACAGATTCCTAATAATTTTGCACAACCTAAGAACAATAAAGAATCAAGAGCCTAGAACCCATTCAGACACAGTTACAAGTAGATCCTACCTTATTGGGCTCCTTTTCTCTGAATCATCGACCATGTCAAAAGGCCAAGCAGAAGAACCAGAAGTGTTGTTTGAGTTGGATATTTTCTTACTTGGTGGGTGCCAGACAAGAATGACAGAAAACTCAGAAGTACTGTATTACCATAATATGCACGAGGCTTTATTATGCTTACCTTTCCCACTTGAAAAGTTCAGTGCCCTCGTCATCCATCAATGGATGATCAGAAAAGAGATCATGTGAGGAAGGAATCCCTTTAATGAAATTGAAACACAAAGATTTCAGAGCAGAAAAAAGGCAGTCATAATTTAATAGCAGTAAGGCAAGTATGCAAAGAACTCGTACTGTTAGGTTGACTTAGTCGGTTAGTCCGCAACATAACAAAAAAAAACACAAACAGAATCCACCGTTAATTACAAGTCTCACTAGTATATTGCCCGTGCTAACGCTACGGGATGTTTCGTAATGCAAACCAAACAAGCAAATGGCAATACATATCTTGGTATTAAGCATTGAATGAGATATTAAGGTTCATGTAAACATATATTAAGTCCTTGCTTCTGGTCAACACATAAAGGATACTAACTCCTGAACTGGCTGTCTAGAGTTGCATCTCCGAGAGCTAGTACCACTGTTAGGGGGTCATACCAAATCAGAGAAATATATATAATGATGGATTTGATATGTTCATCAATGCAACATTCGTGAAACCATTTCAATGAATGAATTTGGCAATGAGCTTGATCTGAATGGACGAAAGTTAGCCCACGGGTAGTAGTGGCATGTTTATTTTTTTCATCAGATCAAGATAGCATGCTTACACTGGGAATGTAAATATACCTGGCTCTACTGCTAGCTCGAGGAGTACGAACGTGGATTCCCAGCAACGTAGATCGGCAATGGATGCAAGTCACCTATACGATGTGTGGTATCTGCACCTGCATAGCATACAAGACTCTATTATTTCTCCTTTTTTACATTACCTTGTGCAAAGTAAAAAAAAAAGCAGCAAAGCATGAATCTACGAGAGTAAACCAACATTTTTATGTAAGATGTCTCTTCCAATGATTGAACAAATTTATAGTCAGTTTAAGACTGCAATGACTATACATATCGAATAAGGGTGTGTACCTGACATATATACAACTAAAGCCAAGTGCTATTGGTTATAATTTTAATACAGGAAGCCATATTTGATATGAGTACCCATGTGTGATTATAGGAAAAACTATCACAGGGTCTCTCACAATGAAACAATGTACATGAATCCACAGAAAACTTCTAGGCTGAGGCATATAGTTTTTTTTGTAACTGTGTATGAATTCTTAGAGAACACCTACAACCAGTGGCGGAGCCACAGGGTATGCCATACCCCGCAGTACCGGCAAGCATAGTATTATATATAGGTATATCGTATAATGTATAAGTATCTATATTGTAAAAAAAAGAAAAGAAAATGACTTACCTGGTGGAATCCTGGATCACGCCACCAAGAAAGGCCCACGTGAGGCGGTCCACGCGGTAAGTCCACCAAAGGACCATGAAACGCCCTGATGGCCTGGTCACCTGGTGCCGCCGTGCATACGCAGTTACGCAATCCCACTGCCCACACGAGTATGGGAGACTTTCCTCCCAATTTCCCTAACCTATCCCTAATGGCCTAATCTAATCTCGATCGGAGGCGACGGAGCGAGAGGATGGAACATCGAAGTGATCGAACACACCGCCTCATGCCGTGCCGCCTGAACGGTCGCACTAATTAGATTATCAGATAGTCACAGTCTCACGGAGGTTCGTCATCTACTCGTCTTGATTCTTGATTCGTTATTTTGTTTAGATGAAATCCAAAATTTGTTATTCGGTCTCTTGTGCTATTCGTATTTTTAAAAAAAATTATTGTGTACTTCAATAGCAATTTTTAAACATCACAAATAATAAATTGCTTAATTATTTAGTATTGTGTTTAATATTTGTGCTCTTAAGAAGAGAAACTTGGATGTTGCGGCCATGTTCGCTTAACTTATCAGCCATGGTACAGTGTTTTTCTCTCACAACAAATCAGTGAACAGTACTTTTCAGCTTGGCTTACTTCTAAACGTTCCCTTATCCGGTCGAACCTATGCTAGAAGAGCAGACTCTTAGCAGAGTAACATGGAGTTGTTGTCTTGTATGTTGGCCTTCAATCCTTCTAACTCAAGACATTTTCTTTGAAGTTGATGAAGATGATATACTCAAGACATTCATGTCTTTTCAAAAGCGTCGAATAAAACATTCAAAAAAATAGCATTGTAAGTCTCTAGTACTCTTTTATGCCTATATTTGAACTATTTATAATGTATTTAGTGGATGATTTCAACTTGATCCTTGAATTTACCGAATCATGTTACAAAATTTACAATTATTACCGAATTACTAAAATGCACCAAATTGTATATGAAAATTTTTGGACGGCATACCCTAAATTAAAATTCTAGATTCGCCACTGCCTACAATCTAGCATAAAGCTCAAGTCAGCTGGGAGCTCCTCGTTGCTTGCAAATAAATTGGCAACATATTGTCCAGCTGACTTCAGGTTTAACTTAAGTTCAGTTTTGACACATTGTCCACACACACTAACGCAGTGCCACATGGATGCTAGTGAGGGAGAGTGTAAAACATAATTGCTAGCTGTGTTAAGATACTTCATTTTGCGATTAAGTTATTACCACTGTAAATATTGGAGAGTATCTCTTCTAATTACCAGCACAAATAAAAAAGACACCAATCTCTATTGATCACGATTTGTTTCGACAAAGACACATGCACATAAGAATGAGAAGAGAAAGCAGGCCTAGACTCAATTGGCAATTGCAGAGGAGGATCCTCCTCGTCCGCTGGGAGGAACATGAGGACTCAAAACTGAACAATCATGTGCAGTATACATTGTTCCTATTACAACAACAACAACAACAAAGCCTTTAAGTCCCAAACATGCTAGAGTTGAAACCCAGCAAAAGCAATTAAGGTTCAGGCACGTGAATAGCTGTTTTCCAAGCACTCCTATCTAAGGCTAAGTCTTTGGGTATATTCCATCCTTTCAAGTCTCCTTTTATTGCCTCTACCCACGTCAACTTCGGTCTTCTTCTGCCTCTCTTCATGTTACTATCCTGGCTTAGGATTCCACTACGCACCGGTGCCTCTGGAGGTCTCCGTTGGACATGTCCAAACCATCTCAACCGGTGTTGTACAAGCTTTTCTTCAATTGGTGCTACCCCTAATCTATCACGTAGATCATCGTTCCGAACTTGATCCCTTCTTGTATGACCGCAAATCCAACACAACATACACATTTTCACGACACTTATCTGTTGAACATGTCGTCTTTTCGTAGGCCAACATTCTGCACCATACAACATAGCAGGTCTAATCGTCATCTTATAAAACTTGCCTTTTAACTTCTGTGGTACCCTTTTGTCACATAAGACATCAGATGCTTGGCGCCACTTCATCCACCCTGCTTTGATTCTATGGCTAACATCTTCATCAATATCACCGTCTCTCTGTAGCATTGATCCTAAATATCGAAAGGTATCCTTCCTAGCCACTACTTGACCTTCCAAACCAATATCTTCCTCCTCCCGAGTAGGAGTACCGAAGTTACATCTCATATGCTCAGTTTTAGTTCTACTGAGTCTAAAACCTTTGGACTCCAAAGTCTCCTGCCATAACTCCAGATCCGGCTTTCATCAACTAGCACTACATCGTCCGCGAAAAGCATACACCAAGGGATGTCCCCTTGTATGTCCCTTGTAACATCATCCATCACTAAGGCAAACAGATAAGGGCTCAAAGTTGACTCTTGATGTAGTCCTATACTAATCGGGAAGTCATCCATATCTCCATCACTTGTTCGAATACTAGTCACAACATTGTTGTACATGTCCTTAATGAGCCCGAAGTACTTCGTTGGGACTTTATGTTTGTCCAAAGCCCACCACATAACATTCCTTGGTATTTTATTATAAGCCTTCTCCAAGTCAATAAAAACCATGTGTAGGTCCTTCTTCTTCTCCCTATACCGCTCCATAACTTGTCTTATTAAGAAAATGGCTTCCATGGTTGACCTTCCGGGCATGAAACCAAATTGGTTCATAGAGACCCGTGTTATTGCTTTCAAGCGATGCTCAATAACTCTCTCCCATAGCTTCATAGTATGGCTCATCAACTTAATTCCCCGGTAATTAATACAACTTTGAACATCCCCTTTATTCTTGTAGATCGATACCAATATACTTCTCCTCCACTCGTCAGGCATCTTGTTCGATCAAAAAATTTATTTGAACAGCTTAGTTAGCCATACTATAGCTATGTCCCCGAGGCATCTCCACACCTCGATTGGGATACCATCCGGTCCCATCGTCTTACCTCCTTTCATCCTTTTTAACACCTCTCTGACCTCAGATTCTTGGATTCTCCACACAAAGCGCCTATTGATGTCATCAAAAGAGTCATCCAACTGAAAGGTTGTGTCCGTATTCTCACCATTGAACAATTTGTCAAAATACTCTTGCCATCGATGTCGAATGTCATCCTCCTTCACCAAGAGATGCACCCTTTCATCCTTAATGCACTCAACTTGGTTGAAGTCTCTTGTCTTTCTCTCACGAACCCTAGCCATCCTATAAATATCCTTCTCTCCTTTCTTTGTACTCAAATGTTGGTAAAGATCCTCGTAGGCTCTACCCTTTGCCACACTTATAGCTCGCTTTACAGTCTTCTTTGCCACCTTGTACTTCTCTATGTTATCCACACTCATGTCATGATACAAGCGTCTATAGCATTCTTTCTTCTCCTTAATAGCCATTTGGACTTCCTCGTTACACCACCAAGTATCTTTAGCATCACCTCCACTTCCTTTGGTTACTACACACACCTCTGAGGCCACATTCCAAATGTTGGTTGCCATCTTCTCCCACATGTTGTTTATGTCCCCTTCTTCCTTCCAAGAGCCCTCTTTGATAACCCTTTCCCTGAATACCTCTGACGTCTTCCCTTTCAGTTTTTACCATTTTGTTCTTTCAATCTTAGCTTGTTTATCCCTACGGGCACGCACCTTAAAACGAAAGTCTACCACCAAAAGCTTATATTGAGAAACAACACACTCCCCTGATATCCCCTTGTAACCCAAGCATGCTCGTTTGTCCTTTCTTCTTGCGAGGATAAAGTCAATCTAACTAGAGTGTTGTCCGCTACTGAAGGTCACTAGATGAGATTCTCTTTCTAAAGAAAGTGTTGGCTATCATCAGGTCAAAAGCTACCGCGAAGTTTAGAACTTCCTCCCCCTCCTGATTCCTACTACCATACCCAAAACCTCCATGAACTGCCTCGAAACCTACGCTTGTAGTATCTACATGCCCATTAAGATCTTCTCCTATAAAAAGCTTCTCACTACTAGATATAACTCTAATCAGGCCATCTAAGTCTTCCCAGAACTGTCTCTTAGCACTCTCGTCAAGACATACTTGGGGGCATATGCACTAATTACGTTCAAGACCATATCACCAACGACAAGCTTGACTAAGATAATCCTATCTCCTTGCCTTCTCACTCCGACCACACCATTCTTAGGCTCTTATCAATCAAAACTCCTACTCCATATCTATTCGTGATTGTCTCTGTGTACCAAAGCTTAAAACCTATATTGTCCACCTCCTTCGCCTTCTGACCCTTCCATTTAGTCTCTTAAACGCATAATATATTTACACGCCTCCTAGTCGCGGTATCAACTAATTCTCTTAACTTATCTGTAAGCGACCCTACACTTCAACTACCTAAACGGATCCTAGTTGGTTCGACTGGCTTCCTTACCCTTCGCACCCGTCGACTCAGATGTGTAGACCCTTGCTCATTTTTCACTACACCCGGGCGCCGATGTAGCGCGCCACTAAGGAAGCGACGACCCGATCCTTGCTCACTTGACACCATGCCCATATCGTGACATGACGTGTCACCAAGGGGGTGCCGACCCGGCCCTTGCCCATTTAACACCATACCCGGGTTCTGATATGACGTGTCGCTAAGAGGGTTACGCCCCAACGATTTTCTTTTGGGTTTCATCTCCATTACAATGGCTAGATTTAACGTTGACTCACCACGCCTATCACAACCCTCCTTTACCAGGGCTTGGGACCTGCTATGCTGAGACAATATAGGCGGAGTTACATTGTTGCTATTAAAATTGAACAAATCTACAACTAGCAAATTTTATTTAACAGAGCATATTCACACAGATCAAAACAAACAATCATGTGCAGTATACATTGTTACTATTAAATTTGAACAAATCTACAACTAGCAAATTTTATTTAACACAGCATATTCACACAGATCAAAACAAACAATCATGTGCACTATACATTGTTCCTATTAAAATTGAACAAATCTACAACTAGCAAATTTTATTTAACAGAGCATACTCACACAGATCAAAACGAATAGAAAAAATCGGCTACAGATTTTGAATCAAGCAGCATCTCAACTGAGGTTCTATGGACTGGAGGCTATTGAGGTTTACCTCGATTGCCGCAGTAAGAAGATAATTGGGGCCGCACAAACTCAGCGATGGTTGCGTAGGGGCTCGGAGAGGAGCGGCAGAGGCGTGGAGACAGGGCTTGGTGGAGGATCTTAGCGAACCCAACCAACTCAGCGGCGAAGAACCTCCTCGTCGCGAACTCGGCGTAGGTGCGAGCTCGCAAGCCCTCACAGCCGCCTCATGCCGGCTGACTCCCAATCGCGAGCCCTCGCAACCGCCTGAGGCCGGGGTGACTCTGAATCGCGTGCGTGAGGAGCAGCTGCAGTGCCGGACCCGAGGACGGAACGGCCGGAGCCCCGGCTACGGTCGAGCGCAGCACCGCCGAACCTGACTCTGGGGCGAGTGTAACCGCGCGCGGCCACGGATCTGGCAGTCCTAGGGCGGGCGGAGACGGCCGGGGCGGCGGGGAGGCGACCGGGGGGCGGGCCAGGGCGGCGCGAGCGGAGGTGTGGGCGGAGGCGGGCGGAGAAGGGTCATCCGTGTGGTCGATTGTTGTGGGCAGAGGAAGAAGAGGATAGGGTCGGTGATTTGGATGACGTATGGGTAGCGGTGAAAATGGTAGTGATATTTTTGGAGCGTATTCAAGACAGAATTCATTTAGAGGAGTTTGATCTGTCTGTATTTAAGTTTGAATATTTATCGTCTGATATCGTATCCGTATTTGAATCCATATTTGAGTACTTAAATCGTATATTTATGATGTCGATATCCAATCGTATCCTATCCGACATGGTAGAAACTATTCTTATTCGAATCTGAATCCGGACAGAAATATGAAAACAAATATAATATCAGTGTTATATGTCCGTATCTGATTTCATCCATACGTATGGGACCCACATCTATATACAGATTAAAACAAAGCATAGGCTAAATCATATGACTACGAAGGCATTTTTAGAAAAAGCCTCCAATTGGTACAAGCATCTAAGGCGTTTTTATAAAACGCTTTCAATTGGTACAAGTATTTAAGGCATTTGTCATCGGCCTCTAAAATTTGTTTTCAGAGGATTTTTTCGAAGAATGCCTTTATACAATAGAAAATTAAGGCACTCAAAGAAAAATGCCTTTAACAAAAACGCCTTCTATAATGAGACATGTTGCAGTGTACTAGACTGACAAAAGCATCTCAAAAGTCAATTATAGAAATAAAAGCCCATCCGCGTATAGCCACATTCTCCAACTTCTGGCATGTGTCCACAACCATCTCCTGCTGCTCACACCATTGCAATTGGGTTAAACACTGCTCCTCTGAATGGAACCTGCAAAAGAGTTGTGTCAACATTTGCTAACAACACAATACCATTTCATGCTAACCAAATGGACCAACATATCGCGCTACTTTTGTCAATAGAAAGGACCTGGAAGTTTTATTCGCATTAGACTAACAACTATATTAAATAAGTTAATATTATTTAGGGGTGGTTTTAACCCTAGCACCATATGAACACAACCCTTCGTAGGAAATTAGTATGAGTACATTCAAATGAGTGATGATGAATGGTTTCTTCTTCCTACAAAAACAAGTTGTCTATCTTCCTTCCAATCCTCTTTGAAAAATCTAGTGGTACCTTTAGTCGCCATACTAATTATGAAACTTTGATCCCATTTTTTACTAGAAATTTATACATATAAGTAACTGAGAAAATTTCATGTCATTGTCGATGCGGGACCCACAGGATACCCGGCAAGGAAGAGAGAAGATCTAGTCTAATTAGGATTCTTCCCGTGTAATCTTAGTAGTAGTATTATTCAGTAATCCTACTAGGAACCCTCATTGTAAACCGACTAGGACTCTAGCCTCCTGACTATATAAAGGAAGGCAGGGCTCCTTAGATCGGGGAGTCTAGAGTTAAGACAACAATTGTACGGCACAACACTTTACAATCAATCCAACGCAAAGGCTAACGTCGACTGGACGTAGGGCTATTACTTGATCAAAGATTGAGGGTCCGAACCAGGATAAATCGACTGTCTCTTGCGTTAACCGTCGAGTTCTGCATATGCTGAAGCTCGAACAATACTGCCCCAGGGACCCCCGTGGCAGGCTATCGGTGGTCAAACATCGACAGCTGGCGCGCCAGGTAGGGGCTTTCGACGAATTTGCATCCGAGAGCTCGACGGACCTCGATAACATGATCTTCTCGACGGGATCAACCTTCATCTTCGGTTCATGGATCTGCAAGGCAGGCAACGACGGCAAGCTCCAAGGCCGTCTCCTCGAAGATTCGAATCATCATCAGGACTTTTTCATTTTGACGACAACAACAGATCAGCTTGCCGAAAGATTCGCGCAGCTCGTAATTTTCGATCCAACTTGGATTCCGCGACTTCACGCAGCCGATTCGAACTCAAGTTCCGCTTCCGAGACTAAGTCTTACCGGAGTTCTTTTGGAAAACCGAGTTCTTTTCTGAAAAAGCTTCGGAACATGACGTCAACCTATCAAGAATACTACTCGGAATACACTTAGAATACTTCAAAGAAGTCGGGTCCTCTTTCGTTCGGACTCCACAACATGGCGACATCTAATCAGACACGGCCCGAAGGATTCCTCGATCCGGTGCTCAGAATGCCACTGAAGGGAGCCCAGGAAGGTCTCGTTCTAACTATAACTTCTCAAGACTGCATCGTTCACTGGCCAGGTACCATTCCTGAGGATGATGACACCCAACTAGTCGACGATGCGACGACGAAAACTCTACCCTACTAAGAAGGAGATTCGATCTATGACCTTGAAACATCTACTGAAGTTATCAACAGCTCTGGCGGTACGAAAATCAACAACGATGACAGAACAACTCACGCTAGAGAAGTATTCATGATTCGCCGTCCTCGATCACCATTGATCCCCCCAGAAGTACCTGACATGAGGTCTTCAGATGAATCCGAATCCAACATATCACCATTTATCCAGGTGCACGATGGTGAGACTGAGAGTCAGAGGCAAGAGAGAGAAAGAAAGAACAAATTGAAACAAGGACGTCAACGCCGTGCTAAGCAGCGAAAGGACACTTGGATCAAATATGAATCAGACCTAGCCGAGTACAATAGAAGAAAATTAGAATGAGAGGTTGAAGAAGGATGAGCAGCAAATACACCCTACGATAAGATCCGAGAAGCACTAGAAGAACTCAGGGCGACCTCATATCCCAATGAAAAACAAGAACATCTCCGAGATTTTCTCCGATCAACAGTCCTTAAAACGCACGACGGAAGGGCAACATCTCATGAACAGGAAGATCAAAATCAAAGGAAGTCCGCTTTCGAAAGACTTGGACCAAGTGAAAGTCACAACGGAGAGAGCTAAAGAAATCACGGTCAAAACAACCGAGTCGAGCAATCAAGAAAGACCATAAGCAAAGCATCTACTCGGACAGCCACGCAGAGCTACTCTCACCAAGACGACAGTTGGCAAGAAGGGGTGTAGAATCAGAATATACGGAAGCCAGAACACACGATAGATTCCCCTATTTTGCGAACAGACTTGCTTCAATACGACTACCTCACAAGTTCAAGCCGTCCAACCACTCCAAGTATGATGGCAAGACCAAACCAAAGCAATGGCTTAGGATTTACTCACAATCGATTAAATTGGCCGGAGGAGACGATGACATCAAAACCTTGTTCTTTCCCATGGCCCTAGAAACCATGCCACTCCAATGGTTTGACAAATTGAATCCAGGATCAATCAGAAATTGGGAAGACTTGCAAAGAGCTTTTTGTGAAAATTTTGCGGGAATTATTACACATCCAATCACCCACGCAGAGTTAAAAGGACTCAAGCAGAAAGAAGGTGAAAGTCTTAGAAATTACTATCGACGATTTGGCGAACTGCGAGCTCAAGTATATGACATCACACAACGAGAAGTAATCGAAGCCTTCTCTCACGGAATCATGGCTATGTGGCAATTTCAAGACTTCAGCAAAGAAAACCCAAGAAACAATGAAGAATTCAGAAGAACAGTGGAAAAGATGATTACTGCAGAGGAGAAGACACGAGAGAGATTCTCGGATAGAAACAATAGAGACAACCCGGATAGGCAAATTCCTCGAAACAGCAGACATCAGGAAAGAAAGCGTGGTCCAGACAACACAGTAGCAATGGCTGACAAATCAAAGAAATTTACTAAGCTCAGAAGATATGACGACATTGAGAACATACATTGCTCCTTGCACCCCAATGGAAAAGCACACCATCGGAAATTGCTACACCTTCAATGAAAGATACACTACAAAAGATAACAAGGGAAACAATAATGAAGACAATCAGAAAAAAGGAGACAACCTTGAAGACAAGAGATTCTAAAAATCTAGGGGAACAGTGGCAGTAATCTTTGCTGGGGTTCCAGATTCCAAAAGCAAACATCAAGAAAAACTAGCGTTATGAACCATCATGGCAGCAGAACCTGCTACACCAAGATATCTTAATTGGTCAGAGTATTCAATCCAATTTTCAAGAGAAGACCAATGGACCAGCGTAGGAAACGTAGGCCATTACCCACTGGTTCTAGATCCAACCATTGCCGGTATGACTGTTACAAAAGTACTAATCGACGGAGGAGCCGAACTCAACATCATTTTTTCAGAAACTCTAAGGAAGATGGGACTACAACTCGCCAGGATGATCACACCAACAAGCACACCTTTTTATGGCATAGTACCCGGCAAAGCAGCAATGCCACTTGGATAAATCACTCTACCAGTTACCTTTAGAACTCCCTCGAATTACCATACAGAGTTCATCAAGTTTGAAGTCGCAGACTTTGATTTATCATATCACGCAATCCTCGGGCGCCCGGCACTAGCAAAATTTATGGCAATACCGCATTATCCGTACCTGTTTAAGATGCCAAGGCCTAACAGTGTTCTTTCTCTTCGGAGTGATTTAAAGCGCGCATTTGACTATGATGTTCAGGCTATTCAAATTGCAGCAAGAGCATAGGCAAATGATGGAAGAAAAGAAATAGCCACTATTGCCGCAGAAATAAGCCAAGAAGAACTAGAGATACCGGCTAAAAAGCCAAGCATCCTAGCACCACCAAAAAAGCCGACGTCAAGCAAATCGACCTAGGCACCGGTGATCCCTTAAAAACGGCAACCATCAGTGCACACCTATCAGCAAAATAGAAACTCGCACTCACCAACTTTCTTTGGGACAACAAAGATATCTTCGCTTGGAAGCCGGCCGACATGACAGGGGTCCCAAGAGAGTTGGCTGAGCATAGAATTGATATCAATGAAGGCTCCAAGCCTATGAAACAACGACTACGACGATTCTCTCCCGATAAGAAAGCAATAATTAAAAAGGAAATTACAAAACTAATGGCAGCCGAATTCATCAGAGAAATCCTTTATCTAGATTGGCTAGCAAACCCAATTCTAGTACAGAAAAAGAATACGGACGAGTGGCGCATGTGTGTCAACTACACAGATCTCAACAAACACTGCCCGAAAGATCCGTTCGGGCTACCACGCATTGATCAGATAGTTGATTCAATAGCAGGATCTGCCCTATTATCCTTTCTGGACTGCTATTCCAAATATCACCAGATCGCATTAAAAGAACAGGACCAAAGCAAGACATCTTTCATCACTCCGTTCGGCGCCTACTGCTACAAGACCATGTCGTTTGGACTCAAGAATACTAGAGCCACTTACCAAAGAGCTATCCAAACATGCCTCAGTGATCAGATCGACGAAAACGTAGAAGCATACGTGGATGACGTGGTTGTAAAAACAAAGAACCCAGATGCACTGATTAAAGACTTAAAACAAACCTTCGAGAATCTGAAAAGATGGAGGTGGAAATTGAACCCAAACAAGTGTGTATTCAGAGTTCCTTCAGGACAACTACTCGGTTTCTTGGTCAGTTATCGCGGAATCGAAGCAACCGCCAAGCAAATTCGAGCCATAACAGAGATGGGCCCTCCTCGAAGCATCAAAGATGTACAAAAATTAACAGGCTGCATGGCGGCACTCAACCGTTTCATATCAAGACTCGGCGAAAAAGGGTTACCTTTCTTCAAACTACTAAAGAAGACAGACAAGTTCGAGTGGACGGAAGAAGCCAATGAAGCTTTCAAGAAACTTAAAGCATACCTCACCTCCTCACCAGTTCTCATACCTCCAAAGAAAGACGAAGACATGATGCTATACATTGCGGCAACTTCTACTGTGGTCAGCACGGCAATAGTAGTAGAAAGAGAAGAAGAAGGGCGCGTATATAAAGTACAATGCCCAGTATACTACATCAGCGAAGTACTGTCAGAATCAAAAATCCGATTTCCCGCTCGGAGACATCTTACACAACATAGATGCAACAGGGCGCATATCTAAGTGGGCAGTTGAACTCGGTGCTCTCAACATCGATTTTACCCCACGGAAAGCAATTAAATCTCAAGCCCTTGCCGATTTTGTTGCCGAGTGGACAGAAATTCAACAACCTATGTCAAATACAATCCTTGACCACTAGAAGATGTACTTTGATGGATCACTCAAGCTAGGCGGAGCCGGTGCGAGCGTTCTCCTAATTTCTCCAGACGAAAAACAACTCAAGTATGTCCTTCAGATATTATGGCAAGCTACCAACAACGAAGTAGAATACGAAGCTCTCATCCACAGGCTACGAGTGGCAATTACCCTCGGAATCAAGCGATTACTCGTATACGGCAATTCGGCAGTAGTCATCAACCAAGTCAACAAAGATTGGGATTGCACCAAAGAAAACATGGGTGCTTACTGTACTAAAATCTGAAAACTCGAAAAACATTTCCAAGGATTAGAAATTCTACATGTCCTGCGGGATTCTAATATTGCGGCAGACATCCTCGCCAAACTTGGATCAGATAGGGCGAAGGTCCCACCCGGTGTATTCATAGAGGAGCTATCAGCTCCCTCTATCAAACAACCCGGTGAGATCACCCCTGAAATCTCAGCCAAAGACAACCAGATCTTGCTAATCACCACTTCATGGACCCAGGTTTTTATTGATTACATGAAAGAGAATAAATTGCCAGCGGAAAAATAGGAAGCCACACGAGTTATCCGCAGAAGCAAGAATTACGTCCTAGTAGGAGACAAGCTCTATAGAAGAGCTGCATCATCAAGAGTACTCCTAAAATGCGTCTCATTTGAAGAAGGCAAACAAATCCTAGACGAAATACACTCAGGTTGCTGTGGAAATCACGCTGCTTCAAGAACACTAGTCGGCAAAGCATTTCGCACTAGTTTCTACTGGCCAACCGCTTTGAAAGACGCAAAAGAACTCGTTAGAAGATGCAAAAGTTGTCAGATGTTCGCAAGACAGGCTCATGTGCCAGCCCACAACCTCATCTGCATACCACCTGCTTGGCCCTTCTCCTGCTAGGGGCTAGATCAAGTAGGACCTCTCAAGAAAGCAAAAGGCAGATTCGAGTACATCTTCGTGGCAATTGATCAGTTGGGCACAGGATTGTGGCTTCAGCATAGATTACATATCAGCCGCACATCTAGAAGCCAACGGACAGGTAGAAAGGGCTAACGGACTCATACTAGCCGGATTGAAACCAAGACTGTTTGAAGAGCTAGCAGACTATGGATCAAAATGGATTGAAGAATTACCCAAAGTAGTATGGGGGCTACGAACTCAAATAAGCAGAGCCACCAGATACTCGCCTTTCTTCCTAGTTTACGGATCAGAAGCCATACTACCTGCCGACTTGATTTGGACATCATCAAGGATAGAACAATATGACGAAGGAGAAGCATAACATACCAGAAGATTAGAACTTGATAGTACAGAAGAAGTTAGAATAAACGCTACCCTGCAATCAGCAAGATACCTCCAAGGACTAAGGCGCCACTACAACAAGAATACCCAGTCTCGATCATTATAAGTCGGAGACCTAGTACTAAGAAGAATACAAAAAATCGACGGACGCCACAAACTACTCAGTCCATGGGAAGGTCCTTTTATCGTCGAAAAAGTCATCGGACCCGGCACATACAAGCTCGTAATAGAAGACGAAAAAGAAGTCAACAATACATGACACATCAGTCAGCTACGAAGATTCTACGCATGAAAACAACTCAAGGGAAAATATGTATACAAGGCACAAGAGCGCTCACCAAAAACATATGTATCATTGTGAAATATCAATATTAATGATCAATAAAGATGATTCCTTCTCAACAAACATATGTCTCATCATGACTATCCCCAAGTTGTTTCTTAAAAAGCAAAATGGCTGAAAAGACGCCTGAGCATCCTGGCCGAGAGCAAAATAGCTGAAAAGATGCTTGAGCCCGCCGATGAGGGTAGCTAACAAGCTAACACCCGAAATAAAAAGCAAAATGGCTGAAAAGACGCCTAAGCATCCTGGCCAAGAGCAAAATAGCTGAAAAGATGCTTGAGCCCACCGATGAGGGTAACTAACAAGCTAACACCCAAAATAAAAAGCAAAATGGCTGAAAAGACGCCTGAGCATCTCGGCCGAGAGCAAAATAGCTGAAAAGACGCTTGAGCCCGCCGATGAGGGTAGCTAACAAGCTAAAACCCGAAATAAAATGCAAAATGGCTGAAAAGACGCCTAAGCATCCCGGCCGAGAGCAAAATAGCTGAAAAGACGCTTGAGCCCGCCGATGAGGGTAGCTAACAAGCTAAAACCCGAAATAAAATGCAAAATGGCTGAAAAGACGCCTGAGCATCCCCGCCGAGAGCAAAATAGCTGAAAAGATGCTTGAGCCCGCCGATGAGGGTATTTAATATGCTAACACCCGAACTAAAGCAAAATGGCTGAAAATACACCTGAGCATCCCGACCGAGAGCAAAATAGCTAAAAAGACGCTTGAGCCCACCGATGAGGGTAGCTAACAAGCTAACACCCAAAATAAAAAGCAAAATGGCTGAAACTAAGCCTGAGCATAGACCAGAGCAATTTTAAGACAAGACCCTCCAGCTACTCGTTCCAAATAGCAAGAGGCTCGGGGGCTACACTGGAGATGCCCAAGAACACAAAGATCTACATATAACGAGTTGTTTACATGGCACAAAAGAAGACCAGAAAAGCACTCGACAGATCAAGAAAGGTTGTCAACACTAAGATCTATATATAATGAGTTGTTTACATGGGACAGAAAAGTACTCGACAAATCAAGAAAGTTTGACAAGATAGAGCGCAGAATTGTTTACAAGGCAAAGATGAAAGCAAGACAAAGTACTCGGCAATTCAAGTAACTCTGACCAATTGGACAAATCATCCAAGGAATAAACAAGGCATCCAGGCAAAGAAGACATCAACAAAAAATCTTCATTCAAAAAGAAGTATAATGTCATATTACAAGGCACGGGCATAAAGGTCAAATACATCAAGCCTCATCATCAGGAGAAGAGATAACAATATTAAGAATATCTACTATTCTGCTAGCTAAGTCTTCAACCTTAGGCTCCATCCTCTCAATGGCATCAATATATTCTTGACTGTCAGCTTCCTCTGCTATCTTGGACAAAGGAGCCGCTGGAGCAAGAACTCGGACCTGGGCCAGAACATTCTTAGTACACAGTTGGGCGCACCTCTTCACGAACTCTTGGAAACGAGTCGGAATTCGAGAAATCAACTGAGCCCAAGATTGCCCATCGTCCACTGGAGTTCGGAGAACGTCGGCTACTGAACGAAAGGATTTCCACAAAGCTTTCCAGTTTTCAGTAGCCGTCACCAACTTGCCAGACAAGTCTTCAATAGTTTTTTGGGCCTACACAAGATCTCTATCAGCTCCACGCCTAATCAACTTAGCAAGCACAAGTTCCTCCTCAGCATGAGTAATTACCTCCTCAGCCTTGTTGTGACTCGTATGAACAAGAGTCTTCATTTCATCAACGCCCTCCGAGAGCTTCTGCTTTTCGACCCGAAGAGCTGGACAAGGCAACAAACAAGTCAGTAGAGAGGAGAGTTTGAATGTAGAAGGGCACAAAAAGAACCTGCAATACCGTTGCACTCCTTCTTCACAGCCTCCAAGTTCTTCATGGCCTCCGAATTCTTTAAGGCCTCCTGGATAGCGGCATCCCTCTGCTTCTCAGCCTCAACAACCCGGGCACGAAGACCTTGTTCCTCCTTCTGATGCGTTTGACGCTTAGCCTCCATCTCAGCATGGTAGAGATCTAGCTCTGCCTTCGGGGCGCTCAATTTGGAAGACAACTTCTTCTCGATTTCCGACGAGAAGAAGAAGCTGGTATGGTCCCGAGAGAAGGACTAAACAAAAAGAAAGAGAGAAAAAAGGCATAAGAACAGGAGAGACGAACACCCAAAGAAAGAACTTCAGAAAACTTACTTGGAGTTTTTCTCCAAAAGAAGTCGCAAAGGTCGTGAACTCTCCCCAAGAAGCAGTCAACTCTGACAACCGATGAGTGGCATCAAATTGATGAACCACATCTTCAGCAGAAAGAGGAGTGGAGGGAGACAGCTGATGCGGAGAAGACAAGGCCAAGGACACATCATGGGGAGTCCCGGCTGCCTCCCTAGATGAGTCCACTGCAATGGCCACGGTCACCTCTGGGGCAACCAAGACAGCAGCAGCATCGTCACCAGAAGGCCTTGTCGCCCCCACAACCACTTCACTAACAGTGCGCTACGAGTCCTGAGGCTCAGTACTCGGTGGCACAACAGAGGGCTGAGAAGAAGTCGACGGGGGGACAAGAGAAGACGAAGGCCTGAAAGTTGATAAGAGAACTCGCCAAACCTGGTGGCTCCCGAATCATAGGGGCGCTGGTGGCTCATTGGTGTGAGTGGGGCGTGGACAGGCGCCTATCGTCCAGTGACGCGGCAGGGCGCGGGCGGGTGCCTCCCTCAGCCAGTGGCGCCTAGGGGCCATGGAGGCGTGGACGGCCGCCTCCCCCAGCCGATGTGCCCTACGCTGCGGCGGCCAGTGGCGTGTGGTGCGGTGGGGGCATGGATGAAGGGGTAAGGAGGCGCGGTGGGGGCAATGGGGGTGCGGTGGCTAGTGCCATGGCCGCCGCTGCATGGGAATTGCCGTCGGCTCATAGGTGTGAGGGGGGCCTAGACAGGGGCGCGGGCGTGCCGGTGTCGCAGGCGGTGTCATGAGTGGGGCTCGGACAAGCACCTCCTGTGGCGGGGCGCCGGCAGGCGCCTTCCTCGGTCGGTGGCATGTTGTCTTCTTCCTCAACGGCTTCAGCGGCGCCATAGTCCTTACCGTAAGAAGAAATGGGATCCGGGAAGGAGTAGCCATCGAGTGTTGCTGGACGCGTGAAACAACGACGGACGGAGTCACGAAGACCTTCTCGAACGGTTCTTCCCATCTGGATTAGGGCTGGGCTCAGGTTGCTCTTAGACGGGCTGGGTCCAGGCGGGACCTAGGTGCAATATATTGTAAAATAATTAATTTCTTTAATTACCTGCTTTAAGATTCGTGTCATTTTTTAAAAAGGGAGTACAAGACCAGTTTCCTTACATTTTCTTACTTCGCCAACAACAAAATCACTTCTCTATAGTTTTAGGCTACCAAGTAAAATCTGGAGTTTGTGTTGGCTCACTGTGAAAATTGGCAAATCTCCCGACAAGAGCAGATGTGAAGGTATTCAAGAAGATGTTAGATGCCAACCTATACTAGAAGAGAATGGGGAGAAAGAAGTTTGCTGATTGCAGTGCACATCGAGGAGCAAAGGAATCTAAGAAATATCTCAAGTTCATCAGGACAAGCTGCTTGATGTTTTTGGCGTCAGAGGTACATAAGACCAACTTGGATCTTCAACTAATAAAGGAGGCATATCTAAGAAAAAGAGCATGTCCGACATAGCACCATCGCCGAGTTCGTCATCATCGAGTGAAGGAGAAAATGGAGGTGTTAACAATTAGGCTCCTCCACCCCGCGGTTCAAGTTCAAGCTCACCCCCTAAATCAAGTAATGGCTGGTCTAGCCCACCACCATCTCCAAGCTTAGGAGGCTCAAGATTAGTGCAACCATCAGATTCGCAAGGTTCATCGTCATCTAGCCCTCCTTCACCCTTAGGAAGCCCTCCACCATCACGATCGTCACCTCGATCGCCCTCACAACCATCACCAAGCCCACCACCTTCGCCATCTTCTTGGAGCGGTGGCGATTCAAAGTCCTCCCACCACCAAATCCACCTTCAGAACCTTCACCACTGGGCAGGTCACCATCGCATCCGCAACGGTCAGAAGGCTCCTCACCTTTGCCTCCACTGCCTTCGTCTTCGTCCTATAATTAGGCCCCTCCCACACTAGGTGGGTCGCCATCGTTGTTGAGACAATCTCCTCCTCAGTCATCTCCATCACCTCCACATCAGAGCGATGTTGATCAATCAAATTCCCAACCTTCGAATTCTCCATGTAGTCCACCACCATCTTCTTTTGCATCGCCTGCGCCGCCGACGAACCAATCGGTGGTCATAATTCCTGTCCCTGTGTCGTCGAATAATAGCCCGCCGGGAGCACTGCCACCACCCGGGCTAGTGTCTACCGTGCCTGGTGTCACTGTGACGTCTAATAACAATGTCACAGGTTCTGCATCGTCATCCCAAGAAGCCAATACTAGCGCGTCCAATGGTGGTGGTGGGAGCACATCAACAAGAGTAGGCAGTAGCCATGTTGCTGCGGCCATTGCCGGTGCAGCGATCACGGGCTTGATGTTTGCCATGTTGGCTATTTTCTTGGTTTCCAAGAGGAGGAAGAAGAAAAAGGGCGGACTAGTTTATCACAACGGTAACTATGTTAGATAATCTACTATTTCCTTGTGTGAACACACAGTAAGGGAAGGCGGCGCCGAAAAGACTCCCTGTTGTGGTACTGTAGCCGCTGTAGAGGCAGACGCCGAACGGCTCACCTGCCGTATTGTAGCCACATGTAGGGACAAGCGCAGAAGTCAGTCCTGCTGTGTTATCTAGTCACTGTTGTAGCAGGGCAGCTGTACTAGGACAGTAGGACTAGATGGATAAAGTTCGGATTTGCCATCTCCTATACAGGGCTCTAGCCAACGCTGGTGCTTGTACTGTGTGTGTATGCTCTGTTCTCCCTCTTCTTCGACCTCTAGACATAGTGTGTGTGGTCGGACAATGCTTGTTCGTGGTCGGCATAGCTAGTGGGTGCACGGTGTCGATGAAATATGGTCGGTAGTCTACCTAGGGGTATGCCCAAGGTAGTAGATTATCGGCAGACAGATGCGCAAGCCACAAACAAGACGATGACGCAAGACAGACATGAGGTTTTATCCAGGTTCGGCCGCCAAGAAGGCGTAACACATACGTCCTGCGTCTGATTTGTATTGCTGTATGTCAATGAGAGATGTTTTTTAGAGGGATCCCCTGCCCGCCTTATATAGTCCAGGGGGCAGGGTTATAGATCTGGAAACCAATCCTAGTCAGTTACAATTGCCATATGTGGCCGGATAAGGATTCCTATTCTAACCGACCAGGATCCTGCCTGATCGCCAAATCCGCCTTGACTCCTTGTGCGGGACTCCGATCAGGTTGGCTGGGCCGCACGTCGTCTTTCGGGTGGACCGGACCCATCGATCCGGGCCGGCCCAAGCTTAGCCATAAGGGTATAGGGGTTAATACCCCCACAGCTAGTCCCCGAGCACCATGTATTATGCTGAGACACGCCATTTTAACCTTCTCCGACAAGTAAGGCTTGAGTTCTTGACATTTCTGACCACCGTCATCGCCGGAGAAGTTGTCCGAAGAATGTATGGTGCTCTTAAGAAAAAAGAAAAAGATTTCCGTCCTGAGAAGTGTGCCCACTTGTATTTCTGGAAAGAAATGTAAGTGGTCTTGAAGCATAGTGTCCTTGAACGTCAGAGGCGTAGGGGTCGAAAAAACCAACACATTCACCGCAAGGTGAAGTGTGCCCACTTAGTCCCCGAGGCTGGTAGTAGGTGACGTAGGCACATGGTGCCAGGGTCTAAAAAGAATTCCCAGTTAAGTTGAGAACCCAATTGTCGTACAAACAAAAACGAGATGCACCGGCAGGTGCATCGTACCGACGTAGTCCCCGAGCTTGCTGGAAGGCGAGGTATAAACCTTGAAGCAAGGTCTAAATAAATGTCTCTCAACTGTATGTGAGTACAACTCACATGTAGCCGAGGAGAACCACTCTCCGAGCAGTGGTCGGGACAGTCCCCAAGCACATTGATAATCCTTACAATCATTCAAAGCACAGGGGTCGATTAAAACACATTCACCGTAAGGTGAAGTGTGCCCACTTAGTCCCCGAGTCTGGTAGTAGGTGATATAGGCACGTGGTTCTAGGGTCTAAAAAAGAATTTCCACCGAAGTTAAGAATCCAATCGTTGTCCAGGCGATACGAGATGCACCGGTAGGTGCATCGTACCGACGTAGTCCCCGAGCTTGCTGGAAGGCGAAGTATGAGCCTTGTAGCAAGGTCTAAATAAATGTCTCTCAACTGTATGTGAGTACAAATCACATGTAGCCGAGGAGAACCATTCTCCAAGCAATGTTCAGGACAGTCCCTGAGCACATCAGTTGTCGGAGCAGTCCCCGAGCACAGCAGTGGTCAGAGCAGTCCCCGAGCATGGCAGTGGTCAGAGCAATCCCTGAGCACGGTAGTGGTCTTGGCAGTCCACGAGCACGGCAGTGGTCTAGGCAGTCCCCGAGCACGGCAGTGGTCTAGGCAATCCCTGAGCATTGTAGTAGTCTGATCCATCCTTGAGCACAAGACAAGCATCAAAAATACGAATGTCATTGGTGTATTTATTTGGTGTATTTATTTATCTCCTTTCTCTGCCAAGTCTGGTCTGACACGTCTAGTCAAAAAAGCAGACGGGCATAGTACGTCACTCTGTCTTCTTGCTCTTTTCTGGCAAACAGTTGCTTGGCACCTGTATAGGGGTGCGTCAGTGTGGGCCCTCTTACACTGTCAACGAAGAGGCGCGTACACTGGTTACGATGGGGCGTGTTTATTGGCGTAGATCTCGAGGTTGTGCGAACAACCATCTACAGCGCGTGCGCACGTCTCCCAAGAATCTCGGGCGGACGAAATGACGGAGCTCTTTGTTATTTATAATATAGATCTGGTAGGGTATTTTTACCGATCCCCATTGTCCTTCACCGCCGCAAACTTCCTCTTCCTCTTGCCGAACCCTATTCATCCGAAAATCATCACCAATCCCCTTGCCACCACATCCACCCCCTCAGTAAGGACAGACTAATGGCGAAGAGAGACGCCTAGAAGAAAGGCGGAGTCATGGCGAAGGAGTGGTGGAAATCGCGGAGCAATGAGCAGACCATCGAAGACCTCGTCGTCATGGGAGTGCTCCACAACAAGGCACTTGCGGGATGGCATGCGCCGGAAGGAGAAAGCTTCCCCGATCCACAACCAGGTGAGATTGTGGTGTTCAAGGATTTCTTCAAACGGGGTTTTGGGGTTCCAGTGCACCCTTTCCTTCAGGGTCTCTGCTTGTATTACGAGATTGGGATCTGCAATCTACATCCCAACTCGATTCTTCTTATCTCCACCTTCATCCATCTCTGTGCGGCGGCTCGAAGATAGCCGGAGGCGTCTACCTCAATCTGCGTGACGACATGAAGGCCCAGTACTTGCACTGCCCCTAGAACACCTCGCTGGACGAATGGTACAAGAAATGGTTCTACATCCATGAAGAGTCGAACACAATCACCCTGTGTGACGTGGGGCTAATTCCGGAGAAGAAGAACAGCTGGTCGGAGAAGCCCGAGAACTTGGAGCAGATCGCAGAACTGCTCGGGATGATCCCGTGGGGAAGGCTAGATGGCCCAAGTGTGGTCGGGAACTTCATCAGCCGAAGGATCCAGCCCTGCCAGAAAAGGGTACATCCTGGCTTCGAGTACCAGGGAAGCGCAGATCCAACAAGGACCAGGAAAGAGGCGCTCGACAAGATAGAAATCAAGGCCAGGATTGGGGAGCTATTCAACCTGGCCGATCCCAATTACGTCAGGTTAAATGACATCGAGCACGCCTTCAAGCTGGCCCGACCTCCCCCAAAGGTAAATGACGCTTCCTTGTAACTGTAGAATCATGTTGTAACAAGAAATTGACTGTTGTCTCCATTATGTGTCTCAGAGTAATGGTCGTGACCGGGCAGCAGTGTTCGTGTCTCCGCCCCCCGGTGTAGATTGGCCGCAAGTTGCCGGCCCAGCCGCCTAGACTAGCGCTAGGACCGACGACATCCACTGGGCGGCACTCGAGGCTGTGGAGGACGCATCGACCAGAGCTGCTGGCAAGCGTCCGGCTGCCAACAAACGACGCCAAGCCATCTTCCCCCTCTCAGACGACAAAGCAGAGGATGCGGATATCTTCCGGCTAGTCCCCCGAAAGAGGAGACAAATGGGGTCGACGGAGCAGGGTGGCTCCTCTATGCCAGCAGTGATCGCATCACCAACCACTGCAACACAGAGGACATGCGAGGGAAGTATCGAGCATCAAACCCCGGCGCCAGTACCGGTAATCGGGAAAGACCCGATGGAAACCACCGAGCACGCGGAGCAGGGGCGATCGAGGAGACGCTCCTTCGCCACATCATTCCATGCTTCAAAGCTATAAGTATCTGTGACTTTGACATAAGCTTGTAATTTGTATTGAATATTATTGTCTTCTGAACTTTTCCGTGGTGCATCAGGTCGGCATCCACCGAAAACCCCGACCAGCTAGCCGGGTGCAGCACGACTTCGCCAACAATGGCAGAAGAAATTGCCCAGCAGCCAGCCGTGGAGAAACCTGTAGAAGAAACTCCGCCGGAACCTCAGCAGGTGAGCGGCCCGACGACAGCCCCCGAGCAGCTCGTCGAGAAGATAGCCGAGCTAAGTACAAATGTTCCGAGCACTAACCCTGCTGAGGTGGATACCTTGGCGCCAAGGGAATCAAACCAAGCCGAGGAGCAGCAGCCAGAGGTGGCGCAGAGCACTCTTGCCGATGCAACGGCTCATGGGAAAGCCATGGTGGTCACGGAGACTGCAGATTCCAGACCAGCGCTGCCCCCTGAACAGGAGGCTGTGGAGGACAAAGTAGAAGAGGTCCTGGGCCGTCCCCAAGATAAGTGACAACATGTATATGTGTCGCGCTGGTGGAACGATGAGTGGGTTATGCACGAAGAAATCCCAGAGGTTGAGGAGACCCTAAGAGTCGAACGGGCGGCAAAGCGTCTGGTGACACAAGTCCAGGTATGTTTGGCTTGACCACTTGACCCTGTTATGTAGTCGATCTGTCTGACTGAGCTTGTTTATATGCAGGACTTGATGAAGACCGTGAAGTACCAAAAGAGGTGCTTCGACCAGATTGAGGGAATCACGGCAAATAACAAAGAACTGGTGGCCGAGGTGGAATGCTTGCGCCGCCAACTTGAAGCCGCCGACCAGGAGAGGACAGAGCAAGAGGCATAGAACCAAAACCTGGTCGGCCAGCTCAATAACAAAGAGCGAGAGAAAACAAGTAAGTTTTAATCTTATCATAGCAAGTGCAGGACTTGTGTTGTTGCATTGTTGGCAGTAACAGCTTTAATGCAGGTTTAGAAGCTGAAGTGACCCGCCTCCAAGGGGAGAATAGCCGCGTGACCGCAGAATGTGGTCGCTTGAAGGAGGACAATGAGAAACTGGCCGCGACCAGTCTGAACTCCAGGACCGCACAACCAAAATGAAGGAGGAACTGAAAAGTAAGTATTCTAGACCACCTTTCTCATTCTGTTGCCCACCTTGTCTTGTTGTGTCATTACATTTGATGTCTTGTATGGTGTTTAGTTTTGAAAGTCAATGCCAAGAGGCACCTAGAGGCCATGATCAAAGAGCGTGACGACTGGAAAGCACGATGCCTCGAGGCCACCGAGGAGCGGGACACATGGAAGAACCGGTGCCAAGAAGTGGCAACTGGCATTGTGCCCGTCCTCGACCTTATTGACCCGGCGCTCACAGAGGAAGAGCCAAGGACGCCCTAGCTCGGACTGGTCGAGAGATGCAGACAAGCGTGGGGATGGTTCCAAGAGTTTGTGAAGGAGGCAGGTGAGTACACGGGTGCCCATGTACTAAGCATGGTGCGTGCCCACTACCCCCTGATCGATCTCAAGCGCCTGGAGGCTGGGTACCCAAAGAAGGTAGACCCAGACAAGGCGGAGGAGCTTCGGACGGCCTAGCTAGACTTGTCATAAAAGATAATTAGCGATATTAACCTGTGTGGAGGTGGGACAGCACCTGTACAGGGGACACCATCGACAAGTCAGCTGGAAACATTGTCAGTTGCAAGCCAACCAACAAAGCCTGCGGTCTCAACCAGCCAGGCACCGGTGAAAGGTCCTTGTTGGTTTTGGTAATTGAGTGACAACCTAGGTGGACTAATTGTGTTTATGTGAGATACACAGGTGATTAGTCCACAGGTACATGTGTATGAGCAACATATGCCATGGAGGTGAAAATGGCTTGGAAATGTTGCAAAGCTCACACATGTGATGATGAAGGAGCTTATTGCACATGAGACATGACATTGAGTCATGTGATCAAGGTGGAGAAGATCAAGACAAGACTTGGCTTGATGGACCGGTTGCAAGCGTGAAGGGCAAGTCAAAGGCTTTGGAGTGATGGACCGCGTGGCAGTGAAGCTTGAGCAAGACTTGGCGCCGATGGACGATAGCAATGGTGAAGAGCAAGTAGAGTCAAGATCGATGAACCAATATGATCATGTGATGATATGAAGTGGATCATATCATTGTTGATCGTGTTGGTGCATGTGTTGCATCGACATTGAAGGAGATGGAATGGAATGCGCAAGGCAAAGGTATAACCTAGGGCATTTCATTTCACCGGTCATAGGTGTGTAGAGAAGTTTATGACCGGGTTTAGGATAGATGGCCATACTATCAAGAGGGGCAAACTTGTTTGCATATCGGTCATCTAGTGCCACTCGAGTGATCTAACTTTGCATTGTCGCTAGGATCGAGTGGCGTGGCAAGTTGAGTGGCTAACATCCTTTGGGAAATGATTGTGAAAATGCTAACACACATACACATGGTGGTGTACACTTGGTGGTGTTGGCACATTTACAAAGAAGGTGGTGTTTGCACATTCGGCGCTTTCGGGAAAATAGAATGCCTATTTTCTATTGCGCCGGATGCAAGTTCTTGTGGTTAGCACATTGGAGCAAGGGTGATGAAGTTAGAAGTGAAAATGAGTTAATCGCAAAGATGCTGGCGTCAGTCAACTGACCGGACACTGGATCTGTATGCACCAGATGCTGGCAGGCTGCGTCCGGTCAGGCTAATGTACGATGACGCAGAAGCTGGAGTGTGACCGGACGCTGGCTGCGTCCGATCAAGTGTGACCGGACGCGTCCGGTCGAGGTCGGTACCTTACTGGAAACGACCAGACGCTGGGGGTTCAGCGTCCGATCAGTTGAAAGCTGCTGCGTCCAGTCAAGTCAAGTGACCGTTGGAACCGGGACACGTGGCCGTCTGCGGGCGACCGGACGCTGAGGTCCAGCGTCCGGTCAACATGACCGGAGTGTCCGGTCGGCCCGACCGTTGCCCAGTGAAGGGGTAACGGCTAGTTTAGCCCTTGGGGCTATAAATAGAAGTGGCCCTCGGCCATGGCTGGTGTGGAGCACCTCAAGGGACTTAGTGTCCATCCTTGTGAGTGCTTGGGAGCCCTCCATCACACATATATACTTGATAGTGATCATTCGATTGTGTAAGTGAGTGATTCTAGTGCGATTGCATCGTGAGGTTGCATCGAGTGGCACTAGGTGATCGAGTTGCAAGCCGGTGGTGCTTGTTACTCTTGGAGGTTGCCACCTCCTAGACGGCTTGGTGGTGGTCTCCATCGAAGCGCGCAAGAAGCTTGTGCGGCGCTCCGGAGAAGTGCTTGTGAGGGGCATTGTGCTCGCCCCGTGGGAGCCGCGAAGAGCAACTCTAGTAAAGCATGTCATTGAGCTACCCTCACTCAAGGGGTAGGTTCTTGCGGCGCCCGACGTGCGGGATTAGCGGGTGATGCTAATTAGCCGCCGAACCACCAAGTGAGCGGTCGACACAACAGGGACTAGCATGTTGGCAAACACGTGAACCTCGGGAGAAAAATCATCATGTCAACCTTGTTCTTCCCGTTGGTTTGCATCCCCATTACACAAGCTTGCTATTACTTTTATACATATTAAGCTTGTGTAGTTGCTCTTGTAATTAGATAGCTTGTGTAGCTTGGTAATTACCTTCTTGCTTGTGTAGCATAGAAGTAGCTCCCTTGCATGGCTAATTTGGTTTTAGTAACCTTGTTAGTCACATTGCTTAGTTTGTGTAGCTAAGTATTTGCGCTCTCTAATTAGGCATTGGTTGCCTTGTTATTGAGCATTGCTAGTGAGCATCGTTAGCTTTGTGCTTTTGCTTACTAGCATGTGTAGGAGCTCTCTTGTTGCTTAAAATACTAGTGGCATAGGTTTGTGTAACCTTGCTCTTAGAATTGTTTAGGAGAGCTCTAGCTAGCCCGACACCTTGGTTGCATAATTGTTATCTTTGCAAGGTGCTAGTGAACATATATAGTGGGGTATAGTCTTGGCTAGACCGATAGTTTTAATTCCGCATTTGTATCGGTTAGCCAACGCGATTAAGTTTTAGAAAAGACTATTCACCCCCCCTCTAGTCGCCATCTCAACTATTTCAACCGGCGGGGCCATCCCCTTCAGCTCGACTAGCACAAGAGTCCCTGAGACTCGAGTAGGATATCGGAAGCGGCGAGTAGTAAGTGCCACACGCCCCAACCAGCCAATGTAATAGGCTTAGAGCTGTAGAAGGAGGACATAGTTGTGTTATTATAAACTTGAGCCTCTTCAGGCAAGCTTGTAATAACATAACTGTATATCATTATAAGCTTGTTTGCTTTGTATAAAACGTATTTAAGCTTGAAACTTTTTCTTGGTGTAACTAAGTGAGGACATGTTAACGTTCTGTTTAGTTGTACCATTTTGCTCGACACATCATCCCAAAAAGTTTGTGCGGCCCTAGTTTGCCGTGTGGTCGGAGTGTGAGGTACGGTGACCTGTGCACACGTAGACGCGGACGAGTCAAACCAAGGGGGGCCTGCCGATCACCCATAACGTAGAGAGCGGATCCCATGCACACGTTGGGAAGAACCGGAGACAGGTCCTGCTCCAAAAACCATAGAAGGAGTGGTGGTCGGCTTTTACTGGCTAAGTTAGAATAACCATAAAATTCGAAGTGACACATTAGAGTGGTCGGAGAAATCATAATTGCTTTATTGAAGTAAATTGCAAGTACAAGAGTACATATCTCAGTAGTTAAGCATAGAAACGTCTAAGCTTGTCGATGTGCCACGAGTTTGGTACGTCCGTACCGTCCAGGTGAGCTAACCTGTAAGACGTTGGTCGTGTGACTTCCTTGATCATAAAGGGTCCCTTCCATGGGGTTGCGAGTTTGTGGACACCAGCCTGGTTTGTCTTCCACTTCAGGACCAAATCCCCGACCATGAAGAACCGTTTTTTAACGTTCTTGTTGTAGTACCTGTGCAAAACAACAAGGTATTTGGCCGTACGTACACAAGAATCGAGCCTTTTCTCTTCTGCGCTATTCACTTCTAGCTCCCGTACTTCATTGACCTTGTCTTCGTCGAAGTTCTCTACCCGTGCTGATCTGAAAGCTATATCTGGTGGGAGGACTGCCTCAGCGCCTTAAACCATAAAGTATGGTGAGACGCCGGTGTTACGATTGGGCTGAGTTCTGAGGCCCTAGACCATGGCTGGTAACTCTTTGAGCCATCGTCTGGGAGCTTTGTCGTTTTCTCTGTACATCCTCTTCTTCAATGCATCCAAGATCATGCCATTTGCCCGCTCGACTTGTCCATTAGCTCTAGGGTGCGCCACCGAGACGTATTTTACTACTATGCTCCTTTCATCGCAGAAGTCCCAAAAAGCGTTCCCGGTGAACTGAGTACCCAGATCGGTGATGATGCTGTTGGGTACGCCGAAACGGTGGATGACTTGGTCGAGGAACATGACAGCCTTCTCTGAGGATGCCTATACCAAAGGCATGTATTCTATCCACTTAGAAAATTTGTCAATCAGCATGAAGACGCATGTAAATTTCCCGGGGGCGGGTTTGAAAGGCCCGATCATATCCAGTCCCCAGCATGCGAAGGGCAAGAGGCTGGAATCGTCTGGATCTCATGTGCTGGTACGTGGATTCTCTTGGCGAAGAAATGACAACCCTCACAGTGGCGGACTAGCTTCTCTGCGTCGGCTACTGCTGACGGCCAATAGAACCCTGCCCGGAAAGCCTTACCGACTAGTGTTCTTGAGGCCGCGTGGTTGCCGTAGGAGCCAGAGTGGATTTGGTCCAGGAGATGTTCGCCTTCCTCCCGGGTTATACACTTCATCAAGATTTCCTCCTTTGCGTTTTTGCGCCATAACTTGCCATCGACGAGCAGATACTGCTTACTGCGACGCATCATGCGCTCGTTTTCTGTCCGATCAGTATAACCGCTGCCATCTGTTAAGTACTTGATGAAAGGTGTTCTCCAATCCAGCTCATGAGTGGTCGGAGGTGGCTCGGTTGTGCTCGGCGCCGGAACCGTAGCCACCAATTGCTGGTCTGAAGCTTTGTTGACCGTGGAATCTTCCTCTTCGATGGAAGGCATGAGCAGGTCTTGGACGAATACGCCATGTGGGATTTTGGCTCGGGATGATCCTAACTTTGACAGCGCATCTGCTGCTTGGTTCTTGTCCTGGACCACGTGTATGTACACGATGCCATAGAACCTGCCTTCCAGCTTTCTTATCGATTTGCAGTATGCGTCCATCTTTTCGCTTGTCGTGTCCCAGTCCTTGTTGAGTTGGTTGATGACCAGAGCTGAGTCTCCATAGACATAGAGACGTTTAACACCAAGCTCAACCGCAATGCGTAAACCATGCAGGCATGCTTCATATTCGGCGGCGTTATTAGATGCCGGGAAATAAATCCTGAGGACGTACCGGAGCTGCTCCTTGGATGGTGACACAAAAAGAACTCCTGCTCCCGCACCGTCAATGTTGAGAGAACCATCGAAGTACATCGTCTAATATTCATCGGATCCCGGAGAGGCAGGAGTGCTTAAATCTGTCCACTCGACGATGAAATCGACGAGTGCCTGAGACTTGATTGTAGTACGGCTTGCAAATTCCAAGGAGAAGGGGCATAGCTCCATTGCCCATTTGACGATGCGCCCGTTCGCATCCTTATTGCGAATGATGTCCCCCAAAGGGAACTCGGTCATGACCACCACATGATATCCGTCGAAGTAATGTCTCACCTTTCGGGATGTTATCAGTATGGTGTAGAGCAATTTCTGAATCTATGGGTACCTGGTCTTGGATTCGTTGAGTACCTCACTGATGAAATAAATTGGCCGCTGTACCTTATAGGCGTGGCCCGACTCGTCGCGCTCGACCACCATGGTAGTGGAGACCACCCGATTGGTTGCCGCAATGTAAAGTAGGAGAGTTTTGTCTTCTCTAGGAGCAGTGAGGACCGGAGGTGATGTGAGGTATTGTTTTAGTTGCGTGAAGGCAGCGTCTGCTTCCTCCGACCACTCAAACTTCTTGGATGCTTTGAGCAGTTTGAAAAATGGTAGCCCTTTTTCTCCTAATCTTAATATGAAACGGCTGAGAGCAGCCATGCATCCGGTAAGCTTCTGGACATCCTTCACCTTTTTAGGGGGTTTCATGTCTAAGACAGCTTTGACTTTCTCCGGATTAGGGCGTATGCCGTCGTAACTGACGATGTTGCCTAGCAATATACCAGAAGGAACACCAAAGATGCACTTCTTTGGGTTTAACTTCCATTGGAATGTGTTGAGGGCTGCAAAGGTGCGTTTTAGGTTGTCAACAAGGGTATGTGCTTCCTTGGTTTTTACAACTACATCATCCACATAGGCCTCTACAAGGTCATCTTTTATCTCATCTGCGAGGCAAGCCTGAATGGCGCGTTGGTATGTAGCCCTGGCATTCTTGAGCCCGAACTACATAGTCGTGTAGCAGTAGGTGCCGAAAGGCATGATGAAAGACGTCTTGATCTGGTCGTCCTTTTTGAGAGCGATCTGGTGATAACCAGAGTAGTAATCGAGAAAGGAAAGGAGCTCGCAACCGGCGGTTGACTCTACGACCTCGTCTATGCGAGGTAAGCCGAAGGGGTCCTTAGGGCAGTGTTTGTTGAGATCAGTGTAATCAACGCACATTCTCCATTCATTATTCTTTTTGCGTACAAGAACCGGGTTGGCTAACCACTTCGGATGATACACTTCTTTGATAAATCCGGCTGCCAAAAGCCGTGTAACTTCTACCCTAATCACCTCCTTTTTGTCGTGAGCGAAACATCGTAGCTTCTGCTTGATAGGTTTGGCCTTGCTATTGACATTCAAGGAGTGCTCGATCAAGTTCCGAGGTACACCGGGCATGTCGGCAGGTTTCCATGCGAACACATCCACGTTGCTCCTCAAGAACCCGACGAGCGCGTCTTCCTATTTGGGATCTAGGTTGGCCCCGATAAGGGCCGTTTTGCTGGGGTCGCCGTCGACCAGCTGGATCACCTTGTGCTCCTTTCACTTGATGTTCTTGCGTGGAGCCTCAAGCTCTGGGATCTCCAGGTGGTTGGCTGAGGTCTTCTTATCATCGAGCATGGTCTCGGCCATGCGAATAGAGAGGTTGTGGGCCTCTGCTATTTTGAAACTGTCGTCTTCGCAGGTGTAAGCGGCGTACACATTACCTCGGAGGGTTGACTCCTTTCTCGGTAGGCATCTTGAGCACCAGATACCTGTAATGAGGTATGGCCATGAACTTGGTGAGCGACGGTCGACCAAGAATAGCATGGTAGGTGCCGTCGAAGTCAGCGACCACAAAGTTGACGTAGTCAGTGCGGAAGTGGTCCGGGGTCCCAAACTGCACAGGTAGCGTGATTTGCCCGAGAGGTGTAGAGCTCTGTCCGGGGAGAACACCACAGAACTGTGCCTCGTATGGCTTAAGATCCGCCTGAGCTATCTTCAGGGCGGGCAGACTGTTCTTGAACAGTATATCGATGGAGCTGCCGCCGTCGATCAGTACTCTATCGAACTGGACCTTGTTGATACAAGGATCGAGGACCAGGGGAAAATGTCCTGGCTCCGGTATTGCGGCCCATTGGTCCTTCCTGCTGAAAGAGATTTCGCGGTGGGACCACGGAGGGAGCCGCGGATCGGCGAGGAGGTTATCGGCGTTGGCCACGTTCAAGCAAGCACGGGCGAGCAGCTTGCGTTCCCGCTTGGTCTCGATGGACACTTTGCCTCCGATGATAGTGTGCACGTGATCGGTTGGCTTGACGTATTTGTGACGAGGGTCTGCATCGTCGTCGTCGTTATCCTCGTTGCGCTGTTCCCCTGCATCGTTAGGCTTGTCGGATGTATCCGGAGCCTGTTGACGCGTATAGATAGACTTGAGAACGCGACAATTCTCCATGGTATGGTTTGACTTAGGATGGAGCTGGCAGGGCCCCTTCAATGCTTTGGCGTAGTCGTCTTCGTAATTACGACGTCCGCCACCCTTTTTAACGGTATTGACCTCGCCGTCGTCTTCCCGAGCACGCTTGCTCCTATAATTGTCACGGTGGTTACGCCGTTGATTACGTTGGTCACGGTGGTCGTGGGAGTCGTTGCGCTGGTTGCGGCGGTCAAAACTATCGTTTCGACCACGGTTGCCGCGGTAGTCGTCGCGGTGTGGGGGGTGGTCGGAGCGTGGAACCCTTGCTGCTTCTTCAATAATTATCTTCTTGGCGTCGTCGGCGTCCGCATATTTCTTGGCGGTGGATAGGAGCGCTGTGACCAATTCAGGTCTCTTCCAGAGGAGCTTGTCTCTTAGGGCGTCGTGGAAGCGGAGGCCAGTGATGAAAGCCTCGATTGCCTCATTGTCAGAGATTGATGGGACCTTGATGCACATCTCTGAGAAACGCTGGACGTACTCGTGCAGTGGCTCATCTTTCCGATCTCGGATCCGTTGCAGATCATACTTGTTGCCCGATTGTTCACAAGTAGCGATGAAATTGTCGATGAAGGCTTGCTTAAGCTCCTGCCAAGAATCAAAGTAGTTCGCCGGCAAGCTGACCAGCCAATGGTGACCTGCATGGCCAACAACGACTGGGAAGTAGTTAGACATGACGTGCTCGTCAGCCATGGCTGATCTACACGCGGTTTCGTAGAGCATGACCCATAATTCGGGGTTTTCTTTGCCATCGTACTTCTGAAGTTTCTCGAGCTTGAAATTCTTGGGCCATATGACTTGGCGAAGGTGTGGAGTAAACTGCTTCAAACCCGGCAAACCGTGGGCAGTGTCATACTCCATACGGTGATAGCTTTCGTAGGATGCTCGATCATCGGCTCTCTGGTTGATGCGAGCGCGCATATCGCGTCCATTGAGGTAATGGTGGAGATCGTTATTGCCATCACGGCGATCTCGATTGCCATCTAGATTAGCCCTGCGACCGCGGTTATCGTGGCGATTGTCGCGGTTGTCTCGGTGATTATCGTCCCGGACGTCGCGACGGTTGTCCTCCCGACGGCGGTTGTCATCCTGACCACCATCGTGGCCACCGTTTCGGCCTTGACGGTTGTCTGATGGGTCGTTGTTGCGCGAGCCATGTGGGTTGAGTGGCTGTGAGCGACTTGGGAGCTGGCGGCTGTGGCTTGACTCGACTGAGACGGATGGAGCCCGGACTTGATTTACAATTTCTACGGTCTGGGCCATGGCAGCCGTCAGATAGGCTTGTATTTCATCGCGAACTGCTTGGGTTTCCAGGGTGTTGGGTAGCCGTTGCATTGTCGCCATGGCGATGGCTACGTTGGCACTTGGAGTCCTGAAGACCTGTTTGTCCCCCACCCTGTCGAAAGCATCGTTGAGGTCGCGCGGCTGGACCCTTATGCGTCGCGCCTCCTAGTCTGCTTCGGCTTCGATTTGTCGGCGATTAAATAGGTCAATATTGTGTGCTTCGTGTGTGGTTCTTTCTTGTTCTATTTCGCCAACCGCTGGCGGTTCGTCATTGCTGACAACATGGATCAAATCCCCTCATCTTGGCGGGAAAGACGGGAATTGTGAAAACCTTGGGGCATGGTCTGGTAGATCTAGATCATACTTGGCATCGTCGTCTTCATGATGCTGAAGCTCGGTGTGTACAGATGCTTTAGATGCGATGCCAGACGAGGAGCTGGAGTCGCCCTCTTGGACTGTGTGGACGGATCCTTCTTGATAATCTTCAGTCCGGATCATGTTGACGAAGTCGCGCGGCTTCGGCCAAGGTCGATGCATAAAACACAGATCCAAGCGGCATTGTAGGTTATACGCGTAGCTGGAGGCAGCGTTTCGCAGGCCGTAGGGCTGGACCTGGTGGTTCTCCGTCGAGGCTTCGTACTCGGAGAGCCGGAGACCCGTCACGGAGGCTGGCCGGCGATGAGCGGAGCGCCCTTCAGGAGTAGATATGACCACGAGATCTGTACCAAGTCGTGCAGGACGACTGGTCCGAGCTGGTCGGGTAGATCTGTTGTGGGGAGCGGTTACTTGCTCGTTAGGTTGACTTTGAATCGTACTTACCAGAGCTAGGGTTTCAATGAGTTTGGTGTTGACCCGATCGATGGAGTCGAGCAGGTTGGTGTTGTCGATCTGCTTCCCTTTGTAGCGGGGAAGCGGACAACGAGTTGTCGGCGTGGCTGAAGATGATGTAGGCATGGTCAGAGCCAGATGTACCGTGGTCGGAGCCAGATCCATCATGGTCGGAGCCGTACCCATCGTGGTCGGAGCCGTAGCCGATGCAGGTGAAGCAGTGGTCGGCGCAGACTGAATCCACGCCTCCTCCGTGGTCATGGCGATGAAGTCGTCGGAGCCGGTGGTCTAGGTGATCTAGCCGACGGTGAACTTGAGGCCGTTCGGCGTAGCCATGGAGGCGGAGACGATGACCATCTTGTTTGCTTGGAGAGCAGTACGCACACCCCCTACCTAGCGTGCCACTGTCGATGAAATATGGTCGGCAGTCTACCTAGGGGTATGCCCAAGGTAGTAGATTGTCGGTAGACAGATGCGCAAGCCACAAACAAGATGGTGACGCAAGACAGACACGAGGTTTTATCCAGGTTCGGCCGCCAAGAAGGCGTAACACCTACGTCCTGCATTTGATTTGTATTGTTGTATGTCAATGAGAGATGTTTTTTAGAGGGATCCCCTGCCCGCCTTATATAGTCCGGGGGGACTAGTTTATCACAACGGTAACTATGTTAGATAATCTACTATTTCCTTGTGTGAACACACAGCAAGGGAAGGCGGCGTCGAAAAGACTCCCTGTTGTGGTACTGTAGCCGCTGTAGAGGCAGACGCTGAACGGCTCACCTGCCGTATTGTAGCCACATGTAGGGACAAGCGTAGAAGTCAGTCCTGCTGTGTTATCTAGTCACTGTTGTAGCAGGGCAGCTGTACTAGGACTTAAGGATGGTAATGGGTAAATCCCCATCGGGTATGGCCACCCCAGACCCATCCCCGCCATAAAAATTTGGTACCGCCAGAATACCCATACCCGTCATGGGTGGGGAATTTTCTCCAAACCCATACCCGACCGGATAAATCATACCCATCGGGTCACTCGTACCCACCAACAATTTATTCACGCACATGAAAATCAACAATTCAACAGCAACCATCACTAACCAGAGCACATAAAATTAGATAAATAATAGCATATAATAATATCTTCTGCAAATTAAGATTCCTTTCCATTTAGTTTCTCCTCTACATTAGTCAGGATTAATGTAGAAGTTACTGATTATAGATATGGTTTTGGGAACTTTCAAGTGGAGTATTGGACTCGTTGACTCCAGAACAAGTGATGCACTGCAACACTGAAGAAGAGTGTAGCCATCTTGCAAGTACCCTACCTCTTGTTGAAGCAGCATTGCTTGAATGGGCCATCAATCTCATGACAGATGTGGTGGAAAATGAAAGCTACAACAAGATGAATGCTCGCAACATTGCTATGGTTTTTGCACCAAATATGACCAAGGTTACTAGCAAGCATATTTGTTTCTCGCTACCTGCATTACTTTTCAGAATCTGTAGTCTAACCATGGAGCATTGATCTCTTTCAGATGGCCGGGTATTTTTCACCCATGGGTAAACGGATACGGGGACTGCTGGAACATACCCATACCCACATACCCGATGGGTGAAGGGTTTGGTCCATTTACGTACCCATGGGTAGTGTGTTTAATCCATATTTAGACCCTAATGGAGTAAATACCCGTCGGGTATCGGGTCGTGGGTCCCCATTGCCATCTTTACTAGGACTAGATGGATAAAGTTTGGATTTGCCATCTCCTATACAGGGCTCCAGCCAACGCTGGTGCTTGTACTGTGTGTGTATGCTCTGTTCTCCCTCTTCTTCGACCTCTAGACATAGTGTGTGTGGTCGGACAATGCTTGTTCGTGGTCAGCATAGCTAGTGGGTGCATGGTGTCGACAAAATATGGTCGACAGTCTACCTAGGGGTATGCCCAAGGTAGTAGATTATCGGCAGATAGATGCGCAAGCCACAAACAAGACGGTGACGCAAGACAGACACGAGGTTTTATCCAGGTTCGGCTGCCAAGAAGGCGTAACACCTACATCCTGCGTCTGATTTGTATTGCTGTATGTCAATGAGAGATGCTTTTTAGAGGGATCCCCTGCCCGCCTTATATAGTCCGGGGGGCAGGGTTACAGATCTGGAAACCAATCCTAGTCAGTTACAATTGCCATATGTGGCCAGATAAGGATTCCTATTCTAACCGACCAGGATCCTGCTTGATCGCCAAATCCGCCTTGACTCCTTATGCGGGACTCCGATCAGGTTGGCTGGGCCGCACGTCGTCTTTCGGGTGGACCGGACCCATCGATCCGGGCCGGCCCAAGCTTAGCCGTAAGGGTATAGGGGTTAATACCCCCACACACGGCAACACTAGCGGGTGCTCGACAAGACTGGTGAGTGGTCGACTCACCTGAGCCGGTGATCCTGTGGGCCAACAAGTGGTATCAGAGCCATACAAACGCTGTCGCTGGACTAACCGCTGGCGATGACGAATGGTTTGGAGATGGGCAACAGCAGTGGCACTATTGTGGCTGCCCAACCATGACCGAAGGTCGTTGTTCGCACGGTGCGGGAGGTCAGCGACACCAGTTGGCCGACACTGACTCGCACCAACTATGGAGAGTGGTCGGTGACCATGAAAGTCAAGCTCAGAGCCCGACAGCTCTAGAATGCTATTGACAAGGGCACCGACAATGGGAGAGATGACATGTCAGCGTTGGAGGCTATCCTTGCTGCTGTACTGGCCGAGTACAGGGAGCCGTTGGGGCGAAGAGCTCGGCTAAGGAGGCGTGGGAGACTATTGCGGCGATGCGCGTCGGTTCTGACCGCGCAAAGAAGGTGACAGCCCAACTTCTGAAGCAGGAGTACGCCAACCTCAAGTTCAAGGATGGTGAAACGATGGAGGACTTCTTCCTCTGCTTACAGACGCTCATCAGCAAGCTGAAGAGCCACGGCGTCACCATCAACAAAGAGGAGGCGGTCTCCAAGTACCTCCACTCCGTGTCGGCAAAGTATATCCAGATCGCTCTCTCTATAGAGACGATGCTGGACTTATCCACCCTCACCATTGAGGATGTGACAGGCCATCTATAGGTGGTGGACGAGCGCCTAGAGCAGGCGACAGCAACGAAGGACAGCGGCAAACTGCTGCTGATAGAAGAGGAGTGGGCTGCTTGGAGGAACTCTAGGAAGGTAGCCTCCTCCAGCCGCGGTGGCGATGGCAAGCGCTGCGGCAAGGCTTCTTCGAAGAAGAAGCAGGTCGACCCCAACGCCTGTCGGCGCTGCGGGAAGACGGGCCATTAGGCACGGGAGTGCCCAAATCGCAAGCAAGAGAAGGCTAAGGCTCGTCTGGCGCAAGCTAAGGATGATGATGAGGCCACTATCCTGATGGTGATGTTCTATGCACTGCACGACATCGAGGCCGAGGAGATGAAAGAGGTGACAATGGTGGAAGGACCTGGGAAGGCCCTGAAGGCTGTCAACCTCGACGAACCATGTGCCCAAGTCCACCTCGGACGTGTGGACGCCGACCAGGAGCAGCGGTGGTATCTGGACTCTGGTGCCAGCAACCACATGACGGGCTCCAAGGTAGCCTTCTCCGAGCTCGACGACGATGTTATTGGTACAGTGAAGTTTGGTGACGGCTCACAGGTGGCAATCGAAGGGGACAACACCATTATCTTCAGGTGCTAGAACAGGGAGCACCGCGCGCTAACGGATGTATATTACATCTCGCAACTGTGTTCCAGCATCATCAACATTGGTCAGCTAGATGAGCGCGGTAGCAAGGTACTAATCAAGGATGGAGTCCTTAGGATTAGGGACCAGGAACAGCGACTTCTTGCCAAGGTGAAGAGGTCCCTAAACCGGCTGTACCTGCTTGACCTAAAGGTAGAGCAGCCGGTGTGTCTGGCGACAAGGCGCACCGAGGAACCGTGGACGTGGCATGCTCGGTTCGGACATCTCAGCTTCGACACACTTGGTCGGCTAGAGAAGATGGTCCGAGGGCTACCCACATCAAGCACGGAGGCGAGCTGTGTGACAGCTGCCTAGCCAAGAAGTAGAGGAGGCTACCATTCCAAAAGGCAGCCAAGTATCGCGCGAAGGACGCTCTCGAGCTCGTCCACGACGACCTCTGCGGGCCGATCACACCAGCCACAAACGGTGGTCAATGGTACTTTCTCCTACTCATGGATGATTGCAGTCGCTACATGTGGCTGAAACTCCTAACGAGCAAGGACGAAGCGGTGGCGGCAATCAAGAAGTTTAAGATGCGCGTAGAGGCCGAGAGCGACAAGAAGCTCCACGTGCTGAGGACTGATCACGACGGCGAATTCACTTCGGTGGAGCTCGCTGCGTACTACGTGGATCAGGGTGTGGTGCGACACCACACCACGCCATACTCGCCACAACAGAATGGCATGGTGGAGAGGCGGAACTAGACGGTGGTTGGCATGGCTCAATCCCAGATGAAGACCAAAGGCATGCCGGCAAGGTTCTGGGATGAGGCGGTGACCACAGCGGTGTTCATCCTCAACCGCGCTTCGACCAAGGCCCTGATGGGCAAAACATCGTTCGAAGCTTGGTATGGGCACAAGCCGAGCGTATCCTTCCTCCGGACATTTGGCTGCATCGGCCACGTCAGGAAGACAAAGCCGATCCTCACCAAGCTGGAGGACAGGAGCACACCGATGGTGTTCCTAGCCTACATGGAGGGTACCATGGCATACCGGCTCTATGACCCACGCGGAGACAAGGTGCTTGTCTCGCGCGACATCGTGTTCAATGAGAAGGTGACTTGGGACTAGAACAATCAGAGCACGGGCGAAGCTGGTGACTTCACCAGCAACTTCGTCGTCGAACACCTAGTCATCCATGGTGATGGAGATGCTGGGGAAGAGGTGCCGAGCACTCCGGAAGGGGTGCCAAGCACTCCAGCCACAGAGCCGAGCACTCTTGGGGCAGTGCCGAGCATTTTGGGAGGGATGCCGAGTACTCCGAGAGGAGTGCCGAGCACTCCTGGAGGGATGCCGAGCACACCAGGAGTGGTGCCGGAAGGTTCTGCAGTGGTGGCGACCACTCCAGGACAGGTGCCGAGCACTCCTGTAGCAGAGCCAAGAGGTCTTGCAGTGGTGCCAACCACTCCTAGACTGAGGCTGAGCACTCCTACAGTGGTGCCGAGCACTGCAAGAGTAGTGATGAGCTGTCCAGAAGTAGTGCCAAGTACTGCAACCAAAGTGCCGAGCACTCTAGGTGCTGTGCCGAGCACTCCGGTGGAATAGAGAACTCCATCAACACTGCTTGAGTTCGCCTCACCTCCAAGTGACATCACTGAGTTCGTGGATGCCTTCCACGAAGGTGAGGAGGTGCGGTTCCGCAAGCTAGACGACATCGTCGACGGCACAGGGCCCTCAGGCCTAGCTGGTCGGCTGCTCAATGATCAAGAGCTGCTGCACAGGACCCACGTTCACGCTGGACGAGCGCGACGGAAACTGGCAATGGACGATGCTGGAGGAGATGAAGGCAATCGAGGAAAACAAGACATGACAGCTCGTCGATCCACCTCCAGGATGTCGTCCGATCAGCCTGAAGTGGGTGTACAAGGTCAAGCGGGACGAGCTCGACACCATTGTCAAGCATAAGGCGCGCCTCGTCGCCCAAGGCTTTGTTCAGCGCGAGGGCATCGACTTCGAGGAAGTCTTTACGCCAGTAGCGCGCATGAAGTCTGTCCGTTTGCTACTAGCCTTGGCAACAGCAAAGGACTGGTGCGTCCATCACTTGTACGTTAAATCGGCATTCCTCAACGGCGAACTAGCACAAACAGTCTTCGTTAGGCAACCTCCAGGTTTCGCTGTCAAGGGAGAGGAGCATAGGGTGCTCCGACTGTGCAAGGCGCTCTATGGGCTACTGCAGGCCCCACGAGCATGGAACGCCAAGCTTGACGCCACGCTGGGCGAGCTTGGGTTCCAACGGTATGCATCCGAGCACGCGCTCTACACGCGACGACGGGGGAAGGAGGAACTCGTCGTCGGTGTGTATGTGGATGACTTGATCGTCACCGGCGCGCGCACAGAGGACATCAACAGCTTCAAGCGCGAGATGGCAGCTCGTTTTCGAATGAGCGATCTCGGCACCCTCTCCTACTACCTCGACATCGAGGTAAGACAGGAGAAGGAGGAACTCACGCTCGGTCAGAGCGTGTATGCCTCGACAACGTGATGATGAAATCTCGACTTAGCTCTACTTCTATTTTATGTACATGTTCTAACACTATCTCCAACAACAATACCCAAAATATAAGACCCATTCAACGTTTCGGTAGCGCTACCGTCAAAGGGTTCAATACCCATTCGACATCCTCTTCAATAACAGGATAAAAAAGAATCCTTTCTGTAAATGGGTTTTTAGGCTCATATTTGGGTTATGCCTCGCAGGCAACCCAAAATGGATCTCTCGTACAGATACTCTGTTGGAGGCTGATTTTGGATCTCCTGCTACCTATTTTATTTTGGGTTTGGGTAAGCATATGGGTCATCTATTGGAGACAGTCTAATAATGCAAATCCAAGGTTTCGATTCGGCATCTTTGTTTGATGTAGGTCGCGGCATGTCGGTGATGGACTGGCTGACGAGGCTCAAGATTGCCATCGGCGCGGCAAAGGGATTGGCGTACCTGCATGAAGACTGTATGTTTTCTTGCAACGAGCTAGTAGTTAACAGTTGACACTTTGCGGCAACTAATAATCCACTATTCATTTCATTTATGCACTGCTCATTTTTCTAGGTCCCCCAAGGATCGTCCACCGGGATATAAAGTCCGCCAACATCCTGCTTGATTATTCGTTCGAAGCACAGGCATGACTGACGAGGATTCATATACTCCCTATCCCAAAATAAGTCTTTATTATATCTAATCTTTTGATCAGTCAACCAATTTCATCTTTGACTAGATTTATAAAAATAGTACAATAAACATTTATATCACCAAATAGACTTGTTACTATGAAAATATATGATACAATTAATCAAATAATGCTTATATGGTATCCTAAATATTAGTGACTTTCTAGTATATACTAGTATAATGCCCATGCTAACGCAACGGATTTATCTTGGAGACGCATATGAAAACAACCAATGTTTTTTTCCATAGTTCAACTTTTACACAACATCTTTGAGCATAGTATAATGTCCGTGCTAACGCAACGGATTTATCTGGGAGACGCACATGAACACAACCAATGTTTTTTTTCCATAGTTCAACTTTTACACAATATCTTTGAGCATGTAATAAAGAAAGATCAACCATACCTCTGTTTGGACCATTCCAGGTCGGTGTGATCTAAATTTTTTGACAGTTTCGACAAGATCAACAGCCCCCTGTTCTCCAAGTAAAATCCTCTCTATATTGTATTATGGATGGTGATATAAGCACCTGTTCTTCCAATGCCTGCGCTGCAAGAGAAAGCAATTTTACTGAGATAGTGAATAAGTTATAGCCATATAGGAAAGGTCCCACCAGAAAGCATGGCATTTAAAAAAACCTCCAAAAAGCATAATATTGATTTCATGATTTGAAACAAACCTGCAATGTGCAACTATTGGCCGTTCCATTGGAATGTAATACAATCTTTTTAGAATCCTTCTTACATCAGCACTGCCATTTGGTACCCCATGGTCAGTCCACTCAGGATACTCAATGTGGAGAAGAGATCGCACTTCATCTGACTATCTGACTAAAACATAAAGAAACACAGACGGGAGAAAATTCAATGATATAATCCTTCAGCAAAAAATTGCAAGAATTCCATACTATAACGCAAAGGAGAACGAGAAGATGATAAACCTATAGGGAAAGATAAACAAAAGAAGAGACTATGTGAGGAAACAAAAGAACTCATGGAAGAAAATGAGGTGAAAAACTGAAAATTACTGGCCAAAGAACCTGCAGGATCTCAATAAGAAGATTTGGCATCTCACTCAGCAATACTATCTCAGCAAGAATTGGCAACTGATCTCACTAACTAATTACACTGTTACAAGGACACGTTGCAATGCCACTATCTGGCTGATTTGCCTATCTACCCTACTAATTCACCACTTTTTTCTTTGCTAAATCCACACCAAAAAATATCCCCTGCTGAGATGCCCCCTATCCATCCACCCACAAAATTATACCCAGAAAAACAACATCTTTAAAACGGACAGTAAAGGCCCAAAAATATTAAACCAAAACCTTCACTACCACATAAGTATGCATGAGCACCCTAGGTTGACCAGACAGTAATCCAGAACTAATATAAACTACACATCTAATTGAACCAGATTATAACCATAGTCTTTCCTCCGGAAGGGAAATGCTTATGCACAGCTACAAGCTCCTCCAAAAGCTGAACTCAAGTCTGTCTTTCTATGTTTTTGGCACAAGAAATAATTCTTCATCTTGAAATGTATACACTATGATGTAAAACACAGAATAGTAGACTCCATGGTGGACCTGCCTATCTTACACTTTACCTAGAACAGAAAGCATGTAAACAACTTTATATATATTCACCTCATCCCGTCGAATCTCCACGCCACGCAACACTAACTGACCATCTTTCCTGACCTTTGTAGTCTTAATGGTAAACTTTCCAAAAATATCCTGCCCCTTACTCAATGGTAGATACTCATCATACTGCAATTATTTGAATGTGGATACTATTTAAAATTATATTATCAATTAAGAGGAAATAGCTAATAAATTTCAAGTACAAAAACAAGATTATGTTGTATCTTAGCACCTTAAGACCATCAAATTTGGTGACCATAACAATCACAGGACAGTGATTATCATATACCATTCTGCCAAAAATCCTCAATCATATTGGCTAGCGGTCCTTGAGTAGAAATGAATTTTGTTAGATTTCTGCCAGCAATCTGCAAAGTTTATATGGCACAAGTCAGACAATGATTGGAGTTACCGGACCAAAAAGGAAATATGCATAAAAAACAAAGTACAAGGAAACATACCAATTTTACCTCTATATGGCTGGCATTGATGTAATCATTGCCTGTTGAAGACTCTAACCGTACTACTCTGGTTCGATCAACTACGAAAAAGAAATCAAGTTAAACAAAATTAATGATTCGATATGGGATCTTCCTATCTACACCTGCAACCCTGTACAAATTAATGGGCTTACATGGCAACACATCAGTGTAGCGGTTTCTTCCCCTATTTTCTTGTTTCCGAGCAACACTAAATTTTTGTGCTGACTGAAGCTCTGTTCTTATATCCTGAAAACAAGGTTGTTTGTCTTAGTTCAAAAAATATTTCCTATGACAACTAACTTGTAAATCTTTACAACAACAAAAAAAATCTTGCTTTGACAATTTGGAAGAAATGAACAAAAGCTAATTGTGGGGATGTTGTGTGTGCTGTATTTGTTAAACTTCTATTTTAGTGCAATAATACACAGCCCTCCTACTTATTCGATAAAACAAAATGAAAGGAATGGAAGAGACAAGTGTGTGATTTCTTGGTACATTGGACTTGACACAAAAAAATTGCATAACAAAGGATTGGTTCTATCTCTTTCACTGAAATAAATTCAACAGCATGGGTTTCTGCACTTGTTACAGCAATGTGCTAACATCAGATAATTCAGCTGTTTATACAGAGTTCAGTATTGGATGGCATCAGTTCTACCTCAAAAACATCTCCTTCTAACTCTGATAGAAAAAAACGATTAGAACATCAATTCACAGGAAGTGAACAAGAAGCATGGGGACTATGCAATCATATGTCTTGAAAGAGAAGCTACAGGCAATGGGAACGACTGGTTCGCAGAAGAGGAGGGACTGGGAGTATAATTAGACCAGGTTTTGCAATTGTTTGCCTAAGTGCTAGTTTGACTGAAGCAGTACTTGTGTAATTACACGAGGGGAATGCATCAAACAGAAGCATAGAACCGAACACCACTCACTAGTGATGAAGCAGCTGAACATCTTCTCAAGCGCCATGGAGAGGTCCTTGTAGCTGGAGTACATCTTGATGTCCACCTTCCTGAGGTAGGGCGCGCCATCCATGCTCACCTTCACATACATGGGCCTGCCTCTGGACGCGGCCTCCTACGCCGGCACCTTGCTCTTGGAGGCGCTCGCGGCGAGGGTGTTCTTCCGGTAGCTCCACATGGGGGGCCATCCCACCAACTGCGCTCTGCACAGATCCACAGAACAACATCGATCAGCCCGCCGGCCGTCCAGTTCCAGGCCAAAACAGTAACGCCTGCGATGAATCGAAGCGGGGTCTTACTTGGCGGCCGGCGGCGCGGCGGGGGGAAGCTTGCTTGTCGTCGCTAGCCTTGACAGCGCCAGGGCGCTGGGCGGGGTCTGGGAAGGCGTGCTTGGCGGAGACGCCAGCGGATGCGGCAGCCGGCAGCGGGCTGAGGGAGAGCGCGGCCGCGACGTCCTCGAAGCAGTCCCAGCTGCGGTCGGAGGACTCGGAGCCCGGTAGGCCGAGGCGGAGTGTGAGACGGGGAACCGGCGAGGAGGAAGAGGTTGGGGTCGGTGGCGCAGCCCCGCAGATCACCTCCAAGAACTTGGCGGCAATCTGGTTGCCGCACTGGCCGCCAGGATGTGCAGCCGCCGTGCCCTTCGCCCAAACCCTAGGCACGGGCGCTCCTGCGCGTGGAGACGCTGCCGCCGTCTCCTGACCCGTCTCGCGTTGAGCTTTCGGTTTTTTTCGGAAAAAAGGGGAAAACAAGGTGGAGGTGGGAATCGAACCCAGAGCGCGAGCGTAGGGACGAAGTCGCATGGATGGTTCGCTGCGTGCTGGTGGACGAGGAGGTTGACACACTCAATCTAGACCGTTGGATGTGGGTGAGTAAGGAGATTGAAGAAATTACAAGCAATCTGGACAGTCCGTTTTAAAGATGTTGTTTTTCTGGGTACAATTTTGTGGGTGGATGGTTAGGGGGCATCTCAGCAGGGGATATTTTTTGGTGTGGATTTAGCAAAGAAAAAAGTGGTGAATTAGTAGGGTAGATTTAGTCAAAATTACGTTTGATTTCTCGAAATACGAGATGAAGACGTATTTTAGACTGAGAATCATGTTATTAGAATGCATGTTAGCTGCTGCTGTCTGAGCTCTCACGTATGACCCGTTGATATGTTGTGTGTAGGTTGCAGATTTCGGGCTGGCAAAGCTATCCCATGACACGAACACGCATGTATCCACTCGCATCATGGGGACATTTGGGTGCGTCCACTCTTGTCCAATATTCTATGGATCTTTCTTCTGTGTACCTGTAACCTGTACCTATACCTAATAATAAAGAGGTAAAATTTGTCGCCACCCTAAATTTTGGTCCAACTCTGACCTCTACTCGGATTCTTGTTTCTATACTCTCTCTGAGTCGAGCATCTGCACTCCCAATCCCATGTTAGTTGCTGGTTCCATCCCCACGTTGGAAACTCCACCATAAACTCCTTGCCTGACCGCACAAACCTCCAACATAAATAAAAATCAAACTCCAAATTGGATTGAAATCAAATACGACAAAGTTACAACGACTCGAAGATCAAACAATGGAACAAACATGATATGATAAATTCTTAACTTTATAGCCCCGTCCAATCCCAAATAGGAGCCTTGAGGCGAGGGAAGAGGCATCGTCGTCAGTGCCAGCATCCGAGGTCACTGAGAAGGAGACGGTGGTAAAGGAGCTTGGTGACGCAGGTCGACGACCTTGGACGAAGGAGACTCGAGAGTGAGCAGCAGCGTGTGGAGGGCCGCGTTGGCGGTGGCGAAGGGCAGGCAGAGCAGTGGCGAAGGGCGAAGGACATGGTGAGTAACTAGTGGATTCAATAAATGAGAGAAGCAAGCACAAAATAGTACAAGTGCAAACCCATTTTCATGTATGACTACCACATGGACATATGTTGTCGACAATTGTTTGCATTAGTCACTTCTTTCCAGCCGATACACAACACTCATCTTTAACTTGGTTGTTGCTGCTCGATACTCAAGTTTGACACAAGTATTAATGCTGTACAGACAAAACTATGCAGATTAATGCTTTGCTTCAAACTAAAAGGCTGACCAAGAGAACAATTTATCTAAAACATAAAAACATCAACTAAATTCTCATGTATCAGGTAAATATCCTGTAGTTAAATACCTAGTTCTAAATCTCTTGTGCTTGTGCATGTCAAAATTGCCTGATTCAGACTTGTTGCTTGCATGACAAAATTGGACAGGTATATAAATTGTGGAGAGCATGCACAACCAAAGTGATCTGTACAAGGTTCAGTAGCATTCAAGTACTAATCTACACAGAACGAGACATCCTTGATAGAAAAATGTAGGCTTTGTGCATATGAAATTGCAAGACCGAAAAACAATTGTACAGATCACCTATCGAAGCATTCCTCTTGCCTACAGCAGCTTCCTTGGTGGCTCCTCCTCCTGCTGCGCCGTCAACATCAGCTCCTTTCCCGCGAGCATCGACAGGGAGTCTTCCCTCATGTCATCCATGTACCTGCACGCAGTAAGTAGTCCGATTCAGTGCGTTGACAAGAGAAGCCACGCCTCGATCTGGCCGTCCTGGTACAAGAACCTGATGGCGATGTCGTCCGGGGGCCAGGGCTGGGGTACAGGCAGGTGCCAGGCGGCGGCGGCGGCTGAGAGTCAAGGAGAGAGAAATGAATTTGGGAACAGCTAGGGTTTCAGCTCAGGTATTATATAGTTGGCAAGAAATTACTGGCCCAGTCCGACTGTGTTGGGCAATATATATATATATATATATATATATATATATATATATATATATATATATATATATATATATATATATATATATATATATATATATATATATATATATATATATGTCTACTGCACGACCATGTGTTTTATACAATTTCAACGTATGAATTTTTTTGCACCATAAGATTAAGATCCAACAACCTTTATCCTTCTTCTGCCTCTAGCCTTCTACCTCCAGACAATCACAAGATCACAGATCCACATATCACAAATCACATATCGCATAAAACAATTTTTTTCTATGGAAGAACAGAGGGGTTGGTTCCATTGCCAGTTCTTCATGGGTCGTCGCGTCGTGGTCCCCTGGCCGGTGCCGGTGCTGCGCTGTTGGTGCTGCTGGTGCACTGCTGCCTCTGCTGGTGCGCTGCTGGTGCTGCTGGTGCCTGACGGACGCAGATCTGACGGACGTGGATAAACCGAGGCAACGATCTAGTGGACTAAAATCCATGTATGTTTTTGTGCTAAAACACACGTGTGTTGTATAGCATTTTTGAAAAAAATCAAAACATGCCAAAATGTTTTCACCGGTTTGGGCCTTTACCGGACCACGCCGATAGAAACGAATTTCGCCAAAATTCGTGAATATCGGGCCGAAATTTTGAATTATGGCCACGACCGATGGCGAGGGTCATGAAGGCGGTGGCCTAGCTTGGAAGTTGCGGCGGCCGATGTTATAGCGGCTAGATCTGTCGTCTCTCAGGCATGGCCTACATGCATTGTAGCACTATGTCATAACTGCAAAAACAAGACACCATTATCAGTGTCACGACATTGAGACGTGCCTGTGATAGTATCATAGGCACGTCTAGTTATTACACATCTCCCGGATTCAATCACCCATGGCCAATGGATTGGCAGAAAACGAGACGTGTCTATGATGATAACTTAATAGAAACATGTCTTTGTGAAAGCCCTATGTTTGGTTTTGGATAATTGAGACAACCAAGTGGACTAACCTGTCTTCTAGTGTTGTGTATGAGATATGTTATGTTCATATCCAAGGTTGAGCAAAGATGGCACACATAGTGATGATGATGGCCACAAATGGTGTTCAAGTACTAACACTTTCCTCTAGTGTTTTTGTAGAAATTTTAATTAGGCTATTCACCCCCCTCTAGTCATTTAGGACCTTTTCATAGGGCCCGACTTGGGCCACCGCCATTGTTGATGAGGCGGTCTAGCATCTGCTCGCTCGCCCGACCCTTCCCCCTGACGGGCGGAAGAATTCCCCGAGCGATCTACGTCGCTGGAATTCTTCTTTCAGGGGAAGGACGGGCGAGGATGGCCCATGCCATCTACGACGAAGGAGGGGGCTTTGCCCCTGGATGGCAACGCTGGCAGGGAAGGGACACAAGGTGGAGCAAGTCATGGAGGAGCAGTAGCGCAGGGCAGCGTAAGTGGGAAGGACAACAGTTCCCCCAAGCCATCGATGACATCATGAAACTCGCCTCCCCCCGCGCTGCGCTACAACACTGCATCCCCCTTCACGCCGTGCCGCCATCTCCCTTTTGCTGGAATCCTTCCACTCTCATTGGAGTGATTGACCCAATGGAGGAGAGGCTCACTCGGAGGGTGGTGTCGCACTTCAACGCTACGGCCATGGCTTGGTAAAGGTAGATCTAGAGGAAGAAGTTACTGGTGGTGCTCTAAGGGAGAACACTGGGACTCGAGGCCATTTATAGCCTAGGGTGCAAGGCCGCAAGCAGCGTCAGCCCTCCAATCGACCATCAACGACACAACAGATAAGGGCTCAGGAGCTGATTTGAGCCCTTTCAGCTTCCCGAGCCGCACGCCCAACAAAGGCGGAGTCTGATGGGACGCTGGTAACCAGTCATGCCCCGTACCATCTACTCACACTGCTTCCTGATGAAAGGAGCACCCTCTGTGTGCTTGTGACATGACATAGGACCTTAGGGGACGTGCCTCGCCTTGAGTCCCCCTAAGCTACTCCAATGGCTCAAATCTGCATGCGTGCCCAAAAGCACTGCGGCCCTTCATTAGATCTATGCCACGTGGCGCAGCCCCTCGCCCCTCACAGGGTGCGGAGCAGCACGGATGCCACATGCCTTAACTCCAACAACCAATGCAGTAATCAAACGCCATCAAGCGATTGCACCGAGCGTTAGAGGGAGGGGTGCGTGGACGAGTCAGCCAGGCCTTCGCTTAGGCTCCCCCCATGTAGCGCTGCAAACAAGTATTGCTCGGCGCCGAAGCCAAGCACCCCGACCAAGAGCTCGGGTGGCCCCAGAAGGGCACCCGACCCACATTAGAAGGCCACGGCCATGGCTGACGACCAAGTCATAAAAGATAGGGCTCAGCCCTTCATCGCCATCATGGGCATGACCCTAAAGGGCTTAGGGGCTTCTGATGAGAGTCAAACATAGGATTATGTTAAGTCCCTAGAAGAAAGGCTCCCGACCAAAGAACCCCCAACCGATCCCTCGGGATCACTTAGGGGCTATACCCATTGGGTACGCTCACACGCACCCTTTTGTAAGAGTTAGACTAAGCTCGAGAATGCCCATGGCCGCTGCTCGAGGCTCAAGGGCACGCCAGGGCCCTAGGATTCCCGAGCGATGGTAGCCTAAGCCTAATCTAGCATCGGCACCAACCCGAGCCAACGCTCAGTAACCGACGTCTCGAGAGATGTCCAACCCACTAGGCATCCAAGGCCTGGCAAGTATCACAAGTTTGATGCCGTGGCAAGGATTGTTGGTCATTGAGTGTCACTAAGTGTGGGTCTTCAGTGACTCGAGTGGACTCAAGAACACAAGAGAAGACACGACGATGTATTGGTTTAGGCTATCAGAGCCCTACGACCAGCGGTGGTTGGTTTTTGTATTCGAGAGCACCCAAATCGGTGGTTACAACGAAAGAGATAGAGATTTGGCAGGGGATTGCTCAGTGCTATCCTATGGCTCGTCGGTGGTGAGGTTTCTTCCCCAGTAAGGGAGGGGAACGCTCTGACCCCTCACTAGGTTGCCGATAGGAGGAATGCTCGGTCATTGCTCTCGATTCGCTTTGCTCTCAGGGCAGAGCTTAGAATGCTATGGAGTGTTCTATTTTGGCCTCCCCCTCTTGGTGTCGACCTTCACCCTTATATATCAAGGAAGGTCAGCTACAATGCGGTTCAGGGGTTTTACTCTATAGTCTATGTATGTCTTAGTCTAAGAGGGTGTTGCTGTGGTGTGGATGGACCATGGCATTGTCATGGAGTTGGGGGAGCCTTGGGCGTCGCTTGACTCTGCGGGCCCTAATGCTTTGACTGTTAGGGGCTATCTATTGTGGGCAAACCCCATCGACTTCTTGGGCAAGCTTGAGGGTGAGCTTTTTGCAAGGACGAAAGGATGTAATGACCCACGGTCATTCCAATTGAAACTTATCGAATGGAATATGGAGAAATGCTCTAGCTAGACTTATCCATCATAAACCAGAAATAATATGACACCAAGGAGTATGCAAGGCTTTATCGGTTGTCGGGGACCTAACACCGGGGTACCCCACGAGGTGGAACCGATAACCATCTAACGTTAAAAACTTCTGGATAGACAAGGGCACCACTGCGTCTCTTGCTTGAGTGACGGGAGTTTGGTTCCGCCTCACCCGATGCCTTTGGGCCAGCTCCACTTCGCCCGAGGGGTTAGGGATAGACTCCGCCTCGCCCGACCCCCGAGGGCCAGGCTCGATCTTGCCCGACCCCCGAGGGCCAGGCTCGGTCTTGCCCGAGGGATAAGGGCCAGCTCTGCTTCGCCCGAGAGCTTAGGGATTGACTCCACCTCACCCGAGAGCTTAGGGATTGACTCTGCCTTGCCCGACCCCCGAGGGATGGGCTCAGTCTCGCCCAAAGGATAAGGACTGGACTCCACCTTGCTCGATGTCCGAGGACGAACCTCGCCTCACTCGATGTCCAAGGACTGGATTCATCTTGCCTGACAACCTCTCCCTGTTCCCTCACGATGATAGGTGCAGGGTAGGACAAGATGTTCGGGTCAACCACGGCTTCAAGGACCATACCCCGTGCCTCGGCAGGAAAAGTACTTCCAGGGAACGACGGGATGGGTGCTCTAGACCCTCACGGACATAGCAGAGTCTGAAAAGTGTTGCAGGTGCATGCTCTTCACCCTGTAGAGTTGTAGGCGCCGCCTTCAGCTCTGAGACACGGAACCCGACGTAGATATGCGACAACCACTACGGTCCAGGAAAGGACTCGCGTCCTCCACGAATGACGAATGTGCGGTCACCACATTATGATCATAGGGGAGCGGAGGGCCCTCGGGTCCACCAGATCGAAGGGCTCGCTTCAGCCTTCGGACGCCCTCTCCAATCGGAAGACCTTGCCCACAGCGCTACTCCGAACCCCGACCCCGCGTCCCTCCGACAGAGACTCATAGGAACTAGAAGGCGTGCAGAGCAAGGTTGGGCGAGGCTCATATGTCAAAACCACTGTACCAAAGTCCATACCCTGTGTGGGGCAGTACTCTATAGCCATCCTGACATTCCACAGTGGCATCAACGGTATTGTAGGCGCTTATCATGCTTTCGCACCCACCAGAATGGACAACAAGGCTGGGTAGATGTGAACAACAAGGCTAGGTAGCGTACGCACCCTAGCCCTCTCACTTGTAAAGCCGTCCCCTTCATCTATAAAAGGGGATGCGCTTCCTCCAAGAAAGGGACCAACTTTTGACGGCACAACACACACAGTCAAGTTGCTACCAAGCTCTTGGCCTCCTTTCGACCCTTCCATCAGAGACTTCAGACTAGTCCCTCTCTTGATTGTTTGTACCCCCTACTACAAACTATTTTTCGGTGCTAATAACATGAGCAGCAATAGACTAGACGTAGGGACATTCGGCCCAAACGAGTATAAATCTTATGTCCTTTAGCGCACCATTCAGGCCTAACGCGCATTACTATAAATTTCCTTGCCGGTGCTTGTGTGAAACACCGACAGTTGGCGCACCAGGTAGGGGCCTTTGCGCATTGCAAATCAGGCCTCGGATGGCCACCCACGCAATCAGCTGGGTTCTGGGTGCACACGTGCGTTTCGGTGACCTAGATTTCATCGTCACACTAGGAGGAGAGCTGGCACTGGCCCACACGGTCATACAGTCTCTCCCTTCCGTTAGCCTCAGCCACCAGAGGCTTGAGGGCCAGCCCAATGACTCCCTTGGACCCCAGTTATCTAGGGAGGCCTTGCGCTGCATCACCCTCTCTCCGGAAGGCCCCGTGCGGAGCGCCCCGACAGCGTTTTCGTTCGGTCTCCGCAACGCCGCGGCGACCGCTAGCCACCTTCTGGCACTACGCATGGTTCAGCCACCCACGAACAGCGAGTTCGTGGGGACAATTGAAAATGATATGGAGACTCTCCACAGGCTCCTCACGGAGGAGCCAGGATCGTCCTCTAGCTCTGACTCCAGCAGGGGCAGCCACCACCCTTCCCGAGAATGCTTCATGGCGCAGACCCCCGAGGGGCATGTCGAAAGTGTCTCCGAGGAAGAGGTCACCCTGACAAGCAACCCTGGCGCTAGGTCCGAGGAGGAGACGGCAGCCCCATCTTGCCTAAGGATGGAGCAGCTGAGGGCCCGCAAGCTGGAGATCGATGAGGCCAGACAAGGGCTCGTCCGGGAGTACGCGGACATCAATCGCGAGATCGAACGCCGTGAAAGCGGTGGGCGCGCATGTGCCACGGCCCGCACCATACACCAAAGGATCCTCAACAATAACGGGACCCTTACTCACTTCGCTCGAGTGAGCCAAAACATCGCCGCAGCGACAGCCTTGTTGCATGGCCTTCTAGAGGCCGCGACGTCCGAGGATCGCCGCGCCCACCGAGAAATTCGCACGTTGCTCGAGCGTGCGGCGGCGCAGCATTCAGAAAGCTCGCTGTCCCGATGACGTGAGCTCGACGCCAGCCAGCGCACGCCCTCGGTGTGCTCCACCAAGGACGCGTCCATTCACCAGACACTGCCAGGCGACAGGTAGCCCTCCGCTGTCCCGGTACATCAACATCTCGGCCACAACCGCGACGTGCGCAGCACCATCGACGCCCGCAGGCACGCCCACGGCGATGCAGGAGAGGTAGCCCATCGCGGCTACCATCCTCGACGTGGTGGACACTACGACAACGGCGAGGACCAAAGCCCGAGCCCTGGCCTGCCAGGCCCTCAGGCCTTCGGCCGACACATCCTCAACGCTGCGTTCCCACTATGGTACGGACCGCCAACCAATATCCCTAAATATTCTGGGGAAACAGACCCTGGGCTTTGGCTCGAAGACTATCGGCTTGCATGTCAGGCTAGTGGTGCGAGTGATGATGATTTCATTATTCGCAATCTCCCACTATTCTTGGCTGATTCGGCGTGAGCATGGTTGGAGCACCTACCATCCAACGCCATTCAAAGTTGGGCGGATCTGACAGAGATCTTCGTGGGGAACTTCTAAGGCACGTACAAATGCCCCAGAAACCCATGGGACCTCAAGAACTATCGCTAGAAGGCCGATGAAACCCTCTGCGGGTACATCCGGCGCTTCTCTCGGCAGTGCAACGAGCTCCCTATTGTCGCCGACGCCGACGTGATAGGAGCTTTCCTGTCCAGGACAACCTATGAGTCTTTGGTACACAAGCTGGGGCGAAGGGGCCTGCGGACTACCAAGGAGCTCCTGGACAATGCCACCAGCCAAGCCTCAGGGGAGGAGGCGGTTGGAGCCATCTTCAATCGCTCCAACGGCAAGGCGAGGCGGGACGAGGACGCCGGTGAGGGTGCCTCCAACCATCCCACCAAAAGAAAAAACAAGAAGCACCGGAGCGACAGCTCGCTCGTGGCCGCCGCCGACTGCAAGGGTGGCCAGAAGCCCGCGGAGGGCGCTTCGAACCACTTTGAGAAAATGCTCGAGGGGCCATGCCCAAACCATGCTTTCCTAGCCAAGCATCTATACAAGGATTGCGGCCTCATGCGCAAATACTTGTCCAGGGGCCTCAACAAAGGGGAGCAGGGGAAGGAACCTACCCTTACCATAGATGACGCAAAAGAGAAGGACGACGCCTTCTCAACGCCAAATGGTGCCCTCATGATCTTCGGAGGATCAGCGGCCTATGACTCCAAACACCGCCAGACAGTCGCGTGCCGTGAGGTCTATACGGCCGGACCAGCCACACCCGTCTTCCTCCGGTGGTCAGAATCCGCCATAACCTTCGACCGGACCGACCATCCGGATACCGTCCCACACCCGGGAAGGTACCCACTGGTTGTTGATCCGATTGTTGGCCCAAAGCGACTCACGAAGGTACTGATGGACGGAGGCAGCGACCTCAACATCATGTATGCCAAGACACTCGACGAGATGGGTGTCGATCGAACAAACCTCTGCCCCATCCAAGCGCCCTTCCATGGTGTCGTACCTGGCATACAGGCCGTACCGCTGGGGCAGATCGATCTGCCCATCACTTTCGGGGATCAGTCCAATTACAGGACTGAGACCCTAACCTTCGACGTGGTAGGGTTCCCCGGAACCTTCCACGCCATCCTCGGACGTCCATGTTATGCGAAGTTCATGGCCGTCCCCAACTATACATACCTCAACCTGAAGATGCCGGGCCCCCGTGGGGTCATCACCGTTGGCACCTCCTTTCGTTGCGCCTACGAGTGTGAAGTCGAATGCTGCGGCCATGCCTCAGCAGTCATCGCCTCCGAAGAGCTCGCCACCCTCAGGGAGGAGGTCGTTGAAGAAACACCCGACACAAAGAGGTCATCCAGATCATTCGAATCAGTGGAAGGGTCCAAGGAGGTCCTCGTGGACCCCAGCAGCTCTGAGGGCAAAAAAGTTCGCATCAGAACTGTGCTCTCCTCTGAATAGGAAAGTGCGCTCGTCGACTTCCTCCACGATAACAAAGACATCTTTGCATGGAAACCCTCGGATATTCCAGGCATCCCGAGGGAGGTCACCGAGCATACCCTAAAAATCCTCCTAGGCTCCAAGCCGGTGAAGCAACGCCTGCGCCGCTTCGATGAGGAAAAACGCAGGGCCATCGGTGAAGAGATAGCAAAACTATTAGCTACTAGGTTCATCAGGGAAGTACACCACCTAGAGTGGTTAGCAAATCCCGTTATTGTGCAAAAAAGAGCGGGAAATGGAGGATGTGTGTCGATTACATGGGCCTCAACAAGGCGTGTCCAAAGGATCTGTTTCCTTTGCCATGATTAGACCAAATAGTCGATTCCACCTCAGGTGCGAAACCCTCTGCTTCCTTGACGCATACTCCGGCTACCACCAGATCATGATGAAAGAGTCCGACCAGCTCGCGACGTCTTTTATCACCCCCTTCGGATCGTTCTGCTACATTTCAATGCCGTTTGGTCTGAAGAACGTAGGGGCAACTTACCAGCGCTGTATGCTCAACTGCTTCGGAGACCTCATCGGGCGGACCGTTGAGGCCTACGTCGACGACATCATAGTTAAGTCCAAACAGGCTGACCACCTTGTTGTCAACCTCGAACAAACCTTTGTGAAACTCCGGGCAAACGACATCAAACTCAATCCTAAAAAATGTGTTTTCGGGGTCCCGAGGGGCATGCTGCTTGGCTTCATTGTCTCCGAGCGCGGCATCGAAGCCAACCTAGAGAAGATATCAGCCATCACAAGGATGGGCCCGATCCAAAACATAAATTGGGTTCAGCAGATCATAGGATGCCTTGCCGCCCTCAGCTGATTCATTTCGTGCCTCGGCGAATGAGGACTCCCCCTTTATCGACTCCTGAAGAAGTCCGACCGCTTTGAGTGGACAACCGAGGCTTAGGAGGCGCTTGACATGGTTAAGCAATTTCTAACTAAACCCCTGGTCCTAGTCCCTCCAAGCAACGGATAATTCCTCCTCCTATACATAGCAGCCACCACGCAAGTGGTTAGCGCCGCCTTGGTAGTAGAGCGGGAAGAAGAGGGGCACGCCTTCAAGGTGCAACGCCCTGTATATTTCATCAGTGAGGTATTATCCGACTCTAAAACCCGCTACTCCCAATTCCAAAAACTCCTCTACACCATCCTCATCACCAAAAGGAAGCTACGCCACTACTTTGAGTCACACCCTGTGACAGTCGTGACGTCGTTTCCCCTCAGCGAGGTCGTCCGTAGCTAGGACGCTACAGGAAGAACCGCAAAGTGGGCGCTCGAGCTGATGGATCAGGGCATTACTTATGCCCCCCGAATGGCGATCAAATCCCAGGTGCTGGCCGACTTCATCGCAGAGTGGACCGAAGTCCAGATGCCACCAGCAGTCGTCGATCAAGAGTACTAGACAATGTACTTTGATGGATCGCTGATGAAAAAGGGCGCCGGCGCAGGACTAGTCTTCGTATCACCCCTTGGGGTCCACATGAGGTACATGGTTCGGCTCCATTTCCCCTCATCAAACAATATCGCAAAATACGAAGCGCTCATCAATGGCCTACGAATCGCCATCGAGCTGGGCACCTAACGCCTCGACATCAGGGGCGACTCCCAGCTGGTCGTTGATCTGGTCATGAAGGAGTCAAGCTACCACGACACCAAGATGGTGGCATATTGCCAAGAAGTCTGATGACTGGAGGACAGATTCGATGGCCTCGAGCTTAATCACATCCCAAGATGCCTCAACGAAGCAGCCGACGTGCTTGCAAAGGCAGCGTCTGGCCGAGAGCCAGATCCGACGGGTGTCTTCACCAGCGATCAACACAAGCCCTCGGTACGCTACAAGGGATCGGAACAGGCCAACGAAGGCCCATCTGATCCAACCCCGAGGGCTGACCCGCCGATAGCTCTGCCCGACCCTGAGGTCATGGAGCTTGAAGAGGACCCAGCGGCAGAGTCCGACCCCTCTAATGACTGGAGAACACTTTACCTCGACTACCTCCTCCACGACACACTACCGACATACAAGATAGAAGCTCGATGGCTCGCACGTCGCGCCAAGTCCTTCGTTCTTATAGAAGGTGAACTCTACAAATAGAGCCATACCAGGATCCTACAGCTCTGTATCCCTGGCGAACAGGGAAAACTTCTGTTGAGCGATATCCATGGTGGAGTCTATGGTCACCATGCCGTGCCAAGGACCTTGGTTGGAAACGCATTCTGACAGGGCTTCTACTGGCCCACTGCAGTAACCGACGTCGAGCAAATTGTACGCACCTACGAAGGGTGTTAGTACTACGCTCGACAGATTCATCTTCTAGCCCAGGTGCTCTAGATGATCCCCATCATGTGGCCCTTCGTAGTCTAGGGGCTCGACCTGGTTGGGCCACTCAAAAAGGTGCCCGGGGGCTTCACCCATCTATTTGTCACCATAGACAAGTTTACAAAATGGATCAAAGCTCGACCGATCTCCATGATCAAATCCGAGCAAGCTGTGCTATTCTTCCTCGACATCATCCATCGCTTCAGAGTACCGAACTCCATCATCACAGACAATGGCACGCAGTTCACCGATAGGAAATTCATTCGATTCTGCGATGAACAACACATCCAAATCGATTAGGCAGCCATCGCGCACTCCTAGACAAACGGGCAGGTCGAGCGCGCAAATGGCATGCTCTTGCAAGGCCTTAAGCCCAGAATTTTCAACCAGTTGAACAAGTTCGGCGCGCGTTGGCTCACTAAGCTTCCAGCCATGCTTTGGAGCCTAAGGACAACTCCTAGCTAGGCCACCGGCTACACACCCTTCTTCATGGTCTATGGTTCTAAGGTCATTCTCCCAACGGACCTTGATTATGGAGCACCAAGAATCAGAGCATACGACGAACAGGGGGCCGAGGCATCCCACCAAGACGCCATGGACCAGCTAGATGAAGCTCGCGACATCGCCCTCCTCTGTTCAGCTAAGTACCAGTAGGCGTTGCGATGGTACCACAGTTGACGGGTGTAGGACCGAGCCTTCAACGTCGGGGACCTCGTCCTCCGCCTTGTGCAGAGCAACAAGGACTGCCACAAGCTCTCCCCACCCTGGGTGGGGCCATATGTTGTTGTGGAAGTACTTTGCCCGGGCGCCTACAGGTTGAAAACCATCAACGGCGAGGTCTTCACCAATGCCTGGAACATTGAGCAGCTACATCGTTTTTACCCTTAAATAAATGCATGTTTTTTCTTATCAGTTTTTGTCCTTACAAATCTCCAATCTTTAGTGACATCAAACCCCTATAAATTGCTAGGGGTCGGACCTCACTCGGGGGCTGATACAAATAATACAAGCACATTCTGCAAACACTTCCTGCGTTATCTTTGCAAATCTTAATCTAAGTTTTTCGGTTCTTCTCATAACAAGTCCTAAAAACTAAGATTTCGAGAACAAGTTCTGAGTACAACTGGTAGGACTGCGGGAGACCCACGCCCCAGCGGCTACAACCTCTTTGCTCACTAGCATAATCAGAACTAATTCACCCGCATTCCTAGTCTTTTGCAACTTGGGCCATGAGAAGGCATCAAAACCCCTTCACAAAAAGAGGGAACTGAAAAACTGTTACTATTTTCCGTAACAAAACATGAAAACTTGTTCATTATTGCACAAATTCACCACTTACAAAGTGATTTCATCACACAAAGGACTAGTGTACTCCTAAAATCCAAAGGACTGTTCACTCGGGGGCTTCCCCAAACTTATTCAATTACAGTCTCTGCTTAGCTTTACTATGAATACTACTGCGGTCGCCGCACCAAGCTCTTCATCGGCAACGTCCGGGCATGTACACGGACCAGTTCGTCTACTGTGGCCGCCGCGCCAAGCTCTCCATCAGCAACGTCTGGGCATGTACATGGACTAGTTCATCTACTGCGGCCGCCGCGCCACGCTCTCCGGCGGTGATGTCCCACTGCTTCGTCGGACCTTTGAAAGTGCCATCATCTGCAACAATGAGCACCACGCCGGCGACTGTGGTGTCCCAACCCCGGGGCGCCCAGGGACTAGGCCATCATCATCGGCCACAACCCTAACAGCGGCACCTCCGCCGGGACACCCGGGGACTACGCCATCGTCATCGGCCGCAACCTCAACAACAGCGCCTCCGCCGGGATGCCTGGGGACTGCGCCATCATCATCAACCACAACCCTAACAACGGCGTCGGGGTAGAAAGTGCCTCCTGCTGAAGGAAGGCCGCAACCAACAGCGGCGAAATCGACAACGCTCATCGCCCTCCGGCGCCTTTTCTCCTTCAGCAGCGGCGACCCCTCCTCAGCACAGGTGAACCACGCCATCTCATCTACGTTGGATAACCTCCAGCTCGACATTGCGTGTAACACCCCAGTGTTATGGTTGTACTAAAACACTTGCATCATATGAGCATGAGCATCATCATCTCATTCATAAGCATCATATCATTATGAATATTATCATTTCATGTGTGTTTCTATTTGAACTGCTTGGTTTATGCTAGCAGTTGTGTGTGCTCATGTGTGGGCTATGCAAATGTGTGCCAAATGTCCTCTTAAACAACTTAGCTACACTTAGAATGTCTTTAGCAACAATGTTCATGTTGACCATCTTACCTAATTACACTTCTAAGTAATAGTTTGACTTGTGTTGACCCTAGAGCTCTTATCTTTGACTATTTAAAAAGTACAACGTAGAGTGTTTGCATGTCTTAGCAACCTAAAGCAAAGTTGTAGAAAATTTTATATGGAACAAACTTTGTTTAGAGGTCAAGTCATGAAAATGTGTGGAACATTCTCAAACATGGCCCACAATTCAGTTTTGGGGTTGAATGCTACACTTAAAATTTTCTAAGTCCAAAAGCTGAATTTCAGTTTCTTGTACCATTGTTTGGAGCCTTGTATCTCCCTAACCTAACCGAATCAGCTCGTGTGCCAATTAGAAAAGTTGTAGTTCTCACCTCAATCTCCAACTTTGTCAACTTAACCTAGAGCTAGATCGGCACCGTTTAAGAATTAATGATCGTCAAAAACTCGCTGTCAGGCTCCATCGATGATCTTTGAATCGCCGTTTTCAGAAAACGGTCAGTGACCGTCATGGCCGACCGGTTCAGAATCCGCTGGCCGCGTGGCGCCACTCGTCGCCGCTCGCCTGAGAGCGCTGGACACGCGTCGTGGGAACCCTGGCATGCCCAGCCGCGTCTTGAAGCCACCCCACGCCTGCCCAACCGAGTCGCCAGCCCCAGTTGCATTTCTCGCCTCCCGCAGCGCAGCACCGAAGCCGCCCGCCATTGCCGCCGGAGCTTTGCCCTCGCCTAGCTCCCGCATCTTGGCAAAAACGCGTTGCCCAGCTTACCCAGAGCCCCGCCGTGATCCCATCTTCCTTTTCCACCGTGTTCGCGTGTCGATCGTGCATCGGTAAGGGTCAATCGCCGATCTTTTCCCCGCCCCCGCCTTGACGGACCTCGCCGGAGTAGCGCTTCTCGCAGCCAGCGCTCCTCGCGTCCTTCCATTCCCTCCTCTGGCTCACGTTAGGTCATAGGAGTACCACCGGAGCCCGTAGGGTCACCGTTAGGAACCTTGACGCCGTAGCGTCGTCGGAGCCGGCCCTGCCGCGGCCGTGCGCCGCCATTGCTCGTCGCCGACCCTGTAGCCATGCCAAAAGCTTCAATCGTGGGCACGGCTAGTTGCGCATTGCTGTAGGGAGCACCGTAACGCCGTTGGTTTCGCCGGAGAAGCCACCGGCGGCGAACTGCGCCACCGCCGTTCCTCCTCCCCTGTTTTCTCTCACTGGCGCGCGGGGCCCTTTGTTAGTCGCCGCTGCTGTGGAAGCCACCGGTTGGGCCGCTTGCGCCGCGTCTTGGGCCGCGCCAGCGTCGCTCGCGGGCCGCCGTTCTTCGGGCCGGCCCAACAGCTGTGGCTGTGAATGTTTTCTTATTTGTATTGTTTGTTTTATTTCACAGTTTGGCATATAGATTCAAAAATGTGTATCTCCTAATATATAGATCCAAATGCTGTGGTTCTAATTTTGTTAAGTTCCTGGTCATGTCTAGTATTTAACAAAGATATTATATGAGCACTTGTTTTAGAAATTTTTGATGATTTAAATAGGACTTTGAAATGTGTTTTTGGGTACATGCAAACTTGTTTGAATTTTATCTTGAGTTTCTTTGGTCCAAAAATTATGAAATTTTGTGGGTCCTCTATTTTGGTTTAGTAGAGTCTCTGGTTAAAATTTCAGAGCTAGTGCATGTGTAGTTTTTAAGTTATAAAATTTCTTTTTATTAATGGGTGGATCTTGTGTGAATTTTCATAATTTTTCTATAGATCCAGTAAAGGTAAAATTTGGTGAGTACTATTCTTATGCTAGAATGATGCTAGGAAAAATGTGAAATCTGTTGCTTGACACTTTTCATTAGGATTTCTTAATTATGCCATTTTAAGCCAGTATGCCTTATCATTTTTGTGTAGACTGTTATACTTACTCAATGGCTTTGAAATTTTTATGGTAGTCTATGTGAAGCATGAGATAGCTACTGTAATTTTTGTAGATTTTTCTGAATAGTTTTACTATATATTGCTTTAATCACCTAATTAACTAGATAAATTAGAAAAGGGTATTAAATAATTTATTTAGAAGTTGACACTATACTTTCTGATGCTTATTAGGTATGCAAAACAAGTTGGTAAACTTGGTTTGATCAAAGTATGCTTTTGCACCATCCTTAAATAATTAAGTTAGTAACCCTGTCATTCTGGACAGATTCTAGGTTTGCTGGAAATAGATTTAGTTAACATAAGAATCATGCTTTGATGTTTACAAATGTTTTGTAGATAATTTTATAAGCTTTCCAGAAAGTCTTAAATCAGGATATTTGGATCTGTAGAACTCCAGTTATGGATCAAACTCGTAGCTGCTGTTTACAGCTTGAAAACTATTGAGTGCAGTAACTGACTGGTTTGCTTTATATGAGTTGATGTGATGATTTAGATGCTAGGCTAATTTAAGATAAATTGTTAGTTGCAGGTGCTAGACCTCTTACCGAAGATGAACAACTTTATCTTAGGTTATTAGAACTTGGTGAGTGTGCCATTCTTGTTTTCCAAAAGAGATATGCACCTACTCGGTAAAAATCAATGTTAATCTTGCATCATTATGTCTTTCATGCGTCCATTCATACATGGCTATACATTTCATCATCATCTTCCATCTCTTGTGCATGCACGATTCTTACTATGCATATGCATGCAATAGGTGTTCCGGAGGGAGTTACGCTTCTGGAATTCGAGCCAGTACTTCCGGAGGAGCAGCAGCAAGCTCAGGAGCAGGAGGTGCAGGCCCCCGAAGAAGGAGTCAACGAAGAAGTTCTTGAGTGCCCCGATCACCAACCTTCATCTTTTCTGAAAGGCAAGCCCCGGAGTATTCTAAGACTCCTATGTTTTCAAAATGGTTATTTTGAGTATCTTTATTTATTGATGCATTAAGTGATAGGAATTGGATGCGAACACTTGTTGCATATATACCTATTCCTTGGCCAGTATACGTACCCTGAATCCTATTTAGGTCCAGGAGCGAATCAAAGCTTAGCCATGCTTAGACCGGTAAAAGTCAGGTGATTTCCTGTCACCTGCATATTAGAAAAATGTCTGGTCACGGTTGGCTATAATTGCTATCGTGGAGAATAACCATGTGTTAATAATGAATTGTGACCGGGCGGGAGGTCGATAGAGAAGCAGCAAGGCAAGGAGGTCTTGGTTGTGGATCTATCCCCGTCTGTGTCGGTTAAGGACCGATTCGCTGTACGTCCTCATGTCATGTTGAACGCATGCCTATCACTTAGTTGGCCGGATAACTCGTTCCGACCGCGAAGCCGAGTAGCTCAACTCAGGCCGGAAGACCGAGAAGTGAAAGTGCGCACCCTGGCGGTAGTAAGGATGTGCGGGGAGCTATTGGCGTAAGTTCGAGGTGAGATTGACCACCTGGCAGAGTGGACTCCCTGAGGGTGCAGCGCTGCTCGGAGCCGCGATTCCTGAGATGTACCAAAGGTGACCTAAGGCTGCCTTCGCGAGGTATGTCTGGGTTTGTGTTAGGAATACCCCTCCAGCTGGATAGGAATCGATTCGAATCGTCGTCTCTCCTGGATAGTGAGAACTTGACTGAGCAGCGGCAATGTAGATGCACTTAATTGAACTTGATGGTTAAATCAATGATGATGATGATACAACATTATACCGGATATGGTTACTAATGTTTGGAGTTAATCAATTGCTTGCTCTAGTACAGGTGCTAATCTAGTTGATAGGTTAATATTGTTAAAGTGCTGCTTACTCATAAACCAAATTATGCTCTCGTATCACTAAAGCTTTTATGCCAAATGGTTGTCAAGCTAGATCCACCGATAAAGCCTTGCATAATCCTTGGTGTCATTTATTTCTGGTTTACGACGGGTAAGTCTAGCTGAGTACCTTCTCGTACTCAGGGTTTATTTCCCCCTTGTTGCAGATGACGTGCTATATAACGGCTACTGTAAGTATTGTCTCCACCCTGCGGGGGATGAAGACTAGATCATGGGCATGATCATCTAGGTTATCTTATCTTACTGCTTTTGCTGGATATGACTATGGTACTGGCTTGTATTTGAACTAAGTGTGCGTGATGGTGTTAAACTACCTTGCTTCCGCTATTTGTGAACTCGTTTTGTAATAACTAGGTGTACTCTGATGTATGTGGTACTTATGAACTACTTGTGAAATGGATGTAACATGTGGCTTGTTATGTTGAATTACTGTGATCTTGGTTGTATGCAAGTTGGTTTGAAATCCTTCGTGGTTTCAGTTGACTACCGGGTTTATATGGGTTCAAGTATGACGGTTTGATCACTCCGGTGATTGCTTTTGTACTTGTGCTCTTATAAATTGGTCGGTTCTGTTACAGCTGGCATCAGAGCTAGATTCAACATTAAACATGTCATATGTGTATTTAAAACAAAAGCTTTTGTTGGTAAAAATCAGTTTTGACAACTTATAGCTACATATATAGGTGTTCAAATCTGAAATTTTATCTAGGTGTGCCAGTTGTCATATCCTCTATGCCCAAATAAGGACTTTCAGGTGGCTTATTTAAGTAATGACTTTTGGGGGGGGTAATTGCTTTCATTTTATTTCGTCGTCCATATGGTGTGCTATTGTATGGATGCCATCCGTTTGGGTGGTAATGTATGGATCAATTGCCTCTACGCCCAGGTAAAGTGAGTTGTGAGAGCATGATCGTCCAATTGTCGGTCTAGGGGAGAGTTAGTTTTGGTTACCGGAATGTTTACATGTGGCACACATGTACATATGAAGGTACTTAATTGTGGGTGTATCAATCGGGTAGCTTTGGATACCGAAGTATATATATCCGGGGATGTATATATGGAAAGTATCTTAGTTTACTGCTTTCATTGCATACTTATTTCTTTTGTTGGGATGGGCTGCAATGAAATTTTCTGCAGGAACACTAACAACGCAACGCGTAGCTCGACTAGATACGTATATGAGAGAACGTATGTATGCCACCGTCTAGGTCGCTAGAATGTTAAATTTTCTTAAGATTCGTGAGGACGTACGGAACGTGCATGCATCATGTTTACTCATGCCATTCCATTTTTGCATCACTCCCTCCCTTATCTAATTATTCCGTTATAGTTTCTCATCCTGTAAGGTAATCCTCTCACACCCAAGTTGCCATGCTACTACTGATGGCCGCACTAGCACTACCGCCCTGGAGCAGTCTCGTTATACTTAGATGAAATTTCTGAAACTTGAAGTTGATCAAAAAATTGGCATATGAGCGGATGCATCGCATGAATGCGCGGAGTAAAGTTATGGCGATGTTATGAGGATGAATTATTGTGCCTCTGTTTATTGTATGAAATGAATCTCTCCAATAAGTTCAGTTTGGCATAATTCTTCAATTCGTCTGCAATGTATCTGACATCGTCCATCATTACTCACAAATGCGCTTCTGCAGATGTCGCGAAATCTGCGTTCAGGCCGTGGTGGGGGTAGTGGTGATGACGATCTTCCACCGCCACCATCGCCCACACCGTCTAATCTGTTGGCTATGCTCGTGGAAGGTCAGCGTGCGTTGGGTGATGCTATGCGTACCATGGCCCAACATCAAGCCCAAGGCCGTAATCAACGACAGGGACCAGAGCCCAACCAGTTTAGCGATTTCAAGGAATTCCAAGATACCAAGCCACCCGTCTTCAAGGAAGCTGAAGAGCCGCTCCAAGCAGAAGAGTGGCTAAACACGCTTGAGCACAAGTTCCGTTTGCTCAGGGTGACAGAGCAGATGAAGGCAGAGTATGCTTCGCATCAGCTACAAGGACCAGCAGGTATATGGTGGCGACATTATCGGTCCACCCTACCAGAAAATGCCCAGATTACTTGGAATCGATTCCAGGAGGCTTTCAAGAGTCATTATATTCCTCCCGGGTTGATGGCCATAAAGCACAATGAGTTTATGAAGTTGGTGCAGGGCACCAAGACACTCACTGAATATCTTCATGCCTTCAACCATCTGGCAAGGTATGCTCCAGAATTCGTTGATTCAGAAGCGAAGAAAATCGCCAGCTTTAAAAGAGGGCTTAGTCCCAAACTGATGAAGTCCATGGGGAACAACAAAAGTATCACTTTCAATGAGTTCGTAAGTGATGCTCTTACTCAAGAGAATAACGATAATGTCTATGCTGCTTCCAAAAGTCGCAAGAGGGTCTTTGAGGCAGGTGTCTCTTAGGCTAGAGCTCCAGTAGCGAAGACTCAGTTTCGCCCACCGACTACAGCCGTTCGGTACCGGCCGCCACAAAAGAAAAATCAGGCAAAGACTGGGTTCAAGAAGGCATTCACTGTGCCTCTTCCAAAGGGTACCATAGGACCTGGAAATTCTTTTGTTCCGCCAGCTAATAGGCCCTGCTGGAATTGTGGCAGGACAGGTCATTGGTCCAAGAATTGTCCGTATCCTCAGAAGAACAATCAGAAGCAAGGGAATTCTGGTGCTCGTCCAGGACATGTTAACTACACCAACGTGACCGAGATACCCTCAGGAGAGGTGGTCACCGCGGGTAAGTTTCTTGTGAATCACCATCTGGCAGTTGTACTATTTGATTCTGGTGCTTCGCATTCATTTATGAGTCCAGCTTTTGCATCAAAATACAATCAGAAGGTAATTACAGTATCCACAGGTAGTTATTGCATTAGTGCAGCTGGAAGTAATATTTCGACCAATCAAATAGTGCTAGGGGTAAGGATTGAAATAGAGGGATGAGTGTTTATGGCCGATGTGGTAGTCCTACCGGGATTAGGGATAGATGTAATCTTGGGAATGAAGTGGATGAGCGGGCATGGAGTGCTCATTGATACTTCCACTAGGGTCGTTATGTTGAGGGATCCTATCAGCAATGAAGCCTTCCTTGTGCCACTTCCCAGAGAGCTAGAACTCCACAACACTGCTAATGCTATCCAGACCCCGAGAATTGAGGACGTCCCAGTAGTGTGTGAATTTCCAGATGTTTTTCCTGATGATCTACCTGGTTTACCGCCGGATCGAGATATTGAATTCAAGATCGAGTTAGTGCCGGGCACTGCACCTATTTCTAGAAGGTCTTATAGGATGCCACCCAATGAGTTAGCAGAGCTTAAAGTACAGTTACAAGATCTGTTAGAGAAAGGTCTTATCCGACCTAGTGCTTCTCCCTGGAGTTGTCCTGCTATATTTGTGAAAAAGAAGGACAAGTCATTGCGCATGTGTGTGGATTATCGTCCACTCAATGCGGTGACAATCAAGAACAAGTACCCATTGCCCCGCATTGATATTTTGTTTGATCAGTTGTCTAAGGCAAAGGTATTCTCAAAAATTGATTTGAGATCTGGTTATCATCAGATAAAGATTAGACCGGAGGATGTGCCTAAGACCGCTTTCTCCACCAGATACGGGTTGTATGAGTATCTGGTTATGTCTTTCGGCCTGACCAATGCTCTTGCATACTTCGTATATCTGATGAATTCTGTGTTCATGGAAGAACTGGACAAATTTGTAGTTGTCTTCATTGATGACATCTTAATCTTTTCTGTAAATGCTGAAGAACATGCCGAGCATCTGAGAGTTGTTTTATCCAGGCTACGTGAGCATAAGCTTTATGCCAAGTTCAGTAAATGTGAGTTTTGGCTTAAGAAAGTACCTTTCTTAGGTCATGTGTTGTCCGATGAAGGGATTTCGGTTGATCCATCTAAGGTGCAAGAAGTCATGAATTGGAAAGCACCAACTTCAGTACATGAGATAAGAAGTTTCCTTGGTTTGGCTGGGTATTATCGTCGATTCATCCCAGATTTCTCTAAGGTAGCCAAGCCCATGACCAGGTTGCTGCAAAAAGATGTAAAGTTTGTTTGGACTCCAGAGTGTGAGACTGCTTTCTACACTTTGAGGACCTTGTTGACATCAGCTCCTGTGTTGGCACAACCTGACATCGAGAAACCTTTTGATGTGTTTTGTGACGCATCAGGTACCGGTTTAGGATGTGTCCTTATGCAGGAAGGTCGAGTTATCGCCTATGCCTCACGTCAGCTAAGGAAGCATGAAGCTAATTATCCAACTCATGATCTTGAGTTAGCTGCGGTTGTGCATGCTTTGAAGATTTGGAGGCATTACTTGCTCGGTAACGTGTGCCATATTTATACCGATCATAAAAGTCTCAAGTATATATTCACTCAACCAGAATTGAACATGAGACAAAGAAGATGGCTAGAGTTGATTAAAGATTATAACTTAGAAGTTCACTATCATCCGGGTAAAGCAAATGTTGTTGCCGATGCTTTGAGTAGGAAATCTCACTGTAATTCTCTCTTGGAGGCAGATTATCATTTGGCGCATCTATTACATCCTGCTGTGTTGCACAGTATTACCCTTAGTTGCTCTCTAGAAAGTAAGATCATCGAGCTTCAGAAAACCGATGTGGGTGTGTTCCACATCAAAAGAAAGATGAAGGAACAAGAGACAAAACACTTTCGCATTGATGAGAAGGGTGTTCTATGGTTTAAGGACAGACTGGTAGTACCGAAGGACAAAGAGCTTAGAAACCAAATCTTAGAAGAAGCTCACTCATCCAAGTTATCTATCCACCCAGGAAGTAGTAAAATGTATCAAGATTTGAAATCTCGCTTTTGGTGGACAAAGATGAAGAAAGAAATCGCAGCTTATGTTGCAAGGTGCGACAATTGTTGTAGAGTCAAAGCAATTCACATGAAGCCTGCTGGACTTCTCCAACCATTGTCTATACCAGGATGGAAGTGGGAAGAGATTAGTATGGATTTTATTGTTGGACTTCCCCCTACCCAAAAGAATTTTAATTCCATATGGGTGATTGTGGATCGTTTAACAAAGTCTGCTCATTTCATACCAGTTAGGGTTGACTATCGGCCAAGTGACTATGCTGAGCTATATTTTAACCAGATAGTACGTCTCCATGGTGTTCCTAGAACCATTATATCTGACAGAGGACCTCAGTTCACCGCTCGTTTTTGGGAACAACTGCATAAGATGATAGGGACCAACTTAGTTAGAAGTTCTGCTTATCATCCCCAAACCTCCGGACAGACGGAGCGGGTGAATCAAATATTGGAAGACATGTTAAGAGCTTGTGTCATATCATCCAAAGGTTCATGGGATAAGTGGTTGCCCTTGGCTGAATTTTCCTATAATAATAGTTATCAAGAAAGCATCAAGATGGCCCCGTTCGAGGCGTTGTATGGTCGCAAGTGTAGAACTCCTTTGAACTGGGTTGAATCTGGAGAAAGAAGATACTACGGTATTGATTTTATCGGAGAGGCTGAACAACAAGTCCGTACTATCCAAAAACATATGAAAGCTGCTCAAGCTAGGTAGAAAAGCTATGCGGATAAAAGAAGGAAGCCCATTGAGTTTGAAGTAGGTGATCACGTTTATCTGAAGGTATCACCGATGAAAGGTGTGCAGCGATTCGGAGTAAAGAGAAAGCTTGCACCTAGGTATGTAGGTCCATATCTGATCATAGAAAAGAGTGGGAATGTAGCTTACAAAATAGAGTTACCTTACGAGATGAGAGCTATCTTCAATGTTTTTCATGTATCTCAACTGAAGAAATGTCTCCGTATCCCCGAAGAAAGAGTTTCACTTCGAGATGTCAAGTTGAAATCAGATCTATCCTATGAAGAAAGACCAGTGCGGGTTATCGACACGAGAGAAAGAGTAACCCGGAATCGTGTGGTTAAGTTCTACAAGGTTATGTGGAGTAACCAGGGTAGTGAGAGCGATGCAACGTGGGAGCGGGAAGATTATTTGAAGGATGTATACCCTACCTTTTATTCAAAATGGTACGCTTTTCAAATCTCGGGGTGAGATTTTTATAAGGGGGGAGGGCTATAACACCCCAGTGTTATGGTTGTACTAAAACACTTGCATCATATGAGCATGAGCATCATCATCTCATTCATAAGCATCATATCATTATGAATATTATCATTTCATGTGTGTTTCTATTTGAACTGCTTGGTTTATGCTAGCAGTTGTGTGTGCTCATGTGTGGGCTATGAAAATGTGTGCCAAATGTCCTCTTAAACAACTTAGCTACACTTAGAATGTCTTTAGCAACAATGTTCATGTTGACCATCTTACCTAATTACACTTCTAAGTAATAGTTTGACTTGTGTTGACCCTAGAGCTCTTATCTTTGACTGTTTAAAAAGTACAACGTAGAGTGTTTGCATGTCTTAGCAACCTAAAGCAAAGTTGTAGCAAATTTTATATGGAACAAACTTTGTTTAGAGGTCAAGTCATGAAAATGTGTGGAACATTCTCAAACATGGCCCACAATTCAGTTTTGGGGTTGAATGCTACACTTAAAATTTTCTAAGTCCAAAAGCTGAATTTCAGTTTCTTGTACCATTGTTTGGAGCCTTGTATCTCCCTAACCTAACCGAATCAGCTCGTGTGCCAATTAGAAAAGTTGTAGTTCTCACCTCAATCTCCAACTTTGTCAACTTAACCTAGAGCTAGATCGGCACCGTTTAAGAATTAATGATCGTCAAAAACTCGCTGTCAGGCTCCATCGATGATCTCTGAATCGCCGTTTTCAGAAAACGGTCAGTGACCGTCATGGCCGACCGGTTCAGAATCCGCTGGCCGCGTGGCGCCACTCGTCGCCGCTCGCCTGAGAGCGCTGGACACGCGCCGTGGGAACCCTGGCATGCCCAGCCGCGTCTTGAAGCCACCCCACGCCTGCCCGACCGAGTCGCCAGCCCCAGTTGCATTTCTCGCCTCCCGCAGCGCAGCACCGAAGCCGCCCGCCATTGCTGCCGGAGCTTTGCCCTTGCCTAGCTCCCGCATCTTGGCAAAAACGCGTTGCCCAGCTTACCCAGAGCCCCGCCGTGATCCCATCTTCCTTTTCCACCGTGTTCGCGTGTCGATCGTGCATCGGTAAGGGTCAATCGCCGATCTTTTCCCCGCCACCGCCTTGACGGACCTCGCCGGAGTAGCGCTTCTCGCAGCCAGTGCTCCTCGCGTCCTTCCATTCCCTCCTCTGGCTCACGTTAGGTCATAGGAGTACCACCGGAGCCCGTAGGGTCACCGTTAGGAACCTTGACGCCGTAGCGTCGTCGGAGCCGGCCCTGCCGTGGCCGTGCGCCGCCATTGCTCGTCGCCGACCCTGTAGCCATGCCAAAAGCTTCAATCGTGGGCACGGCTAGTTGCGCATTGCTATAGGGAGCACCGTAACGCCGTTGGTTTCGCCGGAGAAGCCACCGGCGGCGAACTGCGCCACCGCCGTTCCTCCTCCCCTGTTTTCTCTCACTGGCGCGCGGGGCCCTTTGTCAGTCGCCGCTGCTGTGGAAGCCACCGGTTGGGCCACTTGCGCCACGTCTTAGGCCGCGCCGGCGTCGCTCGCGGGCCGCCGTTCTTCGGGCCGGCCCAACAGCTGTGGCTGTGAATGTTTTCTTATTTGTATTGTTTGTTTTATTTCACAGTTTGGCATATAGATTCAAAAATGTGTATCTCCTAATATATAGATCCAAATGCTGTGGTTCTAATTTTGTTAAGTTCCTGGTCATGTCTAGTATTTAACAAAGATATTATATGAGCACTTGTTTTAGAAATTTTTGATGATTTAAATAGGACTTTGAAATGTGTTTTTGGGTACATGCAAACTTGTTTGAATTTTATCTTGAGTTTCTGTGGTCCAAAAATTATGAAATTTTGTGGGTCCTCTATTTTGGTTTAGTAGAGTCTCTGGTTAAAATTTCAGAGCTAGTGCATGTGTATTTTTTAAGTTATAAAATTTCTTTTTATTAATGGGTGGATCTTGTGTGAATTTTCATAATTTTTCTATAGATCCAGTAAAGGTAAAATTTGGTGAGTACTATTCTTATGCTAGAATGATGCTAGGAAAAATGTGAAATCTGTTGCTTGACACTTTTCATTAGGATTTCTTAATTATGCCATTTTAAGCCAGTATGCCTTATCATTTTTGTGTAGACTGTTATACTTACTCAATGGCTTTGAAATTTTTATGGTAGTCTATGTGAAGCATGAGATAGCTACTGTAATTTTTGTAGATTTTTCTGAATAGTTTTACTATATATTGCTTTAATCACCTAATTAACTAGATAAATTAGAAAAGGGTATTAAATAATTTATTTAGAAGTTGACACTATACTTTCTGATGCTTATTAGGTATGCAAAACAAGTTGGTAAACTTGGTTTGATCAAAGTATGCTTTTGCACCATCCTTAAATAATTAAGTTAGTAACCCTGTCATTCTGGACAGATTCTAGGTTTGCTGGAAATAGATTTAGTTAACATAAGAATCATGCTTTGATGTTTACAAATGTTTTGTAGATAATTTTATAAGCTTTCCAGAAAGTCTTAAATCAGGATATTTGGATCTGTAGAACTCCAGTTATGGATCAAACTCGTAGCTGCTGTTTACAGCTTGAAAACTATTGAGTGCAGTAACTGACTGGTTTGCTTTATATGAGTTGATGTGATGATTTAGATGCTAGGCTAATTTAAGATAAATTGTTAGTTGCAGGTGCTAGACCTCTTACCGAAGATGAACAACTTTATCTTAGGTTATTAGAACTTGGTGAGTGTGCCATTCTTGTTTTCCAAAAGAGATATGCACCTACTCGGTAAAAATCAATGTTAATCTTGCATCATTATGTCTTTCATGCGTCCATTCATACATGGCTATACATTTCATCATCATCTTCCATCTCTTGTGCATGCACGATTCTTACTATGCATATGCATGCAATAGGTGTTCTGGAGGGAGTTACGCTTCTGGAATTCGAGCCAGTACTTCCGGAGGAGCAGCAGCAAGCTCAGGAGCAGGAGGTGCAGGCCCCCGAAGAAGGAGTCAACGAAGAAGTTCTTGAGTGCCCCGATCACCAACCTTCATCTTTTCTGAAAGGCAAGCCCCGGAGCATTCTAAGACTCCTATGTTTTCAAAATGGTTATTTTGAGTATCTTTATTTATTGATGCATTAAGTGATAGGAATTGGATGCGAACACTTGTTGCATATATACCTATTCCTTGGCCAGTATACGTACCCTGAATCCTATTTAGGTCTAGGAGCGAATCAAAGCTTAGCCATGCTTAGACCGGTAAAAGTCAGGTGATTTCCTATCACCTGCATATTAGAAAAATGTCTGGTCACGGTTGGCTATAATTGCTATCGTGGAGAATAACCATGTGTTAATAATGAATTGTGACCGGGCGGGAGGTCGATAGAGAAGCAGCAAGGCAAGGAGGTCTTGGTTGTGGATCTATCCCCGTCTGTGTCGGTTAAGGACCGATTCGCTGTACGTCCTCATGTCATGTTGAACGCATGCCTATCACTTAGTTGGCCGGATAACTCGTTCCGACCGCGAAGCCGAGTAGCTCAACTCAGGCCGGAAGACCGAGAAGTGAAAGTGCGCACCCTGGCGGTAGTAAGGATGTGCGGGGAGCTATTGGCATAAGTCCGAGGTGAGATTGACCACCTGGCAGAGTGGACTCTCTGAGGGTGCGGCGCTGCTCGGAGCCGCGATTCCTGAGATGTACCAAAGGTGACCTAAGGCTGCCTTCGTGAGGTATGTCTGGGTTTGTGTTAGGAATACCCCTCTAGCTGGATAGGAATCGATTCGAATCGCCGTCTCTCCCGGATAGTGAGAACTTGACTGAGCAGCGGCAACGTAGATGCACTTAATTGAACTTGATGGTTAAATCAATGATGATGATGATACAACATTATACCGGATATGGTTACTAATGTTTGGAGTTAATCAATTGCTTGCTCTAGTACAGGTGCTAATCTAGTTGATAGGTTAATATTGTTAAAGTGCTGCTTACTCATAAACCAAATTATGCTCTCGTATCACTAAAGCTTTTATGCCAAATGGTTGTCAAGCTAGATCCACCGATAAAGCCTTGCATAATCCTTGGTGTCATTTATTTCTGGTTTACGACGGGTAAGTCTAGCTGAGTACCTTCTCGTACTCAGGGTTTATTTCCCCCTTGTTGCAGATGACGTGCTATATAACGGCTACTGTAAGTATTGTCTCCACCCTGCGGGGGATGAAGACTAGATCATGGGCATGATCATCTAGGTTATCTTATCTTACTGCTTTTGCTGGATATGACTATGGTACTGGCTTGTATTTGAACTAAGTGTGCGTGATGGTGTTAAACTACCTTGCTTCCGCTATTTGTGAACTCGTTTTGTAATAACTAGGTGTACTCTGATGTATGTGGTACTTATGAACTACTTGTGAAATGGATGTAACATGTGGCTTGTTATGTTGAATTACTGTGATCTTGGTTGTATGCAAGTTGGTTTGAAATCCTTCGTGGTTTCAGTTGACTACCGGGTTTATATGGGTTCAAGTATGACGGTTTGATCACTCCGGTGATTGCTTTTGTACTTGTGCTCTTATAAATTGGTCGGTTCTGTTACATTGCGCTCCGGAATCACGGGCGGACTTGTGAGTTCTTCTCTCCCTGACATTACCCTCTCTCACTTAGGAGCCGATGCATTCAGTGAGAAGAAAGGAAAAGAGGTGGCGGCTCAGAGGCTGGCGGGGAGGTGGGGGCGAGAACTCTTTCCTTCCCCCCTATTTAAAGAGGGGGCTTAGCAGCTAAGGAAAAGCAAAAGGTTCAGACAAAAAACTCTCTACCTTCCCTTATTCAATACAAATGTGAAATCAATGCTGACAGAAATCTAAGGGGACACGCCGGAAACGACGAGACGCGCTCTGGTCGATGGGACACCGCCTGGTAAGCCAGAATGTCACCCGGGCATGGCCTGCCACTAATGCGCCCCGAACGCGAGAACCGGGGCACGCTCACCTGCGGGTGACTCTCTGCTTCTCCAGGTAGGACCAGGGGATGACCCAATGACGGAACCTCCTTCCAGGGGGAGCCCAATGGGCCTCCTGGGTCGATCGGGCAGCCTAGGCAAAACAACGAACGAACGACCGACTGAAAGATAAGCACCCCTGTTTATTTACTTTGAGTGTTGAATTCTTTGCCGAGCTTCCGACCCCAGCAATGGCAGGGGCACGGACATCGCTCGGGGGCTGCCAGGGGCGCATGTTTATTTAAACACCCGCTTAGCCCGACCCCTCCTTACGTTTGTGGAACCAAAAGCATGGCGTGTGGGAATAAAATGATAAGTACAACTAGACGAACCACCAGACCCTACGCTCCGTCAGCTACGGAGTCTTTTTGGTTCACCGGCATGATTACGTTCACAATTCCTCACACTACTAGCCTTAGCTCCTACCTTCCCAAAGGGAGTTTGGAGGGGTCCACCTGTAGAGCCCCCCTTCGAGGGGGGGAAGCTGGCAGATCGCTTAAAAATCAATCACAAAAACAAAAGTAGCAATACTTATGCAGGTTACGCCGGCCTTGTTGAAAACATCAGACCCGAACCTGGCTCGGACACGTCTGGTAGGAGCTTCCCATGGCTCATACCACCAAGGTAACATTACCAACCCCTGCTTTCATTTTGATTAAGCTATATGTTAAATTCATACGTCCAAACGTTGCATATGCAAATTCTTGCATCCCAATGCTTCGTGTCACGTCACGAAGCGGTAGTCGCTTCATTCAATATGAGCGACACCTGACCGGGGTTTGAAGGCCGGCCTACGAAGGGCTCGAGGTCGCCTCGTGTCAAACAGAGCTAGGGGAGGAAAACTGAAATGAGCCCCAGCGGCCTTGCCGGACCCCGTCCAGAAATGGACAGGGACATTTCGACCTTTCTTGTTCAATTCTAACCTCGAGCCGGACCCATAGAATCTCCGATGAGGAGAGGCCAACGGGCCACCTAAGCCCAGCAAATGGCTCGGGCATCTACCGGGAGGCGGGTTAAGAAGTAGTGGAATGTCACATGAGGGCTCCGCCGACCCTGTCAGCGAATGATGGATCCGGATTCCACACAAACATACCCGTTAGCGAGCTTATTGAGCGCGACACCCGAGCCATCAAGGCAAGTGTCGTCAATTCAGCCCCTCTGGTCGCGGAAACCGAGGATGGGGTAGTGCGCGAAAACACGGCCGACCCCTAATAAGACCCTAAAAGGCTCAGGGGATCGAGCCGCTCGATCCAAGATTGAGAGACCGAGGTTTGAATGCTAACCAGCAAAGGGTCTAGGGCCGCCTTGCGTCAAACAAGAGCTAGGGGAGAAAACACAGATGAGCCTCAACGGCCTTTGCCCGACCCGCATTAAGGCGAATAGGGTCATCTCATCCTTCTTGTTCAATCCAGCCTCTAGCCGAGCCAATAGAAACCCCATTGAGGGGGAATCTATTGGAAGGCGGGCAAAGGAGTAACGGAATGCCCCCAAGGGCTTCACCGATCCTGCCATGAAGCAAACAGGATTGGATTCCGTTCGAACATCACCGTTAGCGAGCTCAAAGCGCACGATCACACAGCGATCATCAGAGTCCTAGGTAAGAGGTATGAGTAAACACAAACGTAAGTTTGCCTCCCTCGCTCTGGTCTCTAGTAACATCCGACCCCAGCAACCGCAAGGGGCTGGATCTCACTCGGGGGCTGATAAAGGTATGGGTACCTCCTTTCTTTTTTCAAAAAGACCTTACATTAGATCTCCTCCACGTATCAAGACTAGCGACAAGATTCGGGGGAATAGACTGGTAAGATGGCGTCGTTGCCAGGGATCAAACCCGGGTCACCCGCGTGAGCCCACGCCCCGACAGCTACAGTATTTTTGCTCACCAGCACACTTAAATTTTCCTCCACAAAACTTCAGGCCTTACGGTCTTAACAAATGGAAGGATTGATTGTCGAAATCTTTTCATCACAAAAAGAGAAGAAGGTAAGATTAAACAAACGAAACGAGACTCACGCAACCATTTCTATGACACAAAAGCACTGACACTTGTTCACATGTTATAAATAAGTGTTTATCAAACCAATTCCACTAACTACTTCCACAAAGGGAGAACCTCTTCTTTTAGCTTGTCTGCTAGGTTCTGTGTAAGGGGAGCCACCGCCTTCTCCATCTCATCTAGCTCAGCGTCTTCATAGACAGGCGCAAAGCCTTGGCTCATCACCCCTAGGTTGATCTCCTGAGCATAATGGGAATGGGCGACAGTGAAGGCTTGGGTGATCCCGAGGCAAAAGGCACTCTCCTCAAGCTGGCCCACGCCCGCCGTGATACCAGCAGCATGGACCACGAGGGAATCAGCCCCCTCCTCTTGCGTCACCCATAGCTCGTCATAGACTGCCAGGAAAGTGGAAGATAGGCGATCATACTCATCACCTTCGACTTGAAGAAGCCCCCGTGCCTCAGCGAGATCAGCGCGCAGACCGGCAGAAACTTCCTCGGCATCCAGCCGTCGGGCCACCTTGACTCCAAGATCCGCCTGGCGTGCCTCGGCCTCCCGACGCGCTTCGTCGCGCTCTCGGATGGCCCAATCAACCACCACGAAATCCTAGTTCACCTTCTCCTACAACGTCGTGGACCTCTCCTTAGCCTTCAGCTTGAGGTCCCGCTCCATCTACAGCTCCTGCCAGGAGCTCGCCGGCCCGCTCACTAGCCGCGGCATTCTTCTGCAGCAGCTCATCTCACTCCTTTTGGAGCCTGGCGATCTCTTCCTCATCTAGCTTCGTCCTCGCTAACAAATCCTCAAACATCGCATGGAACTCCTCCACGTCACAACGCGCCTCGGCCTCCCACCGCTAGACGACAGCAAGCTGCGTGCTCACATCTCCTCATAGCCGGGCCTCCTCGGTAAGGTGGTCCCACTCCGCCTTTCACTCATGGAGAAACCGATATTTGTTTCAGCTACGGGCAGCAAGATTCTGAAAAGAAGACTGATATCAAAAACACGAAAACACAAGGATACGAAAAGGAGGAGAACAAGGCGAATACCCGGCTAGAAGGAATGATGATTTCGCACAGGGCTCCATTGGCCTAGTTTAAGGCATTGATCATGGCCAAGAACCCAATGTCAAGGTTCTCCCACTCCACACTCTCGGCAACATCATCAAGCGAGAACAGAGCCAACGACGGATCCCGAGCATCCATCCAATGGAGCGTCGGCTCGCTCCGTGCAGGGGAACAACTGCCCCCGACAATAGGGCTAGGGGCGATGGCCGGCGAGTCCTTCCCACCACCGCCAAGACGCCCGGAGACCCACCAGCCGTATCCTCCCCCGTCTGGCCCACCTCAGAGGCCACCACGGCCGCATCCGACCCCATCGGGCCTGATGTGGTTGCGGCCTCCCCCATCTGGACCTCCAGTGGCGTGGACTGCGCCGCTCCCTCGGACGCCACTGTGGCCGCATCCAACTCCGCCCGATCCACGTCGGGCACCGTCTCTGTGGCCATCAGAGGCATGGACTGCGCCACCCCCTTGGACATGACCACGGCTACGTTCGGCTACTCCTGGCCTGACACGGTCACGGTTGCCTGTTTAGCAACTACCAAGGGCGTGGGCGCCACCGCGGGCGCCGCCGGATCGGCCAACGAGGCCACAACGCACCTGCCCAAAACAGGGGCGACGTTAGGCAGCACCAGCCATCCCATCTGAATGGCAAGGCTCTTCTTAGGCGCCGACCCCAGAGGGTGGCCCCGTCGCAAGAATCTGCAAAAGAGGAAGAAGCGTAAGATCGGAATAGAAAAATAAAGGGAACAACGAGGGGAGTCGATGATGTACTCTGACGCTTTCGGGCGGCGGGTACATTTCGGGGACGAACCCCTGGACCCCTGCTCCAACTCATGCGGGCAGGACCATTTCGAGCCTACCCCATGCTCCGAGGCAGGAGGGCTTGTCTCCCTCGTCTCATGGGGCGCAGCACCAGGGCCGCTCCCCTCCATCACCTCTCGGGGCACGGCGTCGGAGCCGCTCCCCTCCACCATCTCATGGGGCGCAGCACCAGAGCCACTCCCCTCCATCACCTCTCGGGGCACGGTGTCAGAGCCGCTCCCCTCCACCGTCTCATGGGGCGCAGCAGCAGAGCCGCTCCTTTCCATCACCTCTCGAGGTGTGGCGTCGGAGCCGCCCCCTGTCAATGAAATATGGTCAACAGTCTACCTAGGGGTATGCCCAAGGTAGTAGATTATCGGTAGACAGATGCGCAAGCCACAAACAAGACGGTGACGTAAGACAGACACGAGGTTTTATCCAGGTTCGGCTGCCAAGAAGGCGTAACACATACGTCCTGCATCTGATTTGTATTGCTGTATGTCAATGAGAGATGTTTTTTAGAGGGATCCCCTGCCCGCCTTATATAGTCCGGGGGGCAGGGTTACCGATCTGGAAACCAATCCTAGTCAGTTACAATTGCCATATGTGGCCGGATAAGGATTCCTATTCTAACCGACCAGGATCCTGCCTGATCGCCAAATCCGCCTTGACTCCTTGTGCGGGACTCCGATCAGGTTGGCTGGGCCGCACGTCGTCTTTCGGGTGGACCGGACCCATCGATCCGGGCCGGCCCAAGCTTAGCCGTAAGGGTATAGGGGTTAATACCCCCACAACTAGTCCCCGAGCACCATGTATTATGCTGAGACACGCCATTTTAACCTTCTCCGACAAGTAAGGCTTGAGTTCTTGACATTTTTGACCCCTTCATCGCCGGAGAAGTTGTCCGAAGAATGTATGGTGCTCTTAAGAAAAAAAAAGATTTCCGTCCTGAGAAGTGTGCCCACTTGTATTTCTGGAAAGAAATGTAAGTGGTCTTGAAGCATAGCGTCCTTGAACGTCAGAGGCGTAGGGGTCAAAAAAACCAACACATTCACCGCAAGGTGAAGTGTGCCCACTTAGTCCCTGAGCCTGGTAGTAGGTGACGTAGGCACGTGGTGCCAGGGTCTAAAAAGAATTCCCAGTTAAGTTGAGAACCCAATTGTCGTACAAACAAAAACGAGATGCACCGGCAGGTGCATCGTACCGACGTAGTCCCCGAGCTTGCTGGAAGGCGAGGTATAAACCTTGAAGCAAGGTCTAAATAAATGTCTCTCAACTGTATGTGAGTACAACTCACATATAGCCGAGGAGAACCACTCTCCGAGCAGTGGTCGGGACAGACCCCGAGCACATTGATAATCCTTACAATCATTCAAAGCACAAGGATCGATTAAAACACATTCACTGCAAGGTGAAGTGTGCCCACTTAGTCCCCGAGCCTAGTAGTAGGTGACGTAGGCACGTGGTTCCAGGGTCTAAAAAAGAATTTCCACCGAAGTTAAGAATCCAATCGTTGTCTAGGCGATACGAGATGCACCGGCAGGTGCATCGTACCGACGTAGTCCCCGAGCTTGCTGGAAGGCAAAGTATGAGCCTTGTAGCAAGGTCTAAATAAATGTCTCTCAACTGTATGTGAGTACAAATCACATGTAGCCGAGGAGAACCATTCTCCAAGCAATGGTCGGGACAGTCCCCGAGCACATCAGTTGTCGGAGCAGTCCCCGAGCACAGCAGTGGTCGGAGCAATCCCCGAGCACGGCAGTGGTCGGAGCAATCCCTGAGCACGGTAGTGGTCTTGGCAGTCCACGAGAATGGCAGTGGTCTAGGCAGTCCCCGAGCACGGCAGTGGTCTGGGCAATCCCTGAGCATTGTAGTAGTCTGATCCATCCTTGAGCACAAGACAAGCATCGAAAATACGAACGCCATTGGTGTATTTATTTGGTGTATTTATTTATCTCCTTTCTTTGCCAAGTCCGGTCTGACACGTCTGGTCAAAAAAGCAGACGGGCATAGTACGTCACTCTGTCTTCTTGCTCTTTTCTGGCAAACAGTCGCTTGGCACCTGTATAGGGGTGCGTCAGTGTGGGCCCTCTTACACTGTCAACGAAGAGGCGTGTACACTGGTTACGATGGGGCGCGTTTATTGGCGTAGATCTCGAGGTTGTGTGAACAACCATCTGTAGCGTGTGCGCACATCTCCCAAGAATCTCAGGCGGACGAAACGACGGAGCTCTTTGTTATTTATAATATAGATCTGGTAGGGTATTTTTACCGATCCCCATTGTCCTTCGCCGCCGCAAACTTCCTCTTCCTCTTGCCGAACCCTATTCATCCAAAAATCATCACCAATCCCCTTGCCACCGCATCCACCCCCTCAGTAAGGACAGACTAATGGCGAAGAGAGACACCCAGAAGAAAGGCGGAGTCATGGCGAAGGAGTGGTGGAAATCGTGGAGCAATGAGCAGACCATCGAAGACCTCGTCGCCATGGGAGTGCTCCACAACAAGGCACTCGCGGGATGGCGTGCGCCGAAAGGAGAAAGCTTCCCCGATCCACAACTAGGTGAGATTGTGGTGTTCGAGGATTTCTTCAAATGGGGTTTTGGGGTTCCAGTGAACCCTTTCCTTCAGGGTCTCTGCTTGTATTATGAGATTAGGATCTGCAATCTCCATCCCAACTCGATTCTTCTTGTCTCCACCTTCATCCATCTCTGCGAGGCTTATGGTGGCTTCCAGCCCCATTTCGACCTCTTTCGCCACCTATTCTGTCTGCGGAAGAAAGGGAGCGGCGGCTCGAAGATAGCCGGAGGCGTCTACCTCAATCTGTGTGATGGCATGAAGGCCCAGTACCTGCACTGCCCCTGGAACACCTCGCTGGATGAATGGTACAAGAAATGGTTCTACATCCGTGAAGAGCCGAACACAATCACCCTGTGCGATGTGGGGCTGATTCTGGAGAAGAAGAACAGCTGGTCGGAGAAGCCCGAGAACTTGGAGCAGATCGCAGAACTGCTCGGGATGATCCCATGGGGAAGGCTAGATGGCCCAAGTGTGGTTGGGAACTTCATCAGCCAAAGGATCTAGCCCTGCCAGAAAAGGGTACATCCTGGCTTCGAGTACCAGGGAAGCGTAGATCCAACAAGGACCAGGAAAGAGGCGCTCGACAAGATAGAAATCAAGGCCAGGATTGGGGGGCTATTCAACCTGGCCGATCCTAATTACGTCAGGTTAAATGACATCGAGCACACCTTCAAGCTGGCCCGACCTCCCCCAAAGGTAAATGACGCTTCCTTGTAACTGTAGAATCATGTTGTAACAAGAAATTGACTATTGTCTCCGTTATGTGTCTCAGAGTAATGGTCGTGACCGGGCAACAGTGTTCGTGTCTCCGCCCCTTGGTGTAGATTGGCCGCAAGTTGCCGGCCCAGCAGCCCAGACCAGCGCTAGGACCGATGACGTCCACTGGGCGGCACTCGAGGCTGTGGAGGATGCATCGACCAGAGCTACTAGCAAGCGTCCGGCTGCCAACAAACAACGCCAAGCCATCTTCCCCCTCTCAAACGACGAAGCAGAGGATGCGGACATCTTTCGGCTCGTCCCCCGAAAGAGGAGGAGACAAATGGGGTCGACGGAGTAGGGTGGCTCCTCTATGCTAGCAGTGCTCGCATCATCGACCACTGCAACACAGAGGACATGTGAGGGAAGTGTCGAGCATCAAACCCCGGCGCCAGTACCGGTAATCGGGAAAGACCCAGTGGAAACCGCCGAGCACGTGGAGCAGGGGCGATCGAGGAGACGCTCCTTCCCCACATCATTCCGTGCTTCAAAGCTGTAAGTATCTGTGACTTTGACGCAAGCTTGTAATTTGTATTAAATATTATTGTCTTCTGAACTTTTTCGTGGTGCATCAGGTCAGCGTCCACCGAAAACCCTGACCAGCTAGCCGGGTGCGGCATGACTTCGCCAACAATGGCAGAAGAAATTGCCCAGCAGCCAGCCGTAGAGAAACCTGTAGAAGAAACTCCACCGGAACCTCAGCAGGCGAGCGGCCCGACGACAGCCCCCGAGCAGCTCGTCGAGAAGATAGCCGAGCTAAGTACAAATGTTCCGAGCACTAACCCTGCTGAGGTGGATACCTTGGTGCCAAGGGAATCAAACCAAGCCGAGGAGCAGCAGCCGAAGGTGGCGCAGAGCACTCTTGCCGATGCAACGGCTCGTGGGAAAGCCGTGGTGGTCGTGGAGACCGTAGATTCCAGACCAGCGCCGCCCCCTAAACAGGAGGCTGTAGAGGACGAAGTAGAAGAGGTCCTGGGCCATCCCCAAGATAAGCGACAACATGTATATGTGTCGCGCTGGCGGAACGACGAGTGTGTTATGCACGAAGAAATCCCAGAGGTCGAGGAGACCCTAAGAGTCGAATGGGCAGCAAAGCGTCTGGTGACAGAAGTCCAGGTATGTTTGGCTTGACCACTTGACCCTGTTATGTAGTCGATCTGTCTAACTGAGCTTGTTTATATGCAGGACTTGATGAAGACCGCGAAGTACCGAAAGAGGTGCTTCGACTAGATTGAGGGAATCACGGCAAATAATAAAGAACTGGTGGCCGAGGTGGAATGCTTGCGCCGCCAACTTGAAGCCGCTGACCAGGAGAGGACAGAGCAAGAGGCATAGAACCAAAACCTGGTCGGCCAGCTCAATAACAAAGAGCGGGAGAAAACAAGTAAGTTTTAATCTTATCATAGCAAGTGCAGGACTTGTGTTGTTGCATTGTTGGCAGTAACAGCTTTAATGTAGGTTTAGAAGCTGAAGTGACCCGCCTCCAAGGGGAGAATAGCCGCGTGACCATAGAATGTGGTCGCCTGAAGGAGGACAATGAGAAACTGGCGCGCGACCAGTCTGAACTCCGGGACCGCACAACCAAAATGAAGGAGGAACTGAAAAGTAAGTATTCCAAACCACCTTTCTCATTCTGTTGCCCACCTTGTCTTGTCATGTCATTACATTTGATGTCTTGTACGGTGTTCAGTTTTGAAAGTCAATGCCAAGAGGCACCTAGAGGCCGTGATCAAAGAGCGTGACGACTGGAAAGCACGATGCCTCGAGGCCACCGAGGAGCGGGACACGTGGAAGAACCGGTGCCAAGAAGTGGCAACTGGCATTGTGCCCGTCCTCAACCTTATTGACCCGGCGCTCACAGAGGAAGAGCCGAGGACGCCCTAGCTCGGACTGGTCGAGAGATGTAGACAAGCGTCGGGATGGTTCCAAGAGTTCATGAAGGAGGCGGGTGAGTACACGGGTGCCCATGTACTAAGCATGGTGCGTGCCCACTACCCCCTGATCGATCTCAAGCGCTTGGAGGCTGGGTACCCAAAGGAGGTAGACCCAGACAAGGCGGAGGAGCTTCGGATGGCCTAGCTGGACTTGTCGTCAAAGATAATTGGCGACATTAACCTATGTGGAGGTGGGACAGCACCTGTACAGGGGACGCCATCGACAAGTCAGCTGGAAACGTCGTCAGTTGCAAGCCAACCAATGAAGCCTGCGGTCTCGACCAGCCAGGCACCGGTGGGGCCATCCCCTTCAGCTCGACTAGCACAAGAGTCCCCAAGATTCGAGTAGGATATCGGAAGCGGCGAGCAGTAAGTGCCACGCGCCCCGACCAGCCAATGTAATAGGCTTAGAGCTGTAGAAGGAGGACATAGTTGTGTTATTGTAAACTTGAGCCTCTTCAGGCAAGCTTGTAATAACGTAACTGTATATCATTATAAGCTTGTTTGCTTTGTATAAAACGTATTTAAGCTTGAAACTTTTTCTTGGTGTAACTAAGTGAGAACATGTTAATGTTCTATTTAGTTGTACCATTTTGCTCGACACATCATCCCAAAAAGTTTGTGCGGCCCTAGTTTGCCGTGTGGTCAGAGTGCGAGGTACGGTGACCTATGCACACGTAGACGTAGACGAGTCAAACCAACGGGGCCTGTCGATCACCCGTAACATAGAGAGCGGATCCCATGCACGCGTTGGGAAGAACCGGAGATAGGTCCTGCTCCGAAAACCGTAGAAGGAGTGGTGGTCGGCTTTTACTGGCTAAGTTAGAATAACCATAAAATTCGAAGTGACACATTAGAGTGGTCGGAGAAATCATAATTGCTTTATTGAAGTAAATCGCAAGTACAAGAGGAGTACATATCTCAGTAGTTAAGCATAGAAATGTCTAAGCTTGTCGATGTGCCACGAGTTTGGTACGTCCGTACCGTCTAGGTGAGCTAACCTGTAAGACGTTGGTCGTGTGACTTCCTTGATCATGAAGGGTCCCTCCCATGGGGTTGCGAGTTTGTGGACACCAGCCTAGTTTGTCTTCCACTTCAGGACCAAATCCCCAACCATGAAGAACTGTTCTTTAACGTTCTTGTTGTAGTACCTGCGCAAAACAGCAAGGTATTTGGCCACACGTACACAAGAATCGAGCCTTTTCTCTTCTGCGCTGTTCACTTCTAGCTCCTGTACTTTATTGACCTTGTCTTCATCGAAGTTCTCTACCCATGCTGATCTGAAAGCTATATCTGGTGGGAGGACTGCCTCAGCACCATAAACCATAAAGTATGGTGAGACGCCGGTGTTACGACTGGGCTGAGTTCTGAGGCACCAGACCACAGCTGGTAACTCTTTGAGCCATCATCTGGGAGCTTTGTCGTTTTCTCTGTACATCCTCTTCTTCATTGCGTCCAAGATCATGCCATTTGCCCGCTCAACTTGTCCATTAGCTCTAGGGTGCGCCACCGAGATGTATTTTACTACTATGCTCCTTTCATCGTAGAAGTCCCAAAAAGCGTTCCCGGTGAACTGAGTACCCAGATCGGTGATGATGCTGTTGGGTATGCCGAAACGGTGGATGACCTGGTCGAGGAATGTGACAGCCTTCTCTGAGGATGCCTGTACCAAAGGCATGTATTCTATCCACTTAGAAAATTTGTCAATCAGCACGAAGACGCATGTAAATTTCCTGGGGGCGGGTTTGAAAGGCCCGATCATATCCAGTCCCCAGCATGCGAAGGGCCAAGAGGCTAGAATCGTCTGGATTTCATGTGCTGGTACGTGGATTCTCTTGGCGAAGAACTGACAACCCTCACAGTGGCGGACTAGCTTCTCTGCGTCGGCTACTACTGACGGCCAATAGAACCCTGCCCGGAAAGCCTTACCGACCAGTGTTCTTGAGGCCGCGTGGTTGCCGCAGGAGCCAGAGTGGATTTGGTCCAGGAGATGTTCGCCTTCCTCCTGGGTTATACATTTCATCAAGATTTCATCCTTTGCGTTTTTGCGCCATAACTTGCCATCGACGAGCATATACTGCTTACTACGATGCATCAGACGCTCGTTTTCTATCCAATCAGTATAACTGCTGCCATCTGTTAAGTACTTGATGAAAGGTGTTCTCCAGTTCGGCTCATGAGTGGTCGGAGGCGGCTCGGTTGTGCTCGGCGCCGGAACCGTAGCCACCAATTGCTGGTCTGGAGCTTTGTCGACCGTGGAATCTTCCTCTTCGATGGAAGGCGTGAGCAGGTCTTGGACGAATATGCCATGTGGGATTTTGGCTCGGGATGATCCTAACTTTGACAGCGTATCTGCTGCTTGGTTCTTGTCCTAGACCACGTGTATGTACTCGATGCCATAGAACCTGCCTTCCAGCTTTCTTATCGATTTGCAGTATGCGTCCATCTTTTCGCTGGTCGTGTCCCAGTCCTTGTTGAGTTGGTTGATGACCAGAGCTGAGTCTCCGTAGACATAGAGACGTTTAACACCAAGCTCAACCACAATGCGTAAACCATGCAGGCATGCTTCATATTCGGCGGCGTTATTAGATGCCGGGAAATAAATCCTGAGGACGTACCGGAGCTGCTCCTTGGATGGTGACACGAAAAGAACTCCTGCTCCCACATCGTCAATGTTGAGAGAACCGTCGAAGTACATCATCCAATATTCATCGGATCCCGGAGAGGCAGGAGTGCTTAAATCTGTCCACTCGACGATGAAATCGATGAGTGCCTGAGACTTGATTGTAGTATGGCTTGCAAATTCCAAGGAGAAGGGGCATAGCTCCATTGCCCATTTGACGATGCGCCCATTCGCATCCTTATTGCGAATGATGTCCCCCAAAGGGAACTCGGTCATGACCACCACACGATATCCGTCGAAGTAATGTCTCAACTTTCGGGATGTTATCAGTATGGCATAGAGCAGTTTCTGAATCTGTGGGTACCTGGTCTTGGATTCGTTGAGTACCTCACTGATGAAATAAATTGGCCACTGTACCTTATAGGCGTGGCCTGACTCGTCGTGCTCGACCACCATGGTAGTGGAGACCACCCAATTGGTTGCCGCAATGTAAAGTAGGAGAGTTTCATCTTCTCTGGGAGGAGTGAGGACCGGAGGTGATGTGAGGTATTGTTTTAGCTACGTGAAGGCAGCGTCTGCTTCCTCCGACCACTCAAACTTCTCAGATGCTTTGAGCAGTTTCAAAAATGGTAGCCCTTTTTCTCCTAATCTTGATATGAAATAGATGAGAGCAGCCATGCATCCGGTAAGCTTCTAGACATCCTTCACCTTTTTAGGGGGTTTCATGTCTAAGACAGCTTTGACTTTCTCCGAATTAGGGCGTATGCCATCGTAACTGACAACGTTGCCTAGCAATATACCAGAAGGAACACCAAAGATGCACTTCTTTGGGTTTAACTTCCATTGGAATGTGTTGAGGGCTGCAAAGGTGCGTTTTAGGTTGTCAACAAGGGTATGTGCTTCCTTGGTTTTGACAACTACATCATCCACATAGGCCTCTACAAGGTCGTCTTTTATCTCGTCTACGAGGCAGGCCTAAATGGCGCGTTGGTATGTAGCCCCGGTGTTCTTGAGCCCGAACGACATAGTCGTGTAGCAGTAGGCGCCGAAAGGCGTGATGAAAGACGTCTTGATCTGGTCGTCCTTTTTGAGAGTGATCTGGTGATAACCAGAGCAGCAATCGAGAAAGGAAAGGAGCTCGCAACTGGTGGTTGAATCTATGACCTCATCTATGTGAGGTAAGCCAAAGGGGTCCTTAGGGCAGTGTTTGTTGAGATCAGTATAATCAACGCACATTCTCCATTCATTATTCTTTTTGCGTACAAGAACCGGGTTGGCTAACCACTCCGGATGATACACTTCTTTGATAAATCCGGCTGCCAAAAGCCGTGTAACTTCTACCCTAATCGCCTCCTTTTTGTCGCGAGCGAAACGTCATAGCTTCTGCTTGATAGGTTTGGCCTTGCTGTGGACATTCAAGGAGTGCTCGATCAAGTTCCGAGGTACACCGGGCATGTCGGCAGGTTTCCATGTGAACACATCCACGTTGCTCCTCAAGAACCCGACGAGCGCGTCTTCCTATTTGGGATCCAAGTTGGCCCCAATAAGGGCCGTTTTGCTGGGGTCGCCATCGACCAGCTGGATCACCTTGTGCTCCTTTGACTTGATGTTCTTGCGTGGAGCCTTGAGCTCTAGGATCTCTAGGTGGTCGACTGAGGTCTTCTTAGCGTCGAGCATGGTCTCGGCCATGCGAATAGAGAGGTCATGGGCCTCTGCTATTTTGAAACTATCGTCTTCACAGGTGTAAGCGGCGCACATGTTACCTCGGAGGGTTAGGACTCCTTTCTCGGTAGGCATCTTGAGCACCAGATACCTGTAATGAGGTATGGCCATGAACTTGGTGAGCGACGGTCGACCAAGAATAGCATGGTAGGTGCCGTCGAAGTCAGCGACCACAAAGTTGACGTAGTCGGTGCAGAAGTGGTCCGGGGTCCCAAACTACACAGGTAGCGTGATCTGCCCGAGAGGTGTAGAGCTCTATCCGGGGAGAACACCCTAGAACTGTGCCTCGTATGGCTTAAGATTCGCCTGAGCTATCTTCAGGGCGGGCAGACTGTTCTTAAATAGTATATCGATGGAGCTGCCGCCGTCGATCAGTACTCTGTCAAACTAGACCTTGTTGATACAAGGATCGAGGACCAGGGGAAAATGTCCTGGCTCTGGTATTGCGGCCCATTGGTCCTTCCTGCTGAAAGAGATTTTGCGGTGGGACCACGGAGGGAGCCATAGATCGGCGAGGAGGTTATCGGCGTTGGCCACGTTCAAGCAAGCACGGGCGAGCAGCTTGCGTTCCCTCTTGGTCTCGATGGACACTTTGCCTCCGATGATAGTGTGCATGCAATCGGTTGGCTTGACGTACTTGTGACGAGGGTCTGCATCGTCATCGTCGTTATCCTCGTTGCGCTGTTCCCCTGCATCGTTAGGCTTGTTGGATGTATCCGGAGCCTATTGACGTGTATAGATAGACTTGAGAACGCGACAATTCTCCATGGTATGGTTTCACTTAGGATGGAGCTGGCAGGGCCCTTTCAATGCTTTGGCGTAGTCGTCTTCGTAATTACGACGTCCGCCACCCTTTTTAACGGTATTGACCTCGCTGTCGTCTTCCCGAGCACGCTTGCTCCTGTAATTGTCACGGCGGTTACGCCGCTGATTACGTTGGTCACGGTGGTCGCGGGAGTCGTTGCACTGGTTGCGGCGGTCAAAACTGTCGTTTCGACCATGGTTGCTGCGGTAGTCGTCGCGGTGTGGGGGGTGGTCAGAGCGTGGAACCCTTGCTGCTTCTTCAATAATTATCTTCTTGGCGTCGTCGGTGTCCGCATATTTCTTGGCGGTGGATAGGAGCGCTGTGACCGATTCAGGTCTCTTCCGGAGGAGCTTGTCTCTTAGGGCATCGTGGAAGCGGAGGCCAGTGATGAAAGCCTCGATTGCCTCGTTGTCGGAGATTGATGGGACCTTGATGCGCATCTCTAAGAAACGCCGGACGTACTCGCGCAGTGGCTCATCTTTCCGATCTCGGATCCGTTGCAGATCATACTTGTTGCCCGGTTGTTCACAAGTAGCGATGAAATTGTCGATGAAGGCTTGCTTAAGCTCCTGCTAAGAATCAAAGTAGTTCGCCAGCAAGCTGACCAGCCATTGGTGACCTGCATGGCCAACAGCGACTGGGAAGTAGTTAGACATGACGTGCTCATCAGCCATGGCTGATCTGCACGTGGTTTCGTAGAGCATGACCCATAATTCGGGGTTTTCTTTGCCATCGTACTTCTGAAGTTTCTCGAGCTTGAAATTCTTGGGCCATATGACTTGGCGAAGGTGTGGAGTAAACTGCTTAAAACCTGGCGGACCGTGGGCAGTGTCATACTCCATACGGCGATAACTTTCGTAGGATGCTCGATCGTCGGCTCTCTGGTTGATGCGAGCGCGCAGATCGCGTCCACCGAGGTAATGGCGGAGATCGTTATTGCCATCGCGGCGATCTCGCTTGCCATCTGGATTAGCCCTGCGACCGCGGTTATCGCGGCGATTGTCGCAGTTGTCTCGGTGATTATCGTCTCAGACGTCGCGACGGTTGTCCTCCCGATGGTGGTTGTCATCCTGACCACCATCGTGGCCACCGTTTCTGCCTTGACAGTTGTCTGATGGGTCGTTGTTGAGCGAGCCATGTGGGTTGAGTGGCTGTGAGCGACTTGGGAGCTGGCGGCTGTGGCTTGACTCGACTGAGACGGATGGAGCCCGGACTTGATTTACAATTTCTGCGGTCTAGGCCATGGCAGCCGTTAGATAGGCTTGTATTTCATCGCGAACTGCTTGGGTTTCTGGGGTGTTGGGTAGCCGTTGCATTGTCGCCATGGCGACAGCTACGTTGGCACTTGGAGTCCTGAAGACCTATTTGTCCCCCACCCTGTCAAAAGCATCGTTGAGGTCGCGTGGCTGGACCCTTATGCGTCGTGCCTCCTAGTCTGCGTTGGCTTCGATTTGTCGGCGATTAAATTGGTCAATATTGCGTGCTTCGCGTGTGGTCCTTTCTTGTTCTGTTTCGCCAACCCCTGGCGGTTCGTCATTACTGACAACATGGATCAAATCCCCTCATCTTGGCGGGAAAGACGAGAATTGTGAAAACCCCAGGGCGTGGTCTAGCAGATCCAGATCGTACTTGGCGCCGTCGTCTTCGTGATGCTGAAGCTCGGTGTGTACAGATGCTTTAGATGCGATGCCAGACGAGGAGCTGGAGTCGCCCTCTTGGACTGTGTGGATGGATCCTTCTTGATAATCTTCAGTCCGGATCATGTTGACGAAGTCACGCGGCTTCGGCCGAGGTCGATGCATAAAACACAAATCCAAGCGGTGTTGTAGGTTATACGTGTAGGTGGAGGCAGCGTTTCGCAGGCCGTTGGGCTGGACCTGGTGGTTCTCTGCCGAGGCTTCGTACTCGGAGAGGCGAAGACCCGTCGTAGAGGTTGGCCGGCGACGAGCGGAGCGCCCTTCAGGAGTAGATATGACCACGAGATCTGTACCAAGTCATGCAGGACGACTAGTCCGAGCTGGTCAAGTAGATCTGTTGTGGGGAGCAGTTACCTGCTCGTTAGGTTGACTTTGAATCGTACTTACCAGAGCTAGGGTTTTAGCGAGTTTGGTGCCGACCCGATCGATGGAGTCGAGCAGGTCGGTGTTGTCGATCTGCTTCCCTTTGTAGCAGGGGAGCGGACGATGAGTTGTCAGCGTGGCTGAAGATGATGTAGGCATGGTCAGAGCCAGATGTACCGTGGTCAGAGCCAGATCCATCGTGGTCAGAGCCGTACCCGTCGTGGTCGGAGCCGTAGCCGATGCAGGTGAAGCAGTGGTCGGCGCAGACTAAATCCACGCCTCCTCCGTGATCATGGCGATGAAGTCGTCGGAGCCAGTGGTCTAGGTGATTTGGCTGACGGTGAACTTGAGGCCGTTCGGTGTAGCCATGGAGGCGGAGACGATGACCATCTTGTTTGCTTGGAGAGCAGTACGCACACCCCCTACCTAGCGCGCCACTATCGACGAAATATGGTCGGCAGTCTACCTAGGGGTATGCCCAAGGTAGTAGATTGTCGGCAGATAGATGCACAAGCCACAAACAAGACGGTGACGCAAGACAGACATGAGGTTTTATCCAGGTTCGGCCGCCAAGAAGGCGTAACACCTATGTCCTGCGTCTGATTTGTATTGCTGTATGTCAATAAGAGATGTTTTTTAGAGGGATCCCCTGCCCGCCTTATATAGTCTGGGGGGCAGGGTTACAGATCTGGAAACCAATCCTAGTCAGTTATAATTGCCATATGTGGCCAGATAAGGATTCCTATTCTAACCGACCAGGATCCTGCCTGATCGCCAAATCCACCTTGACTCCTTGTGCGGGACTCCGATCAGGTTGGCTGGGCCGCACGTCGTCTTTCGGGTGGACCGGACCCATCGATCCGGGCCGGCCCAAGCTTAGCCGTAAGGGTATAGGGGTTAATACCCCCACACCCCCCTCCACCAGCACCATGGGGATGGTCTCGGATCTGACCCCTCCCATCCACCGATCCTCCGCCGGCACCCCGAGGGTAGTGGCGGATCCACCGGCTCCCACCGGACCCAGGGGCGGGCCCGGCTCCACTACTCCCGCTGACTCGCTTCCCTCCATGTGGAACAGGAAGGGTCCCTACGGGGGCATCGAGTCCTTGTTCACTAGGTCACCCCAATCCACGCCGGCTGCTTCCTCATTTGACTCGTCATCATCATCATCGTCTTCACTGCTTGTCTCCTCTCCTTGATCTCGAGCTTGCTGCTTTCGTATCTCCTTCTTCTTCGCAAGCTCCCGCGTCTTCTTGTCCCAACTAGCCACGGCGTGGTTCGCTGCCGCCTGGGTTGGGTCCTTCGGCAATGGAGCCAGGCTATCCTTGAAGTGCAGTCCCCCCGGCTGGTCCCACCATCCCAAGGTTAACATCAGAGGATCAGAAATTATAAGAGAAGAAAGGAGCAAGAGGCAAGAAAACTTATGAAGTCAACAAACCTTGGTTCCGATCACATCGGGGGATGCCCCAGCACAGGATACATGAAGTCAAGGACATCGCCAGCAGAGTCCTTCGTGGGCTCCATCGCCTCCTTGATTCGCTGCGCCACTTCAGAGAAAGGGAGTGCCTCATCGATGAGCACCGTCCCTTCAAATGATGCTTCAGGCACCATCTGATATAGGGGAAGTGCGCGCGCCATCAACAGCGCCACCCTCCTCGCATGGTAGGCGCTGATGATCCTCGACCCCTTCACACCCCTCTGCTTCAGAGTTTGGATGGCGGTGAGAAGGCTGTTGAGTTGCTTCTTCCTCTTGCCCGGGACGCCCCACTCCCACGACCCTAGGGCCTCCAAGATGTAGCGCTCGGTGAAAGCTGGCAAGGGGGCGGTGGCGTCGTTCTTGATATAAAACCATTGCGAATGCCACCCCTTGTTGGAGGTGGACAAATGCATTAGCGGGTACATCCTCCCTCGGTTGTTGCAGAGGTGGATGCTGGCGCACCCCACCGGCACATGCAGCTCTTGCTGCCCGACCCGCCTCTTCACTAGATTAACGGCAAAGATATACCGCCACAGGTCAAAGTGGGGATCGATCCCCAAGAACCCCTCGCATAGGGCGACGAACGCCGCAATGTGCTGGATCCTGCTGGGGGAAAGGTGATGTAGTTCCACCTGATAATAGTCCAGCAATCCCTGGAAAAACATATGGGTGGGCATGGCGAATCCCCGCTCATGGAAGTGAGCAAAAGACACAACATACCCTTTAGGCGCCTGTGGCTCCTCCTCCTCACCGGGCAATCGCCACTCCTCGGTGGTGGTCAACAGGCAAAGGAGGCCTCGGCGGACGAGGCCCTCCAGGCACCGAAAGGAGATGTTGGATTTGTACCCTGGGTCCATTGCAACAATGGGAGCAGCATAGAGAAGAAGGCAACAGCGAGTTTGACGGCGGCGGCAGCGCGGGCACAGGAGGCTACGGCGATTGGCGGCGGAGGTTTCAGACGCGAAGGCAAGGGGGTGAAATACGGAACCCTGGGGGTGAACCCCGTGGTTTTATAGGGACGACGAATGCGAGAAGGGCAATCGTCCGCCTCGATCTCCAGGCATGCCACGCGCACCATTGCGTCATGTCGCGGGACATGCGCTCGCGATCCCTATCCTCTCCCACCAAAATCGCACTAGACGGTTCGCCTTCCCAAAGCGACCGGACTCTTTTCCCACAGAGGGGACGTGGACCAGAAAAATCTCTTCTCTAATCCGTCTGGGCCCATAACGACCGGGGGTCGGCCCAAACCAACTCAATGGCCGCCCCAATGAAGGATGGGCCCACGGGAAACTAGAACTCAAAGACGCAAGCGTCACCAGGGCCTTGATCCGCAGTCAGGACCCAGCCAAGCTAGAACTGAGTAAAATTCCCACGAACGGAATACCACGATTCCCTTAAAAAAACCCCGTCGACAAAAAACCAAGTTCTTCAGCCTTACCCGCGAAGGGTCCGATACTACCCCCCGAACGATTCTGTCCGAGTCACCCAGGGGCTCGGGGGCTACACCCATCGGGTGCGCTCGCGCGCACCCTCTAGCAAATTAACTCTAACGAAATTGAAAACACCCCCTGGATGATTCTGTCCGAATCGCCCGGAGGCTCAGGGGCTACTGTCTGGGACCTAACACCAGGGTACCCTAGGAGGTGGAACTGATAACCATTGAATGTTAAAAACTTCTAGATGGACAAGGGCGCCACTACATCTCTTGCCCGAGTGACAGGAGTTTGGTTCCGCCTCACCCGATGCCTTTGGGCCAGCTCCGCCTCGCCCGAGGGGTTAGGGATAGACTCCGCCTCGCCCGACCCCTGAGGGCCTGGCTCGGTCTCGCCCAAGGGATAAGGGCCAGCTCCGCTTTGCCCGAGAGCTTAGGGATTGACTCCGCCTCGCCCGAGAGCTTAGGGATTGACTCCACCTCGCCCAACCCCTGAGGGATGGGCTCAGTCTCGCCCAAAGGATAAGGACTGGACTCCACATCGCCCGACATCCGAGGATGAACCTCGCCTCACTTGATGTCCAAGGACTGGATTCATCTTGCCTGACAACCTCAACCTATTCCCTTACGATGATAGGTGCAGGGTAGGACAAGACGTTTGGGTCAACCACAGCTTCAAGGACCATACCCTGCGCCTCGGCAGGAAAACTACTACCAGGGAACGATGGGATGGGTGCTCTAGACCCTCCTAGACGTAGCGGAGTCTAAAAAGTGTTACGGGTGTGTGCTCTTCGCCCTGTAGAGTTATAGGCGCCGCCTTCAGATCTGAGACACGGAACCCGACGTAGATATGCGACAACCACTACGGTCCAGGAAAGGACTCGCGTCCTCCATGAATGACGGATGTGCGGTCACCACGTTATGATCATAGGGGAGCGGCATCGGCTTCCCAGCCCCTTGGGTCCACCAGATCGGAGGGCTCGCTTCAGCCTCCGGACGCCCTCTCCAATCGGAAGACCTTGCCCACAGTGCTACTCCGGACCCTGACCCCACGTCCCTCCGATAGAGACTCATAGGAACCAAAAGGCGTGCGGAGCAAGGCTAGGCGAGGCTCATAAGTCAAAACCACTGTACCAAAGTCCATACCCCTCACGGGGCAGTACTCTGTAGCCATCCTGACATTCCACAGTGACATCGACGGTATTGTAGGCGCTTATGATCCTTTCGCACCCACCGGAATGGACAACAAGGCTGGGCAAACATGAACAACAAGGCTAGGTAGCGTACGCACCCTAGCCCTCTCACTTGTAAAGCCATCCCCTTCATCTATAAAAGGGGATGCGCTTCCTCCAAGAAAGGGACTGACTTTTGACGGCACAACACACAACACACACAGTCAAGCTGCTACCAAGCTCTTGGCCTCCTTTTGACCCTTCCATCAGAGACTTGGGACCAGTCCCTCTCTCGATTGTTTGTACCCCCTACTACGAACTATTTTTCGGTGCTAATAACACGAGCAACAACAGACTAGACGTAGGGACATTTGGCCCAAACCAGTATAAATCTTGTGTCCTTTAGTGCACCATCCGAGCCTAACGCACATTACTATAAATTTACTTGTCGGTACTTGTACGAAACACCGACATCGGTGGAGTTAGCTTGACAACATTTTGCATAAAAGCTTAAGTAACATAACATGGAGATTTAGTACCTCTAGCATCAATTTGAATAACTATTCAATTAAGCATCTCTTGATTAGCACATGTACTAGTGCAATCACTTGATTAAGATAACAAGCATTAGTAAGCATATCCGGTGTAATAATTTGAACATCATCATAACCATCAAGTTTCCAGTAAGTTACTCTACGTTGCCATAGCTCAGTCAAGTTCTCACTATGTGGGAGAGACGGCGATTCGAATTGATTCCTACCTAGCTGGGGAATTATTCCTAACATAAACCCATACTTCCCTCGTCGGGGTTGCATCGGGTCACCTTTGGTACAACTCAGGAACCAACTTCACGGGTCCAATCAGCGCCGCACCCTTAGAGATTCTACTAGTCTGCCAGGAAGTTTAGGCCTATCCTACCCTTGGACTCATGTCACTGGCTCTCCGTACATCCTTACTGCCTCCAATGTGCGCACTTTCACTTACCGGGGCTTGGCCTAAATTGAGCTACTCAGCTTATCCAGCCAACTAAGTGCTAGGCATGCGTTCAATATGATATAAGGACGCACAATAAATCGGTCCTTAACTAACATAGATGGAGATAAATAGGCACCAAGACCACCATGTCTTGTTGCTTCTCTATCACAATCCCACCCAGTCTCCTTTTTATTCCTCAACACATGGTTATTTCCACGATAGCAATTATAGCCAACCGTGATTAGATATCTATCTATATCTTGCAGGTGACAAGAAATCACCCGACCTCTACCGGACTAAGCAAGGCTAAGCATGTATTCGATCCTGGACCTAGAAGGGATTCAAGATATATTTGTCTAGACAAGGATAATATATGTAGTAAGTGTTTCCAATCAACTCCTATAACATAATGCATCAAACATAAAAGGACGCAAGTGATATTTGTAAAAACATAGGAGGCTTATAATGCTCCAGAGCTTGCCTTTCAAGAACGAGGAAGGTTGGTGGTTAGGACACTTAGGGAGATCTTCCATGTTGACTCCTCCTTCCGCCTGAACTTCTTGCTCCTAGGCTGCCTGCTGCTCCTCCTGATGCTTGGGTTCAAACTCAAGGAGCGTCACTCTTTCCGAGGAATCTATTGCATGCATATGCACAATGAGTATCATGAATGCATAAGAGATGATATGATATGATAAATTGTATATGCATGAGCATGGTTATCCACAAGGTATAGGATAAGTTTAACATTCGTTGGCAAGGTAGATGTATAATTTTCTTCTAATTGATCTTTACGGAGTAGGTGCATATCTCTTCTATAATACAAGAAACATACACTCACCAAGTTCTAGTAACCTAAGGTATAGTTGTTCATCATCAGTAAGAGGCTTAGAACCTGCAGCTAACAACTAATCTCAATTAGCCTAAGCATCTACACAAGCATCACATAAGACAAACAACTACAATTGACTTAGTCATTTTCTGCTATAAACATGAGCTAATTATTTTGGCTATATCCGGAGTTCTACTTAACCAAATACTATGATATTAGACTTTATGGAAATCTTATAAAACTTCCTACAACTTTCTTATAGTCATCTCAAGATGATTCAATGGTTATCAAGGTCAAACAAAGTAATTTCCTAGATCTGTCCAGAAATTCTAGAGAATAAGCATTTCTGGAGACCAACTTCTAACAACTATAACTCTCAAACCATTTATCCTATTGACATGAGAATTTGAAACACATAAGATAAGTAAGTTATCTACAACTTTGTTATTGACAAGATTCACAACAAACATTACTTTACCCATACAATTTACTTCACAACCAAAACTGTCCGAATAGTCACTATAATTGAATTATAGAGCAATTAATATTTTACTACATATAAGCAATCAAATTTGAGCACAACCAATGGTACCAACAGTTCATACGCATCATACACACTCTAGAAAACATGATGGTCAAGCCAAAATAAATCATTTAAATACATTTATTAATTTATTTGGACACTAAGGTGAAATAAGGAAAATATATCCAAAGTGCACAATAAATTGTGAGAAAATTACAGTAGCCTACATATATCCCCAAAAGTCTATTGTACAAATTTCATGCCATTTGGATACGGATAACCATCTCTACAAAAATGACAAGTTGCATAGGCTTCTTTTAGCAAAAATAGTTTAGCCTAGTGAAAAGTGTCAAATGACAGATTTCATATTTTTTTACATTCATCCTAGCACCATATCACTGTGTAAAAATTTGCATGATCATTAGTTATATATTTTTACCCCATTTATTTTCAATAGAAACTAGCAATTATTTAAGATTAAATGGGAAGATCATATTCTAAGTATGCTTACTATAGGTTTAGTATTTTTTTAGCTAGAGTATGTCAACACAAGATCAGAAAAATTGGAATCACAATTTTATCGCTTTCCTAGCTCAAGTTATGCATTTTACAAGATTGAAAACAATTTAAAAGCACTTGTCTAGCTCAATTTAATTATCCTAGAAAAACATCCCAAATAGTAGGTTTCATATTTTTATCAAATAGTACACTTCATGATGAATCCAACAAAACTTGGTTCACTCAATTTGTAAATCTACGACTATACTTATGAATTTTCAAAGTTTGCCTATATTTTTGAAAAAGAATAAATTCAAATTCTTAATGCAGTCGCTGACAGTTGGGACCCGCTGGTCAGTAGAACCCACACATCAGTGATACCAAGGTAGGGGAGGTGCTTTGGCCAGCCCTATCTCACCGGCAGAGAGATCACTGGCGACGAGGGTGACACCAACATGTTTCCCTCATCAAGCCGCGTCAGTTGGTGGTGAAGATGTGACCTAGGGTTCACTGGACATGGATCGTCGGCGGCAATGGCGGATGACAGAGGTAGCACAACGGTATGCCGGTGTTCTCTGGCCATCACGTGCTCTGGTGAGGTGCCCTATAGCTTCACAGAATCCTAATGAAGCTATCTAGGGTGGGTTAGGGTTCTGGTGAGGCGACAGTGAGCTCCAACCGCATGCATGGCCGCACGGTGGCGCACGGAGCACGGTGGTGCTCCCACCGTTCTGGCTAGATGGCGATGAAAGGTAGGTCTCTATCATGCCATCCGCTGGGTCTAGGGTTACTCAACCTAAGACACGCGAGAGAGGAGGGAGGAGATGGGCCAGCTCGGCAACAGCGAGCTCGAGTGCCACGGCGGCCGCGTGCGGAGCGGCGATGTGTTCCTACACAACCAGGCGGTAGCGTCGACCCTAGATCTGGCCTGAGCATCTAGAGCCTAGCATGGTGCCAAACCAAAGAAGAGGAAGGCAGGGGATGCAGTGGAGTAGTAGGGCCACGGTGAGCCAAGAGCACGACGGCGCTCCGGTGGCGACGACGGCTATGGTGAAGCAGAACACCGCTTTACCTTGGGTCGAGAGGTGGTGTTGGTGGCTCGAGGAGGTGGAGGTGATGACAGAGTAGCTGTGGCCGAGATGAATCGACCGATGGAGCTATGTCGGTGGTGACCGACTGCGGCGGAGCTACGACGGTGATGCAGCGAGCTCGGAGCTCTGCTTTGGCAAGGCAGAGCGAGAGGAAGGAAGTGAGAGCGGGCGAGTGGAGTGAGCAGCAGGGGCATGGCGCCTTTGTGCATGCTCTGACCTGACCGGCCAAGCCATCGCTGGTGTACGGCTACCACACGGCGGCCATGGCCTATGCCCGGTCGACCACTGATGCGCACGTGGATGCGGCCATCAAGCCGATGACAGTGTCTGACAACGCTACTCTGTGATCGTCTAACTCTAAATCCGTGGCGATTTAGAAAAAAAACTCCATTACTAAGTATTGTAGAGCTACACGAGGTCTACAACTTTGCTTTAGAAAGTTTTCTCTAATTCACCATGGTTTTCAAAATGCAAAGCTTTGAAGTATGGTACATCGAAACTGAAAATCAGTTCATGACAGCAAATTTTTCTAAGTTGAAAATAACATTTTATTGATTCTTGTGAGCCCTATTTGACCATGTTAGGCACTGAATTAGCTCTTGACCAAAACATAAAAGTTGCTACTCTAGTCAAGTACTACAACTTTGCTTAAGGGTGCACTGCCATGCAAACACTCTATGCTATAATTCAACTTTGGTCAAAATAGTAACATAAAAATGGAAGTTTCTAGATTAACTATGACTTGGGGGCTGTTTTGGTCCAAGTCATGAATACCAAACATGTTCCATGTACCATCCTAAGTGTGTCTAAGGTGTTTTTGTGACCTCATAACCATTTCATGCATTGGTCACACACAATGGCAAGCATATATATATATATATATATATATATATATATATATATATATATATATATATATATATATATATATATATGTATGTATATAAGCAACATCACATGTGATAAAGATAAAAGATAAAGTGAATGAGATGAAACTTCTTATGCTCATGCTCATGAATGCTTGGATGATGCTTGTGCTCATGAAATGCAAGTGCCCAATGCATGCTTAACACTAGGGTGTTACAAAGAACTAGAGAGAGGAAGTGGAGAAATGGAGGAAGAACAAAGATGAAGTGAAGCAAAGGCAGTAAGATCAACCCCTCATCAAGTCTAAGATTCTCCATCTCAATCCTTAGCCATGGTTAGCTCAAGAGCTCTCTTTTCAAATTTTCTTGATTTTTCTCTCAAACCTTAACTCCAAATCTCTCATGCTTGGATGGAGCATGGAGTGTGGTGATTTCTCCACCATCACAAGGGTAAGTGTAATACTCTAGCCCATTAGTAGCCTGTAGTAGTTGCGAAGGTAACCCATGTAGCCCAAGTGTCACATGTGGAGTTATTGTTGGTGGGTTTAGTACCACCTTGGGAGTTTAGGAGGGAGAGGGCCAGCTTATAAGCCTTGTCGTTCTAATCATAACATGTCTAGGTTAACCCTTTTACACGAAGCGAGGACGAAAGTGTAAGAGAGGCGCTACACTTATGTAGGTCCATTCCATGTGCGGAGTTAGGCCATATAAGCAGTTTTTGGATGCGGGGTGTTATAGATAGTATCAGAGCATCAACTCTTGCTGCACGTGCCCTGGAGGAGTGTGCCAAGGGGTGGTCCTGGACATCTGCCATATATATGTGGTGAGCTACCAAGGGCGTCAGCCCTTAAGGGGGTGAATATAACAGCCCAGCCCATTAGTAACCTGTAGTAGTTGTGAAGTTGGCCCATATAAAGTGACACATGTAGAGTTGTTGTTGGTGGGTTTAGTACCACGTTGAGAGTTTAGGAGCGTGAGGGCCAGTACCACCTTGGGAGTTTAGGAGAGTGAAGGCCAGCATATAAGCCTTGTCGTTCCAATCGTAGCACGTCTGAGTTAACCTTTTTACATGAAGCGAAGACAAAATATAAGAGAGGTGCTACGCGTATGTAGACCCATTCTACGTGCGGAGCTAGGCCATATAAGTAGTTTTTGGACGCGGGGTGTTACAGTAAGATCAAGACCAAGCTAATGCTCAATCACCTATGACCCCTCAATCTTTTTCTCATGTATTTTATGGATGTTTGCAAAAAAAGCTCTGCTAGTATGTGATTCGGACCACCTCCAATGTCAACGCTACCTACTCCCACTGTCGGTGCCCAGTGGCTGCCTCCTGCGGTAGTGACCTGTGGCTGCTCAACAAGCGGTGGTGGAGCCCCAGTTTCTTTGCCTGATGCAGATTCCTACGCTAGTTGCAGGGCACCAAGTGCACGAAATCGATCACCTGGATGTCCGCCCAGTTGCTTGGCTTATAAGCATCGTAAATCACTGTTCCTACTCCTCAAACGGATGAACCAAATGCTGCGTAGCTCTTCTGTCACCTCAGGTTTATATGTGCCTTGCTAGTCATTTTTACAATTGATAGCAAGCAGCTCACAGGCAGGTGAAATGCCCAGGCAGCAAGCTCAGGGTTGCACCCAAACAACCCCTAAATGCTTACAATATCTTACCCAAGTACAACTAATATGACTATTAGATGGTAACTCGTATTTGACAACTAGGTAACAACTCATGTGTAGCTTATGGACATCTAGATTTAAGATTTTTTTGAGTAAACTAGTATACTAGTAGTAAAAGCTATTTTTGTCTCTATTGCTTCAAGTAGATATAGATGAGTTAGATTTTCCATAGTGGTGATATTCAAATTTACTTCTTGTCCTTAGTAGGAAAATCATTTTTCTCTTCTATTCTTGATGTCAAAATTAAATCTAGTTGTGTTTTGATATTTGAATATTCTTGAATCATCCATATGACGTCGCTCATCATCGTCCCCTTTGGAACTTCTCTCAAAATGTAAGAACTGAGAATTACACAATGACGTTTAATGATGGGCATAACAGATTTTTCTCTGGCTGCATAAGGGCACTCCTAATGAAAAAAACTATTTGCAGTTTCTATAATATAAGACATCGTATCAAGAAACTATCCTTCCCAGTGCAAGATTTTCTACAGTACATGGTATAAGTAGTGATAGAAACCATGTTTGCTCTCCCAATAGGCTATGAGTAGTTTCTTGTGCACCGATAACTGTGAAGACCCAGTTTTTTAGTTAGGCCTAGTTTTTTGAATTTTTTCTTTCTCATCGTTAAATCACTTGCCCCATCAGCAAATTGCCAATGTGACGGTGCAATTAATACATATAGAAACTATCATAGTTTCTGCATTGTGAGTGCCTTAATAAATATTGTTATTCCTAGAAATGCTTATACTTTTTTCTTAAGTTTTAGAAAAGCTTATACTTAAGGATAAATGGAACTATGAATCGTATGGTCATTAATACGGCTTATTTTAGATGAGTTGTTTTTCCTTCTTCATCACCTCTGCAATTAATATAAAAAATCATTTGCGATACTCATTTAAGCGCTAGCCTATAGCAAACCAACATTTTTTTAACAGAAGTGGACCCCATCTGACACTGTCCTTGTGGCGTGGCCTGGCTAACACGTCAGATGAGAGAGAAACACGTTGGCTAGATATAGAGGACGGCAACTGGCCCAAATTTTTTACTATTTGGCCATTTTTCGAAAGTTTCTCTCAAATAGACCCCTGACGGAAAGAATTTCAGAAATGGACCCTTGGCTCGGCGCCAGAGTGAGTGGCGCCGAGCTTGGCGCCACGGTAACTGGCGCCGAGGTCCTGGCCACGGGCAAACGGCCTGTAAGGGGCTCGGCGCCATCCACTCTGGCGCCGAGCTCGGCGCCGTAGATCTTGGCGCCGAGCTCGGCGCCAGAGTGGATGGCGCCGAGCTACCTGCATTTAACCCCAGCCCAGCCTTCTTCCCCGAGCGTTCTTCCTCTTCTTTCTCCTTGGGTTTTTTCTCGCCACTTCATCCTACCTCACGAATCGACATATTGGACCTTGAAAACCTTGATTTGATCCGTAGATCTTCGAGAGCAAGGTATACTCGCTCACCTCCTTGTTTTTCTCGCATAGATTCGGTACATATTAGTCGGATTTTTGAACCTAAGAATCGTCATCACTTAGGGTTTCATTGTATCCCTCAATATATGTATTATACAATCGTAGGTTCATTTCAAGGCGTGGAAAATGCTAGCAAACCAAGCCGCATGTAGTTATGTTATGGGTTTATTGTTGTGGATGAAATGAGAAACCCTAGGTTTAGGGTATAATGTTAACTGCTTTTGGTTCTTATAACGAAATTTATTGGATTGTAGTTATGGTTCTCATTGATATTTTGTTGTGATGTTTTTATTTATGTTTGCTAAATTACATCCTATTTGTTAGATGCAAGAAATGTTTCGGGAGGAGTTTTGGCGAAAACAGGGTCGTCCTCGAGAATTATACCCCGACGCGTCTAGCAAAGATGCCCCCGTTCCCCCTGACCTTCCTGTCCCTAACTGTGATTGTGGTTTCCCGGCCCATGTTTTTCAATCGAAACATCCGGACACAGCCGCGCGTTGCTTCTACACATGTAGTCAGGTTTAATGTAAGAAATTATTTGTACTATCCTTTTTCTTTATTTGTTTAAGTATGGTACTAATATATTATTGGAATCTCGTTGTGTAGGACCATGAGAGGTGCTTTTTCTTTCAGTGGATCGATGGTGCAGAAAAGTTTGATCCTAGGTACCTCTTTTTCGACGATTGGTTTAGAGGGAGACATCCACGTGAGCACTTCAAGCGGTGGGTTCCACCCCCCCTAACCCTCCGGCAATGACGGCTAAGGAGAAGCACCTAGCCGCCGTTAGACGACTCGAGGAACCTCCTCTGTGCGATTGCGGAGATCGAGCTATGATAAACCCTAAGAATACGTTGGAGTTTGTGTGTCCAAACAAGCATGAAGTAAGTGCAAAGTGTATGTGTTAAAATCTTGAGCTATATGTGTTTATGTACTAATGTCTCATTATTTAGGTGTATTCAATGGCGAAGTGTCATTTCAAGGAGTGGTTGTATGGTCCTAAGAACCAATGGCCGGAAGAACCGCGGAGGGTTAAGGAAAAGAAGAAAGAATGGGTAATCTACAAAGCACCTCCTGTCATGTGCGAATGTGGTGTAAAATCCAACTATGGCCTAGTCCCTTCGGAGCTTGGAATAGGTCATTATTGCGGCCATATGATTGAGTATGATGAGGTTCGTTATATTTCTGGTAAACATGAAATCGTATTTTGTTTGTTTTCCTAATACATATATGATATAATATTTGTTTTGAACAGAGCACTAGGAAATGCAGTTGGGAATGTTATGATGGTCAAGCTAAGTTCTTGGATGAACTGAAGAAGAGGCAAGTAATTGCACGGAAGAGGGGATATGGACCTAACTACGTCAACCTATTTGTTAAACATCACAAAGAAAAGATGTGTGAGTTTGCTAGACAGCGCGGTATTTGTAACCCGATCGATGTTGGGCTTAACAAATGGGGATTGGAGAGGCGGACGACGTTAGAGGAGGAGAGGGCAAAGAATGAGGCAAGGGAGGAGACAAGAGTACAGATGCAGGTCTTGGACGAGCATGTTGCTACATTATGTGCCAGTGAGTGCTTGAAAACCTTTTTTCGTTGCCTGGTTTTAAATGTAATATTATCGAGTTGCTAACTGATTGCATTTTATACATCAAGGTATTGGTTGCAGCGGGGAACATGCTGCAGAGGTGGCTCGTGCAAGATATGAGGAGAAGAAGTTAGATGCCCATAGATCACGAGCTGGTCGCACCGTTCAATCACCAATTGTGCTGTGTGATGATGGAGATGAGGATGAGGACGACACTGGCAGACCGAGTGAGCTCATTGCTTTAGCAGAGGCGGGCATACAGGCGCAGGAGGCTGAGGACAACACAGGCAGACTGAGCGAGCTCAGCTCTCTAGCAGAGGCGGGCATTCAGGCGCAGGAGGCTGACGACAACACTGGCAGACTGAGCGAGCTCATCGCTCTAGCAGAGGCGGGCTTACAGGCAGAGGAGGATGACGACACGTTCTTCACTCAGGCCGCAGCGGCCGCAGATAAAGTGGAGGCCGCTTACTACAAGCGACAGGCAGGTGAGAGCAACGCAGTTGAGCCTAGCCGCAGCAACAGGGTTATAGTAGAGGACTGGTACTCGGATGATGAGTTGCTTACTCAGTACGTTTCAGATTGAGGATTTGGAAGTGCATTTGCCCCTTTGTCTACTGTCGGCACTTAGTTATACTATTAATATGTTGTGTAATGTGACATAGTATCGAACATTTCATTATGTGGTTGTTTTCATTATCAATGGTCTTAATATTCCGCTTAATGATACAGACTTATTTCCATTTGAACACATGCTGCAAAAAACAGTTAACGACATACGATATTATAGAAATCAACACACGAAACACATTAAATGGCATGTGACTACAGGTACCGAACCTGGGTACATAGTTTTCTTTGACTAAACCTAACATGCCTTAGGTAATTAAACCATGCCTTCGGTAATTAAACCTAACATGCCTTAGATAATTAAACCTGGGATTCTCCACAAGAAAAACTTAAAGTCATCCTAGTAGTGTGGCCACATAGCAAATTGTGTTGCACCTTCTCCATAGTAGCCTCCCGTTGTTGTTAGTGGTGGTGGTGGCGGGGGTGATGGGGGAGACCCCTTTTTCTTGTGGTTAGGGCAGGTGCAATATGGATCATTGTAGAGTGCCTCCTATGAATCGGCACCATTGTTGTTGTCGTCCTGTTCGTCGTCCTTGTAACCGCTGCTAACTTCCCTTTCTAGATCGAAGATACGGTCTTGTAGGTAGTAGATGTACTCCGCATGCGGATAAATAGGTCGAGGATCGACCCACCTACTGAACCCACAGTTTTCTTCGGTCAAGGAAGACTACAAAAAGTATGTCGTGTAAGTGATATACAAGACAAACATATTGAAGAAACAAATAGTAAAATAAATTACCCATGCTCGCGGGCATTTGAAGAAACGATGACCTCCATCTATTCCCTCGGTGAACATCTACACTAGGCAGTCCTCACCATGCATGCATTTTGGCCACTCTTCTTTCCTTTCATCGTATCCTGTCAGTGGTGCCTCTTTGGTGAAATCACTTTTGCTCTCAACTGGGAACCTCTCATAAAGAGCTTCCTCAAAGAAATCGGGACCAAGAGGACCCTCCCACCCCCTAGGTAGTTTTCTTCCCCTTTCCTCTCCCTCTGGACGACCCTCTAGACATTGGTACTACAACGAAAGCAAATGCTGAGGAGTGTTCTTCTTCTTATTGTTTGTGTGAATGAGAGGGAGTGAGTGGTTATTTATAGGTCGAGAGGAGGAATGGAGGCCTGTCAATGTGCCATGTCAGCGATCCATGTGCCGCTTTACCTCAGCCCTTGGATCAAACAGTCATAAGATGGATGGTGGAGATAGAGTTTAGTTGTGCTTCCTTGCATGTTGTCCTTGCAGCTGAGAGGTCTATATCAGTGATGTGATAATTCGATGATGTCCGTGTATCTGAAAAGTCTATGTTTATTCTCTGAAAAGCATAGATTCTCTGAAATGCATAGATTCTTGTACACAGCGTATGTACAAATATTCCTGGATTATAAACGTAATAAATTTATAGTTAATCTGTGTACTACATTTGTGCCTTTGTACAAGTATAGTATGATTAAAGATTCACGCAAAAAATTCGCAAGATACGGTCTTGTATTAGAAGCATCCACAGTTACAAACAGAGACATCAATATATATTCTAAACATTTACTCATCCAACAAGCATAATGCAACCACAACGAATATCACAACTAACATAATATGTCATGCAAAGTACAAATAGTCCACAATGTCCATACGGTCCCGAATAATTAAAGATAAGTAAATACAATAGTTCATAGTAACATCTACCACGTCCCTCACTGTCTCCTACTCTTGCCCCTACCCTTGTGACCCAGAGCGCTGGTGCCTGGAGTGTAAGGGTCACGGGGACGGCGTCGCCTAGTGCCTAGAGGCGGTGTAGGATGAGTCGATGGAGCGTCATGGAGCTGAGAGGGCCCAAGCTCATCGTGCCTCTTGTCCATGTCATCGTCGTCGTCGGCCTCCTCCTCCTCCTCCTCGTCCCCTGTAGCTGCTTGACTAGAGGAACCCAAGGCTCCTCTTCCTGTGGAAGGATCGTACACTGTCATGCGTCGTGTTTGTCCTGCAACCACAACTGACCAGCCGCACGGCGTAGACGACGTGACTAGCCTCTGTTGTACAAAACAATGTTAAGTGAAAGAATATAACGTATTAATGATTTGTTTGAAAGAATATTTGTAATCTTACATCTAGGAAGCCAAGTATGTAGTCATCATTGACTCTAGGCCGAACGCGCTCGATCTCTTCAACTGAGCTTCTCAGTGTATTGCCCTGCAACAATGTTTTCAATAATAAGACTTCTGAACATATATCATTTAGTTTTGTTTTCTTTTGTACAAGAATGTAACTTATTACAAGGGTTATACAGCGCGAAGGTTGCAATAACTACAATAGATAACTCCTAACGTCGGTCCAAGAACACCTAATGTATTGTTATGTAACTAAACGTAACAAAATAAGTCGATTGGCTTACCACTCTGTCCAAGATCGGTCCTGCCTCCACCTGCCTTCCTGCACGAGTGGACCGGTCGTACGTCGTGTCCTCATCGTCGGAGGACTCGATGTCGGCGTAGTCAGCTTCGGTCCACTGTAGTCTGAGCCTGCACCTTATCGAACGCTGGTACCAAGCTTGGTACCGCCTGAACTCACGGTTCGTGTGCGGCTTGTTGTTGTCGTCCAGGTTGTCGTGCATCTCCTCCCATTCCTCAATGTAGGACTGGTGGTGCCTTTCCCAGTCAAAAATCTTCTTGTTCCTCTGACGATCCAACCTGCACGTATGTCATCGTTACATTAATCCACGTACGTGGCACCATATTATAAGAAATGGACCATCATCATTACTCATTTGAAATATCAAAACACTTACTTGTGTAAGTCAACGCCAGTCGAGAACAGAGGCATAGGCCAAAGCTGTCTCACTCCAAATTGGCATGCAACCCTATCTGGCAGGTGGTACTCGATAGCATAGAAGCAGATTAGAGGGCACCTCATCCTATAGAAGTAGTCGTCGGCCCCACATACGGTGCTCAGCTGAAAAAGTAGTGCGTCCTCTCCACCATACGGCTCCCACTCTACCTGCATCATGTTCAAATAAGATGTTAGATGGTATACTAATCCTTTTAATAGGTGCATGGAAAATAAAATTTACTTACACTAGACGCCGTCAGCGAATCTAGCTCGTTCGTGTACTGAATGTACGCCCGGTCTATCCTCGTGTGTGAAACCCTGACCTGGTCCCAAAGGTACGCCCACGTCGGCTGGTGACTTGGAGGCTGACCTTGGAACCACTCACGATGAGCCAGTACCTCTGGACAACCAACTGGAAAATGAGCCCACATCCACAGCTGTAACAGGTACACGCATCCATAAGTGACAGGTTTGCCGTAGACCGACGACACCCCTCGCATAGCTGCTGGTATAGAACACACAAGACTGTAGAGCCCCAGCTGTACTGACCCGCCTGGTCCCAGTTACTGAGGCAGTGGATCCACATCCAGGACGCATTGTCACCTGTCGCGTCGGGAAAGAGAACGCAAGCAAAAAGGTGTAGGATCCACGCCCGGCAGTAGTACACAACCGTCTCCTCATCTGCCTCCTCGGGGCACTATGCGAACTCTGTACGTAGCCATGAGATGGGAACTCTAGAAGTGCGAGCCCCTTGCTCACCAAGCTCATGCCCAAGGAAGGCCTCCACTCGTGCTCTCCATCCCTCTGACCTGCACTGCCCGGTGACTGGGTTCCCATGAATCCTTAGGCCTAGCATCTTCTGACAGTCCTAAAGCGAGACTGTCATCTCCCCGAAAGGTAGGTGGAAGCTGTGAGTCTCCGGCCGCCACCTATATTTAAGACCAAGGAAGATTACTTGTCAAAAAGTCAATCGCATTAACAAATGGCCATGAATGGAGGCAATGATTCACTTTAATACCTGTCTACCAACGTAGTTATCGTCGCTGAGTTGAACTTGGGCAACCCACGACGAAACCTGAAAAGGAGATGACATCCAGGCCAGCTCTTTGTAGGAAAGGAGTGTACCTATCGTCGTACCGAATGTCCAAGAACCCACTGTGGGTCCTAGAACGAAGGTGTGGAAGGTCCTGCATCGAATATAACATAGTCACATGTTACTTCATGAACACATGTACGAATAAAACTTATAGATTATTACCTGCCCCAGCGCAACGAGACTGTCCTCTGTGGGTCTCCTCGTACGTCGGGTCGAGCAGGTGGAATTGCTCCATCCTACAAAAAAAGTGAATGAATTAGAATTGCAATGTACAATGAAACATGAACTTATAAATGTATAGATAATTGACACAAATACAAGCATAAATTGAGACATGCATAATTAAATATATGATACGACAAAATATAAAATAATACTATAAACCAATAGTCCTACCTCACTAATCTGCCAATGGCAACTTCGTGAGTTGTGGCCAAGTCTACCGCACTTGCCGCACTCGTACTGCTCGGGATCAGTAACAAATGGAGTTCCTCTCCCACGCCTAGTTCTTCCGGGTATCTGATCCATAACCATCCTATGCCTCGTCCTCTGCCTTGATCCACGCTTGTTCCAATGGTAAGCTGGATCCGCAATGTACTTCGGCCCATCATAAGGAGGCCACTCTCCAGGGTCCCAGAAAGGCACGAAGCGAGGGCTCCATGTGTTCACAAGCGTGTTGACACTGAACTCGTGAGGTATCCTCCTCTCGATATTATAGTTGCGATGCCTAGCTGCTGCCACCAAATGCGAACATACAAAGTGGTATTGCCTTGGTTTACCACAAGTGCACTTGAAATCTTGGAGGACAACCACATGTATCCTCGACTCTCGGACCTCGCCGTCGGACGTTGTACCGCCCCTATGCTCGACCTGATAAGTCCCTGTGGCGTGGTCAAAGCATGCAACCTCATGTGTGCCAGCCCTTTCTCTTGCCTTCTCTAGGTGTGCCTTTGGTTTCGGAGCCCATATCTCTCCATCACTACTCAACTGCAATGCATGGGCGTGTCTATCGTTGAACCAGGCAACAAGCTTATAGAAGGTGAATTGAACAATTGCATTCACGGGCATACCACGTATCCCCAATAGCAACTTATTGAATGACTCTGCCATGTTGCTGCACTGAAACTCGTACCTCCAGCCACCGTCGTCATGAGCTCTCGTCCATTTCTCCAAATCCCTCATCAAACCTATGAGCCATTGTCTACCTTCTGCATTTGATGCGGTTCTGACCTGCTCCAACTTTTCCCTAAAGTACTTGTCCTCAAGCTGTCGAGCAGCCTCCTGCAATAGATCAAAGTTTTTCTTGACACTGTCCTTCCATAGGAGATTCTCGGCAAGGTGTCGAGTACACCAACGATGGTGCAAAGGTGCATACCCCTCTAACTGCTCTCGCACGGCATTAAGTATGCCCTGATGCCTATCAGATATGACGCCAACCTCCCTGCCAGGGCCAACCACATGTATCCGGACTAGCCTCAAGAACCATCCCCAACTGTCATTGTTCTCCTTCTCAACCAAAGCAAATGCCAAAGGAACCAACTTGTTGTTCGCATCACAGGATATGGCTATAAGAAGTGTGCCCTGGTATTTGCCAATCAAGAACGTACCATCAATGGAGAAGACGGGACGACAGTGCCTAAAGGCCTCGACACACTGAGGAAAGCACCAGAAGGCACGGAAAAATATCTGCCTCCCATCCTTCCATGCATTAGGTTTTGGGATGTACTCATAATGCATGCCTGGATTCACCAGCTTTGATTGCATTGAAAAGAACTAGGCAGCTGCTCATACCCATCCTCCCAGTCCCCATATATCATGTTCCACGCTTGCTGCTTAGCCCTCCATGCTTTACCATAAGTTATCACATATCCTCCATACAACGCCTCAACGGTCCTGATAATTGTTCTCACCTTCATGTTGGGTTCTCCCTGCAAAATTCCCATCAACCGCTTGGCAATGAGGGTAGATGTCAACTGCCGATGCCTCAGTGTCAGCTCATGGTCAGCACAATTGTGTGGCCCAACTACTTTTGTGATCTTCCATTTTCCGGTCACCTGTTGCTTCCTTGCACAAACCCTCCATGGGCAGCGTTCCTTGTCACACACAACTGTGTAACGGCGCTCCACATATGAATGCAATACCCTGTAAGGCCTCTTTCGTATCACTGCAAAAGCCTGCAACCACCTCTTCAAAGCAGGGAGGTCATTGAACACCCTCCCCTCCTCAATTACCATGTTAGGATCCGGCCTCAGGAGCTTCTAGGAGCTCATCATCACGTCCTTCTACAAACGCCAGATCAGAATGAGCAAGATCACTAAACTCATGAACTCTAGGATCATGGCGGTCGGGAAAGATACGTCTCATCATCTCAACATCACTCTCCGTCAGCTCTCCAACAGGACGATCATCATCAGAATCAAGAGCCCTAGCCATCTCATATGGCTCCGAATCATTCATAATTTCAACATTATTGGAGCCACGAAATCCATCTGAAAAGTGCACTTGCGCAGCAACATGGGCACATCGATATTCTCAGAAATGTCTCCTGCAACGTCATTACAGAAATGAGGAAAGAATGAAAGAAATAGATGTAAGGAACGGGATAAGCTCCCAAAAACCATGCGGTTAAGACACTTACTCGGATGATTCTGTGTCAAAGGGATCTCATAAGGAGGATCTGCCACGAAAACATGAGTATGACAACCATCTCCAAATAACGCATTGGGGGCAGATTGAGCATCAGGAACCGTAGGCGCAATCTGCACATGCAGGTAAGGTTCCGGAACGGGAGGGTCGATGTGTGCCGGATGATCCATTGCTGGGGTAAACCCATGAGGGATTGGATCAACTAACACCCGACGAACAACCACGTCCAAACATTGCAGCTGGCTCTTCATAGCCGATCTCACATAGTTGTCCCACTGATCCCACACAACCAATTGAGATCATTCGCCTGAAGATGTTCGGAGGACAACCTAGGTGCAGTACACCATCAACTGCAATGTCATCATCTCCAAAGCAATGCAGCTCCTCCCGAGCCCTTGCAACCATATCACTAAATGAAGGCCTATCATTGAATAGCACATGCACGCTTTGCATGTCAAGAAACTCAACATATCCATAACGATCGCTTTCAACCGTGCCTCCATGATATATGGTCACTAGGTTGTCCATCTATTTAAAAAACGTAACGAAACACATGTCCTTTAGTCCAAATTATACGATAGATAGTACCTAACAAGTACTTTCTAACTACAAACTAAGTAATCATGATAATAACTACGTATATATTTATAGTGTACTCACTAAATAGCAAGATCATATGTAGTTAACTACAAATATAACTACATATCTAAGTAGCTATCTAACTATATCTATTTATCCATGTATCTATGTTTCTATCTATCTACATATATATATATAACTAAATCAACTAACAAAGTCATCACAATATAACTAGTCAATAACATACACCAACTAAATAGGTACATTGCATATTCATATTTTTTACCTTTCCGGGTCGACGGACGATGGGCGTAGGTCAAGGCGAATATCCGGGACTGCGGTGGCACGGCCAACGACAGAGGTGGCGCGCGGCGGTCGCGGGGTGGCCGGCGCTCCGCGCTGCGAGACCGGCTCGACGGCCGCGGGAGGCGGGGCGAGGCAAGGGCGGCGGTGGACGTCGGCAAGGCGGGGCGAGGCCGGCGGTGGAGGGGGCAAGGCGGGGCGAGGCCGAGGCCGTCGGTGGAGACAAAGGCTAGGACGACGGTGGAGCTCATGGCGGCTCGGCGCTGCAGCCAACCAACGGCCAACAGCGCGAGGGCACGGCGGCGCGGTGCGGGCTCGGGCGAGGGAGCAGAGGCAGCGGCGCGGCGCGGGCTCGGCCGCCGGAGCAGCAGCGGCTCGGGCAGGCGGAGCTGCAGCGGCTCGGACGGGCGTGGGCGGGCGCGCGGCGCGGGGGGCGCGGGCGGGCGCGCGCGGCGCGGCGGGCGCGGGCGACGTCGGGCACGAGCGGGCGGCCGGACGTGGGCGGGCGCGGGCGTGGGCGCGGCGGCGGCGGCGGGGGCTGGCTAGGGCAAGGAGATGGGGAAGAAGGCCGGCCGAGGGCCGAGGGTAGATATTTAGGCCGAGCTCGGCGCCATCCACTCTGGCGCCGAGCTCGGCGCCAAGATCTACGGCGCCGAGCTCGGCGCCAGAGTGGATGGCGCCGAGCCCCTTACAGGCCGTTTGCCCGTGGCCAGGACCTCGGCGCCAATCACCGTGGCGCCGAGCTCGGCGCCACTCACTCTGGCGCCGAGCCAAGGGTCCATTTCTGGAATTCTTTCCGCCAGGGGTCTATTTGAGAGAAACTTTCGAAAAAAGAGCCAAATAGTAAAAAATTCGGGCAACTGGCAGCAGTGCACACGGCACGTAGAGCACGCAGCGGGCTCGCACTGGTAACGTCCCTCGACCCTTCTCTCTTTCCCCTTCCTTTCCTATCTCCAATCTCCGGTAATCCATCCATCGTTTACTTGAACAACCTTCAATCTACCACAGCTTGAAGGCTCAGTAGCAGTCGTCTTAGCAGTTAGATCGGAGAAGGATGGATGGGCAATCAAGCAGCACGGGGATGAAGGGACCCTTCCGATTCCTGCCGGCCGAAGTGAAAGAGATGGAGGAGCGCCTGTTCCCGGTCACCAATCGCAGGCTGGATCACATCCTCATGGATGAGCTCGCTGTGAAATTTAGCTACTTCCGGGGCCTTGCTGGCATGACTCCCGTCAAGCCAAAGCAGGTACATGGCTAGCTCTGTGCATCGATGTTCCAGATATTTCAAATTCCTCCTCCCATGAACCTTTTTCATTCGGGATCTGGGGATCTGGGCTGGGGGGGACTGATGCAGGTGCTCAACTGGTTTCATAACAATCGTAACAAGCATTGCCCCAAGGTAGCCAGGAAAGCACATCCTCCAGTGGTGAGCACAAGGGAGTTTTGGGCCAACCATCAGCAAGCTCGAGGCTGCTCCCTCAGCAAGTTGAAGCCAACGGTCACTACGCACGCAGGATCTTCGTCTTCCTCAGGTGATAGATGTTACCTGTGACAATGATCACTGATGCTTCTTTGCGTGGATCTGCTAGTTGCTGGTTTTTAGGAAGGCAATAATAATGGAACAACACAGTGAGCGAGTGATCAAATCTGTGAACTGAGTTATGATTTATGAGCATATAAGTATTATGCTCCTTATCTTGATTTGTATGTAACTCAGAGCCATGGAATTGATAGTGAGCGCGGCTGTATTATTTCATCTGACGTAGAAGGTTTGTTTCCATTTCATGCTAAAAAAGCTAATGATAAACTGTAACTCTGCGTGCAGCCTTTAGTTCCATCATACTTTGTCGTCGTTGTTCCCTTACTTGCCAAATGAATGTGTTGCATCCTTTTCGGATCTATGAACTTGTTTGTTTCCCATGCTTACATGCCTCCTCATAACTTCCCGGCACTTCTTTTCTATTATTAGGATATATAATGCCACGTTCCGTTTTTATTCTTGCTACACATCGATCGCTATGCATCACAAAAACATGACAATTATCTCGAGGGCAGTATTATTCTTTAGGATATTGCTATATGTTATAATTTTATTCTTGCAACTGATATGCATCACAAATCCATGACAATTGTCTATCATGTATCTTCCTTCAACTCATTGTTATTAGCATTATTTGAAAATCAGGGAATAATTATATCATCGATGGTGACACCAAGTATGAAGCTAAGTCAGCTAGAGATGGCTCTTGATACGGAGACTCTTGAACCTGGCCTTCTTATATTTTGCTTTTTGATTGATTGCCACATATTACAAGGTTTTCAATTTTCAAAAAGTGACGGGGGACGTGGTTATATATACACGTCTTCCTTCCTGCGCATCTAATTTCTGGACGGACTACTCATACATAAACTTTTGAAGCCCTTATATCTTACCATGTATATTCTCTTATGCACTTATTAATAAAAGTAACAAAGTGTTAATCGCTATAGTGTTTTTTAATGTATTTATGTGCCAAGCAAGACAAATTATCCCTATTAGCTTATCATTGTATCGCGGGTCCCTGTTTTGATATATGAATCAAATAAAATAATCTAGCTGACACAGCTTATATTCCAAATGATAGTGTGTCTAGGTCTAACAGATTTTTCCAACGGTTTGGAGGAAATTAATCATAAGCAAAAGATGTAAAATGCATGTAAGAGAAGGTATTGTATAACCCTATGAAGTGCTGCCTGAAACTTGATCATTTGTATAAAGTGCTTTCTACCCTTCGTCATTGAAACCTATATATATATTGTGGGGGTATGACCCCGGATATCCACGACAGATCACATGGGCTGCGCCCTCAGGGGCGGCCCAGCCCATAAGATGAAGCCTTGCGAGGCACGACTCTGGTCGGCGCCTTCCGCAAGACATCTGGAAGATATCCCAAAGATACTACGAGATCTGTTAAGATATGTATGATCCCAAGATTCCTATAATCAGTTATTACTTTCTGGTTATCTCTCAGATCTAACCGACTTGTAACCCTGCTCCCGGACTATATAAGGCGGGCAGGGACCCCCTTCAAACACACGCAATATCAGACGATAACTAATACAAACCAACAACCCACAGGAGTAGGGTATTACATCATACTGACGGCCTGAACCTGTCTAACTCGTGCGTCTCTGTTACCTTCTTGTTCTTGATCTCACGCTCCTCTGCCGATCAATCTACCTTCGTGGAATACCCCTCGGAGGATTACCGACGATATTCTGTCGACAGTTGGCACGCTAGGTAGGGGCTGTGCGTGCTGTTTCATTGTCGAACAAGATGGCTTTTTCCGCAGGCTCTTCGTCCCTTCCGTAGCCCGGCCAGATCTTCACGGTCGGATCCATCTCGTGGGTCATCAACGCTAACAGAGTCAGAGAGCTCCTCGAGCCGGTGCAGATCGTTTCTGCGCCGACCACCCCCGCACCTGCACCTGCAGATTCGATCTTGGAACCACTTCCAAGGTCGCCTTCATCAATGATCCGCCGCCTGCTTCTTCACTACTAGAGGAGGCAGATCAACAATGACGATCTGATCGAATCCATCGATCGGGTCGGTCTGAAGCTCGCCGATTGCCTCTCCATCGCCGAATCGGCCCTGGACACTTTGATTCAGCACCGACCACCTTTCGATCCAGATCTATCGGAGGCTGCTCAGAAAACTCCAGGAGTTGCGGCTCTGCCCTTCAGGTTCACCAACGTCGCCGCTACTTACCAAGATGCCCTAAGGGGAAAATTCACCGACCAGGTGGGAGATGCCCATCCACTCGCCAACCAGCTCGCCGTCCAGCCTCCGTCAGCCGTCAACATGCTACACATAGGCCGGTGCCCCGGAGCGTCCCTCCAGACCATCCTGGAGGAAAATCCGGGCTTCGAGTCTCAGGGCTCTACGGAGGCCCTTGCCGAAACCTTCACCAAGCAGCTCCTTTTCCCACCTTTCCGGGGTGGCGCGATCTTCAACGTCAGCGTCGACAACCCTCCTCGGAATGGCAAAACCGAGGAGCAACATGTCACTCATGAGAACCGGAACGTCAACCACGCGCAGCGCCGAGAAAACGAGGCAGCTACTGCGTGGGCCGAGGCTGCTCAAAATAATCGCCTCGACTCACAAGGAAGGCCACTTCCACTCCACCGCGACCTCGACGAAGAGTTTCTCCGTGTTGACTGCCACGACGTCTTCAAGACTCCAAGCGCCAATCTAGTAGTGGCCACCAACAAGCTCGCCCGCCTCCTGCAGACGCCCGAGCTCGTCAAGGTCGCCGCCATGCTTAAAGCGGCACACTGTCAGGTTAATGAGATTCGCGAGGATCAGAGACCTTCATGCTCCATGAGCACGATTCGCTGATCAGCTGCGCCGAGATCCAATCGCCGCCCTAGTCAAAGCCGTTTTGCCGACCAGTCACTACCTCTCCAGGGGGAGCCGAGGGCCACTGCGCCGATCACCATCGCCAACATGACCAGGAGGTCGAACAGGACGCTCGAGTGCACCTCAGCAACCTCCGGGATGCACAACAGCATATCGAGCAACGTCGCTTCGGTCACCATGAAGACGAAGTACGCCGCTGCTAGGAGTATGAGCAGGAGTACGAAAACCCGGATTCAGCTCTCAAGCAGATCGACGCCAACCATAACCCCGAATGGCCTCCAGCGTTTACGAGGGCGCTCCAAACACTCCAATGGCCTCGTGGTTTCAAAATCACTGGGGTCGAGCCCTACGAGGGAAGGATGAATCTAACACAGTGGCTATAGGCTTATGCCACCGCTGTTCGCGCCGCCGGAGGAGACACCAGTGTTATGGCGAACTATCTCCCCGTCATGCTCACGCCACCCGCCATGAGCTGGTTTACTAGCCTTGCCCCGGACTCCATCAGATCCTGGGAAGAGCTAAAAAGGTCTTCACCAACAATTATATGGCTACGTGTACTCGGCCGGGCACCAAGCATGATCTCAACTGCATCAACCAGAAGCCGTCCGAGCTCCTCCGTAGCTACATTCGGTGCTTTTTCGAGATGAGGAATTCTATTCCCAACATCATGGAAGCTGAGGTCATCACCGCCTTCACCCGAGGACTCCACCATCGTGAGCTTTGCTCCAAGTTCAACCACAAGCCGCCCACAGGCATTGGCGAGATAATCACTACTGCCAACCAGTACACCGACGCCGAGGAAGCTGAGGTGCGCTTCAACGAGGATGCGGGCACCCATCGCCCACCTCGCCGCTACGACGACCGCCCCGACGACCGACGCCACAACGACCGCCGCTTTGACGACCATAGTTACCATCGTGACAGTGGCCGTGATCGAACAGAAGGACCCAAGCCTGGCCAAAATCATCGCTGCCGGCCAGACCACATCGTCGCCGCCGTCAATCAACCTCGCGCCAAGCGCAACTACGACGAGCAGTACCAAAAGATCCTCGATGGCCCATGCCCTCTTCACAAGAACGCCAAACACAAGATGAAGAACTGCCTCGGCTTGGCTAAGGAATTTCAGGACAAAAAGCTAGAAGACGACGCCAACGACGGAGTCGGAGGCCGCTAACCACCTGAGGGCAATAACAATGCCTTCCAGGACCACGACAAGGTGGTCGAAAACAAGAAGTTCACACTCACCAAGCTCTAACAACCTAAGATAAATTTATTCATCTTCAGTAAGAGGTCTAGCACCTGCAACTAACAAGTTATCTTAATTAGCCTAGCATCTAAATCATCACATCAACTCACAGCAAGCAAACAAGTTATTCACTGCAATCACAGAGTCAAGGCTGCAAACAGATGCAACTAGTTTTACTCATAACTGGAGTTGTACTAATCCAAAAGATATGTAACAAGACAATCTGGAAACCTTATGAAATTGTCTACAATTCATATTTAAACCTCTAAGCATGACTCCCAAGTTAGCAAGGTCAAAAAGGCACATTTATCAAATCTGGTCCAGAAATTCCAAAGAGCTACAATTTCTGAAGGCCAAGTTTGAACTCAAAAACTATTTGGCCAAATGCCATGAAAATTTAACAAAAGCTAGTTAAGTGAGTTATATACAACTTTGTTTTTTACAAGATTCCTAGCAAATCTCATCTTCACCAGTTAATTTGCTTAACTTTAAAATCTGTCCAGAAAGTCACTATAAGTGAATTATAGTGAAAATAATATTTCATTACATACAAGAATAGCACTATGAGCACTACCAATGTTATCAACAGTTAACATACATCAAATTAACACTAGAAAACATAGTGGTCATTCCTAAATAAATTATTTTCATGCCTTTATTAATTTATTTAGATAATTAGGTTAAATAATAAACACATATCCAAAGTGTACAAAAAATTCCACACAAATTACGGCAGCTTTTACATGTCCCCAATAGACTACTGTATAAATTTCACATCATTCAAACAAATATAACACCCTACACAAAAATGACAAGGCTGCAAGGCTGATTTTGGCCTAAATTAGAAACCCTTTTGAAAAGTGTCAAACAACAGAAACAATATTTTTCTTAGCATTCTTAAGGTATGAGGACAACCTACAATAAATTTCATAAGCATTGGATTCATAGATTAATTATTAAAATTCACACAAGAATCACCTAATTATAAAAGGGAAATTAATAACTCAAAAACTATTCATGAGCTGACTCTCAAATTTTTACCAGAGCTTCTACTCATGAAGAATAGCTCACCATACCAGTTTCATAATTTTTGGAGGGCAGGAACTCTAGATAAGAATTACACAATTTTGCATTTATTTAAAAATACATTTTAAGTTGCAATTTAATTCTTCCAGAAACTTTACTACAAGTGTTCATGTTATATTTTTCCTAAATATACTTCATAAGGAACACAACAAAATTTGGTTCACCAAAATTGGACCTCTATAACTGCACTTATGATTTTTCCAAAGTTGCATGTAAATCTGGAAATAAATGAACTATCCTTTTTGACTGAGTCACTGACAACCGAGGTCCATCGATCAGCTAGGCCCGCCTGTCATTGGCACCAAAAACAGAGCATGGCATGGGATCGGCGCAGGATCAACAGAGTTCGCTGATGGCGTCGGTACTACAAGCATGCCCACTACACCCCGCACCGATTAAGCTACCTAGCTAGACCTATTGCCGGAGCTATCGACTACAGCGGCAGCCATGGTGGTGCGGCGGCGTGGAATGACGGTGAGACACCGAAGCTGGCGGTGAGGGCTCGATCCAAGGTTACGCTGAGCACCAATAGACTACGGCAAATCTATTGCACCGACTAACGTGAATCGTGGTGGTCAGATACGGTGCGGCCACGACGACGGAACATGGTGGTGGAACAACGACGAGGTCCGCATGTGGCATGATGGCTCACCGGGCGACTTTAGCGAGCAATGCGGGTGCGGTGATGCTATAGGGTCATGGAGGAGCTGCTATGGTGGCGATTGAGTGACGAGGCACGAGCTAGGTGCTGGTAATGGCGACGGCGCGAGCTCGGCGCTGCTGCGGCTGCTGCGGGCGAGCGCAACGGCGAAGGGGACAGCCAGGCGAGGAAATGAGAGTGCAGGGGCGTCACGGGCGAGCTCGGGCGTGATGTGCCACGCTGTAGCTCGACATGGCCTGGTCGGGCGGCACAACGGCGACACATGGCGCCACACGGCATTCGAATCCTGAACACGGTCGGCACTGTAGCGCGGGGCGATTCAGTCATCAGCGCGAGGGGTACTGGCCTGACAACGTGATTTCACAGCGTTGAAACTCCTAAACCATGGCTCTTCGGCGCAAATAGTCTTAACAACAATTGAAGCCCTATATACCAGCTACAATTCCTATTAAAGGATCATAATCTAATTCTCAACCAATGCAGGGTAAAATCATGCCAAAGTTGAGCCGATGATACTAGAATTCGATTTTTGACTTAGAAAAATTCTAAGTGCTGAATCAGCACCCAAATCTAACTTGTGGGCCATGTTTGGGGCTGTTCCACACATTTTCATGACTTGACCTCTAAACAAAGTTTGTTCCATATATAATTTTCTACAACTTTGCTTTAGGTTGCTCAGACATGCAAACACTGTATGGCACTGTTCTAGTTCAGTCAAACAAAAGCACTCAAGAGGAGCACCTAGTCAAACTAGACCCTAGAAGCATAATTAGGCAAAATCATTAACATAAACATTGTTCCATTAGACATCCTAAGTGTAGTCAATGTGTTTTAGGGGATAATTAACCACACCACACATTGATCACCCCAAAATTAAGCATCACATGCATTGAAACAAGGAAAAACAAGTGAATTGCTACTTTTGTTTCAAAGCCATGTTTCATATGTTTCATGAGTTTGTTGCATAGTACTAACTAACCCATGTTTCACTAAAGTATGTGACATGTTTCAAGAGTGAGTTGCACATGTTGCACTTGAGTGTTGCACACTATCCATTTCATAAAACAAAAACACATGGAATATAAACATATGTTGCAATGTTTCAAAAGCATGTTCCAAACAATCTAAGCTCATTTATGGAGGAATGATGCTCATGTTTATGAAATGCAAGTGCAAATGTGGAAGCCAAACACCTAGGGTGTTATAGCCCTCCCCCCTTATAAAAATCTCGTCTTGAGATTTGAAAAGCGTACCATTTTGAATAAAAGGTAGGGTATATATCCTTCAAATAATCTTCCCGTTCCCACGTTGCATCGCTCTCACTACCCTGATTACTCCACATAATGTTGTAAAACTTGACCACACGGTTTCGGGTTACTCTCTTTCTGGTATCAATAACCCACACCGGTCTTTCTTCATTGGATAGATCTGATGTCAACTTGATATTTCTAAGTGAAACTCTTTCTTCGGGAATGTGGAGACATTTCTTCAATTGAGAGACATGAAAAACATTGAAGATAGCTCTCATCTCATAAGGTAGCTCTATCTTGTAGGCTACTCTCCCACTCTTCTCTATGATTAGGTATGGGCCTACATATCTAGGTGCAAGCTTCCTCTTTACTCCAAACCATTGCACACCTTTCATCGGTGATACCTTTAGATAAACTTGATCACACACTTCAAACTCAATGGGCTTCCTTCTTCTATCCGCATAGCTTTTCTGTCTAGCCTGAGCAGCTTCCATATGTTTCTAGATAGTACAGACTTGTTGTTCAGCCTCTTCAACGAAATCAATGCCGTAGTATCTCCTTTCTCCAGATTCAACTTAGTTCAAAGGAGTTCTACACTTGCGGCCATACAACGCTTCGAACGGAGTCATCTTGATACTCTCTTGATAACTATTATTATAGGAAAATTCAGCCAAGGGTAACCACTTATCCCATGAACCTTTGGAAGGTATGACACAAGCTCTTAACATGTCTTCCAATATTTGATTCACCCGCTCCGTCTGTCCGGAGGCTTGTGGATGATAAGCAGAACTTCTGACTAAGTTGGTGCCTAACATCTTGTGCAAATGTTCCCAAAAACGAGCAATGAACTAAGGTCCTCTGTCAGATACAATGGTTCTAGGAACACCATGGAGACGCACTATCTGATTAAAATATAACTTAGCATAGTCACTTGGTCGATAGTCAGTTCTAACTGGTATGAAATGAACAGACTTCGTTAAACGATCCACCATTACCCATATAGAATTAAAATTCATTTAGGTTGGGGAAAGTCCAACAATGAAATCCATACTAATCTCTTTCCATTTCCATCCTGGTATAGACAATGGTTGAAGAAGTCCAGCAGGCTTCAAGTGAATTGCTTTGACTCTACAACAATTGTCACACCTTGCAACATAAGCTGTGATTTCTTTCTTTGTCTTGGTCCACCAAAAGCGAGGTTTTAAGTCTTGATACACTTTTCTACTTCCTAGGTGGATAGATAACTTGGATGAGTGAGCTTCCTCTAAAATTTGGTTTCTAAGCTCCTTGTCCTTCGGTACTACAAGTCTATCCTTAAACCATAGAACACCCTTCTCATCAACTCAGAAGTGTTTTGTTTCTTGCTCTTTCCTATTCCTTTTTATATGGAACACACCCACATCGGTGTCCTGAAGCTCGATGATTTTGCTTTCTAGTGAGCAACTAAGAGTAATACTGTGCAATACAGCAGGGTGCAACAGATGTGGAAAATGATAATCTACTTCCAAGAGAGAATTGTAATGAGATTTTCTACTCAAAGCGTCAGCAACAACATTTGCTTTACCCGGATGATAATCGACTTGTAAATTATAATCTTTGATCAGCTCTAGCCATCTTCTTTGTCTTATGTTCAATTCCGGTTGAGTAAAGATATACTTAAGACTTTTATGATCGGTATAGACATGACACACGTTACCGAGCAGGTAATGCCTCCAAATCTTCAAGGCATGAACAATAGCAGCTAACTCTAGATCATGAGTTGGATAATTGGCTTCATGCTTTCTTAGCTGACACGAGGCATAAGCAACAACCCGACCTTCCTGCATAAGGACGCATCCTAAACTGGTACATGATGCATCACAAAACACATCAAAAGGTTTTTCGATATCAGGTTGTGCCAAAATAGGAGCTGAGGTCAACAAATTTCGTAAAGTGCAAAAAGTAGTCTCACACTCCAGAGTCCAAAGAAACTTCACATCTTTTTGAAGCAACCTGGTCCTGGGCTTGGCTATCTTAGAGAAATCTGGAAAGAAGCGATGATAATAGCTAGCCAAACCAAGGAAACTTCTAATCTCATGCATTAAAGTTGGTGCTTTCCAATCCAATACTTCTTGCACCATAGATGGATCAACCAAAATTCCTTCATCAGACAACACATGACCCAAGAAAGGTACTTTCTTAAGCCAAAACTCACATTTACTAAACTTGGCATAAAGCTTATGTTCTTGTAGCCTGGATAAAACAACTCTCAGATGCTCGACATGTTCTTCTGCTGTCTCAGAATAAATCAAGATATCATCGATGAACACAACCACGAACTTGTCAAGCTCAGGCATGAACACCGAGTTCATCAAGTACATGAAGTAGGCAGGAGCATTGGTCAATCCAAAGGACATGACTAACTACTCATAAAGGCCATACCTAGTAGAAAACCTGTCTTAGGTACGCCTCCCGGCCAAATCTTGATTTGGTGGTTACCTGACCTCAAATTAATCTTGGAGAACACATTTGCTTTAGACAACTGATCAAACAAAATGTCAATGTGGGGCAATGGGTACTTGTTCTTGATTGTCACGGCATTGAGTGGACGATAATCCACACACATGTGCAGCGACTTGTCCTTCTTTTTCACAAATATGGTTGTACAACACCACGGTGATGAACTGGGGCGAATGAGGCCTTTCTCTAAAAGTTCATGCAATTGAATCTTCAATTCTGCTAATAGCCATCATCACGGTTGATGCATAATGGATGGTCACCATTGAGGTCAGCAAAAGGGGTCACACCAAAGAAGGTTAGTTGATCATCTTGCACCTAAAGATCAAGGCTAAGATAGAAAGCTCATATGCACCAGGTGACCCATCATAGGACATAATATCCTGGTCCATTTATTATCTAACTGATAACTTGTCCAACTTTTAAATATTGTGTAGGCTTCTGATCCAATGGGGATGACATAAGTTGCTCCCTAGAGGACTAACATCCTTATAGGGACAGTCACGAAGAGTCACTTGTCTACCACCTCTTGCAGTCTACCAATGTTCATGTCGGTGACATGCTCTTCAAAGGTTATCTTCTTTGCAATTTTAGAAGGAAACTCTACTATGTTAGGTCAGATATAAGTATCCTTAGAGTAGATATGGAGAGATAATCAAGGAAGAGCTCATGTGAAAATAACACATCGGTGTAGTTTGGTAAGGGATCATAACTAGAAACCTCGATACCAGTGCATGCTGAGCAGCACAACCTTGTGTCACGCGCCACAGGAGGCTCTTAGTTTTGTCGCGGCACCGTAGTTGCTACTCATAACACCATTACTGATCACACACCCAAAGTGAAATTTCTAGTGCATAGATTGGGTCGTAAGAACAACCACTATGCAAAGGAGGGATAGAAAGTAAAGGTAGTCACAAGGTTAGGAGTCAACAAGGAGGCGATCTGAAGATCAGAACACAGCGCAAGAGAACATAGCCTAATTGTCGAAGACAACTAAGCAAGGGACTCTTGCGTTATTTCCATACACGCCTTGTGTCCACCCAGGTGATTACCAAGTAAAGATTCACATGAGATTTGGTCTCACCGAGCAGCAACATGAGATCAAGACTGATAAACATCTAGAGATTACATCCAAGTCTCTAACTAAAATTAAGTTACATGTTCTTCTAGAAGAAAGCAAAAGATAAGAACTAGTGCATCTAGCTTAGTGCTATAGCTAATCTACACATCTTCATCAATGTCAACATCGATCACTCCTTCACCATCTTCATCCTCGACAGGATCGAGTTCCTCCTCTTCTTCATCTTCTTCTTCTTTAGCTTTAGGTACTGCGGTGACATTGGCATCTAAGTCCATGCCATCATCTCGCTCATGAGTCAACTGCATGACTTGATCATGGTTCGCATCTCTTTCCCTGACAGCATGTACAAACTGCTGCCTGTGGTTTTCCAAAGCACTCATAAGACCACCTATATCATTTTGAGTTGTCCTAAGCTCATTACCATACTTGTGCGCACGCTTCTTCCACTTGCGCCATTCATTTAGTGCCTGTCGAAGGGCTATCAAGGCACAACATAAGTGCCCTGGCGATCCTAGAACATCTTCAGAACCGCCATCATAGCACTCAAGGCTGGCCCTGAACTCTGTGCCTGCTCTGCCTTAGTCATAACCAAGGGATCATCCTCAAAGTTTAGCTAGACTGCCTCAGATAGGGCTACTCGAGGAATGGACTCAACTGGTCCGTTAGTCAACTCATCACCAAACTCTTGACAAATATCAACTAGCACTTCCAAAGCTTCCACCTATGTGCCTTCCCAAGGGGTTTGTCCATCATCTTCAATGCTTCAACCAAGCCACTGGGGTCTATTTACGTGAGGCAGGACAACCACCTCAACATCATACCATAGCAACCCTCCTTCAGCCTCCCCTTGTTTCCAAGTATAACGAGGTGGCTTCGCATATCCCACTGAATGTAGCACCCTCCATAATACGGTTGGAGTACCAAACATGTGTAGGAATGTGCTACTCTTGGGCGGTAGTGCTGGTGTGGCCATCTGTAGTAACATTGCAATTTGGGTGTGAGAGGATTATCTTACAGGATGAGAAATATATAACGGAATAATTAAAGATAAGGGAGGGAGTGATGCAAAAATATAACAGCATGAGTGAACATGATGCATGCACGTTCCGTACGTCTTCACGAATCTTAAGAAAAAAATTAAAATTCTAGCAACATAGACAGTGGCATACATATGTTCTATCATATACATATCTAGTCGAGCTACACGTTGCGTTGTTAGTGTACCTGCAGACAAATTCATTGCAGCCCATCCCCACAAGAGATAATTAAGCATACAATGAAAGCAGTAAACTAAGATACTCTCCATATATACATCCCAGATGTACATACTTCGGTATCCAAAGCTACCCGACAGATATACCCACAATTAAGTACCTTCATATATATATGTGTATAACATGTAAATATTCTAGTAACCACAACTAACTCTCCTCTAGACCGACTGTTGGACGGTCATGCTCTCACAACTCACACTTACCTAGGCGTAGAGGCAATTGATCCATACATTACCACCCAAGCGGATGGCATCCATACAATACCACGTCGTATGGACGACGAAATAAAATGCAAGCAATTACCCCCCAAAGTCATTACTTTAATAAGCCACCTAAATGTCCTTATTTGGGCATAGAGGATATGACCACTACCACACTTAGATAAAATTTCAGATTTGAACACACCTATATATAAGTAGCTATAAGTTGTCAAAACTGAATTTTGCAAATAAAAACCTTTGTTTTAAATACACATATGACATGTTTAATGTTGAATCTAGCTTTGATACCAGCTGTAATAGAACCGACCAATTTATAAGAGCACAAGTACGAAAGCAATCACCGGAGTGATCAAACCGTCATACTTGAACCCATATAAACCCGGTAGTCAACTGAAACCATGAAGGATTTCAAACCAACTTGTGTACAACCAAGATCACAGTGATTCACATAACAAGCCACATGTTACATCCATTTCACAAGTAGTTCACAAGTACCTCATACATCGGAGTTCACATAGTTATTACAACACGAGTTCATAAATAGCGGAAGCAAAGTAGTTTGAGACCCTCACACACACTTAGTTCAAATACAAGCCAGTTCCATAGTCATATCCAGCAAAAGCAACATGATAAGATAGCATAGACGATCATGCCCCATGATCTAGTCTTCATTCCCCGTAGGGTGGAGACAATACTTGCAGTAGCCGTTATAGAGCATGTCATCTGCAACAAGGGGGAATAAACCCTGAGTATGATAATGTACTCAGCTAGACTTACCCATCATAAACCAAAAATAAATGACACCAAGGAGTATGCAAGGCTTTATCAGTGGATCTTGCTGGACAACCTTTTTGCATAAAAGCTTGAGTAATCATTAGCATTATTCACTTGTACTAGCAGTGACTTTTAGCCATTACCTACCATCTATATTAGCACCTGTACTAATCAATCACTTGATTAAGTTGCAAACAATAATAACCATATTAAGTATTTCATGGCTCATTATCATCATCATCATCATCATCATTTAGCCATATCTTTAAATTTAGTGAATCTACGTTGCCGCTGCTCAGTCAAGTTCTCACTATCCGTGAGAGACGGTGATTCGAATTGATTTCTATCTAGCCGAAGGGGTATTCCTAACACAAACCCTGCTTCCCCCATCAGGGTCGCAATCAAGTCACCTTTGGTACAACTCAGGAACCAAATTAAAAATCATGGGTATGATCAGTGCCGCACAATCAGAGAACCACTCTGCAAAGGGTGATCGGGACTCAAACCTGCCCTTGGGCTTACGCCAATGGCTCTCCACACATCCTTACTGCCATCCAGAGTCCGCGCAACTGCTCGTGGTCCTGGCCTGAGTTGAGCTACTTTGCTTCACGGTTGGAATGACTTATCTGGCCAGCTAAGTGTTAGGCTACGTTCAACAAGACATGAGGACATACAGTGAAATCGGTCCTTAACCGATATAGACGGGGATAGATCCACACCCAAGACCTCCTTGCCTTGTTGCTTCTCTATCGACATCCCGCCCGGTCTCCATTCATTATTAACACATGGTTATTTCCACGATAGCAAATATAGTCAACCGTGACCAGACATCATCCTAACTTGCAGGTGACAGGAAATCACCTGATTTTTACCGGTCTAAGCAAGGCTAAGCTTTGATTCGCTCCTGGACCTAAATAGGATTCAGGGTACATTTACTAGACAAGGAATAAATATATATATGCACCAAGTGTTTGCATCCAATGCCTATCACTTAATGCATCAACAATTAAAGATACTCAAAGTAACCATTTTCAAAACATAGGAGACTTAGAATGCTCTGGGGCTTGCCTTTCAAAAAAGATGAAGGTTGGTGATCAGGACACTCAGAATTTCTTCGTTGGCTCCTTCTTCGGGGGCCTACACCTCCTGCTCCTGAGCTTGCTGCTGCTCCTCCGGAAGTTCTTGCTCGAATTCCAGAAGTGTGACTGCCTCCGGAACACCTATTACATGCATATGCATAATATAAGAATCATGCATGCACAAGAGATGGAAGGCGATGATGAAATGTACAGCCATGTATAGATGGACGTATGAAAGACACGATGATACAAGATTAACATCTATTTTACTAAGTAGGTGCATAACTCTTTTAGAAAATAAGAACTACACACTCAACAAGCTCTAACAACCTAAGATAAAGTTATCCATCTTCAGTAAGAGGTCTAGCACCTGCAACTAACAAGTTATCTTAATTAGCCTAGCATCTAAATCATCACAACAACTCATAGCAAACAAACAAGTTATTCACTGCAATCACAGAGTCAAGGCTGCAAACAGCAGCAACTAGTGTTACTCATAACTGGAGTTATACTAATCCAAAAGACATGAAACAAGACAATCTAGAAAGCTTATGAAATTTTCTACAATTCATATTTAAACCTCTAAGCATGATTCCCAAGTTAACAAGGTCAAACAGGCACATTTATCAAATCTGGTCCAGAAATTCCAAAGAGCTACAATTTCTGAAAGCCGACTTTGAACAGGCATAACTCAAAAATTATTTAGCCAAATGCCATGAAAATTTAACACAAGCTAGTTAAGTGAGTTATATACAACTTTGTTTTAGACAAGATTCCTAGCAAATCTCATCTTCACCAGTTAATTTGCTTAACTCTAAAATCTGTCCAGAAAGTCACTATAAGTGAATTATAGTGAAAATAATATTTCATTACATACAAGAATAGCACTATGAGCACTACCAATATTACCAACAGTTAACATACATCAAATGAACACTAGAAAACATAGTTGCTATTCCTAAATAAATTATTTTCATGCCTTTATTAATTTGTTTAGATAATTAGGTTAAATAATAAATATATAACCAAAGTGTACAGAAAATTCCACAAAAATTACAGCAGCTTCTACTCATCAAGAACAACTCTCCATACAAATTTCATAATTTTTAGAGCACTAGAACTCTAGATAAGAATTAAACAATTTTGCATTCATTTAAAAACACATTTTAAGTTGCAATTTAATTCTTCTAGAAACTTTGCTACAAGTGTTCATGTTATATTTTTCCTCAATACTACACTTCATAAGGAACACAACAAAATTTGGTTCACCAAAATTGGACCTCTATAGCTGCACTTATGATTTTTCCAAAGTTGCATGTAAATCATGAAATCAATGAACTATCCTTTCTGACTGACTCACTGACAACCGGGGTCCATCGGTCAGCCGGGCCCGCCTGTCATCGGCACCAAAAACAGAGCACGGCGTGGGATCGGCGCGGGATCGACGGAGCTTGCCGACGGCGGCTTCTCCAGCGACGGCGTCGGTACTACAAGCATTCCCACTACATCCTGCACCAATTAAGCTACCTAGCTAGACTTATTGCTAGAGCTATCGACTACGGCGGTGGCCTTGGCGGTGTAGTGACACGGAATGATGGCGAGACGCCAAAGCTAACGGTGAGGGCTCGATCCAAGGTTATGCCGAGCATCAACAGACTACAACAAATCTATTGCACCGACTAACGTGAACAGTGGTGGTCAGATACGGTGCGGACATGACGACGGAACGCGGCGGTGGAACACCGGCGAGGTCCACGTGGGGCACGATGGCTCACCGGGTGACTTTAGCGAGCAATGTGGGTGCGGTGATGCTGTAGGGTCATAGAGGAGCTGCTGTGGTGGCGATTGAGCGATGAGGCGCAAGCTAGGTGCTGGCAATGGCGGCGGCGCAAGCTCGGCATTGCTGCGGCTGCTGCAGGCAAGCGCTACGGCGAAGGGGACAGCCAGGCGAGGAAATAAGAGTGTAGGGGCATCACGAGCGAGCTTGAGCGTGATGTGACGCACTGCAGCTCGACGTGGCCTGGCCGAGCGGCACAACGGCTATGCGTTGCGCCCCGCGGCATTTGAATCCTAAACACGGTTAGCACTTGAGCGTGAGGAGATTCAGTCATCAGCGCGAGGGGTACCGGCCTGACAGCGCGATTTCACAGTGTTCAAACTCCTAAACCGTGGCTCTTCAGTGCAAACAGTCTTAACAACAATTGAAGCCCTATATACCAGCTACAATTCCCTTTAAAGGATCATAGTCTAATTCTCAACCAATGTAGAGTAAAATCATGCCAAAGTTGAGCCAATGAAACTGGAATTCGATTTTTGACTTAGAAAAATTCTAAGTGCTGAATCAGCACCCAAATCTAACTTGTGGACCATGTTTGGGGTTGTTCCACACATTTTCATGACTTGACCTCTAAACAAAGTTTGTTCCATATATAATTTTCTACAACTTTGCTTTAGGTTGCTCAAACATGCAAACAATCTATGGCACTGTTCTAGTTTAGTCAAACAAAAGCACTCAAGAGGAGCACCTAGTCAAACTAAACCTTAGAAGCATAATTCGGCAAAGTCATTAACATAAACATTGTTCCATTAGACATCCTAAGTGTAGTCAAGGTGTTTTAGGGGATAATTAACCACACCACACATTGATCACACCAAAATCGAGCATCACATGCATTAAAACAAGGAAAAAACAAGTGAATTGCTACTTTTGTTTCAAAGCCATGTTTCATATGTTTCATGAGTTTGTTGCATAGTACTAACTAACCCATGTTTCCCTAGAGTATGTGACATGTTTCAAGAGTGAGTTGCACATGTTGTACTTGAGTGTTGCACACTATCCATTTCATAAAACAAACACACATGGAATATAAACATATGTTGCAATGTTTCAAAAGCATGTTCCAAACAATCTAAGCTCATGAATGGATGAATGATGCTCATGTTTATGAAATGCTAGTGCAAATGTGGAAGCCAAACACCTAGGGTGTTATAGTCGGTGGGCACCATCTTGGCATCGGTGACCACACTGGCCATCTAGATGGTGAGGTCGGTGGCTTCGGTGAGGGCGAGGCTCTCTGTCTCGCAGGCGTAGGTGATGGAGAGGTTGGCCCACAGGGCCAGGACTCCTATAGGCGAAGGCATCTTTAGCACTAGATAAGCATAGTGCAGTACAACCATGAACTTGACAAAGACCTAGCTGACCAAGTATGGCGTGATAGGCGGTGTTGAAGTCAACGACGTAGAAGTTGATGTGCACGACGTGGTAGTTGCTTGCCATGCCGAACTATACTGGTAGGGTGATCTCTCTAAGTAGTTTGGATGCCCTGCTAGGTACCACACCCTAGAAGGAGGAGTTTGAGGGTGCGAGATCTGTTATCCCGAGGCCCAACTCCTTTAGGGCTCCGATGAAGAGGAGATTCAGAGCGCTCCCACCGTCGATGAGCACTTTTCTGAAAAGCACTTTTTGGACGGTTACGTTGAGGACAAGGGGAAAATGCCCTATGCAGGGGATGTTCGCCCACTGGTCTACCCTGCTGAAGGTGATGGGGACCTCAGACCAAGGGCGATAGCTGGGGTTGGCGGCGGCATCTTCCTTAGTTATGGTGAGCACCCGCCGGGCTATGAGCTTCCGTTCTCTTCTGCTCTCGGTGGAGGCAAGGCCCCCAAAGATGGTGGCGACCACCTTGTCATGATCCTAGAAGACATTGTTGTTACCCCCAGGTGGTCAGCAGCCTCTAGCTCCGTTGTTGTTGTCATCGTCTAGCTTTTTGGCTTGGAATTCCTTAGCCAAGCCGAGGCAATCCTTCATCTTATGCTTGGCATTCTTGTGGAGAGGGCATGGGCCATCAAGGATCTTCTTGTATTGCTTGTCATAGTTGCGCTTAGCGTGAGGTTCATCAATGGTGGCGACGATGTGGTCTGGCCGATGGCGGCAATATTGTCCAGACTTGGATCCTTCTGGCCGATCACGGACACTGTCCCAATGATGACTGCAGTCATCATAGCAGCGGTCACTATGGCACTAGTCGTTGGGACAGTCGTCACTATGGCGAGTTGGCCAATGAGTGCCCGCATCCTCATTTAAGCGCATCTTAGCTTCCTCAGCGTCGGCGTACTGGTTAGCGGTCGTGATCATCTCGCCAATCCCTATGGGTGGCTTGTGGTTCAACTTGGAGCAAAGCTCACGGTGATGGAGTCCTCGGATGAAGGCGGTGATGACCTTAGCTTTCTTGATGTTGGGAATAGAATTTCTCATCTCGTAAAAGAATCTGATGTAGCTACGGAGGAGCTTGGATGGCTTCTGATAGATGCGGTTGAGATCATGCTTGGTGCCTGGGTGAGTACACATAGCCATATAATTGACAGTGAAGACTTTTTTCAGCTGTTCCTAGGATCCGATGGAGTCTAGGGCAAGGCTTCTGAACCAGTTCATGGCTGTTGGCGTGAGCATGATGGGAAGATAGTTCGCCATGACACTGGTGTCTCCTCTAGCAGTGCGGACAGTAGTGACATAAGCCTATAGCCACTGTGTTGGGTTCATCCTTCCCTCATAGGGCTCAACTTTAGTGATTTTGAAACCATGGGGCCACTAAAGTGTTCAGAGCATCCTCGTGACTGCTGGGGGCCCTTCGTAGTTGTTGATGCCATCATTTGTAGCGTTGCCATCGTTTAGCAGCTCGGGAGCTGAGTCTAAGTTACCATACTCTTGCTCGTACTCCTGGCAGTGGCATACTTCTTCTTCATGGCGATTGAAGCGGCATTTGTCGATGCATCATCGCACATCTTAGAGATTGTTGAGGTGCACTTGAACATCCTGGTCGACCTCCTAGTCGTGTTGGCGGTGATGTTCAATGCAGTTGCCCCTAGCTCTGCCCTAGATGGGTTGCCTGTCATCGCGGTGCTAGTTGGTGAAGCGACTAGGGTAGTGATCGGATCTCGGCGTGGCTGATCGACGAATCGAGCTTATGGACAATGAAGGTCTCTGATCCTAGCAGATCTCATTGACCTGGCAGTGTGCCACTTTAAGCATGGCGGCGACCTTGGCAACCTCCAGTGTCTGTGGGAACCGGGCGAGCTCGTTGGCAGCCATGGCCAAGTTGGTGCTTGGGGTCCTGTAGACGTCATGGCCGTCAACACGAACAAACTCATCGTCGAGGTTGCATTGGAGTTAGCATGGCCTTCCTTGCGAGCCAAGCTGCTGCTTGGCCATCACAAGAGCAACCTCGTTTGCTTGGCGCTATGCATGGTTGATGTTCCTGTTGATGCAGGCAACATGGTCCTCCTTAGTTTCCCCTTCCCACAAGAGGCTATCGACGCTGACGTTGAAGATAGCACCACCATAGAAAGGAGGGAGAGGAAGTAGTTCGGTGGTGGTTTCGGTGATGATCTCCATAGTGCCCTAGGACTCAGAGTCTGGATTCTCCTCTAGGATGGTTTGGAGGGATGCCCTAGGGCGTCGGCCAATGTGCAGCATGTTGATAGCCGGTGGGAGCTGGTCGGCGATCTGGTCGGCGAGAGGTTGGACATCTCCAACCTGGCCGATGAACTTGCCCCTTAGGGCATCCTGGTAGGCAGTAGCGATGTTGGTGAGCCCGAAGGGCAGAGCCACAATCCCTAGGGTTTTTTGAGCAGCCTCTGATAGATCTAGATCAGAGGGCGATTGGCGCTGATCTAGAGTGTCCATAGCTGATTCAGCGATGGAGAGGCAATCGGTGAGCTTCTGACCAACCTAATCGATGGATGCGATCAGATCATCATTGTTGATCTGCCTCCTCTAGTAGTGAGGAAGCGGGTGGCGAGTTGTCGATGAAGGCGACCTCAAAGACAGTTCTAAGATCAGAAATACAGTCACAGGTGTTGGGGTGATCGGCGTAGAATGGATCTGCACCTGCTCGATGAGCTCTTTGACTCCATCAGCGTTGATGATCCACGAGATTGATCCGACCATGAACATCTGGCTAGGCTGCAGGAGGGATGAAGAGCCTATGGAACGTACTGTACCATCTTGTTCGATATAGAAATAGCACGCACACCCCTACCTAGCGTGCCAACTGTCGACAGAATATCGTTGGTAGTCCCCAAGGGGTATCCCATGAAGGTAGATTGATCGGCAGAGAGGCGTGTAATCAAGAATAAGAAGGCAACAAAGACACATGAGTTAGATAGGTTCAGGCCATCAGTATGATGTAATACCCTACTCCTATGGTCTGTTGGTTTGTATTGGCTATCGTATGATATTGCATGAGTTTGGATGGGGTCCCTACCCGCCTTATATAGTGCAGGGGGCAGGGTCACAAGTTGGTTAGATATGAGAGATAACCAAAAGATAATAACATATTATAGGAATCATGGGGTCATACATATCCTAACAGATCTCATAGTATATTCAGGATATCTTCCCGGTGTCTTGTGGGAGGCACCGAGCAGAGTCATGCCCCACAAGGCTTTGTCTTGTGGGCTAGGCTGCCCCTGGGGGCGCAGCCCATGTGGTCTGCCATGGGTATCCGGGGTCATACCCCCCACACATGCTCTAACTAGGAAAAACACTAAACCTATAGTAGGCATACTAGAAGTATGGTCCTCCTAAGTACCTTCTTGTACTCAGGGTTTATTTCCCACTTGTTGCAGATAACACAGTCTTTCAGGGCTATTGTAAGAATTGCTTCTGTCCCGTTGTGGATGAGGAGTCGGCCTAGGGCAAGGCGCTTCTACTTATATATCTTATCTGTGATGCTTTTGTGGGTGGTGATCACAAACTAGCTTGTATTAAATAATGGTGTGAGATGTTGGTTTGAAAACTAATTTGCTTCCGCTATTATTACTTTATTTGGAACTTGGTTTATAATAACTTTAATCGTACTCTGATGTATTGCAATTTATTTGTGAACTCTATGTAACATGCGGCATGTATGTTGAATCATGTATGATCTTGGTTGTATGTTGGAGATGAATCGAGACCCTTCGTGGTACTCGTCGGACTACCAGGTTTATATGGGCTCAAGTATGATAGTGCGACCGCTTGCGGGCTGCCATTATACTTGTGCTCTTATAAATTGGACGGTTCTGTTATAGCTGGCATTAGAGCAATATTCAACATTATTGCCATATGTGTATTTAAAACAAAAGTCTTTGTTTTACAAAAACCAGTTTTTGGCAAACTTATAGCTATGTATAAATAGGTGTTCAAATCTGAAATTTGAATCTAAAGTGTGCCAGTGATCATTTCCCTTATGCCTAGTTAAGGATTTCAGGTGGCTAAATAAGTACTAACATGGAGGTATTTATTTTCATCGTCCATATAGCGTGCTATTGTATAGATGCCATTCACTTGAGTGGTAATGTATGGATCAAATGCCTCTACGCCCAAGGTAAGATGATGAGTGGCATGACCACAAGTTGTGAGTGTGCGGTCTAAGGGGAGAGGTAGCTTTGATACTAAAGTATATATGTCTCATATATATATATATACTAAGGTATTTAATTGTGGGTTAGCTTTGATACGGAAGTATATATATATATGTGTATATATATATGGAAGTATTTAGCTTGCAACCTAGAGCCCAAATTTTTATTTCTGCATGTACAATTGTGGGGTTGGGCTAAAATGAAACTCTTGTGCTGGTACGCTAACAACGAAACATGTAGCCCAACTAGTTACGTTATATTATGAGAGAATGTATGTATGCCACCGTGTATTTCGCTAGAAGTTTCAATTTTTCCTAGGTTTGTGAGGATGTATGGAACATGCATGCATCATGATAAATCATTCGTTACATACTTGCATTGTTCCTCCCCTTATAAGTTTCTTATTTAGTTAAGTAACTCTTTTCTATTATAATGTTGTTCTCATGAGAGTTGCACCATTTTGCTACAGATGGTAGCCTATTACCCACCAGAATCGAACGAGGTGTTCTTGGGTATCTTTAGCACACCTGCCTTGCTCTGGAGAGTGTTGTACTTTGTGGGGTACATAGAGCCGCCCCAATACTATTGGATACAGAGGCATGTGCAGGAGGAACCATGTTTTGAGGTGCAAGTGTCCATCCCAGCTTGTACACGGGTGATGTAGTACCAGGGCTAGAAAGTAGAGTCTAAGGGAAGAACCCCTTGGGAAGGAGCTCAAGTGGTAGCCTTTGAGATCTTGAGCACACCGTGTTAGCAGCATGGTGATTCACTCACCAACAGTGCAGCGGGATCTATTCCTTAGGTGGATCCAGCTTTGGCAGTTTGGAGGCAGTATGATCGCGTTTTTGTGGCGCGGGACCATGACGAGTGGGCATAGAGCTTGAGTCCTACTATGAGTGCTATGTTTGCTATCATATAGATGTTTTATGCGTAGAAGATGCCCGCTATTTCTGGCAAGAGTCTTATAACATCTGTGTGAACAAGCTCATGGAAGCTAGGGAAGTACAGTGAAGGCTGAAGAAGCATGTGCATAAGCATAAGAAGACAGTGAGGGAAGCTCTTTGGGACACTGATGATGCTCATACAGTGTTGGGAGCCCTCCAGACTCAGATGGACAATGTTGTTGCAGATAGGAACGTAGCACATGCAGAGACACAGGCCACCCATGCTCAGAGGGTGTAGGCCATCAAACAGAGGGATGAGGCCTACCATCTTGCAGAGGCTAGAGAGGAGGCTAGGACAAGGACTATGGTTCTAGCTGGGTGGCTGGAGAATGACTAATGTTGGAGGGAGGCGAAGTATCGATGTCAGATTTAGGAGCACCAGAACACCATTATGGAGCTTTAGCATGATGTTCATCGCCTCAACAACATCATTAATCCTATTCCTCCCCTAGTAGCCGCAGAGGAAGAAGATCCAAAAGTATTAGTTGTTGATGATGATGGCATGAAGGATGTTGAGGAGTCTGAGGAGGTGGTCGAGCCCTAGGAGGACAACCATGGTGATTATATGTCTGGTGTTGATAGTGACCACTTTGAGGTCTAACTCAGCTATAGTGATTAGCTAGATGCACTAGTCCTACATCTATTTTGATCTTTTTATGTAATAGACATGTAGCTTAAGTTTTCATCTTTGAATGTATCATTGATGTAACATTGGAACCTTGCATTTTGGTCCATGATGGTTGGAATTTTAGTTAAATCCTAGTTTCATTTTCCTGGTGAAATGTGACACGCATGTTAACGCGTTGCAAGTATGATAAGTGATCAAATTGGTGATGTTATGTTGTGAGAATGAATTATTGTGCCTCTATTTTATTGTATGACTTTAAGATTCTCTCCAGTAATATCAGTTGGCATGATTATACAATTATTCTACAATCTCTTGACATCATCCAATAATCACTTATTGTTGCAATTTTGTAGATGCCTCGCACATGTGCTGGGGCCAGCACCAGCTAAATTGGTGGCAATGATGGTGACCTCCCACCACCACCGCCACCTTCTATGAACAAATTTTTCATGTACTTCTTGGGGAATCAAAGAACGATGGAAGAAACACTATGCCTCATTGCATAGAACATAGCCTGTGCCCGCTAGCAGAATCAGGGGCTAGAGCCAAATCAATACAGTACATTCAAGGACTTTTGGAGACTAAGCCTCCTATCTTTAAAGAGGCAGAAGAACTGCTCCAGGCTGATGAGTGGTTGAACACTAATGAACAGAAGTTCTGTCTATTGAGGGTCACCAAAATGATGAAGACCAAGTATGCATTGCATCAACTACAGGGGCCTACAAGTATCTGGTGGACTTATTATTTGTCTGCCTTACCTGCTAGAGCAAATGTTACCTGGGATCAATTCAAGGCAGCATTTACAGGGCATCATATTCCCCTAGGGCTGATGTGCATGTTGGCCGCTGAGTTTATGAAGCTCACCCAAGGGACAAAAATGCTAACTTAATACATGCATGCCTTCAATAACTTGTCATGCTATGCCCTAGAATTTGTTGATACAGAGGCAAAGAACATTGAAAGTTTTAAGAGAGGCCTCAGCACTAAGTTGACAAAAACAATGGCCAACTCCAAATGTGATACATATAATGAGTTCTTCAGCGATGCCCTAACTCAAGAGAACCAGAACAACCTACATGTGGCAGCAAAAGGTCACAAGATGCGAGCGAAGGTAGGTGCCTTAGGTTCCTCTCACTCCAGGGCTCCAGAGGCGACAAAGCCACAATTCTGTCCCATGACACCTAAGTTTAGGCCTCCTCAGTAGAAAGGCTAGGCCAGTCGCCCTCAAAAGGTGTTTCACAAAGCCTTCACTATTGCCATGCCCAAGCGGTAACACAGGCCAAGGAAGCTCCATAGGGCCAAAAAGCAATCTGCCATGCTTCAATTGCAACCAACCCGGCCATTGGTCTAGGGAATGCCCTTATCCCAAGAAGGGTGCAAATCAGAATTAGTGCAACAAAAAACAATCCAATCCTAAGGCACATCATGGGTAAATGCACTATACAGCCATGGAAAAGATTCCCACAGGGGAAGTTGTGATCGCTGGTATGTTTCTTGTTAACAAACACCCCGCAATTGTTTTATTTGATTCTAGAGCTTCGCATTCATTTATGAGTCAGACATTTGCATCTAAGAATGATCAGAAGATAATTGAGGTAGATAAGGGTGGTTATAGTATAAGCTCAGCTAGGGATACTATTTCCACAAACTAATTAGTCAGAGATGTACTCATCTCCATACAAGAGTGGGAGTACACTATGGATCTTATAGTATTGCCAGGATTAGCCATAGATGTGATATTGGGCATGAAATGGACGAGTGGACATGGAGTTCTTAGACCCCGTTTGGTTGGGCTTTTGGCTTTGGCTTTTGGCCCCAAAAGCCAAAAGCCCAACCAAAGGGGCTGCTTTTGGAGGCTGCTTTTTCAGAAGCAGCTGCTTTTCTGTAGTACATTTTTGAAAGCTGGTTCGACCCTGCTTTTGGCTTTTGGCTTTCTGCTTTTCGAAATTGGTAGAATAAAAAGCTCTTCCATAGTTGTTTCAAGAGAGATAAAGATAGAAGGTATATTTTATACTTGTTTAACCAAACAGCTTTCAGCTTTTCTACAGCTCACAGCCCACAGCAGCTTTCCCACAGCTCACAGCCCACAGCAGCTTTTTCCCACAGCCATAGCTCAACCAAACACACCCTTATTGACATGTCCACTAGAACAATTATGTTGAGGGAACCTAAAGGGGATGGTGCTTTCATAGTGCCACTTCATAGAAGTTTTGATCTTCAAAACTTGTCTTGTGCCATCCAAACCACTACTCTCTATGATATTCCAGTAGTTTGCGAGTTCCCTGATGTATTCCCATATGAATTGCCTAGTTTGCCGCCAGATAGGGATGTGGAGTTTAAGATTGAGTTAGTGCCAGGTATAGCACCTATCTCAAGAAGACCCTATAGGATGCCACCCAATGAGTTAGCCAAACTTAAAATTTAGCTACAATAACTTTTGGACAAAGGTCTCATTCAACCTAGTTCATCTCCCTAGGGTTGTCAGCTTTATTTGTGAAGAAGAAGGACAAATCCTTGTGGATGTGTGTGGACTATAGGCCACTCAATGCCATAACCATAATGAACAAGTATCGTTTGCCTCGTATTGATATTTTGTTTGATCAACTGTCAAGAGCAAAGGTATTCTCTAAGATTGACTTGAGGTCAGGTTATCACCAGATCAAGATTAGGCTAGAAGATGTACCTAAGATAGCTTTCTCAACTAGGTACGGCTTGTATGAGTATTTGGTCATGTCTTTTGGACTGACAAATGCTCTCGCCTATTTCTTGTACCTAAAGAATTTAGTGTTCATGCCCGAGCTTGACAAGTTCATGGTCATGTTTATTCATGATATCCTGATTTACTCTGAGAGGAAGGCAGATCATGCAAAGCATCTAAGAGTTGTCTTGTCTAGGCTGAGAGAGCATAAATTGTATGCAAAGTTTAACAAGTGTGAATTCTGGCTAAAGAAAGTACCTTTCTTGGGACATATATTATCTAAAGATGGAATCTCTATAGACCCATCTAAAGTACAAGAGGTCATGTATTGGAAGGCCCTGACTTCAGTTCATGAAGTTTGGAGTTTTCTAGGGCTAGCAAGCTATTATCGTCATTTCATTCCTGACTTTTCCAAAATAGCTTAGCCCATGACTAGATTACTTCAGAAGGATGAAAAGTTTAATTGGACTGCAGAGTATGAGGCTGCTTTTCACACTCTACGAACCTTGCTAACCACTACTCCTATTCTAGCACAACCCAACATTAAAAGTCTTTTGATGTGTTTTGTGATGCATCAGGTATAGGTTTAGGGTGTGTGCTCATACAAGAAGGTTGAGTTATTGCCTATGCTTCTCAACAATTGAGAAAGCATGAAGTCAACTATCCCACATGTGATTTAGAGCTCACAGCAGTTGTTCATGCATTGAAGATATGGAGATATTACTTGTTGGGAAATGTATGCCACATATACACTGATAATAAAAGTCTCAAATACATCTTCACTCAACCTGAACTAAACATGAGGCAGTGAAGGTGGTTAGAGCTGATCATGGACTATAATTTGGAAGTGCACTATCATCTAGGCAAAGCCAATGTTGTAGCAGATGCACTTAGTCAGAAATCTCATTGTAACACCTTAGAAGCCTTGTTGGAAGATGGGTTTAATCTATTGCATCCTGTTGTGCTACACAACATCACTGTCAATTGTTCACTTGAGAGCAAAATCATAGAACCACAGAAGATAGATGTAGGTGTGTTTTACATAAAGAGAAAGATGAAGAAATAGGAAACCAAGCATTTCAGGTTGGATGAAAGAGGTGTGCTATGGTTCAAGAACCGACTAGTGGTACAAGAAGACCATGATCTTAGAAATCAAATCCTAGATGAAGCTCACTCGTCCAAGTTGTCCATCCATCTGGGTAATAGCAAAATGTACCAAGATTTGAAAACCCATTTTTGGTGAACTAAGATGAAGAAAGAAATAGCCGCCTATGTGCTAGATGTGATACTTGCAGTAGGGTCAAAGCGGATCATTTGAAACCTGCTGGGTTGCTCCAACCTTTATCTGTTCTAGGATGGAAGTGGGAGGAAATCAGCATGGATTTTATTGTTGGACTCCCACCTACTCAGAAAGGTTTCGACTCGATATGGGTAATTGTAGACCATTTGACTAAATCCGCACATTTCATCCTAGTCAAGACCAACTATCGACCTTGTGATTACGCAACATTGTATATCGTGCATATAGTGCGGCTACAAGGAATACCAAGAACCATTGTATTAGATAGAGGCTCTCAATTCACTACTCTATTTTAGAAGCACTTGCACAAGCAGTTAGGTACCAACCTCGTTTGAAGCTCAACATACCACCCTCAGACCTTTGGGCAGACTGAGCGAGTAAATCAAATCCTAGAAGACATGTTGAGAGCATGTGTGATCTCTTCCAAGGGTTCATGGGAAAAATGGTACCTTTAGCTAAGTTTTCCTACAACAACAGTTATCAAGCAAGCATCAAGATGGCTCCTTTTGAGGCCTTGTATGATCGAAAATGTAGAACTCCTTTGAATTGGGTTGAGCCCGGAGAGAGGAGATACTATGGCATTGGTTTTCTCATGAAAGCTAAAGAACAAGTACGTATTATCCAACAACATATGAAAGTAGCTCAGTCTAGGCAAAAGAGCTATGCTGACAAGAGAAGAAGGCCTATCGAATTTGAGGTAGGTGACTATGTATACCTCAAAGTATCACCCATGAAAAAGGTGCAACTGTTTGGTGTGAAAAGGAAACTAGCACCTAGATATGTAGGCCCATACAAGATCATCGAGCGAAGTGGAAGGGTAACTTACATGCTCTAGTTACCTCCAAAGATGCGAGCTATATTCAATGTCTTCCATGTTTCTCAGCTAAAAAGATGTTTTCGCGTACCTGATGAAGCTATTGAAACCACCAATATTAAGCTCCAATCGGATTTGACTTATGAGGAAAAAACAATACAGGTTTTGGAAGAAATAGAAAGAGTAACCCAGAGCAAGGTTATTAAATTCTACAAAGTGGTGTGGAATGACCATGGTGAACAAGATGCCACATGGGAATGGAAGGATAATTTACGTGAGGTCTATCCCGCTTTTTAAAAAAAGGTAGGTCTTTCAAATCTCAGGGCGAGATTTCTATAAGGGGAGGGGCTGTAACACCCTAGTGTTAAGCATACAATTGGCACTTGCATTTCATGAGCACAAGCATCATCCAAGCATTCAAGAGCATGAGCATATGAAGTTTCATCTCATTCACTCTATCTTTATCACATGTGATGTTGCTTATATACATGCATATGCTTGTGATCATGTGTGACCAATGCAAGAGATGGTTGTGATGTCACAAAAACACCTTAGACACATCTAGGATGGAAAATGGAACAATGTTTGTATTCATGACATGGGCCAAAATTGTTTCTAAGTCATAGATTACTCAAAATATCAATTTTCATGATACTACTTTGACTACAGTTGAACTATAGCATAGAGTGTTTTTGTGGTAGTGCACCCTTAATAAGAGTTGTAGTTCTTGACATGGGAAACAAACTTTATTTAAGGGTCACGAGCTAATTCAGTGCCTAACATGGTCAAATAGGGCCCACAAGAATCAACAAAATGCTGTTTTGAGACAAATTTTGCTAAGTCTAGAAGTTGTTTTCTCTTCAATGTGACCTACTTTGGAGCTTTGCATTTTGAAAACCAATGAGAATTTGGCAATGCTTCTTAAAGAAAAGTTGTAGTACTCACATAGCTCTACACTTTGTATTACTGAAGTTTTCACAAATTCCCCACAAATTAGGAGATAGAGGACAGGGATGATGGTGGTTTCAGTCGACTGAATCTGCTTCATCGATTCAAATTGGCCGGGCTCAGTGGCTGACCGCGCGTAGGCCATGGCTGCCACCTAGTGGCCATACACCAGTGCCAGGCCCACCGGTTAGGCTGAAGGGGACTGAAGAGGGAGGCAACACTGCTGCTCCCACCCATTCCCAACCTCTCACCCTCGCTCTACATCTCTCGTGCTTGCCGAAGCGAAGTTGAACACCGCACCATCGCCGCCGCACCTCCACCGTGCTTGCGTGCCACCACCATCGCACCTCCATCCAATCCATCATGTGCATAGCTTTGCCGTGAGCTGCTCCACCTCCTCGAGCTACTAATGCCATTGTTTGAGCATAGGTAAGGCCGCATTGCACCATCGCCATCGTCGCCATGGTTGCGGTGAGCCGCCAACCTTGAGCTCGCCGCGGCCAGCCCTAATCGATCTCCCTTTTATCCCTCTAGCTCTTGTATCTGCACTGCCATGTGCTCTAGTGCCTTATCGTAAGATGGAGGCTTGCCACTGGCAGCCATCTCGTCGGAATAGCAAGCGCTACCATCATGCGTTGTGCACTGCCGTGCCGCCATGCATGTGGCCGGAGCACACCACTGCTCCACCATGACCCAGACCAAGCGATAGATCTCCGCTGAAGTTCCCTGAAGTTGTAGCCATGCTCGCCTAGACATGCCATTGTTGGAGATGATGATCCTCTCATAGAGCACCCTTGCTGTGCTACCGTAGTCACCGGTGAGGTAGCTCCGATGAGCCTCCCGGCTAACCAAACCCACCAGTCGATGTGCAAGGGTGAGTTGAGTCTAATGGTGGTGACCTCGCCACCGGTGACCTCACCGTCGGTGAGTTGTCGCGGATCAAAGCCATCCTCTGCCTCTATTCCTTTGTCGCACAGGACCAGATGACCTACGGGCCCCCGTTGTTAGTCGCCATGAGCACATAGACCGGGTGCACCTAGTTGTAGCTCCCGAGATGGATTTTGATTTTTGTTTCCCTTATTTTTGTAGCAAACTTAGAAAAAATCATATCTGGAGTTAGGAGTGTCCAAATGGGGTGATCCAAATTTTGTTGGATTCATAATGAAGTGTACTATTTGATAAAAATATGAAACCTATAGTTTGGTGTATTTTTTTGTGTCAATTAAATTAAGTTGTTTAAGTGCTTTTAAAATGGCCTTTATCTTGTAAAATGCATAACTTGAGTTAGGGAGGTGCTAAAAATGTGATTCCAATTTTGTTAGTCTTGTGTTGACATGCTCTAACTAGAAAAATACTAAATCTATAGTAGGAATAATGGAAATAATGTCTTCCTATTTAACTTTGATTAATTGCTAGTTTCTAGTGAAAATAATGGGGTAAAAATACATAACTCATGATCATGGAAATTTTTGCACAGTGTTATGGTGCTAGGATGAAAGTATGAAAAATATGAAATCTGTTGTTTGACACTTTTCACTAGGCTAAACTATTTTTGCTAAAATAAGACTATGCAACTTGTCATTTTTGTAGAGGCGGCTATACTTACCCAAATTGCATGAAATTTGTACAGTAGACTTTTGGGGTCATATGTATGCTACTGTAATTTTCTCATAATTTATTGTGCACTAGAAGTATTTATCTTCTAAATCACCCTATTATATAAGGAAATTAATAAATGCACATAAGTAAACTATTTTCAGCTCTTCCCAGGATCCGATGGTGTCTGGGGTAAGGCTTGTGAACAAGTTCATGGCGGTTGGCGTGAGCATGATGGGAAGATAGTTCATGATGACACTGGTGTCTCCTTTGGTGGCCCAGATAGTAGTGGCGTAAGCCTGTAGCCACTGTGTTGGGTTCATCCTTCCCTCATAGGGCTTGACCCAGTGATTTTGAAACCATGGGGCCACTGAAGTGTTTAGAGCACCCTCGTGAATGTTGGGGGCCCTTTGGGGTTGTCAGCGCTGTCGTCTGTAGCGTTGCCGGCATTGAGCGGCTTGAGAGCTGAGTCTAGGTCACCGTACTCTTGCTTGTACTCCTAGCGGTGGTGTACTTCTTCTTCATGGTGACCGAAGCAGCATTCGTCGATACGTCCTCGCGCATCTCGGAGATTATTGAGGTGCACTTGGATGTCCTAGTCATCTTGGCGGTGATGTTCAATGCAGTTGCCCCTAGCTCCGCCCTAGAGGGGTTGCCTATCGTCGTGGTGCTGGTTAGTGAAGCGACTAGGGCAGCGATTGGATCTCGACGTGGCTGATCGGCAAATCGAGCTTGTGGAGTATGAAGGTCTCTGATCCTGGCAGATCTCATTGACCTAGTTGTGCACCGCTTTAAGCATGGCAGTGACCTTCGCAACCTCCAGTGTCTGTGGGAGCCGGGCGAGCTCATTGGTGGCCACGGCCAGATTGGCACTTGGGGTCTTGTAGATGTCGTGGCCATCAACACGAACAAACTCGTTGTTGAGGTTACGTTGGAGTTGGCGTGGCCTTCCTTGTGAGTCAAGCTATTGCTCAGCCATCGCAAGGGTAGCCTCGTTGGCTCAGCGATGCGCACGGTTGACGTTCCTATTGACGTAGGTGGCATGATCCTCCTTGATTTCCCCTTCCCATGGGGGGCTATCGACGCCAACATTGAAGATCGTGCTGCCATGGAAAGGAGGGAGAGGAAGTAGTTCAGTGGTGGCTTCGGCAATGGTCTCTATAGAGCCATAGGACTCAGAGTCCAAATTCTCCTCTAGGATGATTTGGAGGGACACTCCAGGGCGTCAGCCAACATGCAGCATGTTGACAGCCGGTGGGAGCTGGTCGGTGATCTTGTTGGTGGGAGGTTGGACATCTCCAACCTAGCAGGTGAACTTGCCCCTTAGGGCTTCCTAGTAGGCAGCGGCGACGTTGGTGAGCCCGAAGGGCAGAGCCGCAATCCCTAGAGTTTTTCAAGCCACCTCCGATAGATCTAGATCGGAGGGTGGTCGGCGCTGAACCATAGTGTCCAGAGCCGATTTGGCGATGGAGAGGCAATCGGTGAGCTTCTAACCAACCTGATCGATGGATGTGATCAGATCGTCGTTGTTGATCTGCCTCCTCTAGTAGCGAGGAAGCAGGTGGCGAGTTGTCGATGAAGGCGACCTCAGAGGCAGTTCTAAGATCGGATCTATAGCCACAGGTGTTGGGGTGATCAGCACAGAATCGATCTACACAGGCTCAATGAGCTCTCTAACTCCGTCAGCGTTGATGATGCACGAGATTGATCCAACCATGAAGATGTGGCTGGGCTACGAAACGGATGAAGAGCCTACGGAATGTACCATCTTGTTTGATATAGAAATAGCATGCACACCCCTACCTAGAGCATCAACTGTCGATAGAATATCGTCGGCAGTCCTCCAAGGGGTATCCCATGAAGGTAGATTGATCGGCAGAGAGGCGTGTTGTGGGGGTATGGCCCCCAAGACATGGGCCGCACCATCGGAGGTGGCCCGACCCACAAGATCAAGGCATGCATGGCGCTGCTCGGTGTGCACCGCAAGACATTGTATAGTACCAAATAGGATATTTTACTTGTAACTCTGCCCCTCCAGAGTATATAAGGAGAGGCAGGGGTTCTCTACTCGACATCATGTATTCAATACAATACACCAAAGACACAGGATGTAGGGAATTACGTCGATCAGACGGCCCGAACCTGTCTAAATCGCTGTCTCTGCGCCTTGTGTCACCATCCGGTTCCTGATTACGCGCACCTCCACTGACAAATCTACCATCGTGGGATACCCCTCAGTGGACTGCCAAGCATATTCTGTTGACAGTTGGCGCGCCAGGTAGGGGTGTGCGCTTGATCCATGGCGAGCCAGATGGATCTCAAATCAACAATGCGTTCTCATCGTCAATCTCATGGAGATCCATCCTGGTCCACGACGACGATTCATCGCTGCTACACCAGCCCCTGCGATAGTAGATCCAATCTTGAAACCACCTTTGAGGTCGTCTTCACCAACAACTCGCCGTTGCTACCCTTGTCAGCCCTTGATGATGACTCACCGCCGTTGCCCTCGACGGCCTTCGCCGACTGCCCTCACCGACAGCTTTTGCCGACGTCCCTCGCCGTCGACTCGCCGTCACCGCTCGGCGGCCTTCGCCGACATCCTTTGCCGACGTCCCTCGCCGTCGACTCGTCGTCACCGCTCGGCGGCCTTCGCCGATGTCCCTCGCCATCGACTCATCCTCACCGCTCGACAGCCTTCGCCGATGCCCCTCGCCGTTGTCTCGTCGTCATTACTCGGCGGCCCTCACCGACATCCCTTGTCGCCGCCGAGCTGCAAGCAAGCTGCCTGCGTCGCCGACCAGATAACGCCATACGCCGCTGACCCGACATTCTGTCTAAAAGCTAAGTCACATTTTAATATTCTTCTAAATATTCTCCAATCTCCGTATATCGCCATTATTTTCCTTCGAGCTGTTTTCTCCATATTTGCTCTCCAAACAATTTTTCGAACCCCCGAATAGTCGCGTTGATGCTCGGATGCCTCCAGAGACGGCCCTGTCTCCGGCTCCTCCCTACACGTGCTACGGGCTCTGCGCTCTGCGTTATGGGTGGTCGGCAGCGGCTCCTTAGCGACGCCTATTCCTCCTACATGTGCACGGGCTCCACACTTGACGTTATGGACTATGGGCTAACTAGGGCTAGAGACTCAGCTACACACTAACTGGTCGGGCGGTTTATATTAAATATAAATATATTTTCACGCCAACTGATCACCGAACTGCATATGCTGTTTCATCACCATTGCTGATTTTTCTCCGAAGTTTATTTATTTGTGCATCATGTACTACCCGTTCTACATGTTTGTATTGCAGGATCATCGTTCAGGTGATCAGACCACCTGGTGCTCGGACTTCTCCACCGATCAACTGGTCGGACCGCTTGGTTCATGAACTCCATCGCCGACCAGTTGATCGGACTGTTCGCCGATCATTTCTACTCAATGTTCACTTCGCCGCCGACCAGTGGACCAGACTGTTCGCCGCTCGTGCTTCATCGCCAGCTACGCCAGTTACTCCTCAGCGCTCGGATTCTTCATGCTCGAGGACTAATTGGGCACACTTCACTGCACGGACGTCGTCAGCTACGTCGGTGCTCGAACCTCGTCGCCTATGCCGAGGACTCCTCGGTGCTCGATCATCGCCAACGACACCGGAGACTCCTCGCTCCTCGGTGCTTGGTCATCGCCATCGACGCCGAGGACTCCTCGCTCCTCGGTGCTCGGTCATCGCCACCTACGCTGGGGACTCCTCGGTGCTCGGTCATCGTCAGCGACGCCGGGGACTCCTCGCTCCTCGGTGTTCGGTCATCGCCGCCTACGCCGGGGACTCCTCGCTCCTTGCTCCTTGGTGCTCGGTCATCGCCAGCGACACCGGGGACTCCTCGCTCCTCAGCGCTCGGTCATCGCCGCCTATGCTGGGGACTCCTCGATGCTCGGTCATCGCCAGCGACGCTGGGGACTCCTCGCTCCTCGGTGCTCGGTCATCGCCGCCTACGCCAGGGACTCCTCGCTCCTTGCTCCTCGGTGCTCGGTCATCACCAGTGACGCCGGGGACTCCTCGCTCCTCGGTGCTCAGTCATCGCCGCCTGCGCCAGGTACTCCTTGCTCCTTGCTCCTCGGTGCTCAGTCATCGCAAGCAACGCCGGGGACTCCTCGCTCCTTGATGCTCGGTCATCGCCGCCTACGCTCGGGACTCCTCGCTCCTCGCTCCTCGGCGCTCGGTCATCGCCGTCTACGCCGGAGACTCCTCACTCCACGGTGTTCGGACATCGCCAGTGACGCCGGAGACTCCTCGCTCCTCGGTGCTCGGTCATCGCCGCCTACACCAGGGACTCCTCGCTCCTTGCTCCTCGGTGCTCAGTCATCGCCAGCGACGCCGGGGACTCCTCGCTCCTCGGTGCTCAGTCATCGCCGCCTATGCCGGGTACTCCTCGCTCCTTGCTCCTTGGTGCTCGGTCATCGCCAGCAATGCCGGGGACTCCTCGCTCCTCGATGCTCGGTCATCGCCGCCTACGCTAGGGACTCCTCGCTCCTCGGCGCTCGGTCATCGCCATCTACGCTAGGGACTCCTCGCTCCTCGGTGCTCGGTCATCGCCAGCGACGCCGGGGACTCCTTGCTCCTCGGTGCTCGGTCATCGCCAGCGACGCCGGGAACTCCTCGCTCCTCGGTGCTCGGACATCGCCAGCGACGCCGGGGACTCCTCGCTCCTCGGTGCTTGGACATCGCCAGCAACACCGGGGACTCCTCGCTCCTCAGTGCTAGGTCATCGCCAGCGACGTCAGGGACTCCACGCTCCTCGGTGCTCGGACATCACCAGCGATGCCAGGGACTCCTTGCTCCTCGGTGCTCGGTCATCGCCAGCGACATCGGGGACTCCTCGCTCCTCGGTGCTCGGTCATCGCCAGCGATGCCATGGACTCCTCGCTCCTCGATGCTCGGTCATCACCAGCGACGCCGGGGACTCCTCGCTCCTTGGTGCTCGGACATCGCCAGCGACGCCGGGGACTCCTCGCTCCTCGGTGCTCGGTCATCGCCAGCGACGCCGGGGACTCCTCGCTCCTTGGTGCTTAGACATCGCCAGCGACGCCGGGGACTCCTCGCTCCTTGATGCTCGGTCATCGCCAGCGACACCGAGGACTCTCTTGCTGCTTGGATCTTGCTATGTCTCGTCAGTGTGCTATCAAGCTGCTCCATGCTGTTTGGATCAGGGTGCTGATCTTGGGCAGCATATCTGGGGTCTTGATACGCGCATGTCAGACGATGTCGGCAATCTTTCAGACTTCTTTGACCCTGCTACAAGATTCATTCTTCATCTTCCAGCAGGCTCGGGGACTAAGTGGGCACACTTCACCTTGCAGTGAATGTGCTTGTTCTCATCTCGAGGCTACGCCCGGGGACTGGCTGCCTGCTCGGCTGGTCTTCTACTTTATGACCCTGGCACCACGTGACTACGTCACCTACTATCAGGCTCGGGGACAAACTGTGGGGGTATGGCCCCCAAGACATGGGCCGCACCATCGGAGGTGGCCCGACCCACAAGATCAAGGCGTGCACGGCGCTGCTCGGTGTGCACCGCAAGACATTGTATAGTACCAAATAGGATATTTTACTTGTAACTCTACCCCTCCAGAGTATATAAGGAGAGGCAGGGGTTCTCTACTCGACATCATGTATTCAATACAATACACCAAAGACACAGGACATAGGGTATTATGTCGATCAGACGGCCCGAACCTGTCTAAATCACTGTCTCTGCGCCTTGTGTCACCATCCGGTTCCTGATTACGCGCACCTCCACCGACAAATCTACCATCGCGGGATACCCCTCGGTGGACTGCCAAGCATATTCTATCGACACGTGTAATCAAGAACAAGAAGGCAATAGAGACACACGAGTTAGACATGTTCAGGCTATCAGTATGACGTAATACCCTACTCCTATAGTCTATTGGTTTGTATTAGCTATCGTATGATATTGTGTGAGTTTGGAGGGGGTCTCTGCCCGCCTTATATAGTTCGAGGGTAGGGTTACAAGTCAGTTAGATCTGAGAGATAATCGGAAAGTAATAATAAATTACAGGAATCATGGGATCATACGTATCCTAACAGATCTCGTAGTATCTTGAGGATATCTTCCCGGTGTCTTGCGGGAGGCGCCAAGTAGAGTCGTGCCCCGCAAGGCTTCGTCTTGTGGGCTCGGCCGCCCCTAGGGGCATAGCTCATATGGTCTGTCGTGGGTATCTAGGGTCGTACCCCCACACATGCTCTAACTAGGAAAAATACTAAACCTACAGTAGGCATACTAGAAATATGGTCTTCCTATTTATCCTTGATTAATTGCTAGTTTCTAGTGAAATTAAATGGGGTAAAAATACATAACTTATTATCATGCAAATTTTTACTCAGTGTTATGGTGCTAGGATGAAAGTATGAAAAATATGAAATCTGTTGTTTGACACTTTTCACTAGGCTAAACTATTTTTGCTAAAATAAGCCTATGCAATTTGTCATTTTTGTAAAGGTGGCTATACTTATCCAAATGGCATGAAATTTTAACAGTAGACTTTTGGGGTCATATGTAAGATACTGTAATTTTCTCAGAATTTATTATTCAATGGAAGTATTTATCTTCTAAATCGCCCTATTATATAAGGAAATTAATAAATGCACATAAGTAAATTATTTGGGCTTAACCATGATGTTTTTTGTGGTGCTTGTGACCCATATGATCTATTGATATTATTAGTTGGGCTTAGAAGTAATTGGTTATAGGCAGCTAGTTAATTATTGCTTTATAATTCAACTAAATGGCTGCATGAGTAGTTTCTGTTGTGTTGACAAATTCATGATGATAGTGACCTTTCCTGTGAAACTTGTTAATAACAAAGTTGTATATAACCTACTCATCTTACTTGTCCTAAAATTTCATGGTCATAGGCCTAATGGTTTAAGAATTATAGTTGTTCGAAGTCTGCTATCAGATTTGCTTGTCCTCTGGACAGATCTGAAAGATTGAATTGTTTGACCTAGATAGCTACTAAATCACCTTAAGATGATTAAAATAACGTTGTAGGTAATTTCATCATCTTTCCAGAAAGTCCACAACCATATTGTTTGGATGTGTATAACTCCATTTATGGTCAAAACAAGTGGCTGCTGACTTGCAGTCCAGAAAATGCTTAAATGGAAATTTGTTTAATTACTAGATAGGAGATATTCACCTACTCAGTAAAAGAAAATTTATCTTGTTATCACTTTAATACATTGCTATTAAGGACACTTATGATTATGCATTTTATCATATCATATCATATATGTCATTATCTATGCATCCATGATATCTTATTTCATGCTCATACATATAGGATCGCCTGAAGGAGTAACCCTACTGGAATTCAAAGAAGAGGCAGAGGACAATCAAGGGACACCCCAACCCATAGCTCCCAAAGGAGAGGAGCAGGCTCCAGAAGAACTACCAGAGTTCCCTGATCACCAACCCACATCTTTCCTAAAAGACAAGCCCCAGAACATTCTAAGCCTCCTAGGTTTTATAAAATATCACTTGAGTCCTTTATGTTTGATGCATTCGGTTATAAGAGTTCATTTGGAAACACTTGATGCATAGAACCACCTTGTCCAGATATATACTTTAAACCCTGTGTAGGTCCAGGATCGAATATATGCTTAGCCATGCTTAGACAGGTAGAAGTCGGATGATTTCCTATGACTGGCGAGATATAGGTGGATACCGAATCACGGTTGGATATATTTGCTATCGTGGAAAAGAACCATGGGATAATGTAACTGGAGGCCAGGCAGAGTCTATGTGTAGGTTGACTCATGTGATTCCATCTGTGCCGATTAAGGACTGCATCGTTGGAGGCCCTCTTGTCATTTTGAACACATGCCTCTCACTTAGTTGGCCAGACAATTCGTTCCGACCGCAAAGCCGAGTAGTTCAACTCAGGTCGGGCCTCGTTCTATCAAAGTGCATACACTGGAGGTAGTATGGATGTGCGGGGAGCCGGTGTGAGGCCAAGGGCAGGTTGAGTCCTAATCGACCTGGCATCCGATAGTGTCCCTGAGGGTGCGGCGCTGATCGAACCCACAAAATGTGTACCTAACCAAAGGTGACCTAAGTCTACCTTGGCGCAGGTATGTCTGGGTTTGTGTTAGGAATACTGCCTAGCTGGTTGTAATCGATTTGAATTGTTGTCTCTCCCGGATAGTGAGAAACTTAACGGAGCTTCTTCATCGTAGTAATTGGATTATGGAATATGATGGTTTTGATGAATATGAAAATCTTACACAAGCTATGGTTACTATTGTTATGCTACTAAATGATATACCACATGTTTGGCAAAGGTTAGTTGCTAATCTAGAGATGAACAGCTATAATTAGTGGCTTTTTATGCAAAATAGTGTCAAGCTAGCTCCACTTATAAAGCCTTGAATGATCCTTGGAGTCCCTGGTTTATGAAGGGTAAGTCTAGCTGAGTACCTTCTTGTACTTAGGCTTTATTTCCCACTTGTTGCAGATAACACAGTCTTTCATGGCTATTGTAAGAATTGCTTCTGTCCCATTGTGGACGAGGAGTAGGCCCCGGGCAAGGCGCTTCTACTTATATATCTTATCTATGATGCTTTTGTGGATGGTGATCACAAACTGGCTTGTATTAAACAATGGTGTGAGATGTTGGTTTTAAAACTACTTTGCTTCTGCTATTATTACTTTATTTGGAACTTGGTTTGTAATAACTTTAATCATACTCTGATGTATGCCAATTTATTTGTGAACTCTATGTAACATGTGGCATGTATGTTGAATCATGTACAATCTTAGTTGTATGTTGGCAATGAATCGAGAGCCTTCGTGGTACTCGACGGACTACTGGGTTTATATAGGCTCAAGTATGATAGTGCGGCCGCTTGCGGGCTACCATTGTACTTGTGCTCTTATAAATTGGACGGTTTTGTTATAGCGTCCAGGCCATGGACTCACACATGACGTGTGAAGTCTGTGGAAACATTGGCTATTCAGGGAATGACTACCCCAAAACCCGTGAAGAAGCTGCCTACATCAACAACGGGTTTTGCCAACCACAATGTAATAACAGGTGGAATAACCAATCCCGCCCGCAAGGTAATTTGAACTTCAATTCTTATTACAATTCAAATCAACCTTCTTTAAAAGACTTGGTACTAGGCCAAGCAAAAATAAATGAAAGTTTAACAAAAAGCTCACAACTAATGATAAAATTCTTGAAAATATAAACTCTTAGATTGAAGGTTTAACTTATGCTATTAAAAATCAATTAAGTTTTAATAAAATGGTAGAATCACAACTAGCTAAAATAGTTGTTGCCATTCCTATTAGTAACGATGGGAAAATTTCTGCTCAACCTAAAAATTCATGTGAAAAAGTAAATGTGGTGGTCACGAGGGGTGGTAAGTCCACTCGTGACCCACCAAATCCTAACCATTATGTAGGAAAAGCAAAACAGTGACAAGAGGCTGAACCTTCAACAACATAAGAAGAAAAAGAAAACGAACAAGAAGTGGAGACGGCACCAAAGGACTTCGTCGACACCAACTACTTGTCGTTTCCCACAAGAAACCGCAAGCAAGCCATGGATGAGGAATTCGCTCATTTTGTTGAGATGATCGAGAAGGTACATGTAAGCATTCCATTAATGGACGTCTTGCATGTACCTTCCTACACCAAGTACATTAACGATATCATCAATAACAAGCAATCGCTACTGTCCATGGAGGTTGTCAAGCTGACAGAAGAGTGTAGCACTGCTATACTTGACTTTCCTAAAAAGAAGAAGGATCCTGGGTGCCCCATAATCTCACGTTCCATCGGGATCCAATATTTCAAGCAAGCTTTGTGTGACCTTGGGGCTAGCATAAGCATTATGCCCAAGGCCATCTTCGACAAGCTGAACCTCACACAACTGACGCCAACACCGATGATGCTCCCGCTGGCCGATTCGATGGTCCGTTACCCGGTAGGGATAGCCAAAGATATTCCAGTGAAAATTAGGGATTGCTACATCCCTATCGACTTCATGGTGCTCGACATGGAGATCACAAAAGAATCGACCCTCATCCTTGGGTGACCCTTCTTGAGCACTATAGGAGCCCAAATTGATGTTGGAGCCAGAGAAATCCGCTTCAATATCAATTGTAATGAAGAAAAATTTGCCTTCAGGCCTAGGAAGGAGCAATGCTCCATGATTCGTATTAAGTATGGGCCAAACCTGTAGGGTTATGAGGATGCTACGCTAGCCAGAAAACAAAAAATTTTGACCTCATAAACTAGGATCTACTGCTAGTTATAGATCATGGGATTGCCACTAGACGCGCAGGTGCAGCGGAAGCGACTCGATGTAGTCAAACGTGTCGTAGTAGTGCCAAGCAGTTGCGAGGTAATCCGTCCCCTTCGTGTGGTTCATCCTTGTGCTCCAAATACAGCACCTTCGAGGTATCCACATGTACAGGGAGGAAGCATTGCGCCTCTAGACTGCTAGGTCCACGAGGAACAGTAGGCATGGGCGTAGGATGGGCGACGATGGTTGCCAAAAGGCGTGGATGCCTTAGCCCCGTTGCCCACTCCACATATTTATAGGCGTCCATAATGAGCTCCCGAGTTGGAGGCCCATTAGTAACCCTAAGCCTTGTCTAACTCGGATCCAATCCGAATTAGGCTTCTTGCCCCTTAAGCGTGCGACCCTATGGGTTCACACACACATAGACATGGCCCGAGTACTCCTACTCGGCCATTAGTTGATAGCAGCCTCTAGCAAGGCATGTCAACTCCTATGTGTACGCAAAGATCATATCAGACGAACCACCACAAAACCACATACTTGTTATTCCCTTGCCTCATGATATTTGGTCCAACTCATAGGTTAACACTTAACCCAAGCACGACCATGCATTTCTTGATCTAATCATTAGAGTGATCCAGTGATATCTCTCTCATATATAGAGAGGGGCAAATTCCATCTCGATTGTCTATGTCTCATAGCATGTTTCCCGATAAACCTGAAAACCACCTTTATAACTACCCTGTTATGGAGTAGCGTTTGATAGTCCCTAAGTAGGTCATTTCACATCTTGAATACATACAACAATCTCAGGTCTAAGGACATAACGTACATGACATGAATAGAGATAATAATAACATCTCATGTTGGGTCAGTCCAGCCCCATGTCATGCATGTGCCCACATTATTAGTTTGACATCTCCATGTCTATGACTTGTGAAACATAGTCATCAACTAATAATGTGCTGATCCATTATTCATGTGTGTCCTCACACAAACTCTGACCAGGGACAACATTAGAATAACCATACAAGTAAAAGAGTTTCACAAACAATTCACATAATTGCTAATCGATACAGATTGTCTTTAATGGAAATTCAATGAACTCATAATATATCATGGATACAAGGCAATATAATCATCTCTACGATTATCTCTAGGGCATGCTCCCAACAATCTCCCACTTGCACTAGAGTTAATCTCAAAGATATCTAATACCCATAGCTCTCATGTGTGCCTCATGCTTAGGCTATGGAAGAGCCTTTGTCAAAGGATCTGCAACATTCAAATCTGTGTGTATCTTGCATATCTTGATCTCATCTTGTCTAACGAACTCTCGAATGAGGTGAAATTTCTGCAGTACATGTTTGTTCTTTTGGTGATTCCTTGGCTCCTTTGCCTGCGTGATTGCCCCATTGTTGTCACAATGTAGATTCAATGGGTTGGACGTATTCAGAAACACACCAAGTTCAATGAGGAACCTCCTCATCCAAACACCTTCCTTTGTAGCTCTAGAAGATGCAATGTACTCGGCCTCTGCTATAGAATCGGTCACCGTCTCCTGCTTGGAACTTTTCCAACTTACAGCACCACCATTTATTGTGAACACAAAACCTGATTAAGAATGTGAATCATCCATGTCAGTTTGGAAGCTAGCATCGGTGTAACCATTTACAACAAGCTCCTCCTCACCTCCATAGATTAGGAACACATCTTTAGTCCTTCTCAAGTACTTAAGAATGTTTTTAACAAGTGTCTAGTGACTCTCTCCTAGATCAGCTTGGTACCTACTCGCAACACTTAGAGCATATGAGACATCTGGGTGAGTACATATCATGGCGTACATGATGGAACCAACTGCCGAGGCATATGGAACCTTACTCATGTGCTTCCGCTCATCAGCTATCGAAGGACACTGTTTATCGCTAAAGCGCATACCATGTGACATAGGCAAGAACCCTTTCTTGGACTGTTCCATGTTGAATCATTTCAACACCTTGTCAATGTACGTATCTTGGCTTAATCCTATAAGCCTCTTCGATCTATCTCTATAGATCTTGATGCCCAAAATGTATGCTACTTCTCCTAAATCCTTCATAGAAAAATTATTATTCAGTGAAGTCTTTACGGATTGCAACATAGGAATGTCATTCCCAATCAATAATATGTCATCCACATACAAGATCAGAAATACAACAGCGCTCCCACTTTCCTTCTTGTAAACACAAGGTTCTTCTTCATTCTGATGGAAGCCAAACCCTTTGACCACTTCATCAAAATGAATGTTCCAACTCCGAGATGCTTGCTTTAACCCATAAATGGATTTCTAAAGCTTGTAATTTTTTCCAACATTGTTTGGATCAACAAAACCTTCGGGCTATATCATATACACGTCCTCATCCAAATTTCCATTTAGAAAGGCTATTTTAACATCCATCTGCCATATCTCATAATCAAAATAACCAGCTATTGCTAGAATGATCTAGATAGATTTAAGCATCGCTACCGGCAAGAAAGTCTCGTCGTAGTCAATTCCTTGAACTTGCCGAAAACCCTTTGCAACAAGTCGAGCTTTATAGATGTTAACATTTCCATCCATATCCTTTTTCTTTTTATAGATCCATTTGCACTCTATGGGTCTAACCCCATCAGGCGAGTCAACCAAGTTCCAAACTTGATTGTTTCCCATGGAATCTATCTCGGATCTCATGGCACTTTGCCATTTCTCGGAATCTAGGTCCATCATTGCTTCCGCATAAGTCGTAGGTTCGTCATCGTCTAAGAATAACAAATCCCCATGCAACTCATGGATTCTTGCTGACCTTCGTGGTTGTGGCGGTGCTTTTATTGCCACGGGTATCTCAACTTGTTCTGCTACATTAGCATCACTCGTAGAGTCCTTCCCAACTGGCTCATCTTGAACTTCTTCAAGATACACCTTCTGTCCACTTTTCTTTCTTTTGAGAAACTCTTTCTCTAAGAAAACACCATTTCGAGCAACAAACACTTTGCCCTCTGATCGGTTGTAGAAGTAATACCCTAAAGTTTCCTTCAAATATCCCACAAAAAAGCATTTGTCTGATTTGGGTGTTAGTTTATCTGTCATAAGTCGTTTGACATAAACTTCACAACCCCAAATTTTTAGAAAAGACAAACTGGGACTCTTACCAGTCCACATCTCATGTGGTGTCTTAACTACTGACTTAGATGGTACCCTATTCAATGTGAAAGCGGCTGTTTCTAGAGCGTATCCCCAAAATGATAATGGTAGGTCTGACTCGCTCATCATAGATCGAACCATGTCCAATAAAGTCTGATTATGTCGCTCAGACCTGCCATTTCTCTGAGGCATTCCAGGTGGCATAAGCTGTGGAACAATTCCGCAACTCTTTAGATGATTGCTAAACTCGTGGCTCAAATATTCGCCTCCATGATCAGATCACAAAGCCTTAATTTTCTTGCCACGTTGATTCTCTACTTCACTCTGAAACTCCTTGAACTTTTCAAATGTCTTAGACTTATGTTTCATTAAGTAGACATAGCCATATCTACTAAAGTCATCAGTGAAGGTTATGAAGTATTGGAATCTGCCTCTTGCTGTCATACTCATTGGTCCACACACATTAGTATGTATGAGTTCCAGCAAGTCTACTGCCCTCTCAGGAAAACCTGTGAAAGGCGTCTTGGTCATCTTGCCTAGCAGGCAAGCCTCACATGTCTCATATGATTCAAAATCAAACGAAGTTAAAAGCCCATCAGAATGGAGCCTCTTCATGCGATTCTCACGTATGTGACCTAAATGACAATGCCACATATAGGTAGGACTTAACTCATTAAGCCAAGGCCTTTTAGCACTTATATTATAGACAGGGGCATCTTCAAGATTTAAAATAAATAACCCATTCACAATGGATGCAGAAGCCACAAACATGTCATTTTTAGAGATCACACAACCATTGTCTTTACTCACAAATGAATAACCATCCTTCATCAAACATAAAGGTGACACAATGTTTCGACTTAAACTAGGAACAAAATAACAATTATTCAACTCCATAATAAATCCTGATGGGAGGTGGAGTTGCATCGTCCCAACATTCAACGCAGCAACTCTTGCATTATTGCCCACGTGGAAATCAACTTCTCCCTTTTCCACGCTTCTACTTCTTATCATTCCCTGCATCGTATTGCAAATATGAGCAACCGATCCGATATCAAATACCCAAGAATTAATATAAGAATTAGCAAGAAAAATGTCCGTAACATAAACAACAAGTGTACAAGCTGTGGGAGTACCTTTACTACTGCGATCCTTTATGGATTCTAGGTACAGCTTGCAGTTCCTCTTCCAGTGACCTTTCCCATGACAATGAAAGCACTCAGCATCAGCAGTTGGTCCAGCCTTGGCTGCAGGTGGGTTTGGCTTAGAGATCTCATCTTTAGCCTTGCCCTTTTTCTTCTTCCAAGAATTGCCCTTCTTCTTGAACATAGGCTTGTTTTGGACCTCCATCACATGGCTACTACCAGCACCTTTCTTGATGTCAGCCTCTGCTGTTTTAAGCATGCCACATAATTCATTCAAGCCCTTCTCTGCCCCATGCATATGGTAGTTCGTGACGAAATTTCCATAGCTGGGTGGAAGAGACGCGAGAATAAAATCAGTAGCTAATTTAGGGCCAATTGGGAAGCCCAACTTCTCCAACCTCTGAGTGTAACCAACCATTTTGATCACATGTGGCCCAACTGCTGCGCCCTCTGCTAGCTTGGTTTCAGCAAAAGCCTTTGAGACATTGAACCTTTCAGTCCTGGCTTGAGTCTAGAACATATCATTGAGTGCCACGATCATATCGTGCGCTGCATGGTTATTGTCAAACTTCAACTATAGATCTGGTTCCATACAAGCAAGCATAAGGCAACTCACTTCAAGATCAGCATCACATGCTTTCTTGTAAGTGTTTTTCTCTGTAGCAGGTGCATTATCAGCAGGCTCATCTGGTAATGCGGTATCTAGAATTTCTTCCTTTTTCTTAGCCCTGAGAACAATTCTCAGGTTGCGGATCCAATCCGCATAGTTCATTCCATTCAACTTATCTTTCTCAAGAATTGAACGCAAAGTAAATGGTTGATTGCTAGGCGCCATTTATCTACAACAAAAGTAATGCAAAATACTAAGACAATGTATCCAAGATAGAGTAAACAATATTAAACCTTTAATATAATCTACTCCCACTAAAATCAATATCCCTCTATTGAAACTTAGTGATTCAAGACCCACAACTAACAAGTCTACTAGTGAGCTTTAGCATCACCGCTAGAAGACATGGTAGATTGGTAAGCAACTCTTTGCTAATCATATCACATATGACTCTTGTTGTTGGGTAGCATCTCTATGCTTTGGTGCCCAACTACTCATGCTCCAAGGTCCCTAACCGTTAGGATGACCTTGTCCAAGTAACCAACCCTTCTGCTGTAAGTATCCGATACGAACCTGTCTAGTCAAGGAAAACCAGTGGCACCCTAATTTCATAGACCCACCACCGATTGTACAAGACACATGACAGTGCAAGGTTTGGGGAAGCATTTTAACTTAAACATTGCCGAGGGATCATTCTACTTCACCATCATATGTAGACAAAAACATTATCGCACGTGAAAGTTGAACATAGTAAGAACGACATTAACACAGATATGACATGGTATAGCCCAATGTTCCTTTGGGGATCTCCATCTCCATCGAACTATTCCTCATGATGATCTCCATCTCTGTGATCCATGTATGCCATCCTTTAGTGATGAGTCCACCAAGACTAGCTATCACTAACGCAAGGCAGTGAAGAAAATTACAGTCGCAGACAGGATCATCACAGTTTGGCATGCAGGCCATTACATCAAATTGACAATATCTTTGTGGCTCTAGCCATATTATCATACTCACGACATGCAAGCCATGAATTAATTACATACATGCATCACATACACATAAGGGCTATACCAGTCATAAATTCCTACAAAATAGAGTTAACTGATTCCGACGTCTAATCTTAAAATGCCGAAAACACCATCTTCCTGGCCGTTTTTCGCAAATCTAATTTGAGCGAAACCACCAAAGGAGGGGAGAATCGGATGTTAAAAAATTTTCTCTACAATTTTCATATAGAATTCATCTCAATCCGAGGTCGTATGCAAAAGTTATAGCTGTTTTACCGAACAACACTTTTTCTTGCACCCTGGTGCCCGGCAGTAGATCCAATCTATCACCGCTGCGCATCACATGTGCTCGGCACTTGACCTAGGTTTGATTCGATCAATCTAATTGATCTCCATCTTGCCATGACTGGATTTACATGTATCACTTAACTCGGATGGCGGAATTTCGACCGATACGAGTAGATCGTTACAAGACCAACACGGTAAAATCACGAACCATGATCAGAGACTCATCTATAACCGCGCATATCTCCATACGCACTCATCAGAACCTATAACAACACAGTAATGTCTCTGATACCACTATAGGGTTATGAGGATGCTACGCTAGCCGAAAAACAAAAAATTTTGACCTCATAAACCAGGATCTACTGCTAGTTATAGGTCACGGGATTACCACTAGACACGCAGGTGCAGCGGAAGCGACTCGATGTAGTCGAATGCGTCGTAGCAATGTCATGCGGTTGCGAGGTCATCCGTCCGTCCATCCCCTTCGTGCGGTTTATCCTTGTGCTCCAAATGCAGCACCTCCGAGGTATCCACACGTACAGGGAGGAAGCATTGCGCCTCCGGACTGCTAGGTCCGCGAGGAGCAGCAGGCGCGGGCATAGGTTGGGCAGCGACAGCTGCCAAAAGGCGTGGATGCCTTAGCCCCATTGCCCACCCCACATATTTATAGGCGTCCCTAATGAGCTCCTGAGTTGGAGGCCCATTAGCAACCCTAAGCCTTGTCTAACTCAGATCCAATCCGAATTAGGCTTCTAGCCCCTTAAGCGTGCGACCCTATGGGTTCACGCACACATAGACATGGCCCGAGTACTCCTACTCGGCCATTAGTTGATAGCGGCCTCTAGCAAGGCATGTCAACTCCTATGTGTATGCAAAGATCATATCAGACAAACCACCACAAAACCACATACTTGTTATTCCCTTGCCTCATGGTATTTGGTCCAACTCATAGGTCAACACTTAACCCAAGCACGGCCATGCATTTCTTGATCTAATCATTAGAGTGATCCAGTGATATCTCTCTCATATATAGAGAGGGGCAAATTCCATCTTGATTGTCTATGTCTCATAGCATGTTTCCCGACAAACCCAAAAACCACCTTTATAACTACCCTGTTATGGAGTAGCGTTTGATAGTCCCTGAGTAGGTCATTTCACATCTTGAATACATACAACAATCTTAGGTCTAAGGACATAATGTACATGACATGAATAGAGATAATAATAACATCTCATGTTGGGTCAATCCAGCCCCATGTCATACATGTGCCCACATTATTAGTTTGACATCTCCATGTCTATGACTTGTGAAACATAGTCATCAACTAATAATGTGCTGATCCATTATTCATGTGTGTCCTCACATGAACTCTGACCAGGGACAACATTAGAATAACCATACAAGTAAAAGAGTTTCACAAACAATTCACATAATTGCTAATCGATACAGGTTGTCTTTAATGGAAATTCAATGAACTCATAATATATCATGGATACAAGGCAATATAATCATCTCTATGATTATCTCTAGGGCATACTCCCAACAAAACCCACATGGATTAAAGGAGGTCCATATCCAACCTTAATTGGTGGATAGCTTGATGATAAAGAAAAAATAAAAAATAAATCAAAAAGAAGTAAGAGCAGAAGAAGGTTAAACAAATGACAAAAGAAAAGACCCCAAAAGCCATTCCTGCACCACCAAAGAAGAACAAACCGGTGTCGAAACCAAAAGAAGAAGCCCTGAAGTCCACCACCAGACCACCAAGAACAAACAAGATGGTGTGGAGGCTGAAGAAGGAGCAACCCTTTGTATCCACTTCTCCAGGATCAGGCGCTGCATCAACAAGCAATTGAACGGAGGAGAGTCCTACTCATTGGACTTAAAAGGTGAGTCCTTGCCAAAGGTAAATTGGTAGTTATCTTTTATGCTTATGCTAAAACTTAGAATTTTTAGTTTATGCATCAATAAGTTCAAAAATAAAACAAAAAATATATAAATAGAATTAACTCTATTGTTGAAACATAATTATCTTACCATAAGTGTGTTTTGGTTTGGGTATGATTGACTTCCGTGCAAACTTTCATAGGCTTCTTAAATTAAGCATGGTACTTAGGTTAATTAGCCTACCTTGATCAAATGTTTAATTTGATCATTGTACTAAAACTGCTATGTATAGACACTGGTTGAGTAAACAACAATTCTAGCAAACCATCTATATACACACCTAAAATTTACCTTTCATCACCATCGAATAAACCTTAGTCGTTTTCCAATGTTCTACAAAGCATGTTTTGCTAGAGGTATGATTCTTGCGTGTTCATACTTTTATAGACTTTTTAGGTTAAACGTGGGGCTTAGATTAATCAGTCTACCTTGATCAAACAAAACATAGTGTCAAGTTTGATCATTGTACCAAAATTACCAAGTATGAACATTAGTTCTCATATGCCAAAAAGAAGTATGGGGCTATGCTAAAAAAAGAGAGACACATGAAGCTCTCAAAAGAGCAAAAGAAAAAAGAATGGAACACATGAAGGTTCCAAAGTATTGAAAAAAAGAGATAGCCCATACTTCCAAGGCAATTAACAAAAGAGAGAAAGTCATGATCAAAGGAGTACCAAAAACATTAGGATTCGAAAAATATTCCACACACTTGCGCATCTTGATCAAAGTATATGACTTGCATCTCCTTGGATCTGATTTTTGACTTAGCAATATATGTGATGTAAGTATGCCTCTCATTCACACCTACCTAAAACTCCACTCAAAGCCTTTTAGAGATAGGATGAAAAAGAAGGCAAAACAACCAAATGCCTTGGTGAGGATCATACACATTGAGTGTTCGAGTGAATCATTTGAGGAACTCACATTTCATTTTGCAAACCTCATAAAACCTCCAAATAGAAGGTTGATCAAAGAATGAATGATTGGTAATTCTGTTAAAACCGTTCTATCTTGCAACAACCTAAGATGTGGAAAAGCAAAAAAACCACAGGGATTAAGTTAAGAGGGTGGATAAAATGCCAAACTTATTTAAATTGAGGAAGAATACTTTGTTATAGGCATGGCACTTGTGAATTATATTCGGCATAGTAGCAACTCCTGATCGACAACCAGTAACTTAGCTATTTGCTCAGGGCGAGCAAAGGTTAAGCTTTGGGGATCTTGTTGGTGGTCAATAACGATCAAATCCGATCGCTAACTAAGGTACAAAAAGCGGGTCCTCATGCCAAGGATAGCTTCCAGCACCACCTCTACTCCTTGTAAAAATAGAGGGGTAGCCCCCCTCTACAAGACACACTCACATTGAGCAACACCTCTCACACCTCACTCTCTAGTTGTAGTTTTACTTTTTAGTAGCTTTAGAGCAAGGCAAAGCTACCTTGGAGAGCTTTGCTCCTTGGAAGAAGAGACCTTTGGGTATGAATAGAAATATGAGTTCTTCCAAAGCTATGCTCTCATATTATATTTGTAGTCATACTTATGAACTATAGTATAGTTGTTATGTTATAATCATGATATATGAACTAGTCTATAGTTTGTGTATCATGAAAGTAGCATACATGACTTTATTCTTAACCACTCATATAACTTATATAATCGCGATTTGAGCTAAGTTGAGGTGGCGGTTTATCGTGCCGTTAGGTGTGCCCACGTCCTTTACCTATCGATCCGTAGGGTCGAGGACCTAGGGGATTTGGGTAGTTTCTATATACACAAGCGTGGTGCTTGGGTATGGAGAGACAGGTGAATGCATTGTCCCTCTCCACAGTTTAGGTGGTAGGCGGCAGGTGGTGACAGCCCTATTCGTCCCTTGTAATCCCCCACATTTGTTTGGGGTGTAGGAGTCTAAATTGTCACATGAAGTTGCTGGTAGACCAGTACTCGGTGGCCTCCCGACCTATTTCACACTTAGCCCTAAAACTAATTATGTAATTTGTATAATCATTAACTAATATTTGTATGACTATACTAGACCAATGCCTACTCAACTTAGGATTATCCTTTTATTCTTTCTTTTCTATTTTATCCTTTGAGGAATGCCAAGTGTGTGTCCATTAACTTAAAATCACCATTCTTACCCCTATTATAAACATTGGTGTACTTGCAAGCATTATTATTCAAGTTCATATCCATACTAGACTCTTAATCAAATGCCTTCCTTTGGGAAAATATAAATAATGATACCCTGAATACTTTCAGGTGAAATGCTATAATGATAGCTCCATGTGCTTGTGGATAAATATCTAAAATTGTAAAGGAACTATTGAGGCACTTTTGGCATCGTTACTAGGGATAAAGACTTAGTAACGATGCTAAGAAGTGTTAACAAGGTATTTCTAGCACCATTGCCAAGGATGGATTAAAACCCCATTCTTTGTAGTGATGTTAAGAAATGCCAACAATAGCTTTGGTCACTATAAACTTACTTCGGGCACCGGGTTGCAACTAGTCTACCAGTTGATGCTGTCCTATAGCTCTACACCGTATCTGAATGTGGGGGACTACAAAGGATGGATGGAGCTATCACCACCTGCCACGTACCCCTCAACTAGAGGATACTAGGCAAACGAGGGTGACTTCTAACATAGACACCATGTCTACGCTATCGGTTACTACTCTAGCGGTGGCTAGGAACTTCCATCTTTATTAGGAGTTCTCTTACTAGAGCATCCACCATAGGGACGGATGACAAACTAGCAAGAATATAATAACCAAAACTAATCTTAAAGTAGAACCTACTACCTCAATTTAGGTCTTGGTCTAAATATGTATGTATGAAAGATTAAGCATAAAGTTCTATATGCTAAATGAATAACATAAGAACTTAGCTCTAATTCATAAGCATAGCTACATTGATAATATGAGAGAAAGAACATAAGAGAAGTCTTCATATTATTCATACCAAGAATACTCCAAGGTTCAAGCTCTCCAATGAAGCTTCTTGCCTAACTCCAACTAAACTACTAAAAAGAGTAAAAGAATACAAGTGTGGAGGGAGAGAGGCTCTTGTGTTCGGGTGTATTGTGTGAGAGTTCTCCCCATCTATTTATAGCCTTAGCATGGTCGGTTTGGTGTTGGAAAAATAGGAAACTAGCCTACACCGCCTATGCATGCCACCATGCAACCGCCTGTGCAACATGGGCCAGAGAGATGGTGGTGAGGGTGCAGCCGCACCCAGGGTGCGCCCGCACCCTAGTTGATGCGCCTAGCACCGTCCTTCTCTAGTTAGTTGCTGGGTGGGCCTAGGTCATGTCTACGCCGGTGCTTGGCCCAGAGTTAGGATTTGGATGGGCCTTCTTCTCCTTATTTGCTTTGCACTTTGATGTATGGCATACTTTGACTATAATTCCCTTGTATTCAAGTATGAGTCCTACAAAACATTGATTCTCCAATACAAGTGGAAATATGTCAATATAAATAACATATGTGTGTAAGTTATGCTAGTTCTCCTCTTTTTGTATCTTATTTGGTGGTCGAATTTGGTCGATAAGGACCGCCAATAGTGGTGTTCGTCACCCTCTATGAGTGCTACTTGGGGATCGAGCCCCATTTTGATTTGTGGAAAAGGATCTTCCGGTTGAACTTGAACAAGGACGATGATGGGTCCATGTAGCAGATCGGCACCGCCGCTATCTAGTTGCACAACAATCTGAAGTTGTGGTACCTAGAGCTCTCCTTCCCTACCTTAGAGAAGGGGTGGCACCGAAAGTGGTTCTATCTCTTTGACCCATCTAGGTCTCTCCCGGCCTACTCCCCCGACCGTCAAGGGCTAGTGACACCATTGTCTTGGAAGAGCATGCCAGAGAGGCCTACCCTCGAGGTCATCGAGGAACTGCTAGACCGTATCACTAAGGGGTTTAAATTGACAAATTCCACAAGTTTTGATGAATCTATGTTTTTAGTAGGATTTAATCAGAAAATCGCCAAGGAGGACCTATTCGTCAAAAGAAACCATGGAATTCCACCACGTAATAGATGTGGGAAGCCTCTAGAAGACTCTAGGAGGCTCTCCACCGAAGTAGACCCTAAGCCACTGCCATGTGGGGCCGGCTAGCCCCACCTATAGGCTAGCTAGCCTATGGGCCCCCCACGATAGCCTCCCATTGCTATGTTGGTTCTCCACCGCCTTAAGGATTGCATCCCCATTGTTTATTCGTCGGTTTGATCCAAGGGCTCAGGATTGATGCTCTAGCCTATATATACCTGCCTGCACCCCCCCTCTAGGGTAGATGCCTCATTTGATCCTAAGAACTAAGAAGCTAGAAACCCTAATTCATATGACCATCAGGATCATGGCTAGCAATCAAGAGAAGATCAGACTTGTATTAGAGATAGATAGGGTGAGAGAGAAGAGTTTTCGAGGAGTCCAGGCCTGTTGGTGCTCTATCTATGGCTTGTACCCTAGTGGATTATTCTGTGTGCATTAATTTATACCAACAAGCATTTCTAGCGCCGTTGCTGAGGAAACAGTTGTTGAGTTAACTTCGAACCTAGCTTATCCTTGTATCATTATTCTTTTATCTTTTATTTTTCCTTTCTTTTTACCATGGATCTAGAATCCACCCCTATCTAGCAATATGGTCCACCCACAAGTGTAAGCCTATAGTAGAGTCTTCAAAGCCCATCCTAACACCTGGCTATGAGTTGTACCCACGTTTAATCAACATGGTTCAGGATCAACCCTTTTTGGGCGAAGATGATGAAAACCCCTATTCCCACCTAAATGAGTTTGGGCAGACCTGTGCATGCTTGCACATTGCAGGCATGTTAAATGAAACCTTATGATGGAAGCTTTTTTCCTTTCTCTCTGATGGGAAAAGCTAAATGTTGGTACAATCTCACCATAGGGAGTAGATAAGGAGATTGGGAAGCCTTGTGTTCTAGCTTTTGCTTGTAATTCTTTCCCATCTCTAGGGTAGTTAGACTTCGTTCAGAGGTTCTATCTTTTAAATGAAAGAAAGAAGAATCTCTAGGCATGGCATGGGAATGCTTTAATACTCTCATTAATATTGGCCCTGACCTTGCCATTCAAGACCCTATTGTTCTTCAACACTTCTATATGGGTCTTGATAGGAAAACCTCAAAGCTTCTTAATACGGCCTTAGGAGGCTCGTTCTTGCATGTCTCCGCCAATTTGGGGAGAAGCATTCTTACAAAAATTTTAGAGAACATCCCTGAGGAAGTAGAAGAGAACCCATTAGAGGAAGAATCCCCCATAGCTGAACCTGAATCTTTACTAGACCCATCACCAATTTTAGCTATCCCAAATCCTAAACCACCGAAAAAGGAGGAAACTCCAATTTTGGACTTCATGCTTGAATTCGAGGATGAACTTGTTGATGAAAATGGAAATACCTCAAATTACCATACCATGTGGAGACCCCAGATGTATACAAAATCACTGCATGAAGAACCTTTTGATCCTTCTAAGGAAGCTTTCCTTAAGAAGACAATGAAAGAGCTAGTATCTACTATAAGCAATGAATGGTTAGAACAATCAGATCTTTCCTCTGATATGATTCATTTAGATTTACCTTCTATATCCATTCATTGCCAAATTAATAAAGCTCCTTTCAATGTTTTTTTGTGGGTGTTAACATCATGTCTGTATCTTTTGCTCATGATTTATTGAAACACATGCCATTAACCCCAACAACAAAGTTATTGAAAAGCCTTTTAGGACACATTCTCCCAAGTTTGGGGATACTATATGTCCTCCCTATCTAGGTAAAAGGAACCAAGGTTCATCTGAGCTTCTATATCTTTGATATTATGGAGTTCGACCTATTGATAGGACAACCAATTGAAATACTTATCCAAGAAGGACAAATGGGAAGTTGAATATAAGACTCAGGAAAAACTTCAAGCTTTCTATACCCATTACTCATTCTCTAAATGCTGAGAGTGAGCCAATTCCCAAAGAAGACCCAATGGAAGAGGTTAAGGTTGCATCTCTTGATTATTTGATCGAACCCAACCTTGAGGCTGATGCCCAGTTCTTCATCGAGGAAGAAGAGGAAAATCCTGTGGAGTCTAAACCTATAGATGAATTACTAGAACCACCTAAGCCCACAATTGAGCTTAAACCCCTATCTTCTGGTCTTAGATATGCTTTTCTTAATAATGATTAGGATTCTCCTATGATCATAGGTGATAAACTCTCTTAGGAAGAATCCCTACGCTTGCTAACTGTCTAGAAAAGCATCATTCTGCTTTTGGCTACTCGCTCCAAGACCTTAAGGGAATTAACCTTGCTCTTTGCACCCATCGCATCCCTATAGATCCTAAGTCTATACCTTCTAGGGAGCCCAATGCTTAATAATGCGATGAGAAGAGGTTGTTAAGAAAGTGGTTTTGAAACTCTTGCACGCCGAGATTATCTATCATGTGCCACATAGTGTGTTAGCCCTGTTCAAGTTGTGCCTAAAAAGGGAGGCATGATTGTTGTTAAAAATGAAAAGAATGAATTAATCCCCAAAGAACCATCACTGAATGGTGGATGTGCATTGATTACCGAAAACTTAAAAAGGCAACAAAGAAAGATCACTTTCCATTGCCCTTCATTGATGAAATGTTGGAGCGACTGATGAATCACTCTTTCTTCTGTTTCCTTGATGGGTTTTAGGTTATCACCAGATACCGATCCATCCAGATGACCAAAGCAAAACCACCTTTACATGTCCATATGGAACTTTTGCTTACCGTAGAATGTCTTTTGAACTTTGTAATGCTCCAGCTTCTTTTCAAAGATGCATGATGTCTATATTTTTTTATATGATTGAAGAAATCATGGAAGTTTTCATGGATGACTTTTCTGTTTGTGGAAAAATATTTGATGATTGTCTTGAAAATTTAGACAAGGTTTTGCAAAGATGTGAAGAAAAGCACTTACTCCTTAATTGGGAAAAATGTCATTTCAAGGTTAGAGAAGGAATAGTGCTTGGACATTTGGTGTCTGAACGAGGGATTGAGGTAGATAGAGCTAAAATTGAAGTAATTGAAAAGTTACCTCCTCCCATAAATATTAGAGGGTTCCGAAGTTTTCTTGGTCATGCTGGATTTTACCGTTGTTTTATAAAAGATTTTTCACATATTGCTAGACCACTTACAAATCTTTTGGCTAAGGATGTTCCCTTTGAATTTAATGATGCATGTTTGAAATATTTTAACATTCTTTAGAAAGCACTCATCTCTGCACCAGTCATTCAACCCCCTGATTGGTCACTACCTTTTGAAATTATGTGTGATGCTAGTCATTATGTTGTGGGGGTAGTTTTGGGACAACCTAAAGATAAAAAGCATCATGCAATTGCTTATGCTAGCAAAACTCTGATAGGACCTCAACTTAATTATGTAACAACTAAAAAAGAGCTCTTGGCTGTTGTTTTTGCTACTAATAAGTTTAGATCTTACTTAGTAGGAGCTAAGGTGACTGTTTATACTGATCATGCTGCTTTAAAATACCTCCTCACTAAGAAAGATGCTAAACCTAGACTCATAAGATGGATCTCGTTACTCTAAGAATTTGATTTAGAAATAAAAGATAAAAAGGGAGTAGAAAATTCTATTGCTGATCACTTGTCCAAAATATAGTTTGAGAATTCATAGGAAATGCCCATCAATGATTCGTTGCGGGACGACATGCTCTTCAAGGTCACGAAATCCGACCCCTGGTACGCAAATATTATTAATTTTATGGTTGCAAGTTATGTGCCACTAGGGGAGTGACAGACCAGGGTCCTAGGGGTTCTTCATAGGAGTTCTACCGAGATGGGCCCTGGGATGGCCCATGATCTTTTGAAGGACACGAGACAAGTGGTGTGGACTTTAAGCTATTCTAGATCAACTTAGTCGGCTTACTATGCAAGCTAGATTCTATAATAGGACTAGGACTCTTCTCTTGTAACCGACTAGGACTAGATACGTGCCCTTACCCTCTCATCTATTTAAAGATAGGCACAACGCAACCCCTTGTAACCCTAACAATCATACAATCAATCCAATGCAAAAGGCAACACACTGACTGGATGTAAATGCTATTACTCGATAAGAGGGCCCGAACCAGTATAAATCATTCTTCTCTTTGTGTTTACTGTTGAGTTCTACATATGCCGAAGCCCTTTGAACATCGTCCTGGGTAACCCCGTGATGAGTTACCGGTCATCAAACACTGACAGCTAGCGCGCTAGGTAGGGGCTTTCGGAGACTTCGCAATCGAGAGCTCGGCGGACCTCGACAACATGATTTTCTTGATGGGAACCACCTTCATCTTTGGCTCCTAGATCTACAAGGCAGACAACAATAGCAAGCTCCAAAGTCGTCTCATGGAGATCCTAGTGCCTCAAGCTTCACCAGATGTCTCGATGATCACACTGGATCAACTCGCTGAGAAGTATTCACACCTCTCAATTTCTGATTCAACTCGAACTCAGGAGGTCACCATCAACCATGACTCCTGCTTAGACATGTCACTTTTGTCTAGGTTGGAGATCCCATCTAAAGTCCAACTCGAAGACCCAGTTCGTTTTCCACTCGGACTCAAATTTGGCTTTAATCTATCAAGATACGATTAGCCACCTCGTGTAGTCTGAGCAAGAAATGCCTCTTGCGGGTGCCCAAAGAGGATTGGTTCTATCCATCACACCCAAAGGAGGCATCATCCATTGGTTGGGTGCTCAACCTAACACTTCTTTAACAAATCCATCTTGTCTAGTCGGCATGGTGGAGCTCTTGCCTTATCAGGACGGCAGCACACTTCTAGCGGACAACGATCATGATTCTATAGAGATCTTGGACATTGCGACGACTGTAGAATCTGGAACTCACTCAAACATGAAGCACTCTAGAGAAGTCTTCATGGCTAGGCAACCACCTCAGATTCCTATGCCCAACCCACTAGATATCCAAGATGGAGAGGAAACCTTGTCTAACATCTTCCCGGACATTGCGCCACCCAACGGAGAGACGAATGAGCAAAAGACGGCTAGGGAAAGGAAGAATAGAGCTCGACAAACTCGATGTAACTGTGCCCAACACCATAGGAAGGAGTGGCAGCGGTATCAATCGGCTTGTCAAGACATTGAACGATGGCGCTTGGCTACAGAGGCAGCATATGAATAGCGTATATGGGATGAAGAAGTGGAACGATAGCGTCAAGACCATGATGCCATCAGAGCCTCTGCATCACGCAACCTTGAGCCTAAATTCATGGAAGTAGCTAGCCACAGGATCTTTACCATGCCCTATGCCAACATCTATGCCCTGGTAGAGGAGATGGTGGCCATAGAAAACCCTACTCTAGATCAGCAACAACTCAAAGTCATCTCAACCTAGCAGCCCTTCAGATGTAGGCTACAAAAAGCGACATCTTAACCTAACCATTCCCCAGGACCAGAGGCACGAGCACTGGCCCACTCTCATCTTAGACCGCAGGGTAACCAAGGAGGAGAACAGTGAGTACCAACCCACTCCCATCTAGGACCGTAGGGTAACCAGAACATGAATCAGGGTGCCGCGCAGTCAGCCTATGATGGGCACTAGCACAGCAACATGGAAGGCAGAGGTGAGTCCAAGTATAAAGAAGCCGATATCCCACCGAATAGGTTCCCATGTTTCTCTGATAGACTACTCTATGTGTGGCTTCCCTACAAGTTTAAGCCATCCAACCATACCAAGTACGATAGGAAGGCAGAACCCAACCAATGGTTGCGCATCTACTCTCAATCCATTGAGTTAGCAGGCAGCGACAATGACACCAAAGTATTATATTTTCCCATGGCACTTGACACTATGCCTCTCGCCTAGTTTGATAGACTACGAGCCTACTCCATTGATACTTGAGGATAGCTTCAGCGCAAATTTTGTGAAAATTTTTGCGGTGTCCTCACCCACCCAAGTACTTAGAACAAGCTTAGAACTTGCAAACAGAAACTAGATGAATCTTTCCAACAATATTATCACTACTTTGTTGAAATATGAGCCCAAGTCTTTGATATCATAGATAGGGAGGTGATAGATCACTTCGCCAATGAGATCAAATACAAGTGGCAGTTTGAAAAATTCTACGACGACAATCTAGAGACCGCTGAGGAATTAAAGCGTACAGTACAAAAGATGATTGCATCTGAAGAGCATACTCACGAACGATTCCCATGTGGCCCACAACACAAAGGTTATGACCCTAGAAGCAATCAGGGTGGACAGTCCGCCAGAAAGAGAGGACCGGACAACACCCTTGCTTCCATGGATAGGTCCAAGAAGTCTAACAAGAATAACAAGAAGTTTAAAGACCTCAAGAATTTACCCTACCCTTTCCACAAGAACGCCAAGCACACGACACCCAAATGTAGACAACTCCAAGAACTAGGTTTCTACACCAAAACCAACAAAGGCAAGGATAAAACTAATAACAACAAAGATGGAGACGACAATGTGCTAACCCTGGCTTCCAACAGTCCAATGGCCAAATTGCAGTAATCTTTGTGGGGTTACCGACTTCATCAAACAAACGCTCTGGAAAGTTGGCTCTTCGGAATATCATGGCAGGAGAACCTTCAACATCAAAGTACCTTAATTGGTTTGAGTACCCAATCTAGTTTTCTAGGAAAGATCAATGGACTAGCGTGACTAATGTCGGCTACTATCCACTCATCCTGGGTCCAACAATAGCCAGCATGATAGTCCCCAAGTTCCTGATCGACGGCGACACAGGATTGAACATAATATTTGTAGACACGCTAAAGAAGAAAGGCCTAGATTTTACCAGCCTGCTCACTCCCACTGACGTCCATTTCTATGGGATAGTCCTTGGCAAGGCTGCCATGCCACTCGGACAAATCACGCTCTCGGTAACATTTGGCATCCCAAACAATTTCTGAACAAAGTTCATCCAGTTCGAGGTAGCTGACTTCAAATCATCATACCATGCTATCTACGGTGAACCCGCTTTGGCCAAGTTCATGGTCGTACCGCATTACTCGTACCTCTTGCTCAAGATGCTAGGTCCCAATGGTGTACTCTCCTTTCTTGGTGACCTCAAGCACTCATATGACTGCGACACAGAAGCTATCTAGATTGCAGCCAGAATGCAGCAAGCCTATGAAGTATAGGAGATTGCCAACATTGCACAACAGACTAAACCAGAAGACATGGAGATTCCGACTAAGAAGTCAGAAATCATTGCCCCACCTTCTAAGACGGATACCATCGAGATTGATCTAGGTACTGGCGATCCCTCTAAGATGGCTATCATCAGCGCCTACCTCTCTAAAGAATAGGAACTCGTGCTCACCAACTTTCTTAGGGAAAACAAGGATATCTTTGCAAGGAAGCCGGCTAATATGCCAGGTGTTCTGAGAGAGTTGGCTGAGCACAAATTGGATTTAAATCCTAGCTCAAATCTAGATAAGCAGCGACTACAATGGTTCTTACCTGATAAGAAAGCGGCAATCAAGAAGGAAATCACCAAGCTATCAGCATCCCTCTATCATGACCTTTTTCATGCTGTGGGCTCAACATGGTTGGACCCCTCAAACGAGCACCGAGTGGTTTTGAGTACATCTATGTAGCTATTGATAAGTTTACCAAGTGGATAGAGTACAAGCTACTCATCAAGTTCAATGCTACAAAGGCAGTCGAATTCATGTAGGACATTATGTACTAGTTCGGTATGGCCAATCGGATCATTACCGATCTTGGCTCACCCTTTACAGCTATTGAGTTCAGAAGTTGGGCTCAAGATTGTGGCATCAGCATCAACTACGCTTCTGTTGCCCATCCTCAAGCAAACGGCCAAGTAGAGCAGGCTACTCCTAGCTAGATTAAAGCCTAGCCTATTCGATCAACTTAAAGACTACAGCGATAGGTAGATATATGAGTTACCCAAAGTGGTTTGGGGTTTGTGCACTTAGCAAAGTAGAGTGACAGGGTACTCTCCCTTTTTCCTAGTTTATGGCCTAGAGGCCATCTTAATAGCAAATTTGATATGGAATTCTCCTAGGGTTTAACAGTATAGTGAAAGCGAAGTAGACAAAACCCGATGGCTAGAAATTGATAGTGCAGAAGAAATTAAGCTTAGCGCACTCTTCCAGTCTGCCAGGTACTTGCAAGGCCTATGATGTCACTATAACAAGAACGTGCGCCCTCGTACCTTTCTAGTCAGAGATCTAGCTCTCAAACATATCTAGAATACCTCAGGATGCCACAAGCTACTCAGCCCCTGGGAAGGCCCCCTCATCGCCGGCCAAGTTCTTTTGAGTTAATCACAGAGGATGACGATCCCATGCCTAACTCCTAGAATATCGGCTAGCTATGGAGATTTTATGCTTAATATTATTAAGTAGTCTTCTTGTTTAAGTAAATTCAGTGTCCTAGCATTCGTACTTAAGGTTCTTTATTAATACAGAATCAATATTCTTTGCTAGATGAATCTATCTTTTTTTTACACAACTTTTTAGTTTCCCCCTTTGTTGAAGTTTTTACATCATATACAAGATATACAGCTGACTACTTGCATGGCTACACATCTCTCAATATGATAAATTCACTCGACACATAGTTCTCGTTCTGTATATCAAGTACTAAGCTATGTTACATGAGATATGCCTCCTATCCAGATGGCTTACATCTCCTTGGCTGGGAGCCAATTACTGACATTTAGTTTAACTATTGCATGTCATCCTAGGTAGGGTGATTCCTAGAAGCAAGTAACATGATTCGTTGGCTATGGGATGGGATCCTAACAGCAAACAATCATCACATGTGTTCCTTTACACAAGTGACTTCGAACACTTAACATTGATAGAAGAGTCCAACATGATTTTAATCATAGAAACTACATCGATCAACTTTTTACTCGGCTACTCAGTCTTACACACCTTTTCTAAAGGACTCGACAAGACAAATTTATAGCCTAAGTAGACTATAGTCTTATTTGAAAGATTACCAAGTCTAAACAATTTGAAAAAACCCGTCTTAGGTGCTCAAGTACCCTGACAAGATGGATCATATTCACAACATATAGGCTAAGTATTGTCATTAAACTAATAAGCCTACTCAAGCAAAAGAATATCATTTCTTACAATGTGCCTACCAGGCACATGTGCTCAATAAGTTTTTTCAAATTTACACAGCCTATTCATCAGGCTTCTCCATCCTAAGGTCTAGTTCATCAGTTATGGTGGTGGCAAGCCTGTTGAGTTGCTCCTCTGCACTCTCCACGATAGCAAGGTGGCCTTCATCATCATAGTCTGTCGATAGTCGGGTATAGTACTCGGAGCGTACCGAGTATATTCCGAACACAGACCTTGGCGACTCCACGCACATAACCCTCAAAGCGGTTGGGGATGTCTTTCACTATATCCACCCACCTCTTTTCACCATCTTCTGGCTTATGGAAGAGGAGGGCGAGTGGCTTAATAGCTTCCCAAAGCGTGTTCCACTCTGACTGTGCTCTCTCTAGCTAAGCCTTCATGTCATTCACTCACTTCAAAGCCTGCATTAAATCACAATCAGCTCCTCGCTTTATTAGCTTAGCTTGTGCGAGTCCTTCACTCGCTTGTTCTATTACCTCTTTAGATTGGTTGTGCTAGGTTCTTAGGGCTTCATTCAGCTCCTTCACCCTACATTCCAACCATCAGGTTCTGGTCTACTCTTCTGCAAAAAGGACCACAAATGATCATCATCATGATCACCGACTACTACGTGTCATGAAATATAGATAAGTCATACAGTTCTTTTACCTTTTAGCTTGGTATCAAAGAGCTCGACCTTCTCTATCATTTCCAACAAAGAGCCAAAGCCATCATTTTCCTTGCTTTGGTGGCCACTTTTTGCCACTTGGCCTCACCAATCTGAGAATGGAAGATACAGAGGGTCTCTTCATGGCGTTTCTGTGCAGATTCCCACTCGGCCTCCTTCATGGCATGCTCCTCCCTCAGCTTGGCGAGCTCTGCCTGGATCTTTTGAACCTCGACAGAGGCTTTCAGCTCCACACCTATTGGCGCAAAAATGTGGCGATGCGATCAACACACAGCAAGCCGAACGATATGAACATAATGAGATTAGAGATCTGCTTGGCTTCAACACAGGACCAGTCGATTATGAAAATTTGATCAAATGGATATCCATGAAACACCTCCTTCATGGTATTGTGAAATGTGTTCAAGAAAGCTGTATTATGATTCAACATGGCATCATGAACAAATTTGTTGACAGCATCTAAAAAGAAACGCCTATCATCAGCTTCATCTTTATCTGACTACCCATGTATCAAAACACTTGGTAGTGGATATTTCTAAACAACTTTATTGTCACATGTCTTGGTGTAAGACAACAAACACTTGTTCTGAAACTCCTCTATAGCTTTACTAATGACATCTTTATCCTCATCAGGTAAGTCTTCATAAGGCACCATAAGAATGTCCCTATTGTTGTGAGCTGTCATGATGATTGTGAGTCCCACTAGGCGTGCGAAAAACTGCGTTGGCGCAAAAATGTGGCGATGCGATCAACACACAGCAAGCCAGACGATCTAAATGGAATGAGATTGGAGATCTGCTTGGCTTCAATATAGGACTAGTCGATTTAGAAAATCCAATGGCGTGCTAGTCAATTTGACCTACAATTAACAAGGAGAGAAAGTCTTATCAGTAGTTTAAGGCGGAACATGTCGGTGTTGCTCCAGATAGATCCAAATATGTGGCAAAACAGCCGATTTGATGGGCTATCGACTAAATAGATATCCAATATATCAGTAAAACAAAGATCGCTAAATTGAAGATTATCGGCTAATATAAATGATGATGGTATGAATTCAAAATAACCGATACTCATGGGTCATAGCGATTTTATTATGATTGATTAATCAAGATAGAACAAGTACAATACACCCAAATATAAGTAATATAAAGAAACTTCATCAGCTAGATGGATATAACCAGTGTAAAGCATTGAGCCGATAAGTATAACGAGAAAAGATATAACATGAGAACAAATCGACTGTCTAGTACAATTGAATCTACAAAGAATCTAATTTGTTAGTGTCAACAGTGAGGTTCGATTGGGTCGATACAGCTATGATAATAATAACAAACTAAAGCCAAAGAATCTATAAAACTATCTATATATCAACAGGTTCATGAAAAACATGCTATATGTGTGAAAGCACAGGCGAATCGGCTAAAATAGCCGATGCATGCATAGCAAACAAATAGAGTACATGTCTCGATTATGAACAAAACCACCAATCTATAATTGTGGGGGGCATGACCCCGAATACCCATGGTAGACCACATGGGCTGCGCAAGACACCGGGAAGATATCCTAAAGATACTACGAGATCTGTTAGGATACGTATGATCCCATGATTCTTGTAATCTATTATTACTTTCCGGTTATCTCCTAGATCTAACCGACTTGTAACCCTACCCCCCGGACTATATAAGGTGGGTAGGGACCCCCACCAAACTCACACAATATCATATGATAGCCAATACAATCCAATAGACCACAGGAGTATGGTATTACGTCATACTGACTGCCTAAACTTGTCTAACTCATGTGTCTCTGTTGCTTTCTTGTTCTCAATTACATGCATCTCTGCCGATCAATCTACCTTCGTGGGATACCCCATGGAGGACTGCTGATGATATTATGTCGATAGTTGGCACGCCAGGTAGGGGTGTGCATGTTGTTTCTATATCAAACAAGATGGTACATTCTGCAGGATCTTCGTCCCTCCCACGGCCTAGCTAGATCTTCATGGTTAGATTGATCTCGTGGATCATCAATGCTAACGGAGTTAGAGAGCTCATCGAGCCGATGTAGATCCATACTACGTCGATCACCCCAACACCTACGACTATAGATCTGATCTTAGAACCATTTCTAAGGTTGTCTTCATTGACAACTCACCGCCTGCTCCCCCGCTACCAGAGGAGGCAAATCAACAATGACAATCTGATCACATCCATCGATCAGGTCAGCCAGAAGCTCACTGATTGCCTCTCCATCATAGAATCAGCTCTGACCACTCTGGTTCAATGCTGACCACCATCTGATCTAGATCTAACAGAGGCTGCTCGAGAAACTCCAGGGGTTAGGCCCTACCCTTTAGGCTCACCATTGTCACCGCCGCCTATCAAGATGCCCTACGGGGCAAATTCACCGACTAGGTTGGAGATGTCCATCCTCTCACCCACCAGATCACCAACCAGCCCTCGATCGTAGTCAACATGCTACACATCGGTCGATGCCCCAGAGCATCACTCCAAACCATCTTGGAGGAGAATCCAGACTCCGAGTCCTAGGGCTCTACGGAGACTGTCCCCGAAACCACCACTGAACAACTTTCTCTCCCCCCTTTCTATGGGGCCATAATCTTCAACGTCAGCATCGATAGCCCCCCATAGGAAGGGGAAATTGAGCAGGGCCGCGTCGCATGCTTGAATAAGAATGTCAACCGTGCGCAGCGCCGAGCAAATGAGGCTGCCCTTGCGATGGCGAGGCTCAGCTTGACTCGCAAGGAAGGTCACGCCAACTCCAATGCAACCTCGATGATGAATTTGTCCATCTTTACAGCCATGACATCTACAAGACCCCAAGCACCAACTTGGTTGTGGCCACCAACGAGCTTGCCTGGCTCCCACAGACATCGGAGGTCGCCAAGGTTGTCGCCATGCTTAAAGTGGTGCACTACCAGGTCAACGAGATCTGCTAGGATCAGAGACCTTCATACTCCACAAGCTCAATTCACCGATCAGCCGCACCAAGATCTGATCACCGCCCAAGTCGTGTCATCGACCAGCACCGTGATGATAGACAACCCCTCTAGGGGGGAGCTAGGGCAATCACATCGAACATCTTCGCCAACACGATCAAGAAGTCGATCAGGACGCCTGAGTGCACCTCAATAATCTCTAAGATGCACGACAATGTATCGATGAGCATCGCTTCGGTCGCCATGAAGAAGAAATATGCTACCGTCAAGAGTACAAGCAAGAGTTTGGTAACCCGGACTTAGCTCTCGAGTCGCTCAACACCGACAACACTATAGATCATGGTGCCGACAACACCGAAGGGCCCCCAGCATTCACAAGGGCACTCTGAACACTCTTGTGGCCCTATGGTTTCAAAATCACTAGGGTCAAGCCCTACGAGGGAAGGATGAACCCCACACAATGGCTACAAGCTTGCGCCACTGTTGTGCGCACCGCCGGAGGAGATACCAGTGTCATGGCAAACTATCTTCCCATCATGCTCACGCCAACCACCATGAACTAGTTCACAAGCCTTGCCCCGAACTCCATAAGATCCTAGGAAGAGCTAAAAAAGGTCTTCACCGACAACTACATGGCTACGCGTACTCGGTCGGGCACCAAGCATGATTTGAACTGCATCTATCAGAAGTCATCCAAGCTCCTCCGTAGCTACATCAGACGCTTTTCCGAGATGAGGAATTCTATTCCCAACATCATAGAAGCTGAGGTCATCACCGCCATCGTTTGAGGGCTCCATCACCGTGATCTCCGCTCCAAGTTCTACCGCAAGCCACCCATAGGGATTGGTGAGATGATTATGACCACCAACCAGTACGCCGACGCCAAAGAGGCCGAAGTGCGCTTTAACGAGGATGCGGGCACTCATCGCCCAACTCACCGCAGCAACGATCACCCCGACGACCGGTGCCATAGTGTCCGCCGCCATGATGACCGCAGTCACCATTGGGATAGTGGCTGTGATCGGCCAAAAGGATCCAAGTCTGGTCAATATCGCTATCGTCGACTAGACCATATCATCACCACTATCGACGACCCTCGCGCTAAGCGCAACTATGACGAGCAATACAAGAAGATCCTCAATGGCCCGTGCTCTCTCCACAAGAATGCCAAGCATAAGATGAAGGACTACCTCAGCTAGGCTAAGGAGTTCTAGGCTAAAAAGCCAGACGATGACAGCAACAATGGTGCTGGAGGCTGCCGACCACCTAGGGGCAACAACAATGCCTTCTAGGATCATTACAAGGTGGTCACCACCATCTTCAGGGGCCTCGCCTCCACCGAGAGCAGAAGAGAACGGAAACTCACCGCCCGCTGGGTGCTCGCCGTTAATGCGGAGGACACCACCGCCAAGTTCAACCGCAAGCCACCCACAGGGATTGGCGAGATGATCACAACCGCTAACCAGTACACCGATGCTGAGGAAGCTGAGGTGTGCTTCAATGAGTATGCGGGCACTCATCGCCCAACTCACCATAGTGACGACCCTCCTGACGACCGGCACCACACTGATCGCCGCTATGACAACCGTAGTCATTATCGGGACAGCGGTCATGATCGGCCAGAAGGATCCAAGTCTGGACAATATCACCACCACCGGCCAGACCACATCATCACCACCATTGATGAACCTCACGCCAAGCACAACTACGATGAGCAATACAAGAAGATCCTCGATGGCCCATGCCCTCTCCACAAGAATGCCAAGCATAAGATGAAGGATTGCCTCGACTTGGCTAAGGAATTCTAGGCCAAAAAGCCAGACAACGACAACAACACCAGAGCTGGAGGATGCCAACCACCTGGGGGAAACAACAATGTCTTCTAGGATCATGACAAGGTGGTCGCCACCATCTTCAGGGGCCTCGCCTCCACCGAGAGCAGAATGGAACAGAAGCTCGCCGCCCGGCGGGTGCTCACTGTAACTACGGAAGATGCCGCCGCCAACCCCAGCTATCACCCTTGGTTCAAGGTTCCCATCACCTTTAGTAGGGCTGACCAGTGGGAAGCCATCCCCTACACAGGGCATTTTCCCCTCGTCCTCGATGCAACCATCTAGAAAGTGCTTTCAAAAAAGTGCTCATCGACGGTGGGAGCGCTGATGAGGACATGACACCCATGCATATGACCATGTTTGGTGCATGGGATGGAGGAGAAGGAGGCCAGCAAGGGTGTCCAAGTCAAGAAGGAGGCCCGAGGCTAATTCGGTTCGAGTCTCCGAGGTGGAGGCCCAAAGCAACTCAAGTTCGAGTCTGCCTCAGAATCCAGGACCAGTCTGCCTTAAACAGGTCACCCAGGACGCATCTGGACTCCGTTTTCGATGATCAACATATGGATGGAAAGATAATTTGATAAGGAAACCAATCCAAGTGGTTTCACGTCAAAATCTCTTCGGAATCAACGGGAATCGTCGAAACAAGTCAGCGTCCAGAATCTACCAGGGTGCTGTGACACCTTCTTTTGGTCCGTTGGACCGTGTATCGTGTTTGGGCCCATTAGGGGGCGTGTCCAGGGTAGGAGACGACCCTAAGACCTTTATAATCATATGCCACTGCCATCATTAGGTTTTGGGTTTTGCTTAGATTATTCTGTCAAGAAACAGTTTTGTCGTTCTTCGGTTTGTGAGACCTCAACTCGTGAGATTAATCTTTCATCTGCAATTTGGTTGCGTTCTTTCTTGTTCTTGCTTGTGTTCTTCGTTGCGCAGGCAGGGATTAGCCTTCTTGGTGAGGTCAACCTGGTCCATGACTTGGTTGATAACCAGAGGAGCTGTGGTGCTAAGATTGCAGGGTTCGATCTTTCGATCTGAAGCCGGATCGGTGTGTCATTCTCCGCCACAACGATAGTTACCATCACCTGACGGAAGATCGGGATCCCCGTCTTTATTAAGTGGTAATCAGAGCTAAGGTATACTGTCAGGTTCACATTTATTCCTTCGTTTGAGTGTTTCGCATTCATCCCATAGTCCAGTGCCATACTCGTTTTTCCTGTCCTAGAACCTTCCGCGCCATAGCCTTTGCATATTTCAGTTTCAGAGTCCGCTTTGTTGAGTTTGTGTCCTAGGTCAAAGTCTTGTTGCTGGTTTAGATTGTGTTCTTTTCTAGTTTGTGTTGATTCCTTCACCTGCCGCTATTCCATATCACCATCGGTTTGCATCTTGTGTCCACTAAATCCCTGATTCGAGCAGCTTCCTTAAAACAGTCATAACTTTTGCATCCGAACTCGAAACGGGAAAAATTTTATATGTACGGAGAACGCCAGAAAATTTTAAATCTATTTCATCCCAGCTTTGCTGGGTTCGCAAAAATTAGATTTGCGAAATTCGATTAAGAAAATTGAGTTTTTAGGCCCACAAGTTTTGGTATGCTTTTTAGAGCACAGTCCTAATTTTCTATAGGCCACATCTTTTATTCAATTGAGCTCAAATTTTTTGTGGTTTATTCTTGTGTGCTCCTTGCTGAGAAAAAAATATCAAAAGAGCAAAAGCAAGGAAAAAAAGATTGGACAAAAAAAATAAAAGAAAAAAATAGTAAAAGAGAATAGAAGATATCGAAAAGGAGCACATAAGGAACACTCAATAGCTCTATTGTTTGTGGTACCTTTTGCCTTGTTAATATCCGTTGCTACCTTTAATACTTGTTTCCTTTCATCCTTGTTTCCTCTCTTGTTTATCACAACTGGTGATAGGAACACGTATAGGCCAGCAACTAGGACAAGTGCTCTGGACATTTATTCAATATTGCTGTCTGTCACTGACTTGTGTGCCACATATATATATTTGTTTTTTTTCATGCCTCCCAAGCTCCACATATATTCTTCAGATCAGTACAGAAAAAAGGTCCTTGCAATCTCGGTACCACTACCTCATAGGTATCACGAACCAGCCGCCGGTTGTACCGCCCACTGCTTGCATTGGTAAGAACTTTGTAAGAGCTTGGTAAGACGCTTCCACTTGCTGTCAAAAGTGACACCACTGCAACCACGTAGTCATTTGATAGGGATAATATTTTTGTATTGTCTTTTGCTGTCTTCTAACAATGACAGGTTGTTCGTATCCACCGACTTATGATGGTATAGGTGCTGATGAGTACATGGAGTAGGAAATTGCCATCGATAACATATTTGCTACTCACTTTATGTGTCCAAGGAGAAAGGTAAAAAATGCAGCTAGTGTTTTACAACATTCTACTTTATCTTGGTGGGAGTCTTTAGATCCTTCTAATAAACCTCAAACTTGGAATGATATGAAACTTCTTATGCGAGAAACCTTTGTTAATCCACCTCCTATTTTGACTTCGTATGCTGAGGTGCACCATTTAGAGGAAGAATCTGTTGTTATTCCTCTTGCTATGACTAACCTTCTGCAGAATAATGTACATAAGCGAGAGGATGACATGGAAGAAAATGAGGAGCTCACAACCTCATATGCAAATTCAGAACCATCACTTCACCATGCACCTATTACTTCTGCTGAGAACACAGGTAATGCCCATGGTCCTACACTCATGGAAGGTGAAAATTGTCTTAATGTACTAAATTTTTCCACAAACCATGCTATCATAGAGCAATTGTTAGTGGAACCCTCTCTTGATTTATCTTTGTCCCATGATAATTTGCTTGATGTTCCTTGTGACAAAGATGAATTGGTTGAAGATGCTTCAGTTTTACATGTTTTGGAACCAGTGACTTGTGCTGAAAATAAACATGTTATTCATATTGCTACTAAAATTGATGAGTTCAAACTATTGTCTTCTTTACATACTTTGGGTTACATTGAATTTGATGTTTTGTGTAACCTAGATTGTTTGGAAGAGAGCCTTTTTAAATATGCTGATTTGCCTTGGTTTTCTAAACACATATATCATGTTATTGGTAGATATAACAACAAGGGACAATATGCATCACAATATATGATACATCGAGTATACATTCATAATAATATGAATTCTCCTTTTGTTGTACAAGACAATGATCGTTTAGAGGGCAGCCATAATAATACAAACATTTTCTCATGTTCCTTAAAGAAACAAGTTCACTTCCAAGAAGGGGAGCATTGTTGGTTGCTACCTATGTCTGCTCAACCATCTATTCCTGCATTGTCTTTGGTTAGTTCTAATCTTTTGCAGGATATTGTTGATATACATCGTGTGCATTCGGATCATGGAGTCTACATGCTTGCTGAAATTTTTATGCGAGATGACATGCTAGAAACTTGGAAACATGGTCACGTTCCTTCTCATAATTATTTCAGTTTTATTTGTCCTCGCAACCCCATTCTCCTTTATGTTGTGCAGTATCAGCTTCAAGCACAATCGACGCCGAGGACGGCTTTTCATCAAGAAGGGGAGGATGATGAGGACATGACACCCATGCATATGACCATGTTTGGTGCATGGGATGGAGGAGAAGGAGGCCAGAAAGGGTGTCCAAGTCAAGAAGGAGGCCCGAGGCTAATTCGGTTCGAGTCCCCGAGGTGGAGGCCCAAAGCAACTCAAGTTCGAGTCTGCCTCGGAATCCAAGACTAGTCTGCCTTAAACTGGTCACCCAGGACGCATCCGGACTCCGTTTTCGATGATCCACATATGGATGGAAAGATAATTTGATAAGGAAACCAATCCAAGTGGTTTCACGTCAAAAGCTCTTCGGAATCAACAGGAATTGTCGAAACAAGTCAGTATCCAGAATCTGCCAGGGTGCTGCGACACCTTCTTTTGGTCCGTTGGACCGTGTATCGTGTTTGGGCCCATTAGGGGGCGTGTCCAGGGTAGGCGATGACCCTAAGACCTTTATAATCATATGCCGCCGCTGTCATTAGGTTTTGGGTTTTGCTTAGATTATTCTGTCAAGAAACAGTTTCACCGTTCTTCGGTTTGTGAGACCCCAACTCGTGAGATTAATCTTTCATCTGCAATTTGGTTGCGTTCTTTCTTGTTCTTGCTTGTGTTCTTCGTTGCACAGGCAGGGATTAGCCTTCTTGGTGAGGTCAACCTGGTCCATGACTTGGTTGATAACCAGAGGAGCTGTGGTGCTAAGATTGCAGGGTTCGATCTTTCGATCTGAAGCTGGATCGGTGTGTCATTCTCCGCCACAACGATAGTTACCATCACCTGACGGAAGATCGGGATCCCCGTCTCCATTAAGTGCTCTGAATCTCCTCTTCGCCAGAGCCCTAAAGGAGTTGGGCCTTAGGATAACAGATCTCACACCCTCAGACTCCTCCTTCTAGGGTGTGGTACTTGGCAGGGCATCCAAATCGCTTGGAGAGATCACCCTACCAGTACAGTTTGGCACAGCAAGCAACTATCGCGTCGAGCACATCAACTTCTACGTCGCCGACTTCAACACCGCCTACCATGCCATACTTGGTTGGCCAGCACTGGCCAAGTTCATTGTTGTACCACACTACGCTTATCTAGTGCCGAAGATGCCTTCGCCTATAGGAGTCCTAGCCCTATGGGCTAACGTCTCCATCACCTATGCCTGCAAGATAGAGAGTCTCGCCCTCGTCGAAGCCACTGACCTCTCCATCTAGATGGCTAGTGTGGTCTCCGATGCCAAGACGGTGCCCACCGATGACCTAGAGATCCCATCGCTGGAGCCTCCTCACGCCTCCGCCAAGTCCAAAGAAACTAAGGAAGTCGACCTTGGCCTCGACGACCCCTCCAAGACAGTGAAGATTAGGGCTTGCCTCGACCCCAAATAGGAAAGCATGCTCATCTCCTTCCTACGTGCCAATGCTGATGTGTTTGCTTGGAAACCTACAGACATGCCGGGGGTACCACGGGAGAAGATCAAGCACTCCTTGAATGTCTCATCGACCGCCAAACCAATCAAGCAAAAACTCCGATGATTCACGCCAGACAAGAAGGAGGCCATTAGGGTAGAAATAAAATGGCTCCTAGCTGTCGGATTCATAAAAGAAGTGTATTATCCTGAATGGTTAGCAAACCCTGTTCTCATTCAAAAAATAATAAAGAATGTAGAATGTATGTTGATTACACTAATCTCAACAAACACTACCCTAAAGACCCCTTTGGTCTGCCTCGAATAGATGAGGTTGTAGACTCCACTGTCGGCTATGAACTGCTCTCCTTCCTCGACTGTTACTCTAGCTATCACCAGATTTTCCTCAAGGAAGAAGACTAGATCAAGACGTCATTCATCATGCCTTTCGATGCGTACTACCATACCACCATGTCCTTCAAACTCAAGAACGTCGGGGCGACCTACCAAAGGGCCATCTAGATGTGCCTCGATCAATAGATAGGCTACAACATCAAAGCTTACATCGATGATGTGGTCGTCAAGTCTAAGACCACCGATAATCTCATCGCCGATCTCAAAGAAACGTTTGCCAACCTAAAAAGGTACCGATGGAAGCTGAACCCTTCAAAGTGCATCTTTGGAGTTCCGTCTGGTATACTCCTGGGTTACATCATCACTGCCCATGGCATCGAACCCAATCCCAACAAGGTCTCCACCATCACCAACATGAAATGTCCGACCTGTGTAAAGGACATACAGAAGCTTATAGGCTGCATGGCTGCTCTAAGCCGCTTTATATCGAGTCTCGGCGAAAAGAGACTACCGTTCTTTAAACTCCTGAAGGCCTCTGAGTGCTTCTCTTAGTCAGAGGAGGCAGATACAGCTTTCGAGCAGCTCAAGTTGTTTCTAATGAAGCCTCCAATCATGACAGCGCCTCGACTAGATGAAACTCTACTGATCTACATCGTCGCCACTTCTCACAACATTAGCATAGCTATCATCATCGAACGCGAAGAGGTCGGGCATGCCTAAAAGGTGCAACGTCCGGTCTACTTCATCAGTGAGGTCCTTAATGAGCCCAAAACTCCTTATTCTCAAGTTTAGAAACTGCTATATGCTATTCTGATCACGTCACACAAGCTCCGCCATTACTTCGAGTATTACAAGATCGCCGTGGTCACCGAGTTCCCTCTGGGGGACATTCTCCGCAACAAAGAGGCCAATGGCCGCATCATCAAGTGGGCTATCGAGCTCGGCACTTACTCCATCGAATTCAGAAGCAGGCCTACCATCAAGTCACAAGCGCTTACTGATTTCATCGCTGAGTGGACCGAGATCCAAGAGCCCATCGCCGCTACTTGCCCCGAGCACTGGGTGATGTACTTCGACGGCGCCCTCAACATCAACGTTGCTGGTGCGGGCATTCTGTTCATTATGCCGACCAAGGATAAGCTCTGATACGTTCTTTGAATACATTTTCTAGCCTCCAACAATGCCGCCAAATACGAAGTGTGTCTCCACCAACTTCGTATAGCCGTTGAGCTCGGCGTCAAATGCCTCATGGTATACATGGACTCCACGCTGGTCATCAACCAGCTCAACAAAGATTGGTCCTACTCCAGTGAAAAGATGGATGCATAGTGCACCAAAATCAGGAAGCTTGAAGGAAAATTCTACGGTATTGAGTACCACCACGTATCCAAGATAGGCTCTTCTCACGCTGTAATTCCACCTAGGGTCTTCGTTCAAGATCTTTTGGCGCCATCCATTAAGGAAGAGAAGGAAGTTCAAGAAAGTCCCCCCACCGAGCAGCTAGTACTTACAGTACCTTCACCGGCCATCGATTGGAGGGAACAGTTCATCAAGTATCTCACCAGTGCCAAAGTACCCGCTGACAAGACTGAAACTGAATGCCAAATCCGTCGAAGAAAGTTTTATGTGCTAGTGGATGGCAACTTGATGAGGAAAAGTGCCAAGGAAGGGATACTGCAGAAATGCATCACCTAAGAAGAGGGAGTGAAACTACTTCTCAAAATTCACTCTAGTTCCTGCGACAACCATGCGGCCTTGAGAAACCTAGTCGGCAAAGCTTTCCGAGCTGGTTTTTACTGGCCCACGGCCATCTCTGATGCAGAAGACCTCGTCCGATGTTGTGAAGGATGTCAATTCTTCTCCAAGCAAATCCACATGTCGGCACAAGAACTACAGACCATCCCAGCTTGCTGGGGACTAGACATGATTAGGCCTTTCAAGCCAGCGCCAGGTGGTTTTTGGTATGTATACATTGCCATCGACAAGTTCTCCAAGTGGATCAAATACAAACCGCTTGTTTTGGCTACTACAAAGAAAGCAGTCGAGCTCTTTGAAGATATCATCCATAGATTTGGTCTCCCAAACAACATTATCACTGACCACGGAACTTCATTTACTGGTCATCATTTTTGGGACTTCTACGAAGACCGATGCATTCCATCAAATACGTCTCTGTTGCCCATCCTAGAGCCAATGGCTAGGTCGAACGGACGAACGGCATGATCCTTGATGCCCTCAAAAAGAGGCTATATCAAAAAGAAGAAAAGCATCCAGGCAGATGGCTCAAAGAGCTACCAGCAGTGGTTTGGGGACTGCGCACTCAAGCTAGTCGCAACACTGGTGTGTCTCCATATTTCTTGGTCTATGGCTCAAAAGCCTTACTACTAGCGAACATTGCCTTCCGAGCACCTAGGGTGGAATATTATGATGAAGAGCAAGCCATAGCTGTTCGAACAGAGGATGTCGATAGGGCCAAGGACGAATGCCTGATCACCTGCGTCTGCACAGCAAATACCTAGAAGGTTTGCAGAGATACTATAACCGCAACATCAAAGGTTGTTCATTTGCTGTCGGTGACCTCGTTCTCTGCAAAAAATAGAAAACCAAAGGGATGCACAAGCTCTCCTCTCCTTGGGAAGGGCCTTACGTGGTCAAAGAGGTTACCCGACCAGGGTCTTATCGGCTATGTGACTTGGATGGAATCGATATCCCCAATTTGTGGCACATCGAGCACCTTATATGTTTCTATCCTTGAAACGCTCTAGATATGTATTCTCCACTCCATGATGAATAAAGTTTTGGTCACCATAATTTGTCTCCATTATTTCTCCGTTACAATTTAATCACCACTTGCGGTCGCCAGCTCTAAGCTACTCCTTTAACGAACTCCAACACGTGATCGCCATAAATGCTCTGCCACATTTCTCCATATCTCCAATATGTGATCGCCATAAACACTCCGCCGTGTTTCTCCACATCTCCGAAATGTTTCTCCAATCGCCGAGCCGCATACATTTTGTTCTATGCTCTATGGAGAAGACCCAGTCTCCGATCTCTCCCTACACATGCTACGGGCTCCACGCTCTATGTTATGGGTGGTTGGCTGTGGTTCCTTGGTCATGTCTATTCCTCCTACACATGCACGGGCTCCGCACTCGATGTTATGGATTATGGGCTAGCCAAGGCCAAGAGCCCAGTAAAGAACTAACTACTCGGATGCCACTTATACTACTTATATCTCCAAGTTAATTCACCAACTGCCGAGCAACACATGTTCCGCTCTATTCTCTATGGAGAAGACCTAGTCTTCAATCCCTCCCTACACGTGCTACGGGCTCCATGCTCTGCATTATGGGTGGTCGGCTACGATTCCTTGGTCATGCCTATTACTCCTACACATGCATGGGCTCCACGCTCGACGTTATGGACTATGGGCTAGCTAAGGCCAAAGAGTTTAGTAATGAACTAACTGCTCGAATGCTACTTATACTATGTATAATTGCGTTAAGGTTAACACTACAACTATTCTTCAAAGAAAAACTAGCAAACTGCATAAACATGCACATGACATTTTACAACATTTATACATATATATAAATGATTGTCTGCACCCTTGCTCGTTTTAACTACTCTCCAGTTATTACAGACTTTTCTTCGAGCAGATCATCAGGCTTTGCCATCGCCGTCCATCTCACTGAATAGGTCGACGTCACCGGCCAGTTTCTTTGCTGTGTCTTCCACCTCATCTTCCAGCTACTGGTGCTCCATTACGCCCGTCCCTCTAGCGAATCCGACCCCTATCGCTTGAAGTTCAAGGGTAGGGTAATGGGACCGGACCACCGCTAGGGCGTGTGTAATGGCGGTGATGATGGCATCGTGGTTGAAGCTTTTGAAGTTCTCCCACACTGCCTTGCACCTCTCGATGATGTTGTCCGGACGTAGCGGTCTACCATCGAGCTGGGGAGCCACCTCCAGGTCGACGCAGTCGAGCACCGGCTTGATTCTAGCAACTACGGCGTCAAGCTTGCTCTGCTAGGTTCTGGCCTCCTGCTCCAGCACAACAAACTATGCCTTGACCCTCTGACTGTAGTTTGTAGGGATTACAAGGTTCCATCAAGCAAGGAAATTACCCCCAACAGTAACTCCGACCATGAAGTACTCACCTTTCAGCTCCTCGGCCAGCTTCTCCACTCACCCTGATTCCTTCACCTTCTCTCAGAGTTGCTCGATGGTTTGGCGCAGCTGGCCGAGCTCTGCCTCTTGCTCTACAAGCACAATGGTTGTTAGCAACAATATAACTGTTCAACAATGCAAAGGAAAATCGCCGATATGCCATACCTTTTCTTTGCTCAGAGACATTTCAGAGCTGCTCGGACATTCGCTCCAGCTGCTCAGACACACTCATCGGCCGGTCGGAGATAGTGGCCAGCTACTCGGACTTGCCCCGCAACTGCTCGGAAGTCATCGCTAGCTACTCGATAGGACGCCCTTCTGGTATTCTAGATCCCACGCATTGGATTCAGCAAGGTCTCAATTACGCTGGGCCCTTTGGACGTTCTTCTCCATAAGCTTCATCGCCTCCTTGAGCTTTTCATTCTCCTCGATGAGGGGCTCCATCCTCTTGATCAGCTATCACCGCTATTTGGCGGTCCGAGCAATACCCTACAAAAACACCAAGATTATGAAGAACTCAAAATCTCCAATGACAAACACGAACATTGATGACGCAATGTTAACCTTGATCTATTTTGCCACCGTGGAAAGTATGGACTCTAGCCTCTTAAGCTCCTTGGTGGTGTCCTCTTCCTCAACAACCACCACTTCATTGCCCTGCTTGTGGATGATTCGAATGGCTTGAGGTCATGATTCCTCATGCTCAATCCCTTCCACCTTGTCCTCTTCCTCTGTAGCGGGTGGCGCTACCTGGGGGCTTGGTGGCCGCACTACGCATCCGACCACGCCCTCCGACATCTTGGGGACCATGGCCGGCTCTTCCAATTGCACCAACCTCACCGACCTAGACTCAGGCATGGCACCGGCATCTCCAGCATTCGCCGCTGAAGACCCGGTGGTTACCGCCATTGCCCCAGGCATCGTCGCCGACCAGTCCGCCGTCAGCGCCAACTATTTACTGCCACCATGTCCGCCAGCAGTGGTGGTTGACTCCTCTATAGGCCACCGAGCACCTAGGGACTCTGGGACAGGATCTGTCGGCATCTTCTCCATGCGAGACCAGCATCTGGTTGCTCGCTAGTCTGGACAGATAGATTCAACTCCTCTGTATGCCTCACTCTGCATTAGATTAGCTCATCAATCGCCACTGCAATAAAGATTCGATAGCAAAATAACTCCAAGACAAGGATACTTACATGTCGGCTTGCTGGTATACTTTTCTGAACCGGCATTGCCTTCTAGAGCCCCCAGGCGTGGCCCTAGGGTCAACTTGCACACCTTGGGGTGGAGGTCTCACGGTCTCCGCCGTCGGCCTCTCCTCTGCTCGCCGCTCCAGGACTCCCCTCCCCTATTGCTCGGGGACTCCTATCGCCTGCTGCTCGAGGACTCCCTCCTTTCCATTCGATTGCTCCTCCATGCGCATGTTGTGTGGAGGCGCCTCAGTGCTCGGTGGAGGAGCCACTGACACTTTGTCATCATCCGATCACTCTGACATCGCCGCACTCAGTGTCTGAGTGGTCTGGTCGCCACCAAGCGAGATGTCGCCCAGCTTGTGAGGGACAACACTCGCCGTCTTCCTCTTCTTCTAAGCTAGCTCATCTGCCGCTACCCTCTTCCCCTAGACTTTCTCTGACATCATGGGGGTACTTTGCATCCTACCAGCATCGGTGCCTCTGGATTCCAATGAGGCGCTGACGGCACCTTCCTCAGGCTATGTTAGTGGCCGAGCGTCTAATGCCTTTGGCCAATCACCCCTTGGCATGTCCGAGAAGTACACCCCTCATTCCTACGAATGGATCTTTCCATAAGTGCATTAGTTCACTGCTCGGCAACCGTAAAGGATAAAAAGCATCAGGAACAAAACAATTGGGATGTTTACCTAAGGAGGTGAATTCTTGCAGTTAAAGGGTCTCGTCTGCCCTAACACGCTGAATGAGGCAAACGGAGCAAATAGCTCTACAACCCACTCTAGAACATCATCCCTCGACAGCATCTCCGTCCTCTCTTGGGTGTCGTTGGTGTCGCCCTTGAAGTCATAGCCCATGTGGGCCCTCTCCTTGTAGGGCTGGACATGGCGCACTATGAAGCTCGCCGCCACTAGTCCACCATTGGTCTTCACGCCCTTTATTAGGCTGAGGAGCTCCCTCACTTCCTCCATATCAGCACTACTTGGCCTCTCCGACCAGCTTTTCTAGCTCTCCGGGACGTGGTCGGCATCACAACGGATGGCAGGATGGCTCTGCTTCATGTAGAACCTAATGGGGATGGGGATCCTGATCTTCCATCAGGTAAAGGTAACTATCATTGTGCTAGAGAATGACACACTGATCCGGCTTTAGATCGAAAGATCGAACCCTGCAATCTTAGCACCACAACTCCTCTGGTTATCAACCGAGACATGGATCTAGTTGACCTCGCCAAGAAGGCTAATCCCTGCCTGTGCAATGAAGAACACAAGCAAGAACAAGAAAGAAAACAACCAAATTGCAGATGAATGATTAATCTCATGAAGTTGGGGTCCCACAAACCGATGAATGGTGCAACTATTCTTGACAGATTAACCTAAGCAAAACCCAAAACCTAATGGAGGGGTGGCAGCTGTTTATGAATACTCTAGGGTTGTGCAAGACCCATAGACGTGTCCCCTAATGGGCCCAAACATGATACACGGTCCAACGGACCAAAAGACGATGTCGTAGCACCTTGGCAGATTCTGGATGCTAACTTGTTTTGACGATTCCTGTTGATTCCGAAGGGATTTTGATGTAAGACCACTTGCATTGGCTTCCTTATCTAATTAGCTTTCCATCCATATGTGGATCGTCGTAAACGGAGTCCGAATGAGCCTGTGTGACCAGTTTTATGACAGACTGGTCCTGAAACCTGAGATGGGCTCCAACTTCAGTTGGACTGGGCCTCCAGCTTGTGTTGGTCGTCCTTGCTGGTATTTTCCACCTCTATGCCTTTCTCCAAGTTCCTCATGACCCTCTCCTATGTTCCTAAGCAAGATAATATCATTAGGTAGTAGTCTATTCTCAAAAGTATGAAAATGATCGCTTAAGAACGAGCTCACCTTAAATTGAGTTGACGCATTCGAGCTCGGGTCATTGGACCTTGCGTAATGGTTGGAGGATCAATGGTTACATCCAAAGGAGTGATGTCCTCATCATCCTCCCCCTCTTGTAACTGAGTCACCCTTGACTCAAGCTCATCATCTTTTCCCAAATAAGGTTTCAAATCTGCAATGTTAAAGGTGGGAACTCAGGTGGCAACTTAAGTTTGTGGGCATTATCATTTATTTTCTCAATTATCTTATAAGGACAAGCTGCTCTTGGCATTAATTTAGACTTACGCAGCTCAGGAAATCTATCTTTTCTCAAATGTAACCAAACCAAATCACCCGGTTGAAGTTTAATTTCTTGTCTACCTTTACTACCAGCAATTCTATACTTTTCATTCATTCTTTCAATATTTGCTTTAGTTGTTTCGTGCAATTTACGAATGAAATCAGCACGCTCTCTAGCATCACTATGTGTTCTCTTAGTGGTAGGTAAAGGCAAAAGATCAATAGGAGCGCAGCGGTTAAAACCATACACTACCTGAAAAGGACTTACCTTGCTGGTGGAATGTTCCGCCCTGTTATATGCAAACTCCACATGCGGCAAACACTCTTCCCACATCTTCAAATTGCGCTTCAAAATTGCTCTCAACATGGTGGACAATGTTTGATTCACTGCCTCAGTTTGCCCATCAGTTTGGGGATGACATGTTGTAGAAAACAGCAGCTTGGTCCCCAATTTATTTCACAAAGTGCGCCAAAAATGACTCAAGAATTTTGCATCGTGATTTGAAACAATGGTAGAAGGCATACCATGCAAGCGAATGATTTCTTGAAAGAAAAGGTCAGCAATATGAACAGCATCATCGCTCTTATGACAAGGAATAAAATGTGCCATCTTAGAAAAATGATCAACCACCACAAAAATGCTATCAATCCCCCTCTTAGTCCTTGGCAAACCCAACACAAAATCCATAGTTATATCAGCCCAAGGAGTAGAAGGAACAGGAAGAGGCATATATAAACCATGTGGGTTCAACCGTGACTTAGCTTTTTGACATGTAGCGCACCGAGCCATGTACCGTTCTACATCTCGCCTTATCCTTGGCTAAAAGAAATGTGTGGACAGCACCTCCTCCATCTTATTGGCACCAAAATACCCCATCAATCCGCCTCCATGTGCCTCCTGCAACAACAAAAGACGAACGGAGCCAACTAGAATGCATAGGCGGTTAGCTCTAAACAAAAACCCATCATTGATCATAAACTTATTCCATGTACGTCCCTCTCTACAATTTAGCAACACTTCCTTAAAATTAGGATCAAGCGCATATTGTTCTTTTATTGATTCAAGCCCAAAAATCCGACAATCACGTTGGGACAGCAAGGTATATCATCTAGACAAAGCATCAGTAATCACATTATCCTTCCCTTTCTTGTGTTTAATAATATAAGGAAAAGATTCAATAAATTCAACCCATTTAGCATGCATACGATTCAGATTATGTTGAGAACGAAGATACTTAAGTGTTTCATGATCAGAATGAATAACAAATTCTTTAAGCCACAAATAATGACGCCACGTCTCTAAAGAACGGACAAGTGCATACAATTCCTTATTATACGTGGATTAATTCAGAATAGGACCATGCAATTTTTCACTAAAGTAAGCAATGGGTTTACCATCTTGCATCAAAACACCCCCAATGCCAACTCCACTAGCATCACATTCTAGCTCAAAAGTCTTACCAAAGTTTGGAAGTTGCAGCAATGGTGTGTGTGTGTGAGCTTGTCCTTCAAAGTGTCAAAGGACTCCTCATGTGCCTTTCCCCAATGAAACACCACCCCTTTCTTCGTCAACTCACTTAATGGGGCAACAATGGCGCTGAAGTCTTTGATGAAGCGACGGTAGAATCCTGCAAGACCAAGAAAACTCCTCACCTGTGTGATGGTTTGGGGAACCAGCCAGTTCTTTATGGCTTCAATTTTCATCTCGTCCACCTCAATTCCTTATGGACCTACAACATAGCCAAGAAAAGAAACTTGATCCGTGCAAAAGATGCACTTCTCAGGGTTACCAAATAAACGTGCATCACGTAAAGCATTAAAAACAGCACGTAAGTGATCCATATGTTCAACAAAAGACTTGCTATAAATCAATATATCATCAAAGTAAACTACCACAAAACAACCAATAAAAGCTCTTAAAACCTCATTCATTAAGCGCATGAAAGTGCTAGGTGCATTTGTCAAACCAAAAGGCATTACTAACCACTCATACAACCCGAATTTGGTTTTAAACGCGGTTTTCCATTCATCTCCAAGTTTCATTCTAATTTGGTGGTAGCCACTTCGCAAATCAATCTTGGTGAAAATTATAGAGCCACACAACTCATCAAGCATGTCGTCTAGCATAGGAATAGGATGATGATACCAAATAGTAATATTATTAATGGCTCTATAATCAACACACATATGCCAAGTTCCATCTTTTTTAGGAACCAAAAGTATAGGAATGGCACAAGGACTAAGGCTTTCATGTACATACCCGCGGTCCAAAAGGTCTTGGACTTGCCGCTGAATTTCCTTAGTCTCCTTAGGATTGGTTCGATAGGCAACGTGGTTGGGCAAGGTTGCTCCCGGAATCAAATCGATTTGATGCTCTATCCCTCTCATAGGTGGCAGCCACGGGGGTATCTTAGCTAGAAAATTTTCCTCATACTCCTGCAAAAGGTTAGTGACAGCAGGAGACACCGAGCTAACAATATCATCAAGCGAAAACATAGCTCGTTTGCATACCAAAGCATAGCAAATATCATCATCAAAAATTTCAGCAAAGTCACATTTTGTTGCAAGCATAACACCACCCTTCAATTTAATCCCCTCGGCATTAGAAATAGATGTAGACTTATCCTTTTTAGGTGGGAGAATAGAATTAGCAACTTGCTGATTTTCAGATTGAACATCATTCAAACTAGCAGCGCGTTCTCTATCAGCTTGTACAATTTGAGCAGGGGTCAAAGGTACCAAAGTATTTTTCTTTCCTTTATGCACAAAAGTGTATTTATTACTTCTACCATGGTGTGTAGCATCATTGTCATGTTCCCAAGGATGACCCAATAAGAGTGAACAGGCTTGCATAGGTACAACATCACAATTAACAGAATCAGTATAAGAACCAATGGAAAATGAAACTCTACAAGTTTGTGTTACCTTTGCTTTTCCAGAATCATTTAGCCACTGAATATGGTATGGATGTGGGTGCGGGAGTGTGGTCAAGCCAAGCTTCTTGACCAAATCAGAACTCACCAAATTATTGCAGCTACCTCCATCAATAATGACACGTGCTCGATGGTTGCTGATGATGAAGAAAATCTAGAACAAGTTATGGTGTTGTAGCTTCTCAGGTTGCTGTACTTGTGAGCTAAGCACCCGCTGTACAATGATGCTCCTATAGGCTGTCGTGGCCTCGTCACCAAGGACTTCGCCGCCCTCCTCATCTGTATCTTCATCTTCTTCATCTTCAATGTCAAAGGTGCTGATGTAACCATCTTCTGTAGCAATGTATGCCCGCTGACTTGGGCAGTCCTTCTGCACATGGCCTATTCCATGGCAGTGGTGGCATTGAATGCCCGAAGTGCGTCCTATCGATGCAATGGATGAGGCACTCTTGGTAGGCACCTGCAAAGAATTTTTACCTAAATTTGAAGGTTGTATGGGAGGTGCCTTAGGTGTAGCGGTAACTATAACACCCTAGGTGTTTGGCTTCCACTAATTGCATTTCATTTCATAAACATGTGCATCATCTATCTCAGCATGTCATTGTTACTGAAACATGCATATGCAACATTTTCAATTGTGTGTGTTTCATGCTTGATTGCTTAGAATGGTAGTAGTGCAACATGTGAATGTAACATGAAATTCTCATACCTTGAAACATGGCAACATGGTAGTAATATGACAAGTATAAAATAACCACAAGGTCATGAAACATGTGAAACATGGAATTGAAACATATGAATGAATTGCTTGTTTTAATTGCTTTATCACATGTGATCATTAGAAGTGGTATAACAATTTTGTAAAGTGGTTGATCATGGTCTATTACACCTTAACTACACTTAGGTTACTTGTTGGGACATTGTTCATGTAGATCAAAATGACCAAAATGCCCTCAAGTGAAGGTTTGACTTTTAATAACCCTTGGAGTGTCACTGTTTGACTGATTCAAAAGACCAACTTGAAACTTTGCATGGCTGTGCACTCTTTACCAAAGTTGTAGCTATTTTATTAAGGAACAAAAGTTGTTTTATGATCATTTCATGAAAATGGCGAGAACATGCTCAAACATGGCCCACAAGTCAAAATTTCATGCTGATTTCAACAATGAAAAATATGCTAAGTCTTAACTACAATTTCAGTTGGATCAAGCCCACTTTGGCTTGATGTAACTGCTAATCCATGGAGAATTAGGTCATGGTCCTTGAAAAGAAATTGTAGATGGATGGTACACCTACAAATTTCATGTACATAGTTTTTGCCAAGGGTCATTAGTTTAGCCGTGTTGACACGAGGAATACTCGCTGTCAGTCGGATCAATCGATGACTGAATCGCAACGTTTCTGAAAACGTTCAGTGAGCACGGTGGCTGACCGGCTCAGGCGACGCTCGCCGCGTGGCGCGCAGGCTCTGCCGAAGGCTCCACGTCGCGCGCTCGAGCTCCAAAAGAAGGCCAACTCCTCGCCACTCTCATTGCGTCTCGCCATTCCCCTCACTGCCGTCCCCTTCCTCCACGAGCACGGCGACCGGGACACCGTGACGCCGCCGAGCCAAATCCACCATCACCGAGCGCCATTAACCAATTCATCCAAGCCATAGCCCCGCCGTGAACTTCTCTACGCCTGCGACACCGCCGCCACTCCATTTTTGCCTCAGGTAGACCTCCCCGTGAGCGCGGCTCCACCGGGTCGCCATGACCGCCGCCGGCCGAGCTCGCACAAGGCCGTGCTGCTTGAGCCCCTTATCACCCCTTCTCTCCCTTGCGCTAGCCTCTGTGTGTGACGCTGAAGCTCGTTGAGTGTGCCACTAGGGCCATGACGCCGTAGCCTCGCCGGAGCCGGCCCTGCTGTGGCCACGCGCCGCCGTGGCCATCACCACCCCCTCTAGCTGAGTCACTAGCTGCAATAATTGGTTCCCCTAGGTGCGCTTGGGTGAGGCGAACACATTGGCACCATTGCCTTCGTCGGAGAAGCCACCGGCGACGAACTACGCCACCGGCCGTTCCTCCTCCCCTGTTTCTCTCACTGACGCGTGGGTCCCCATCGTCAGCCGCTGAAGCGCAGAGGCGGGAGCCTGACCTGGGCTGCGCTGCTTCTGGGCCGCGCTGGCGTATGCGGGCACGGGCTTCGCGGGCCGCCGGATCTGTTCGGGCCGGCCCAGTTGCAAAGTTGATTTTCTTGTTTTTGGTTTTGTTTATTTTGTTTTTCATAGAATTGTGTGCATGATTCAAAAATATGTATCTCCGAATTGGTAGCTCCAAATGCTATGGTTCCAATTTTGTTGAGTTCCTAGTAATGTCTAGTATTTAATAAAAATATTATATGAGCACATGTTTTAGAAATTTTGGATGAATGAAATAGGACTTTGAAATGTGTTTTTAGATGCATGCAAACTTGTTTGAATTTTATCTTGAGTTTTTGTGCTCCAAAAATTATGAAATTTTGTGGGTAATCTATTATTGCTTAGTAGAAGCTCTAGTTAAAATTTCAGAGCTAGTGCATGTATAGTTTTTGAGTTATAGAATTTCTTTTTATCAATAGATGGATCTTGTGTGAATTTTCATAATTTTTCTATAGATCCAGTATAGGTAAAATTTGGTGAGTAAGGTTCTTATGCTAGAATGATGCTAGGAAAAATGAGAAATCTATTGCTTGACACTTTTCATTAGGGTTTCCTAATTATGCTAAAAATGGACATGCCACTTGTTATTTTGGATACAGCAAGTTCTGCTTGCTCAATGGCTTTGAAATTTTTATGGTAGTCTATGTGAAGCATGAGATAGCTACTGTAATTTTTGTAGATTTTTATGAATAGTTTTACTATGTATTGCTTTAATCACCTAATTAACTAAATAAATTGGAAAAGGATATTAAATAATTTATTTGGAAGTTGGCACTATACTTTCTAGTGTTTCTCTGGTATGTGCAACATGTTGGTTAACTTGGCTTGGTCAAATTATGCTTTTGCATTATCAGTAAATAATTAAGCTAGTAACCCTGTTAGTTCTGGACAGATTCTAGGTTTACTGGAAAATGGATTTGGTTAATGTAAGAATCATGCTTTGTTGTTTACCATTGATTTGTAGAGAATTTCATAAGCTTTCCAGAATGTCCTCATGCAAGTCATTTGGAATTGTAGAACCCTGGTTGTGATTGAATTAAGGGAATACTTGTATGCATATGAAACTTTAAATGTTAAATTATGTATACCTTTACTATTTCTAAGTTTGTGGTAATGTTCCTAGGTGTTAGGCCTTTAACTAAAGATGAGCATCTTTATCTTAGGTTATGCAAGTTAGGTAAGTTGATCTTGTTCTTTAAGTTAAGTTAGATACATGCTTAAAGTGATTTGAATAGAGCTATTTTACTCGGTAAACGAGTGTCCAGTGATGCTTTCGTAAACACTTACTGTGATTCAATCATCATGAGCATCATGTCATTCCTTATGCATCCATGATATTTATCTCGTGCATCGGCATGCAATAGGTGTACCAGAGGGAGTAACACTGCTGGAATTCGAGGAACCAAGCGAGCAGCAGCAGCCGACACCGAAGATTCAGGAGGAGCAGCCTTCAGGAGAAGTGCCAGACGAGGTCGCCGTTGAGTGCCTGGATCACCGTCCTTGCAACTTTGTGAAAGGCAAGCCCCAAAGCATATTAAGCCTCCTAATTTCTGAAATGCAGTTACAGTATTATTATTACATATATTGTTGCATTAAGTTTAGGTGTTGGATGCAAACACTTGCTGCATTGGTTACCCAATCCTTGTCCAGATATTGTTACCCTGAATCCTATGTAGCTCAGGCTCGTGTAGTGCTTAGCCCTGCTTAAACACGGTAGAAGTCAGGTGATTTCCTGTCACCTGCGAGATATAGGAAGATACATGTGGCACGGTTGGCTATATTTGCTATCGTGGAAAAGAACTAGTCTTAATTTGAAATGAAGACCAGATGGAGGCTTGCCGGTTTGTAGTAACTCCGTCTGTGTCACTTAAGGACTGATTCTTGGAGCCTTTCTTGTTCATGTTGAACACATGCCTCTCTCTTAGTTGGCCGTGTCTGAAGACCGACCGCGAAGCCGAGTAGCTCACCTCAGGCCGGGAGTCGATAAGTATAAAGTACGCCTCGAAAGGGGAGCCGTAGGCGTGAGTCCAAGGGCAGGTGATTTAAAAGTCCTGATCATCCTGGCAGAAGGGTAATCCCTGAGAGTGCTGGCACTGATCGAACCCGCGAATTTGGTTCCTGAGTTGTCCCAAAGGTGACCCACGGCTACCCTTGCTAAGTATGCCCGGGTGAGAGTTAGGAATACCCCCTCAGCTGAGTTGTAATTCGACTCGAGTCGCCGTCTCTCCCGGTTAGTGAGAACTTGACGGGCTTATCTCCAATGTAGATACACTAAATAACATAATGGTTCAGAATTGATGATATGATGATGACAACCTTATTATACCTGCTATGGTTAATATTGTTTGCTCCTAATAAGTGAGTGCCCTAGTACAGGTGCTAATCTAGTGGACAGGTAAATGATGATAAGCTTGATGCTAAGTTTAAATTGGTTACTATAATCATAAGCTCTTTTATGCAACTATGTCAAGCTAGCCCACTTGAAAAGCCTTGCATGATCCTTGATGTCTTTCATTTCTAGTTTTTGACGGGTAAGTCTAGCTGAGTACCTTCTCGTACTCAGGGTTTATCTCCCACCTGTTGCAGATGACCAGTTCTACTTTTGTAACACCCTAAGTGTTTAGGCTTCCACTAAGTGCATTTCATTTCATAAACATATGCATCATCTATGTCATCATCGCCATTGTTACTGAAACATGCATGTGCAACAATTTCAACTGTGTATGTTTCATGCTTGATTGTTGTGAATAGTAATGGTGTAACTTGTGAATGCAACATGAAATTCTTATACCATGAAACATGGCAACATGGTAGTAATGTGATAAGTGTAGGCTAACAACAAGGTCATGCAACATGCGAAACATTGTATTGAAACATATGTACGAATTGCTTGTTTTTATTTTCTGTATCACATGTGATCATTAGAAGTGGTATAACAATTTTGTAAATTGGTTGATCATGGTCTATTACACCTTAACTACACTTAGGTTACTTGTTGGGACATTGTTCATGTAGATCAAAATGACCAAAATGCCCTCAAGTGCAAGTTTGACTTAAATTGACCCTTGGAGTCTCACTGTTTGACTGTTTAAAAAGTGTAACTTAGAGTCTATGCATGCTTGAGCAACCTAAAGCAAAGTTGTAGTGAATTTATTAAGGAACAAAAGTTGTTTTATGGTCAACTCATGAAAAGGTCTAGAGCATGGTCAAACATGGCCCACAAGTCAGAAATACATGCTGTTTTCAACACTTAGAAAAATATCCTAAGTCATGGTGCATTTCAGTTAGATCAGGCCAACTTGGGCTTCATATAACTTCTGATCCAGGTCGAATGAGTTATTGATTTCTAAATCAAAGATGTAGTCCTACCATACATCTACATTTTTCATGTACACCATTTTTGCATAGGGGCATTGGATTAGCCGTAATAAGGTGTTGAAGTCGCGCTGTCAGGCTCGGAATGGAACACTGAATCGACGCTACAGTGATCAAATTTCAGATTTCAGCCGACGCGTGGGGGACACTCATCGCCGGCTTGCTGTCGCGCTGGCCACGCGCCGTGCGCCTCCTGGCGTCACAAACGTGCCTTGAAGCCACCCACGCGCCTGGCCGACGCACTCACCGTCCCATTTCACATTTTCTCGCCCTCCACCGCACGCCGCGTCGAGAGCTAAGCCGCCCGCCATTGCCGACCGAGCATCGCAGCCGCCGTGCGCGCACGCCACCGTGAAAACGCATTGCCCCGTCCGCCTATAGCCTCGCCGTGACCTCCTCCACCTCCTCCACCTCTCAGCCGGGTCAATCGAGCCTCGGTAAGGGCGTATTCGCCGTTCTTCCCCACCGCAGCCATGGCGGAAGTTCGCCGGAGTTGGCGCTCCACGCGGCCAGTTGTCCTTGTGCCTTTTCCACCCCTCCTCTGGCTCGCGCTAGGTCCTAGGAACACCACTGAAGCTCGTAGTGTCAACCGTTAGGGCAGCAGCGCCGTAGCCTCGCCGGAGCCGGACATGCTGCGGCCGTGCGCCGCCATGCTCATCGCCACCCCCTCTAGCCGCTGCAATCATTGCAATAGATGGGTCCGCTAGATGCGCATGTGTGTGGGGAACACGACGGTGCCGACGAGTTTGCCGGAGAAGCCACCGGCGGCGAACTAAGCCACCGGCCGTCGCTCCTCCCCTGTTTCCCTCGCTGACGAGCGGGCCCCGTTCGTCATTCTCTGACGCGGAGGCGGGAGTCCAGCTCGGGCCGCGCCGCGTCTTGGGCCGCGCCTGTGTGCTCGCGGGCCACCGTTTCTTGGGCTGGCCCGAATAGGGCTGAGTGTTGTTTTCTGATTTGTTTTGTTTATTTTATTTTCACAGATTTATGTACATCTTGAAAAATATGTAGCTCCTAGTATATAGATCCAAATGCTATGGTTCTAATTTTGTTGAGTTCCTAGTATTGTCTAGTATTTAACAAAAATAGTATCTGAGCACATGTTTTAGAAAAATTGGATGAATTAAATAGGAGTTTGAAATGTGTTTTTAGAAGCATGCAAACTTGTTTGAATTTTATCTTGAGTTTCTGTGGTCCAAAAATTATGAAATTTTGTGGGTCCTCTATTTTGGTTTAGTAGAGTCTCTGGTTAAAATTTCAGAGCTAGTGCATGTGTAGTTTTTAAGTTATAGAATTTCCTTTTATTAATAGGTGGATCTTGTGTGAATTTTCATAATTTTTCTGTAGATCCAGTGAAGGTAAAATTTGGTGAGTAAGGTTCTTATGCTAGAATGATGTTAGGAAAAATGTGAAATCTATTGCTTGACACTTTTCATTAGGGTTTCCTAATTATGCTCAAATTAGACATGTCATCTGTTATTTTGAATACAGCAAGTTATGTTGGTCCTATGGCTTTGAAATTTTTATGATGGTCTATGTGCAGCATGAGATAGCTACTGTAATTTTTGTAGATTTTTATGAATAGTTTTACTATATATTGCTTTAATCACCTAATTAAATAAATAAATTAGAAAAGGGTATTAAATAATTTATTTAGAAGTTGGTACTATACTTTCTAGTGTTCCTCTGGTGTGTGAAACAAGTTGGTAAACTTTGTTTGGTCAAATTAGGCTTTTGCATCATCATTAAATAATTAAGTTAGTAACCCTGTTAATTCTGGACAGATTCTAGATTTACTGGAATTCAGTTTGGTTAACGTAAGAATCATGCTGTGATGTTTACAAATGAATTGTAGAGAATTTCATGAGCTTTCCAGAATGTCCTCTTGCAAGTCAATTGGATTTAGAGAACTCTGATTATGATTGAATTAAGTGACTACTTGTATGCATATGAAACTTAAATGTTAAATTATGTATACCTTTATTATTTCTAAGTTGTGGTAATGTTCCTAGGTGTTAGGCCTTTAACTGAAGATGAGCATCTTTATCTTAGGTTATGCAAGTTAGGTAAGTTGCTCTTGTATTTAAGTTAAGTTGGATACATGCTTAAAGTGATTTGAATAGAGCTAATTACTCGGTAAACGAGTGTCCAGTGATGTTTTCGTAAACACCCATTGTGATTCATTCATCATGAGCATCATGTCATTCCTTATGCATCCATGATATTTATCTTGTGCATCGGCATGCAATAGGTGTACCGGAAGGAGTAACCTTGCTGGAATTAGAGGAACTAAATGAGCAGCAGCAGCCGACACCGGAGATTCAGGAGGAGCAGCCTTCAGGAGAAGTGCTAGACGAGGTCGCTGTTGAGTGCCCAGATCACCGTCCTTGCAACTTTGTGAAAGGCAAGCCCCGGAGCATATTAAGCCTCCTATTTTCCGAACTGTAGTTACAGTATTATTATTACATATATTGTTGCATTAAGTTTAGGTGTTGGATGCAAACATTTGCTGCATTGGTTACCCATTCCTTGTCCAGATATTGTTACTCTAAATCCTATGTAGCTCAGGCTCGAGTAGTGCTTAGTCCTGCTTAAACGCGGTAGAAGTCGGGTGATTTCCTGTCACCTGCGAGATATAGGAAGATACATGTGGCACGGTTGGCTATATTTGCTATCGTGGAAAAGAACCAGTTGTAATTTGAAATGAAGACCGGATGGAGGCTTGCCGGTTCGCAGTGACTCCGTCTGTGTCGCTTAAGGACTGATTCTTGGAGCCTTTCTTGTTCATGTTGAACGCATGCCTCTCTCTTATTTGGCCGTGTCCGATGACCGACCGCGAAGCCAAGTAGTTCACCTCAGGCCGGGAGTCGATAAGTATAAAGTGCGCCTCGGAAGGGAGCCATAGGCGTGAGTCCAAGGGCAGGTGATTTAAAAGTCCTGATCGTCCTGGCAGAAGAGTAATCCCTGAGAGTGCTGGCGCTGATCGAACCCGCGAATTTGGTTCCTGAGATATTCCAAAGGTGACCCACGGCTACCCTTGCAAAGTATGCCAGGGTGAGAGTTAAGAATACCCCCTCAGCTGAGTTGTAATTCGATTCGAGTCGCCGTCTCTCCCGGTTAGTGAGAACTTGACGGGCTTATCTCCAATGTAGATACACTTAATAACATAATGGTTCGGAAATGATGATATGATGATGACAGCCTTATTATACCTGCTATGGTTAATATTGATTGCTCCTAATAAGTGAGTGCTCTAGTATAGGTGCTAATCTAGTGGGCAGGTAAATAATGGTAAGCTTGATGCTAAGTTTAAATTGGTTACTATAATCATAAGCTCTTTTATGCAACTGTGTCAAGCTAGTCCACCTGAAAAGCCTTGCATGATCCTTGGTGTCTTTTATTCCTAGTTTTGACGGGTAAGTCTAGCTGAGTACCTTCTCGTACTCAGGGTTTATCTCCCACCTGTTGTAGATGACCAGTTCTTCTTTGGTTGCCGCAAATACTGCCTTCTCCCAGCTGGGGATGAAGACTAGACCGTTGGGCACGGTCTCTACTAGTTCTCATACCCGATAATGCTTTTGTGGGACATGACTCAGACTTGGCAATGTATTTGAAAACTATGATGTTTTGTACCAAACTATGTTGCTTCCGCACACTCAAACTTGGTTTGTAATATTCTATTTCAACTCTGATGGATGTAATCCAGATGCTACTTGTGAAATGTTATAACAGATGATGTGTTGTGTTGAATCACTGCGATCTTGGTTTGTATGTCGAGAGTTGGTTGAAATCCTTCGTGGTTTCCGGACTACCGGGATTATGGGAGCTTAAGTACAAAAATTTGATCGCTTCGGTGATTGTTTTTGTACTTACGTTCTTATGATTTGGTCGGTTCTGTTACAACTTTGGTTGCTGCAACTACTACCTTCTCCCAGCTAGGGATGAAGACTAGACCGTTGGGCGCGGTCTCTACTAGTTCTCGTACCTGATAATGCTTTTGTGGGACATGACTCAGACTTGGCAATGTATTTGAAAACTAGGATGTTTTGTACTAAACTATGTTGCTTCCGCCCACTCAAACTTGGTTTGTAATATTCTATTTAAACTCTAATGGATGTAATCCAAATGCTTATTATGAAATGTTGTAACGGATGATGTGTTGTGTTGAATCACTACGATCTTGGTTTGTATGTCGAGAGTTGGTTGAAATCCTTCATGATTTCCGGACTACCGGGATTATGGGAGCTTAAGTACAGGAATTTGATCGCTTCGGTGATTGTTTTTGTACTTACGTTCTTATGATTTGGTCGGTTCTGTTACAGCTGGTATCAGAGCAAGATTCGACACTAAACATGTCATTTGTGTATTTAAAACAAAAGTATTTGTGAAAATCCTAAATTAAACACTAAGTATTGCCAGTGGTCATATCCCTTATGCCCAAATAAGGACTCTTAGGTGGCTTATTAAAGTACTAACTTGGGGGTTCCTGCTTGTTCTGTTTCGTCGTCCATACGGCGTGCTATTGTATGGATGCCATCTGCTTGGGTGGTAATGTATGGAACAAAATACCTCTATGCTTTGGTAAGTGGGAGTTGTGAGAGCATGACCGTCCAACCGTCGGTCTAGGGGAGAGTAGTTGTGGTTGCTCGCATACGTACATGTTCAATCATGTATCTATGAGAGTACTTAAATGTGGGTATCTCTGATGGGTAGCTGTGATACTAGAGTATATGCATCAGGGGATGTATGTATGAAAGTATTTAGTTTACATGCCTTTTTGGGAAAGTATTGGGCTGAAATGAAATTTTCTGTAGGTACACTAACAACGTATCGTTGTAGATCGACTAGCTACCGTGTATGAGAGAGCGTATGTATGCCACCATATATTTTGCTAGCCTTTAAATTTTTCTAGGTTTGTGAGGACGTACGGATCGTGCATGCATCATGTTCAAGCATACATGGCATTTCTTGCATTATTCCCTCCCTTAAAATTTGATTGTCCTGACTAATTAAATTTCGTATCCCTTAAATGATTCTCCCCTTACGTTGCAACTTTTTGCTACAGATGGCGCGTACAAAGCTCACTGCTCGCAAGTCTGCTGGAGGCAGGGTGCCTCGTCACTGGTTAGCTCCTCGTGAGCCTCGTCCTGAGCCTACTGAGGCGGAAAGGCTGAGGACAGAGCTGGCCCGGGTGACTGCTAAGAGGAATGCAGCTCAGCACCGTTTGGAGCAAGTAACACAGGAACGGGACCAAGAGACCCTTGAGGTTCAGAGGTTGATAGTTGCTCACTGCAACTGTGAACATATGTTGATTCACGTGATGAACCAACGGAATGAAGCCTGGCACGAAGAGAATGTGTTGAGAGCGCGACAGGTGGAGCTAGGGCAACAAGTGGCAGTTGCCGAAGAGTACAATGACCATCTCCATGAGGAGGTTCACCTATTACACAATCAACTTCACCCTCTCCTGCCACCTGATGATGAGGATGAGATGGGTTCTGGTGTCATCATGGTTGAAGGTGATGATGGCATTGAGGTCAATGGACCTAAGGACATTCCACCTGATGAGGAGGAAGATGAGGAGTTAGAGCCTGCTAGTGATGAAGATGGAGGAGAGATCTTCGACACTGACTCCGAGGATGATGCGTAGTTTAGCTTACTACTTAGCTAATGTGCTAGAGCTAGTCTTTTGTTGATCCTCATGCATGAACAAGTAGCTTTGTATCAAGTTAATCATTGGGATGTAATATCGAACCCTATGTTACCCTTGATGTAAGTTTGGAACCTCTATGGCTTCGATGTAACCTATCGAACGTGTTATGCCCCACGTATGTGAGCTTTTGAGGAATTTCGTCCTTGCGGTCTATGGATCTCGATTGTTGGTTAAATTCATCACATTTATGTGTCAATTGACGCGCTTGATGAGTTGTGTGATTGTGATGAATGATTGTGCCTCTATTGATTATATAAATGTATTCTCTCCAATGGACTCAGTTTGGCATAATTATACAATTCATCTACAAAAGTTTCCACATCATCAGTGCTCATTGGCTATACATTTTGCAGATGGCTTATAACCTTCGTCGCGGTCGTAGCATGGGAGATGAGGAACAACCACCTCCTCCACCGCCCACACCAGCTGAGCTAATGCAGACGGTCATGGAAAGTCAGCGCATGCTAGCTGAGGCTATGCGCCAGATGGCTAACTGTGAGGATCGGCATGTCCGCCAGGGACCCGAGCCGAACCAGTACAGTAGCTTTAAGGACTTCATGGACACAAAGCCTCCTATCTTTCGTGAGGCAGAAGAACCATTACAAGCTGATGAATGGTTGAGCACGATAGAGCAAAGGTATGGATTGCTCCGTTTGACTGAAGGAATGAAGGCTTCGTATGCAGGACACCAGCTCCAAGGCCCTGCAGGCATCTGGTGGACCCAGCACAGGACCACCTTCCCTGCTAACGTTGAGATAGTTTGGGACCAGTTCCAGGCAGCTTTCCAGGGACACTTTATCCCTCCTGGTCTCATGGCCATTAAGCATACCGAGTTTATGAAGCTAACCCAAGGCAACAAGAGTCTTAATGAATACCTCTAGGCATTCAACAACTTGGCGAGGTATGCTCCCGAGTTTGTCGATACTGACGCCAAGAGAATAGCTAGCTTCAAGAGGAGACTTTCCCCTAAACTGATGAAGTCTATGGGCAACTGCAAGTGTGTCACCTTCAATGAGTTTATCAGTGACACCCGGACTCAGGAGAATAATGACAAGATATATGCTGCTTCCAAGAACCGTAAAAGAAACTTTGAGGCTAGTGCTTCTCAGTCTAAGGCTCCAATGGTATCCAAGACCCAGTACCGTCCACCCAATGCTAATGTTCAGTACTGCCCACCTCAGAAAAAGAATCAAGCTAAAACTGGTTTCCGCAAGGGGTACACAATTTCCTTGCCAAAGAATACCTCCGAGCAGGGCAGCTCCAATGCCCCACCAGCTAACAGGCCATGCTAGAACTATAACTAGCCGAGTCACTGGGCAAATAAGTGTCCCTATCCTTCCAAGAATGCTCAAGGAAACATCTGTCAGGGGCGTGTGCACTACACTACTGTGGAGGAAATTCCTGCTGGTGAAGTGGTCACCGCTGGTAAGTTCCTTGTTAATGATCACCCTGTAGTTGTGCTCTTTGATTCGGGTGCTTCGCAATCCTTTATGAGTTCTACTTTTGCGTCTATGCATAAGATGAATGTGATTTCAATTGTCAAGGGTGGTTATTGTATTAGTGCTGCTGGAAATAATATCCTAACTAACCAAGTAGTTAAAGATGTAAAGATTGAGATTGGGGATCGAGAGTTCCTTACGGATCTTGTAGTTCTACCGGGGGTAGGAATCGATGTAATCCTAGGAATGAAGTGGATGAGCGGGAATGGAGTGTTGATCGATACATCAACCCGTGTGGTAATGTTGAGGGATCCTATGGATAAGAAGGGTTTTCTAGTGCAGTTACCTCATGATATCTCTATCCACAATACAGCCAATGCTACCCTAGCCAAAGCCATTGAGGATCTACCGGTTGTTTGTGAGTTTCCAGATGTCTTCCCTAATGACTTGCTTGGATTACCTCTGGACCGTGATGTAGAATTCAAGATAGAACTCATTCTGGGTATGGCTCCTATTTCTCGAAGGCCCTATAGAATGCCGCCCAATGAGTTGGCTGAGCTGAAGAGTCAGTTGAATGAGCTATTGAAGAAAGGTTTGATTCGGCCTAGTTCTTCTCCTTGGGGTTGTCCGGCTATATTTGTGAAGAAGAAGGACGAATCTTTGCGCATGTGAGTGGATTATCGCCCCCTAAATGTTGTTACTATCAAGAACAAATGCCCTCTTCCTCGCATCGATATTCTATTTGATCAGCTCTCCAAAGCTAAGGTATTCTCCAAGATCGATTTGAGGTCTGGCTACCATCAGATCAAAATTCATCCTGAAGATATACCAAAGACAACTTTCTCTACTCGTTATGGCTTGTTCGAATACCTCATCATGTCCTTTGGGTTGACCAATGCTCCGGCACACTTTATGTACCTGATGAATTCTGTATTCATGCTGGAATTGGACAAATTTGTCATCGTGTTTATTGATGATATCCTGGTATATTCTCATAATGAAGAAGAGCATGCTGAACATCTAAGAATTGTTTTAACTCGGTTGCGTGACAACCAGCTTTATGCTAAGTTTAGCAAGTGCGAATTCTGGTTGAACAAGATACCTTTTCTAGGTCATGTGTTATCCAATGATGGAATTTTGGTTGACCCTACTAAGGTGCAAGAAGTCCTTGAGTGGAAGGCACCTACTATGGTCACGGAAGTCCGAAGTTTCCTGGGTTTGGCTGGCTATTATCGTCGCTTTATCTTGGATTTCTCAAAAATTGCCAAGCCCATGACTCGATTACTTCAAAAGGATGAGAAGTTTGTGTGGACTCCAAAGTGTGAAGAGGCTTTCCACACTTTGTGGACCTTACTAACCTCTGCTCCTATATTGGCACAACCTGACATCGAAAAGCCTTTTGATGTCTACTATGATGCATGTGGCACCGGTTTGGGGTGTGTTCTTATGTAGGAGGGCCGAGTAATTGCTTATGCTTCACGCCAGCTTCAAAAGCATGAAGTCAACTATCCTACCCATGACTTAGAGCTAGCCGTGGTTGTTCATGCCCTGAAGATTTGGAGACATTACTTGCTAGGTAATGTGTGCAACATCTATACTGACCATAAAAGCCTCAAGTACATCTTTACTCAACCCGAGTTGAACATGCGTCAATGATGATGGTTAGAATTAATCAAAGACTACAACCTTCAAGTGCACTACCATCCTAGTAAGGCAAATGTGGTTGCTGATGCCTTCGGCAGAAAGGCCCATTGCAATTCCTTAGTTAGTGAAGACTTTCATCTGGCACACCTCCTTCATCCTGTGGTACTCCACAATATCACTGTGGATTGCTCTCTTAGAAGTCGAATTATCGAACTCCAGAAGACTGATGTGGGTGTGTTTCACATCAAGCGAAAGATGAAAGATGAAAGAGAAAGAAACCAAACACTTTAGGGTCGATGACAAGGGAATTCTCTGGTTTAATGATAGGCTTATGGTACCCAAAGACAAAGAACTTAGAAATTAAATTATGGCTGAAGCCCATTTTTCTAAATTGTCCATCCATCCTGGTAGCAGTAAAATGTATCAAGATCTCAAGCTATATTATTGGTGGACCAAGATGAAGAAAGAAATCGCAGCTTACGTGGCAAAGTGTGATAACTATTGCAGAGTCATGGCTATTCACATGAGGCTCGGATTATTGCAGCCACTCTCTATTCCTGGCTGGAAGTGGGAGGAAATTAGCATGGATTTTATTGTTGGATTACCCACTACCAAAAAGGGTTGTAATTCCATCTGGGTTATCGTAGATCATCTAACTAAATCCGCTCACTTTATTCCGGTCAAGTCTACCTATCACCCGCACAATTATGCTGAGATTTATTTTCAACAAGTGGTACATCTCCATGGTGTCCCCAAATCCATTGTTTCTGATAGAGGACCGTAATTCACGGCTCGCTTTTGGGAGTGTTTACATCAGAACCTTGGCACTCATCTAATCCGCAGTTCTGCCTATCATCCGCAAACATTAGGACAGACTGAGTGTGTTAATCAAATTCTTGAAGACATGCTTAGGGCTTGTCTTATCTCTTGCAAAGGCTCTTGGGAGGATTGGTTACCTCTCGCTGAATTCTCTTATAACAACAGTTATCAAGAGAGTATCAAAATGGCTCCTTTTGAAGCTCTTTATGGCCGCAAGTGTAGAACTCCTTTGAACTGGGTGGAACCCGGGGAAAGAAGATTCTATGGTATTGACTTTGTAAAAGAAGCCAAAGAGCAAGTCCGAACTATACAGAAGAATATGACTGCCGCTCAGGCTAGACAAAAGAGCTATGCTGACAAGAGAAGAAAACCTATTGAGTTTGAAGTAGGTGATCATGTTTATCTGAAGGTATCCCCTATGAAAGGAGTAAAACGTTTTGGAATCAAAAGGAAGCTTGAGCCTCGATATGTTGGACCTTACCGCATTATCGAGAAAAGTGGAAGAGTAGCATATAAGCTCGATCTACCCCGTGAAATGGGAGCTATATTCCCGGTATTCCATGTGTCCCAGCTGAAGAAGTGTCTTCGTATTCCCGAGGAAAGAATAGCAACAAGGAAAGTCAACTTGAAATCTAATCTTTCTTATGAGGAAAAGCCCGTGCAAGTTCTGGATACTCAAGAAAGAGTGACTCGTACACGAGTAGTTAAATTATACAAGATAGTTTGGAGTAATCATAGTGAACGGGATGCAACCTGGGAGCGGGAAGATTATTTAAAGGAAAACTATCCAGCTTTCTATAGTAAATGGTACGCTTTCCAAATCTCGGGACGAGATTTTTCTAAGGGGGGAAGGCTGTAACACCCTAGGTGTTTGGCTTCCACTAATTGCATTTCATTTCATAAACATGTGCATCATCTATCTCAGCATGTCATTGTTACTAAAACATGCATATGCAACATTTTCAATTGTGTGTGTTTCATGCTTGATTGCTTAGAATGGTAGTAGTGCAACATGTGAATGTAACATGAAATTCTCATACCTTGAAACATGGCAACATGGTAGTAATATGACAAGTATAAAATAACCACAAGGTCATGAAACATGTGAAACATGGAATTAAAACATATGAATGAATTGCTTGTTTTAATTGCTTTATCACATGTGATCATTAGAAGTGGTATAACAATTTTGTAAAGTGGTTGATCATGGTCTATTACACCTTAACTACACTTAGGTTACTTGTTGGGACATTGTTCATGTAGATCAAAATGACCAAAATGCCCTCAAGTGAAGGTTTGACTTTTAATAACCCTTGGAGTGTCACTGTTTGACTGATTCAAAAGACCAACTTGGAAACTTTGCATGGCTGTGCACTCTTTACCAAAGTTGTAGCTATTTTATTAAGGAACAAAAGTTGTTTTATGATCATTTCATGAAAATGGTTAGAACATGCTCAAACATGGCCCACAAGTCAAAATTTCATGCTGATTTCAACACTAAAAAATATGCTAAGTCTTAACTGCAATTTCAGTTGGATCAAGCCCACTTTGGCTTGATGTAACTGCAGATCCATGGAGAATTAGGTCATGGTCCTTGAAAAGAAATTGTAGATGGATGGTACACCTACAAATTTCATGTACATAGTTTTTGCCAAGGGTCATTGGTTTAGCCGTGTTGACACGAGGAATACTCGCTGTCAGTTGGATCAATCGATGACTGAATCGCAACGTTTCTGAAAACGTTCAGTGAGCACGGTGGCCGACCGGCTCAGGCGACGCTTGCCATGTGGCGTGCAGGCTCTGCCAAAGGCTCCACGTCGCGCGCCTGAGATCTAGAAGAAGGCCAACTCCTTACCACTCTCACTGTGTCTCGCCATTTCCCTCACTGCCGTCCCCTTCCTCCACGAGCACGGCGACCGGGACACCGTGACGCCGTCGAGCCAAATCCACCATCACCGAGCGCCATTAACTGATTCATCCAAGCCACAGCCCCACCAAGAACTTCTCTACGCCTGCGACACCACCGCCACTCCATTTTCGCCTCAGGTAGACCTCCCCGTGAGCGCGGCTCCACCGGGTCACCATGACCGCCGCCGGCCGAGCTCGCATGAGGCCATGCTGCTCGAGCCCCTTATCGCCCCTTCTCTCCCTTGCGCTAGCCTCTATGTGTGACGCTGAAGCTCGTTGAGTGTGCCACTAGGGCCATGACGCCGTAGCCTCACCGGAGCCGGCCCTGCCGTGGCCGCGCGCCGCCGTGGCCGTCACCACCCCCTCTAGCTGAGTCACTAGCTACAATAATTGGTTCCCCTAGGTGCGCTTGGGTGAGGCGAACACGTTGGCACCATTGCCTTCGCCGGAGAAGCCACCGGCGACGAACTACGCCACCGGCCGTTCCTCCTCCCCTATTTCTCTCACTGACGCGTGGGTCCCCATCGTCAGCCGCTGAAGCGCAGAGGCGGGAGCCTGACCTGGGCTGCGCTGCTTCTGGGCCGCACTGGCGTATGCGGGCGTGGGCTTCGTGGGCTGCCGGATCTGTTCGGGCCGGCCCAGTTGCGAAGTTGATTTTCTTGTTTTTGGTTTTGTTTATTTTGTTTTTCACAGAATTGTGTGCATGATTCAAAAATGTGTATCTCCTAATTGGTAGCTCCAAATGCTATGGTTCCAATTTTGTTGAGTTCCTAGTAATGTCTAGTATTTAATAAAAATATTATATGAGCACATGTTTTAGAAATTTTGGATGAATGAAATAGGACTTTGAAATGTGTTTTTAGATGCATGCAAACTTGTTTGAATTTTATCTTGAGTTTCTGTGGTCCAAAAATTATGAAATTTTGTGGGTAATCTATTATTGCTTAGTAGAAGATTTGGTTAAAATTTTAGAGCTAGTGCATGTATAGTTTTTGAGTCATAGAATTTCTTTTTATCAATGGATGGATCTTGTGTGAATTTTCATAATTTTTCTATAGATCCAGTATAGGTAAAATTTGGTGAGTAAGGTTCTTATGCTAGAATGATGCTAGGAAAAATGAGAAATCTATTGCTTGACACTTTTGATTAGGGTTTCCTAATTATGCTAAAAATGGACATGCCACTTGTTATTTTGGATACAGCAAGTTCTGCTTGCTCAATGGCTTTGAAATTTTTATGGTAGTCTATGTGAAGCATGAGATAGCTACTGTAATTTTTGTAGATTTTTATGAATAGTTTTACTATATATTGCTTTAATCACCTAATTAACTAAATAAATTGGAAAAGGATATTAAATAATTTATTTGGAAGTTGGCACTATACTTTCTAGTGTTTCTCTGGTATGTGCAACAAGTTGGTTAACTTGGCTTGGTCAAATTATGCTTTTACATTATCAGTAAATAATTAAGCTAGTAACCCTGTTAGTTCTGGATAGATTCTAGGTTTACTGGAAAATGGATTTGGTTAACCTAAGAATCATGCTTTGCTGTTTACCATTGATTTGTAGAGAATTTCATAAGCTTTCCAGAATGTCCTCATGCAAGTCATTTGGAATTGTAGAACCCTGGTTGTGATTGAATTAAGGGAATACTTGTATGCATATGAAACTTTAAATGTTAAATTATGTATACCTTTACTATTTCTAAGTTTGTGGTAATGTGTAACACCCTAGGTGTTTGGCTTCTACTAATTGCATTTCATTTCATAAACATGTGCATCATCTATCTCATCATGCCTTTGTTACTAAAACATGCATATGCAACATTATCCAATTGTGTATGTTTCATACTTGAGTGTTGTGAATAGTAATGGTGTAACATGTGAATGCAACCTGAGTTTCTCATACCTTGAAACATGGCAACATGGTAGTAATGTGACAAGTATAGAATAACAACAAAGTCATGCAACATGTGAAACATTGCATTGCAACATATGAGTGGATTGCTTGTTTTAGTTGCTTTATCACATGTGATCATTAGAAGTCGGTATAACAAGTTTGTAAAGTGGTTGATCATGGTCTATTACACCTTAACTACACTTAGGTTACTTGTTGGGACATTGTTCATGTAGATCAAAATGACCAAAATGCCCTCCAAGTGAAGGTTTGACTTTTAATAACCCTTGAGTGGCACTGTTTGACTGATTCAAAAGACCAACTTAGAAACCTTGCATGGCTGTACAATCTTTACCAAAGTTGTAGCTAATTTATTAAGGAACAAAAGTTGTTTTATGATCATTTCATGAAAATGGTTAGAACATGTTCAAACATGGCCCACAAGTCAGTAGTTTATGCTGATTTCACACTTAGAAAATATTCTAAGTCGTAGTTACATTTTCAGTTGCATCAAGCTCACTTTGGTTTCATGTAACTTCGGATCCACGACGATTTAGGTGTTGGTCCTTGAAAAGAAATTGTAGAGGGATGGTAGACCTACAATCTTCATGTACATAGTTTTTGCAAAGGGTCATTGGATTAGCCATATTGACATGTCGAAATGTCGCTGACAGTCATTGTCATCGTACACTGAATCGCCGTTTTTAGAAAACCGTCAGTGACGGTCATGGCTGACCAGCTCAGGCGACACTCGCCGCGTGGTGCGCAGGCTCTGCCGAAGGCTCCACATCGCGCGTCCGCGCTCCAGAAGAGGGCCAGCGCCTGCCCGAACGCGCTCGCCGCTCCATTTCCCTCTCTCGCCTTCTCCGCGCGCAGCGTTGTGTCCGTAGCAAGCTCCACCATTGCCGACCACGCGTCGCCATCGTCGTGCGTGCTCGCCACCATGAAAACGCATTGCCCAGTCCGTCTGTAGCCTCGCCGTAGTCTTCTCTACCTTCTCCACCTCACCGTCGGTCCAATCGAGCCTCGGTAAGGGCGAATCGTCGCTGTTCTTCCACCGCCGCCATGGCTGACCTCGCCGACATTGTTGCTCCATGTAGACAACTGCCACCGTGACCCTCCCATCCCTTCCTCTGCCCGTGCTAGGTCCTAGGAGCACTAAGGAAGCTCGTAGGGTCACCGTTAGGGGCTGCGACGCCGTCAGCTCGCCGGAGCCGGCCCTGCCGTGGCCATGCGCCGCCGTGCTAGTCACCACCCCCTCTAGCTAAGTCGTTAGCTACAATAAAGGGTTCCCCTAGGTGCGCTTGGGTGAGGCAAACACGTTGGCACCATTGCCTTCGCCGGAGAAGTCACCGGCGACGAACTACGCCACCGGCCGTTCTTCCTCCCCTGTTTCTTTCACTGACGCGCGGGTCCCCATCGTTAGCCGCCAAAGCATAGAGGCGGGAGCCTGACCTGGGCTACGCTGCTTCTGGGCCACGCTGGCATATGCTGGTGTGGGCTTCGCGGGCCGCCGGATCTGTTCGGGCCGGCCCAGTGCGAAGTTGATTTTCTTGTTTTAGTTTTGTTTATTTTGTTTTTCACATAATTGTGTGCATGATTCAAAAATGTGTATCTCCTAATTGGTAGCTCCAAATGCTATGGTTCCAATTTTGTTAAGTTCCTAGTAATGTCTAGTATTTAATAAAAATATTATATGAGCACATGTTTTAGAAGTTTTGGATGAATGAAATAGGACTTTGAAATGCGTTTTTAGATGCATGCAAACTTGTTTGAATTTTATCTTGAGTTTTTGTGGTCCAAAAATTATGAAATTTTGTGGGTAATCTATGATTGCTTAGTAGAAGCTCTGATTAAAATTTCAGGGCTAGTGCATGTACAGTTTTTGAGTTATAGAATTTCTTTTTATCAATGGATGGATCTTGTGTGAATTTTCATAATTTTTCTATAGATCCAGTATAGGTAAAATTTGGTGAGTAAGGTTCTTATGCTAGAATGATACTAGGAAAAATGAGAAATCTATTGCTTGACACTTTTCATTAGGGTTTCCTAATTATGCTAAAAATAGGCATGCCACCTGTTATTTTGGATACAGCAAGTTCTGCTTGCTCAATGGCTTTGAAATTTTTATGGTAGTCTATGTGAAGCATGAGATAGCTACTGTAATTTTTGTAGATTTTTATGAATAGTTTTACTATATATTGTTTTAATCACCTAATTAACTAAATAAATTGGAAAAGGATATTAAATAATTTATTTGGAAGTTGGCACTATACTTTCTAGTGTTTCTCTGGTATGTGCAACAAGTTGATTAATGTGGCTTGGTCAAATTATGCTTTTGCATTATCAGTAAATAATTAAGCTAGTAACCCTATTAGTTCTGGATAGATTCTAGGTTTACTGGAAATTTATTTGGTTAACATAAGAATCATGGTTTGTTGTTTACCATTGATTTGTAGAAAATTTCATAAGCTTTCCAGAATGTCCTCATGCAAGTCATTTGGAATTGTAGAACCCTGGTTGTGATTGAATTAAGGGAATACTTGTATGCATATGAAACTTTAAATGTTAAATTATGTATACCTTTACTATTTCTAAGTTTGTGGTAATGTTCCTAGGTGTTAGGCCTTTAACTGAAGATGAGCATCTTTATCTTAGGTTATGCAAGTTAGGTAAGTTGATCTTGTTCTTTAAGTTAAGTTAGATACATGCTTAAAGTGATTTGAATAGAGCTATTTTACTCGGTAAACGAGTGTCCAGTGATGCTTTCGTAAAACAATTACTGTGATTCATTCATCATGAGCATAATGTCATTCCTTATGCATCCATGATATTTATCTTGTGCATCGGCATGCAATAGGTGTACCAGAGGGAGTAACACTGCTGGAATTCGAGGAACCGAGCGAGCAGTAGCAGCCGACACCGGAAGTTCAGGAGGTGCCTCCTTCAGGAGAAGTGCCAGATGAGGTCGCCGTTGAGTGCCTGGACCACCGTCCTTGCAACTTTGTGAAAGGCAAGCCTCGGAGCCTGTTAAGCCTCCTAATTTCTGAAATGCAGTTACAGTATTATTATTACATATATTGTTGCATTAAGTTTAGGTGTTGGATGCAAACACTTGCTGCATTGGTTACCCAATCCTTGTCCAGATATTGTTACCCTAAATCCTATGTAGCTCAGGCTCGTGTAGTGCTTAGCCCTGCTTAAACATGGTAGAAGTCAGGTGATTTCCTGTCACCTGCGAGATATAGGAAGATACATGTGGCACGGTTGGCTATATTTGCTATCGTGGAAAAGAACCAGTCTTAATTTGAAATGAAGACCGGACGGAGGCTTGCCGGTTTGCAGTGACTCCGTCTGTGTCGCTTAAGGACTGATTCTTGGAGCCTTTCCTGTTCATGTTGAACGCATGCCTCTCTCTTAGTTGGCCGTGTCTGAAGACCGACCGCGAAGCTGAGTAGCTCAACTCAGGCCGGGAGTCGATAAGTATAAAGTACGCCTCGGAAGGGAGCCGTAGGCGTGAGTCCAAGGGCAGGTGATTTAAAAGTCCTAATCGTCCTGGCAGAAGGGTAATCCCTGAGAGCGCTGGCGCTGATCGAACCCGCGAATTTGGTTCCTGAGTTGTACCAAAGGTAACCCACGGCTACCCTTGCTAAGTATGCCAGGGTGAGAGTTAGGAATACCCCCTCAGCTGAGTTGTAATTCGATTCGAGTCGCCGTCTACCCCGGTTAGTGAGAACTTGACGGGCTTATCTCCAATGTAGATACACTAAATAACATAATGGTTCAGAATTGATGATATGATGATGATAGCCTTATTATACCTGCTATGGTTAATATTGTTTGCTCCTAATAAGTGAGTGCTCTAGTACAGGTGCTAATCTAGTGGACAGGTAAATAATGATAAGCTTGATGCTAAGTTTAAATTGGTTACTATAATCATAAGCTCTTTTATGCAACTGTGTCAAGCTAGCCCACCTGAAAAGCCTTGCATGATCCTTGGTGTCCTTTATTTCTGGTTTCGACGGGTAAGTCTAGCTGAGTACCTTCTTGTACTCAGGGTTTATCTCCCACCTATTGCAGATGACCAGTTCTACTTTGGTTGCTGCAAGTACTGCCTTCTCCCAGCTAGGGATGAAGACTAGACCATTGGGCGCGGTCTCTACTAGTTCTCGTACCTGATAATGCTTTTGTGGGACATGACTCAGACTTAGCAATGTTATTGAAAACTATGATGTTTTGTACTAAACTATGTTGCTTCCGCACAATCAAACTTGGTTTGTAATATTCTATTTAAACTCTAATGGATGTAATCCAAATGCTTATTATGAAATGTTGTAATGGATGATGTGTTGTGTTGAATCACTACGATCTTGGTTTGTATGTCGAGAGTTGGTTGAAATCCTTCGTGATTTCCGGACTACCGGGATTATGGGAGCTTAAGTACAGGAATTTGATCGCTTCGGTGATTGTTTTTGTACTTACGTTCTTATGATTTGGTTGGTTCTGTTACATAATGTTCCTAGGTGTTAGGCCTTTAACTGAAGATGAGCACCTTTATCTTAGGTTATGCAAGTTAGGTAAGTTGATCTTGTTCTTTAAGTTAAGTTAGATACATGCTTAAAGTGATTTGAATAGAGCTATTTTACTCGGTAAACGAGTGTCCAGTGATGCTTTCGTAAACACTTACTGTGATTCATTCATCATAAGCATCATGTCATTCCTTATGCATCCATGATATTTATCTCGTGCATCGGCATGCAATAGGTGTACCGGAGGGAGTAACACTGCTGGAATTCGATTAGCCAAGCGAGCAGCAGCAGCTGACACCGGAGATTCAGGAGGAGCAGCCTTCAGGAGAAGTGTCAGACGAGGTCGCCGTTGAGTGCCCGGATCACCGTCCTTGCAACTTTGTGAAAGGCAAGCCCCAGAGCATATTAAGCCTCCTAATTTCTGAAATGTAGTTACAGTATTATTATTACATATATTGTTGCATTAAGTTTAGGTGTTGGATGCAAACACTTGCTGCATTGGTTACCCAATCCTTGTCCAGATATTGTTACCCTAAATCCTATGTAGCTCAGGCTCGTGTAGTGCTTAGCCCTACTTAAACACGGTAGAAGTCAGGTGATTTCCTGTCACCTGCGAGATATAGGAAGATACATGTGGCACGGTTGGCTATATTTGCTATCGTGGAAAAGAACCAGTCTTAATTTGAAATGAAGACCGGACGGAGGCTTGCTGGTTTGTAGTAAATTCGTCTATGTCGCTTAAGGACTGAATCTTGGAGCCTTTCCTATTCATGTTGAACGCATGCCTCTCTCTTAGTTGGCCGTGTCTGAAGACCGACCGCGAAGCCGAGTAGCTCACCTTAGGCCAAGAGTCAATAAGTATAAAGTACGCCTCGGAAGGGGAGCCGTAGGCGTGAGTCCAAGGGCAGGTGATTTAAAAGTCCTGATCATCCTGGCGGAAGGGTAATCCCTGAGAGCGCTAGCGCTGATCAAACCCGTGAATTTGGTTCCTGAGTTGTCCCAAAGGTGACCCACGGCTACCCTTGCTAAGTATGCCAGGGTGAGAGTTAGGAATACCCCCTCAGCTGAGTTGTAATTCGATTCAAGTCGCTGTCTCTCCCGGTTAGTGAGAACTTGACGGGCTTATCTCCAATGTAGATACACTAAATAACATAATGGTTCAGAATTGATGATATGATGATGACAGCCTTATTATACCTGCTATGGTTAATATTGTTTGCTCCTAATAAGTGAGTGCCCTAGTACAGGTGCTAATCTAGTGGACAGGTAAATGATGATAAGCTTGATGCTAAGTTTAAATTGGTTACTATAATCATAAGCTCTTTTATGCAACTGTGTCAAGCTAGCCCACCTGAAAAGCCTTGCATGATCCTTGATGTCTTTCATTTCTAGTTTTTGACGAGTAAGTCTAGCTAAGTACCTTCTTGTACTCAGGGTTTATCTCCCACCTATTGCAGATGACCAGTTCTACTTTGGTTGCTGCAAGTACTGCCTTCTCCCAGCTGGGGATGAAGACTAGACCGTTGGGTGCGGTCTCTACTAGTTCTCGTACCTGATAATGCTTTTGTGGGATATGACTCAGACTTGGCAATGTATTTGAAAACTATGATGTTTTGTACTAAACTATGTTGCTTCTGCCCACTCAAACTTGGTTTGTAATATTCTATTTAAACTCTGATGGATGTAATCCGAATGCTTATTATGAAATGTTGTAACGGATGATGTGTTGTGTTGAATCACTACGATCTTGGTTTGTATGTCAAGAGTTGGTTGAAATCCTTCATGATTTCCAGACTACCGGGATTATGGGAGCTTAAGTACAGGAATTTGATCGCTTTGGTGATTGTTTTTGTACTTACGTTCTTATGATTTGGTCGGTTCTGTTACAGTAACTCTAGAGGCTGCTGGTCACTTGCTCATTGGTGGAGGTGCTCGAAAAGTGGTTGGCTTGGTCAGCCCCGAGGATGGTGCCGAGCATGGCATGTATGTGGTGCTGACCTTGCTCTTGCTTTGTTGTTCATGACCCTACAATTCCTTTTCTGCAAGCATAGCGAACTGAAACAACTGGTTGACAGTGTGAAATTCTTTATAATCAACAATGTCCTGAATCTCGCGCCTCAAACCTGAATAAAAACAACAAATGGAATATTGGTTCCCCTCCACAACACTACAATGCATCAATCCCTTTTGGAGCTCACCATAGTAATCCTGTACAGATTTCTCTCCTTGTTCTAAACGCATCAATTTCTTACGCAAGTATCTATGATAAGAAGGGGAACAAAACGATCATGCATAGCTATCTTAAGTTCTTCCCATGTACCAGGTAAAGCAACCTGTGCAGCTAGCCCATTCCACCAAATAATGGCAAAGTCCTTAAACTCACTAGTAGCTTGTCGAACTCTATGTTGCTCAGGCACAAGGTGGGCACTAAACTTTTGTTCTACCGTTATCTCCCAATCAAGATATCCCTCAGCATCATAATGACCCAAAAAAGATGGTATTGTGAACTTAATCTTAGCATAAGGATCACCAGGCACACAATGATTATTACCTTGATGGTGGTGGACACCACCCATACCTATCGTGTTGCGGTGAAGACATCATTGTAATCTTGCTTGTCGGAAGGCTACTTGATCTATGTTCCCATTGGCATCATGCACCATGTATTCTGGCAAGAGACCATTGGTGTTGCTGCCGGAGACATCGTTGTTGACCGCCACAAAGGTTTCCAACTCAGTAACCTTGTCAGTTAGCGTGGAAATTCATTTGTCCAATCTCTCCATGTTGTTGCTAATGTTGAGTTCAATGAGTGCATTAGTGACGGCCTTCCTGATGGCCTCATTCATCCATTTTTGGGCATTATCTACACTAGCTTGCAGTTGCTCTTGGCTGACACACTCGTTGAAATCCTTGGGGCTGTTATCTCCAGTCTGATCACCTCCTACCATTGTAAACACAAAAATAGGAACAAACGATGAAAGTTATCCCTACCAACTGACTACGTGGTTGCAGTGGTGTCACTTTTCACAGCAAGTGGAAGCATCTTACCAAGCTTTTACAAAGTTCTTACCAACGCAAGCAGTGGGCGGTACAACCGGTGGCTGGTTCGTGATACCTATGAGGCAGTGGTACCGAGATTGCAAGGGCCTTTTTCTGTACTAATCTAAAGAGTTTGTGGAGCTTGGAAGGCACACAAAGAATAATATGTATATTTGGCACACAAGTCAGTAATAGAAAGTAATGCTGAATTATAGTCCAAAGTACTTGTTCTCGTTGCTAGTCTAAAATGTTCCTAGTGCCAGGTGTGTGACAAACAAGTATGGTGGATAGCAAGGTGCCAGGTGTGTGACAAACAAGTATGGTGGATAGCAAGAGCAACACAAAACAAGGAACTAGACAGCACATGCTAACACAGCTCACTTTGGCCTTCTCTATGTGCTCCTCTAGATATTGTTCCACTTTTGTCCCTCTCTTTTTTCTCTATTTTTGGGCTGTCGTGGTTTTTTTTGGGATTCTTTGACCTTTTTTATTTTTTTGATATTTTTTCACTTAGGAGCACAAAAGAAGTAACCATAGAAAATATGAGCTTAAACAAGTGAAAGGCATGGCCTGTGGAAAATTCAGAAGACGTGCTCAAAATTGACAAAAAGCTTGTGACCACGAAAAGAGGATCTTGTGACTAGTTTTTGGCCAAAATAAAATTTTTTGACCCCGGCTACACCGGGGATGAACGGATCCAAAAAAATTTTGATCGATTTTGATATATGGAACGTCAAAATCTGAGTTCGTATGCGAAAACTAGACTAGTTTTACGAACTGACTCCAAATTAGAGGACAAAACAGGAACAATGCGTGCAAAATTGGTCACGGCAGCAAGGATTTGATGGAAACGATGGGGAAAACACATGAACTGGACTCTAACATGACCTAACCAGCAACAAGACCTCAACCAGGACACAAACTCAACACGACGGACTCTGAAACTGAAATATGCAAAGGCTATGGTGCGGAAGGTTCTAGGATAGGAAAAAAATGAGTATGGCACTAGACTATGGGACGAATGTGAAACACTCAAAACTAGGGGATAAATGTGAACCTAACGATATACTATCAACAGAATATCATTGGCAGTCCACCGAGGGGTATCCCGCGATGGTAGATTTGTCGGTGGGGGTGCACGTAATCAGGAACCGGATGGTGACACAAGGCGCAAAGACAGCAATTTAGACAGGTTTGGGCCATCTGATCGACGTAATACCCTACATCCTATGTCTTTAGTGTATTGTATTGATCTGGACGACCAAGTAGCTTGATGTAGCCTATCCGCTAGGAGACCCCTGCCTCTCCTTATATAGTCTAGAGAGACAGGGTTACAAGTAAAGTATCCTATTTGATACTATACAATGTCTTGCGGTGCACATCGAGCAGCACCGTGCACGCCTTGATCTTGTGGGACGGGCCACCTCCGATGGTGTGGCCCATGTCTTGGGGGCCATACCCCCATAGCTAGTCCCCGAGCCTGATAGTAGGTGACGCAGTCACATGGTGCAAGGGTCATAAAGTAGAAGACCAGCCGAGTAGGCAGCCAGTCCCCGGGCGTAGCCTCGAGATGAGAACAAGCACATTCACCACAAGGTGAAGTGTGCCCACTTAGTCCCTAAGCCTGCTGGAACATGAAGAATGAATCTTGTAGCAGGGTCAAAGAAGTCTAAAAGCTTTCCGACGTCATCTGACATGCGCGTATTAAGACCCTAGATGTGCTACCCAAGATCAGCACCCTGATCCGAACAGCATGGAGCAGCTTGATAGCACACCAACGAGACATAGCAAGATCCAAGCACCGAGGAGTCCTCGGCATAGTCGACGATGTCCGACCACCCTAGGAGTTCTCGGTGTAGCTGGCGATGACCGAGAACCGAGGAGCGAGGAGTCCTCGGCATAGGCGGCAATGACCAAGCACCGAGGAGCGAGGAGTCCCCGGCGTCACTGGCGATGATCGAGCACCGAGGAGTCCCTAGCGTAGGCGGCGACATCTAAGCACCGAGGAGTCCCCAGCGTAGGCGGCGATGTCTGAGCACCGAGGAGTCCCCGGCATAGGCGGCGATGTCCGAGCACTGAGGAGCGAGGAGCGAGGAGTCCTCGGCGTCGCTGGCGATGACCGCGCACTGAGTCCCCGGCATAGGCGGCGATGTCCAAGCACCGAGGAGTTCCCAGCATAGGCAGCGATGTCTGAGCACTGAGGAGTGAGGAGCGAGGAGTCCCTGGCGTAGGCGGCGATGACCGAGCACCAAGGAGCGAGGAGTCCCCGGCGTCGCTGGCGATGATCGAGGAGCGAGGAGTCCCCAGCGAAGCTGGCGATGACCGAGCATCGAGGAGTGTGGAGTCCCCAGTGTCACTGGCGATGACCGAGCATCGAGGAGCGAGGAGTCCCCGACGTAGACGGCGATGTTCGAGCACTGAGGAGCGAGGAGTCCCTAGCGTCACTGGTGATGACCGAGCACTGAGGAGCGAGGAGTACCCTACGTAGACGGCGATGTCCAAGCATCGAGGAGCAAGGAGTCCCCGGTATCGCTGGCGATGACCGAGCACCAAGGAGTGTGGAGTCCCCAACGTAGGCGGTGATGTCCAAGCACCGAGGAGTCCCCGGCGTAGGCGGCGATGTCCGAGCACCAAGGAGTCCCCGGCGTAGGCGGCGATGTCCGAGCACCGAGGAGTCCTCGGCGTAGGCGGCGAGGTCCGAGCACCGACATAGCTGACGACGTCCGTGCGGTGAAGTGTGCCCACTTAGTCCTCGAGCGTGAAGAATCCAAGCGCTGAGGAGTAACCGGCGTAGCTGGCGATGAAGCACGAGCGGCGAACAGTTTGGTCAACTCGTCAGTGGCAAAGTGAGCATTGAGTAGAAGCGACCGGTGAACAGTTCGATCAACTGGTCGGCGATGGAGTCCATGAACCAAGCGGTCCGACCAGTTGATCGGTGGAGAAGCCCGAGCACCGGGTGATTCGATCACCAGAACGATGATCTTGCAATACAAACATGTAGAACGGGTAGTACATGATGTAAAAATAATGAACTCTAGAGAAAAATCAGCAATGGTAATGAAATGACGTATGCAGTTCGGTGATCAGTTGGTGTGAAAATATATTTATGTTTAATATAAACCGCCTGAACAGTTAGTGTGTAGCTGAGTCTCCAGCCCTAGCTAGCCCATAGTCCATAACGTCGAGCGCGGAGCTCGTGCACGTGTAGGAGGAATAGGCGTGACCAAGGAGCCACTACCGACCACCCATAACGCAGAGCACGGAGCCCATAGCATGTGTAGGGAGGAGCCGGAGATAGAGCCATCTCTGGAGGTGTCCGAGCATCAATAGGACTGTTCGAGGGTTCGAAAAATCATTTAGAGAGCAAACATGGAGAAAACAACTCAGAGAAACATTATGGCGATATACGGAGATTGGAGAATATTTAGAAGAATATTAAAACATGACTTAGCTTTAGACAGAAAGTTTGGTCGGCGACGTATGGCGTTATCTGGTCATCATTGATGGCGAGCACCTGTGGGCGGTGAGTTGTTGGTGAAGACGACCTCGAAGGTGGTTCCGAGATCGGATCTACTATCGTGGGGGCTGATGTAGCCAATGATGAATCATCGTCGTGGACCGGCTGGATCTCCATAAGATTGATGATGAGAATGCACTGTTGATTTGAGGTCCATCAGGCTCACCACGGATCAAGCGCACACCCCTACCTGGCGTGCCAACTGTCGACAGAATATCATTGGCAGTCCACTAAGGGGTATCCCACGATGGTAGATTTGTCGGTGGGGGTGCACGTAATTAGGAACTGGATGGTGACACAAGGCATAGAGACAGCGATTTAGACAGGTTTGGGCCGTCTGATCGACATAATACCCTACGTCCTATGTCTTTAGTGTATTGCATTGATCTGGACGACCAAGTAGCTTGATGTAGCCTAGCCGCTAGGGGACCCCTGCCTCTCCTTATATAGTCTGGAGAGACAAGGTTACAAGTAAAGTATCCTATTTGGTACTATATAATGTCTTGCGGTGCACGCCGAGCAGCGCCGTGCACGCCTTGATCTTGTGGGCCAGGCCACCTCCGATGGTGCGGCCCATGTCTTGGGGGCCATATCCCAGATGTGCTACCCAGGTTCGGGCCCTAGCAGGTTCAAAGAAAAAGAAGTCTAAAAGCTTGTCGACGTCGTCTGACATGCATGTATCAAGACCCCAGATGTGCTACCCAAGATCAACACCCTGATCCGAACAGCATGGAGCAGCTTGATAGCACACCGATGAGACGTAGCAAGATCCAAGCACCGAGGAGTCCCCAGCATAGCTGACGATGTCCGAGCACCGAGGAGCGAGGAGTCCCTAGCGTCGCTGGTGATGTCCGAGCACTGAGGAGCATATACCTTAGCTTTGATTACCACTTAATGGGGATGGGGATTCCGATCTTCCGTTAGGTAAAGGTAACTATCGTTGTGGCGGAGAATGACACACCGATCCAGTTTCACATCAAAAGATCGAACCCTACAATCTTAGCACCACAACTCCTCTAGTTATCAACCGAGACATGGATCCGGTTGACCTTGCCAAGAAGGCTAATCCCTGCCTACGCAATGAAGAACACAAGCAAGAACAAGAAAGAAAACAACCAAATTGCAGATGAATGATTAATCTCACGAAGTTGGGGTCTCACAAACTGATGAACGACGAAACTGTTCTTGATAGATTAATATAAGCAAAACCCAAAACCTAATGGAGGGGTGGCGACTATTTATGAAGACTCTAGGGTCATGCAAGACCCCTAGACGCGCTCCCTAATGGGCCCAAACATGATACACGGTCCAACGGACAAAAAGACAGTGTCGCAGCACCTTGGCAGATTCTGGATGCTGACTTGTTTCAATGATTCCTATTGATCCTGAAGGGATTTTGACATAAGACCACTTGCATTGGCTTCCTTATCTAATTAGCTTTCCATCCATATGTGGATTGTCGAAAACGGAGTCCGGACGTGCCCGTGTGACTAGTTTTATCACAAACTGGTCCTGAAACCCGAGATGGGCTCCAACTTCAGTTGGACTAGGCCTCCAGCTTGTGTTGGTCGTCCTTGCTAGTCTTCTCCACCTCTATGCCTTTATCCAAGTTCCTCATGACCCTCTCCTATGTTCCTAAGCAAGGTAACATTATTAGGTAGTAGTCTATTCTCAAAAGTATGAAAAGGATCGCTTAAGAACGAGCTCACCTCTAAATTGAGTTGACGCATTCGAGATCAGGTCATTGGACCTTGCATAATGGTTGGAGGATTAGCGGGTACATCCAAAGGACTGATGTCCTCATTAGAACCACTTGGCATTCCACCCCTTCAGCGATGTGTTCAGTGGCACAGAAAGGTACTCACCTACCATTCCATTGCGTAGCTGAAGATACACTCCGCCGACCACCTTGAACCACCGCCACCTTTCTTCTTCTGCCAGAACAGGTGATGGAAGAGGTTGAAGTGGGGAAGGATTCTGAGATAAGCCTCATAGAAATGGATGAATATAGATATGTGCAATATGGTGTTAGGGTGAAGGTTGCACAGACTAACTCTCTAGAACTCCAACAAATCCCTCAAGAATAGATGAACAGGAAATTCTAATCTACGCCAAAAGTAGTCCTCAAATACTATAGCTTCATCGGTATGAGGCATTGGATAGGGCTCACCAAGGGCCGGTCGCCATCCTATGGTGACACGGTCAGGAAGAACACCTACCTCCACCAATCTATCGAGCTCTGCCTCCCACGTACGTGACGGCACCCACTCTTCGTCATGGCTGACTCCGGCGCTCACCTTCTTCATGTTACCAGCTCTCTTCTTCGGCGCCATCTCTCAGATCTGGTTTGGGGTTGCCATGGAAATGTAGGTGAATATGAATCTAGAGGTGTGAGGGCTGAGGCGGAAAATGAAATGGCAAAGTGGCAAAGGTGGGAGCATGGGGTGCGGCGGCGTAGTTATAAAGCACTCCCCCCACCTCTCGCATTCGATGGTTTTTGAGAAACCGCTCATGGATTTGCGCCTCTCCAAATTCTCTACAACCATGTGGTGGGCCGTTACCTAGGCCTTCATGAAAATATAGCCTGTATCGCTCACTTCTCGCCACAAGTTGTTACTGCTCACCGAATATTCGCTGACTTCTCTGCCATCTGTTACGGCTTAGTGATTACTACTGTACAGCCATTACTCCTGTTTTTTCTCCACGGTATGTTTTCTCCAAAATTTCCACTTGTGGCTTGGGGACTACATCAGCAATATGATTTGGATCCTCACCACACTTGGGGACTTTCTTCTGATGACTGCTGTCAGGCTCAGGGACTAAGTGGGCACACTTCACCTTGCGATGAATGTGCTTTTTCTCATTTTGGGGCTATGCCCAGGGACTGGCTGCCTGCTCGGCTGGTGTTCTACTTTTCTCCTACTATGGACCCTGGTACCACGTGACTGCATCACCTACTGTCAGGCTTAGGGACTAAGTGGCACACTTCACCTCGCGGTGAGTGTGTTTGCTTTAATCTAGAAGACTTCGCGCCTCTTGAAGCTGAAGAAGATTATCTCCCTTTCTCGTGTTTGGACTCTAAGTGGGCACACTTGGTCCACTATGAAGAAATTTTCAATTCTGAACTTGAGCTCCTTACATCCTTATGGCAAGTCGTACTTGGGTCACACTACTCGACGATGGTTCACACTGCTCGGCGATGGTTCACACTGCTCGGCGATGGCTCACAACTGCTCGGCAACTCATCACGGTGGTCGGATAATGAGTTTGACTGCTCGGCTTTGTTCGCATTTGCTCGGACATGCTCAAGATGGCATTGCACAATGGATACAAGGCGCTTGGGGACTAGCTATGGGGGGCATGACCCTAGATACCCATGGCAGACCACATGGGCTACGCCCCTAGGGGAGGCCCAGCCCACAAAATGAATCCTTGCGGGGCACGATGCTGCTCGGTGCCTCCCACAAGACATCGAGAAGATATCCTGAAGATACTACGAGATCTGTTAAGATACGCATGATCCCATGATTCCTGTAATCTGTTATTACTTTTTGGTTATCTGCTAGATCTAACCGACTTGTAACTCTGCCCCTCGGACTATATAAGGCGGGCAGGGACCCCCTCCAAACTCACGCAATATCATACGATAGCCAATACAATCCAATAGACCACAGGAGTAGGGTATTACATCATACTGACAGCCTGAACCTATCTAACTTATGTGTCTCTATTGCCTTTTTGTTCTCGATTACACGCATCTCTACCGATCAATCTACCTTCGTGGGATACCCCTCAGAGGACTATCGATGATATTCTATCGACAATAATCTCTAATCCAAAGTCTTACCAATGAGGTTCGACCGGATCGATACAGCTAGGGTAGTATAATTAGATTAGATCTCATTAACTAGTGAGTTTATTCAAGATTGGAACATGTCTTTGGATGCATACTATGTTTGATTGGAATAGAGATAAAACAGCCGATCTAGCGGAGTTAAGTCATCAATTATAAGATTCAAACTATGACCAGACTAGAAGACGACCAATTAAGATGATGTGATACCGATTCTATCTCTATCTCAATCAGGTAATTTGTTATAATTAATAAAACATTAATTATAACAAGATCGATAACTGATGAATCAACCAAAAATAGTAGGGAAAACCTTACTAATCTTAGCAGATTCGATAACTGGTGATATTGTATTAAACAACAAGTTGTTTAACACAAGATCAATAATTTTGATCTATATTATGGTTCGTAAGAGATGAATCAGTTGATGCAGCTTTACAGACTACGATGCAGATCAATAACTAGCTTATATTATGGCTCATAAAAGATCACTTAGCTAATGCAGCTTAACAAGCATAATACAAGTCGCGACGGTACTCATAGACAAGCCGGAGGTCGATCGATCGATGCAGCCCTATTAGTTGAAGAACTCATTGAGTTTCTACAACACTCCTACTCCTAAGGGTTAGCGTGAAGCTAGAAAAGTAATTGTATTGATTGATTGTTCATTCTTTGTACAATAGCCGGGGTCCAATATTTATGCCCGGAACCTAAACATGAATCCTACTCAAATACGACTCATTATAATTCTTGGAAAAAAAACATTCCTAACTTAAAAATAACTTGGACCCTAATCTTTTCCTTTTTGTAGAGTCTGACATATTTTTTCCCCGACACCATCCGTACATAGTCCATTGACGTTATCTGCTAATGTCATCAAAAAAGAGCCAATCCCAGTACCGCACCTGAATCAGCTAATATCGAACCTTACGCAATCAATTCCATGATGACACAATCCTGGAAGCTTCGAGTTCCCACGTTTTCCTTCCCAAATTTTGGCGTAAACACATGCCCCCCAATTTTGGGATAAAAATGATTTTATTCCAAATTTTCATTCATCTGTTCACCGTGTTGCAACCACTTATTCCGAAACAAACATGTGACTCCTAACTTTTTAGGTCAAACTCTATATAACATCCCAATAGTATCATCTTCAATCCACTCGGCTGATTTACTTCCCCCTTCTTCTTCGAACAAACCCTATCAACCAAAGCCACCACCACTAGAGCTCCAACTCTAGCAGTTTCTCCCTTCTGCTCGGGCTGCTTTTCAAGTCACTCTTCTGTGACCCTTTCTTAGATTTAGATCTATCCCAACTACAATGGTGACCAGCGACTACATCCCTGAGGTACGCCTCAAAATTTCCGCTTCTCAACTATCAGCTGCTGCTCTGTATTTCATTTTCCTTAAGTTCATCTCATCTGACTTTCTAGGAAATGAAAATGAATTTTTTATTCCTTCGCCTGTCATTCCAAATGCTTATTACCTTGGACCCATGGGAGTATTAATCCTTTAGATTTTATTAATCAACAAACTAATCAAATTCCCTTCAGACAATCCTTGGTAGATTTATCTTCTTGGAACACCAAAATTCCCTTCAGGAATTGGCCCAAAATGTCCAAGGGATGGAGAGACTAGTTCTGAAGAGTGTCAGACAAAAAAGGTAGAGATTGGGAAGTTTATGATTTAAGCCAATGCCTGACACTTTCACTGTCTAGGATGGAAAGGAATGATTCACTCCTAATTGTCGCTTCTTACTTCTAGTCCAACACCTTGAACGCTTTCATCTTTGGTTATGGTCTGATGACTATTACCTTGGCCGATGTTCATGTGACGAAACCATCTAATTTATACAAGATCAAGTACGGTTGTCCTCGCTAACACGTTGACACACGCATACTTTCACTTATATAAACTCGGTAGTCCACCAAGTGTCACGAAGGACCTCGATAAATCAACATCACAACCAAGATCGTATGATTAAGCAAATACACATCACATACACAGAGTTGCACCAGAAATAATGTTACAAATGGGTTCACAAATAATAGTACAAGTTTGGGTTTCCAAACCGATTAGTGAAAACAACATAGCTTTCAAATGATTACATTAATATAAGTTCCAAATACATTGCTAGCATAAGTGACATCCTCTAATAAAAGCATATAGATGAGAAATAAATATAGAGTCACCGAGCCCACTGGCGGTTAGCCACCATCTTCAGCAGGCCAAGAACTTCACCTGCAACATGGTGGGATAAACCCTGAGTACTCGAATGTACTTAGCTAGACTTACCCATCATAAACCAAAAATAAAGTGACACCAAAGAGTATGCAAGGCTTTATAAGTGGAGGTAGTTTAACAGCATTTTGCATAAAAAGCCAAAAATTCAGCTATACATTTTTATAACTCTATCATCAAGTTAATTATAGCTATTCATCTCAAGATTAGCAACTAACCTATGCTAAACATGTGGTATATCATTTGATACCATACAATAGTAACCATAGCCGGTGTAGTAATTCCATGTTTATCCGAACCATCACATTCCATAATACAATTACTATGATGTTGGAGCTAGCTAAGTTTCTCACTATCTGGGAGAGACAGTGATTCGAATCGATTTTAACCAGCTAGGAATTTATTACTAACACAAACCCAGCTCTACCAGCCACGGTAGCCTTAGGTCACCTTTGGTACAACTTAGGTTCACATTTCATGGGTTTGTCCAGCACCGCACAATCAGGGATGACCAGCTGCCAGGACGATCAGGACTACCCTACCCTTGGGCTCATGTCTGGCTCCCCGCACATCCTTACTACCATCTAGAGTGCGCACTTTTATGGAATGGGGCCTAGCCAGAGTTGAGCTATTCGGCTTCACGGTCGGAACAAGTTATCCGTCCAGCTAAGTGATAGGCATATGTTCAATCTTGTCAGAAGGGCCAACAATGGTATGGTCCTTAATTGGCACAGACAGAATCGCATGAGTCAACCTACACATAGACTCCAGCCGGCCTCCATTTCCATTACCTCATGGTTCTTTTCCACGATAGCAAATATAGCCAACCGTGCTTCGGTATCCACCTATATCACGCAAGTGATAGGAAATCACCTGACTTCTACTGGTCTAAGCATGGCTAAGCATATATTCGATCCTGGACCTACATAGGGTTAAAGGTGTATATGTAACTGGACAAGGTAGTTCTATGCATCAAGTGTTTCCAATCAACTCTTATAACCTAATGCATCAAACATAAAGGTCTCAAGTAGTATTTTTGTAAACATGGGAGACTTAGAATGCTTCAGGGCTTGCCTGGGATCCAACACTAGGTCAGTGTTTGTTAGATGACACTCGCTTGGCGAGTATCTCCCATCTCGGCACTTGCTTAGTCCTTCCATCTTCGGGATAGGTCCACCATACACCGCCTTCGGGTTTCGCTCCAACATCACGTCCTTCACGTGGTTCATCTAGCGTACCTAGATGAGATGCAAGTGCATGAATATGAAGAATGGTAATATGAGATGCATCACATAATAGCATTCAAGGCAAACATAAGATCATGCAAGACATAGGCACCTATAGTTATTTAACTAAACATCACACATCCTATTATAAAGGGATAGCAAGTATATTAGGCATGTAACCCAAGTGAACATAAGTTTAGATATTGCACACATGCATCGATCAAGAACTAACCAACATGTTTAGCCAAAACAAGAGCAAGCTAAAGTAATCACCTAGCACATGTATAGAAATCTGGACAGCAGCACAGCAGTCACTTGTTTTATCTATAACTGGAGATATAGGCATCCAACAAGTGTGACCCTAGACTTTCTAGAAATATAATTAAATTGTCTACAACATTGTTATTATCACCAAAAGCTTATTCCAAATCTAACCAGGTCAAACAAGTCAATGTTTCAGATCTGCACAGAACTAGGACAGAAAAGTAGTAGTAATTTCAACAATGCGTAACTAGAGTTATGGACATCAAACAAGCATGAACCTTAACTTTATAGAAATCTTATTAAATTATCTAAAATATGTTTATTATCATCATAAGGTGATTCCACAATTAACAAGGTCAATCAAGCACTATTGAGCACCTCTGTCCAGACTTGGACAGATTCTGCCATGCAACTTCACAAGCTTATAACTAGAGCTCTACAATACTAAAAGGGGTGATCTAGGATAATTTGGAAAGCTCAAGGAAATAAATATAACTCTTATATTATCACTAAGACATGATTTCACACTTAATTAGGTCAAACAATGCAATTCTTCAAATCTGCATAGAGCATGGACCAAACATGATAGATCATTTGTCAAATTCAAAACTCCTAAACTATCAGGCTTATGGTCATGCAATTTGAACACAAGCAATATTATGAAATTATCTACAACTTTGGTATTCACTACAACCACAGCAAACATCATTTACACCATGAAAATAATTGCACAAGCAGAGCTACACATGCAGCCCAAACAACAGTGGTACAGAAAACTGATAGGAACTTCAGAGAAGCATAACTTGAGTTTTAGACCTCCAACAAATATGAATCATAACTTTTTGAAAATATTATGAAGTTACCTACAACTTTCTTATTATCATCTTAAGATGATTATATAGGTAACAAGGTTAATTAATCCAATGAATGCATCTATGTCCAAAACATGGACAGAATCTGACATGCCACTTTAAATAGCTATAACTAGACTTCTACATGTCCAATAAATGTGGTTCTCGACTTTTTAGAAATCCTAGCAAATTCTAAACAACTTTGTTATAAACACCTACAGCTAATTCTACTATTAAAAAGTCCCCACAGTACCAACAAGGCAACCATGTCTGGGTTTGGGTAGAAACAGCCACAGAAATTTAAGCAACTATAACTAAAAATCTACTTAACCAAAAATTATGCTATTTAGCTTTTTGAAAAGCTTAAGAAAAGTACTACAACTCATTTGTTGTTATCAAGACATTATTCATAACTTAGCTGAGCCAATTAATACAAACATGTAGGCCTATTCAAAATAGGAGAAAAGCAACACAGGGCAATTGTTATTTTTCTAGATCTTAAACTATCAAGCCAAAAATCCTGAAATTTTTAGAAGGAATCAACCATCACTTTACTAGCACTCCATAAACATTTCGCATTTATTTGAGCCCAACAACTGCAGTCTTGAAAAAGACAAGACACAACTAGTATTAAAAACCTAACTGCATAAATTGATTTTTATAGCAAAAACTTTAAACTAAAGCAAGCCATATTATAGATCTACTGCATAGATAATTTCACAAGGATTCCAAAAAGTTCTCATTTACTATTTTATGATTTTTCTACTAATTACTACGAATTTGTAAAGTTGATCATCCAAATCTACATAAACCAAAGAAAAGGAATGTAGATCTTGTATCGGGGACCCTGCAGTATCCACAAATTAAACTCAAACAAACATATCCTTTATGGCACTATTCATATGAGTCAAGGCTTCGCACTTAGACCCTCCTACTTCTTCAAATTCTTGCCCATGGTCCTTCGCATCCTCTTCTTTATGGGAAGAGAGCAGAACTTGGCTTGGGTCGGCCGGGCTCGGCCAGCGAGAGCCGGCAATGGTGGGGAGGGGCTGATCGGACTTGTCCGTTGTAACACTCCTGGTGTTTGACTTCCACATTTGCATTTGCATTTCATGAACATGAGCATCATGCATCCATTCGTGAGCTTATATTGCATGAAACATGTTTTAGAAACATTGCAACATATTATTATATTTCATGCGTGTTTGTTTTATGAAATGAATAGTGTGCAACACTCAAGTGCAACATGTGCAATTCACTTTAGGGAAACATGGTTAGTTAGTACTATGCAAGAAAATCATGAAACATGTGAAACATGACTTTGAAACAAAGGTAATATTTCATTGGTTTTCCTTGTTTCAGTACATGTAATGCTTGATTTTGGTGTGACCAATGTGTGGTGTGGCTAATAATCCTCTTAAGAAACTTAGTTATACTTAGAATGTCATTAGGAACAATGTTCATGTTGATCATTTTGCCTAATTAGGTTTCCAAATCATGGTTTGACCATTATGGACCCCTAGAGCTCCTGAGTTTGACTATTTAAAAAGTGTAGCTTAGATTGTTTGCATGTCTGAGCAATCTAAAGCAAAGTTGTAGAAAATTTTATAAGGAACAAACTTTGTTTAGAAGCCAAGTCATGAAAATGTGCACAACATGCTCAAAAAGGTCCCACAAGTCAGTGTTGAGGGCTGATTCAGCACTTAGAAAAATTTCTAAGTATGGATTGCAATTTCAGTTTGAATGAGCTAACTTTGGCTTGATGTAACTTGTGATTCTTTGAGAATTAGCTGATGATTTCTGAAACATTGTTGTAGCCCTATCATAGCTCTACATTTTTGCTTCAAGCCGATTTTGCTAACTAGCCACCATTTGGGAGTTGGAAGCTAACCAAGTCACGCTGTCAGGATCGATCGGTTTCACTGAAACGAAGCTACAGTACCGATCGGCAACAGAGTTCAACCGCCGCATGTACGCCGCGCGTCGTCGGCCGTCTGACCATGCTGGCCACGTTGGGCTGCCGCGCGCCAACACAGGCCCCAGCACCCACCCGTGGTTCCCAGTGCTCGCATTCATCCTCTTTCGCCTCCTTCGCTCACCGCAGCGCCGAAGCAGCATCGCAGCACTGCCCAGCCATTCCTGCCGAGCAAGCCGCCGTCACCTAGCACACTCGCCATCGCAAAATCAACGCCTCTAGCTAACCCACAGCTCCGCCGTGTCCTCCACTACCTCCTCCACCTCTTAGCGGAGCCTATTGAGTCAAGGTGAGGGCACATTTGCCACTTCCGCTGCCACCACCATGAGCACGACCTCGCCAGAGTTCGAGGCCACCGCGGTCGGGATAGCAAGGATCCCTCTCATCCTCCTTTTTCTTCTTTGTTAGCTCAGTGGTGACCTCGTGAAGCTCATACCGAGCTCGAAAGACGCAATGGGGGTTCGCTGTCGCTAGCACACTGCCACCGAAGCTCCGCCGTGCCACCTTGGCCGGCGACGAGCTATCTCCGGTTAACTCTAGGTCCTTCTGGTAGCATCACTCGATGCAGCTCGTCACGTAGATCATGTAGGTGTGGACCATCTCATCGGAGTCCTCGCCGTCGGCGAGCTACGCCGCTGCCACGCCGTCGCAAGCGCCTCCCCAGTTTCCTTTCGCTTACCAGTGGGGTCGTCTGACCTGCGGGTCCCACGCGTCAATGACCATTAAGCAGTAGGACAGTTCAAAATATTCCAGTTTCTGTGCTATTTTGTAAAATGTATATCTCCAAATTAGTAGATCCAAATGGGGTGATTCTAATTTTGTTAGGATCTTGGTGAAGTCTAGTATTTAGGAAAAATATGACATGAACACTTGAAGTGGAAATTTTGGATGAATTAAATAGGAACTTGAAATGTGTTTTTAAATGCATGCAAATTTGTTTGAATAATATCTTGAGCTTCTTTGCTCCAAAAATTATGAAATTTTGTGGGTAATCTATTCGTGCTTAGTAGAAGCTCTGGTAAAAATTTGAGAGTCATTGCATGTATGGTTTTTGAGTTATAGAGTTTCCTTTTATCATTGAATGATCATTGTGTGATTTTTTGTAAATTATCTAGGAATCCAATGACCATGAAATTTTGTGGGGAGTATCCTAGTACCAAAAGGATGCGAGGAAAAATATAAAATCTATTGCTTGACACTTTTCACTAAGGTTTCCTAATTATGTCATTTTAAGCCATTATGTCTTATCATTTTTGTGTAGGCTGTTATACTTGCTCAATTGCTGTGAAATTTTTATAGTAGCCTACTTAGAGCATGTAGTACCTACTGTAATTTTTGTGGATTAAATGGTGTAGTTTTCATATATGTTTACCATTTCCCCTAATTAATTAAATAAATTAAGAAATGCATTAAAAGAAATGAATTGGCGGTGAACACTTTAATTTCTGGTGTTCTTGTGACATGTGTGATAAGTGAGTAGAGTTGGTTTTGTCCAGTTATTTGTTTGCAACAAAAGTTAATAAATATTTCCCGGCATTATGTCTTTCTGGATAGTTCTGGGGACTTTTCAAAGTTTCCCATGATAATTTGGTTTGCTAGAAATGTGGTGAATACAAAAGTTGTAGACAACTTATGTATCTAGCTCTTGTCAAATTTTGGTGGCATTTGGCCTAGTAGTATAGGAGTTACAGTCATTCAAAGTTAGATTCTAGGGTTGCTTGTTCCCTATCTTGTTAGACCTGGTTATGTGGTTCTGTAACTTCGACCTGGTAAAAGTTGGAACCATGCCTTGTGGTCTAAAAACGAATTGTAGGTAATTTCATAAGCTTTCTAAATTGTCTTGTTGCATGTCATTTGGAATTGTAGATCTTCAGTTATGGTCAGTTTACCGTACCGCTATATAGTCTCTATTTTGCTGAAATACAAATGCTTGTATGTATGCTTTGTTGCAATGTTCTCGTTGATTGTTTAGGGGCTAGCCTAACTTGAGAACATGCTTAGGTGCAGGTGCTAGGTCCTTAACTGAAGATGAGCAATTATACATTAGGTTGTATAAACTTGGTAAGTTAAAGTGATTTGAATAGAGCTTAAGTCGGAATATGCGGACTGCAGTGAGCATGTGCATTCCTCGAGCATCCCTGACTTCGTTCATGTGCATCCATGATATTTATCTTGCGCATTCATGCAATAGGTGTGCCGGAGGGAGTGACGTTGCTGGAGTTCGAGAGAGCCAACCAGGAGGAGGAGCCCGAGGTGCAGGAAATCGACGAAGTAGCCGTGAGGAGGAGTTGCCCGAGTGCCCTGACCACCGTCCTTCCTCTTTCCTGAAAGGCAAGCCCTGGAGCATATTAAGCCTCCCATGTTTTTACAAATACCTTGAGTATATTTTATTCGTTGATGATGCATTAAGTATAGGAATTGGTTGGAACCAATTGTTACATTATATATCCATCCTTGTCCAGATATCGCACTGGAATCCTATTTAAGTTCAGGAATGGATTAAATGCTTAGCCATGCTTAGTGCGGTAGAAGTCAGGTGATTTCCTATCACCTGTGAGCTTTAGGATGAGGTGGATCGTGGTTGGCTATATTTGCTATCGTGGAAAAGAACCTGTTAATAATGAATTAAGACCGGGCGGAGTCTTGTGTAGGTTTGTACATAGTGACTCCGTCTGTGTCGTTTAAGGACCGATATGTTGTACGTCCTTATGTCATGTTGAACGCAGCCTAACACTTAGCTGGCCGGATAAGTCGTTCTGACCGCGAAGCCTAGTAGCTTGATTCAGGCCGGGGACATGAGCAGGGGTCCGCAATCTAGATGGAAGTAAGGATGTGCAGTGAGCCATTGGCATAAGCCTAAGGGTAGGTTAAGTCACTGAGCACTCATGGCAGAGTGGTTCTCTAATTTTGCGGCATTGTTCGGACTCACGACTGCTGAATTGTACCAACGGTGACTTGTTTGTGACCCTGACGGGGGAAACAAGGTTTGTGTTAGGAATACCCCTCCACCTAGATAGGAATTGATTCGAATCGCTGTCTCTCCTAGATAGTGAGAACTTGACTGAGCAGTGACAACATAGATTCAATTAATCTAACGATATGGTCAAATGGATGATGATGATAATGTTGCCATGATTTATACCTGATATGGTTATTAATGTTTGCATCTTAATCAAATGATTGCTTAGTATAGGTGCTAATATAGATGACAGGTTAATGGCTAAAAGTCACTGCTAGTTCAGGTTAAGAGTTGATCTTTATTACTTATGCTTTTCCACAAAAAGAAAGTGTCAGCCAGATCTACTAAATTAAGCTATGCATGATCCTTGGTATCAATTGTTTTGGTTTCCGACGGGTAAGTCTAGCTGAGTATTCCCTCTTGTTGCAGATGACCTTCTATATCAGGGATTTTGTAAGTATTGTCTCCACCTGGTGGGTGACGAAGACTAGATCATGGGCATGATCTCTGTTTCCCTTATCCGAATGCTTTTGCGGGTTGTGATCGGCAAACCAGTATTTGTATTTGAACTCGGGTGTGTAAGTCAAACTATTTGCTTCCACATACTTTACAACACTTGTTTTGTAATAACGATGACTCTGAGGTGATGCAATCTATTTGCAAACCGTCTACAAAATGTTGTAACATATGATATGTTATGTTGAATTACTGTGATCTTGGTTGTATGCAAGTTGGTTTGAAATCCTTCGAGATTTTAGTTGACTACCGGGTTTATATGGGCTCAAGTGCGAGAATTCGATCGTTTCGGCGATTGTTTTTGTACTTGTGCTCTTATAAATTGGTCGGTTCTGTGACAGCTGGCATCAGAGCTAGATTCAACACTAAACATGTCATATGGGTATTTAAAACAAAAGTTTTTGTTGTGAAAACGGTTTTCCAACTTATAGTTATATATAAGTGTTCAAAAATTAAAATTTTTATGGTGTACTAGTGATCACATCCCTTGTAGCCCACTTAAGGACTTCTAGGTGGCTTATATATAATTACTAACTTAGGGGAAATTGATTGTTTCTATTTTGTCGTCCATGCGGCGTGATATTGCATGGGTGCCATTCGTTTGAATGGTAATGTATGGATCAATTGCCTCTACGCTAAGGTAAGTGTGAGTTGCGAGAGCATGACCGTCCAACCGTCGGTCTAGGGGAGAGTTAGTTGTGGTTACTGGAGTATTTACATGTTGCATACGTGTATATATGAAGGTACTTAATTGTGGGTACATCTGTCGGGTAGTTTGGATACCAAAGTATATACATCTGGAGATGTATATATGGAGAGTATCTTAGTTACTACTTTTGTTATTAGCATTATATCTTGTTGGGTTGGGCTGCAATGAAGTTTTATGCAGGTACGCTAACAACGCACCATGTAGATCAACTAGTTATGCTAATTGAGAGAACGTATGTATGCCACCATATATCCCACTAAAACATAAATTTTCTTAGGTTTGTGAGGACGTACGGAACGAGCATGCATCATATTCACTCATGCCATTCATATTGCATTACTCCCTCCCTTATAATTGCTTATCCCAAATATTAAGTTCAATCTCTCAGCAAAATTATCCTCTCACGTGAGTTGCATCCCTTTTTGATACAGATGGCTGCTCCCGTGTTTCCTACTGGTAGCAGCACCTTTTTAGACCAGTTCGGTACTCCCACCTTGCTCTGGAGGGTGCTCAGTTCAGTTGGGTACCCAGAGGCACCCCGCTATATGTGGAGGCAGGCGGTACCATTGGGAGATGTACCATGGTACGTCATGACCTTTATAGTGCCACAGAACCCCACAAGATCGTTGTGGCATGGGTGGAGCATAGAGACTAATGGGCAAAGCCCATGGGAAGCCGCTCAAGTTGCTGCCCTTGATGTGCTAATGGATATAGCACAGAGCTTCAAGGATGAGCTAGTGGGTGGACCAGCTTCATCCATTCCCCGAGTGGCTCCTACTGAGGCTGAGTGGACTCAAGACGTTGGCCAGGCCTTGGTTCGAGGCCGTGGTGAACATGTTCAGAGCGACAATGCTGGAATGAGTGCTATGATGGCTGTCTTGAAGCTTTGTCAAGTTAGGCAAGACACCCTTTCTAGTGTGCTAGAAGAAGCTGGCAAGGCAATGGTAGCCCAGCACAAGTTTAGGTTGCATGCCCACAAGTATCACCATAGGGCGGATGCATGTGGGCAAGCTCAGCAAGAAGTAGATGAGATTTGAGGTATTGCAAATTATCGTCTCCAATAGTGGGGTCAAACAGCACGCGAGAGAGACGAGCTTCATAACCAGCTAATGAACCTCACTATAGAGAGAGATGAGGCCGCACAGGAGTTGGATCGTGTGACCCGTCATAGAGATGTAGCTTTAGAGTTAGCAGAAGAAAGACATCAGGGCTGGATCATGGCTAACCATAATGCTTTCCAAAGGGAGCATGAGCTCCAAGAGCAGCTTGAAGAGCTTTAGGTTGAACACCATCAACTGAACAATCGTCTGTTTCCTATTCCTCACCCCATACCAAGGTATCCTAATGTGGGTGGACCTCAAGTGATTGAGGCCGATGAAGAAGAAGAGGACGTGCAGATGGGTGACAATGCAGCTGAACCTGCAAATGAAGAAGAAGAGGAAGATCCAGAAGAAGTCCAAGGTGTCTCCGATGTGGACAGCGATCACTTCGATGAGTAGTTAGTTAGCAAGTCTCACTAGTTTAAGCTTTTGCAGTCATTGATGTAATGGACTTAAGTACGATGACTGATGTGGGATGTACCTTTTTAATTCAAACTTGGCATGTAATGTACTTTAATTCGCTCCCTTCGGGATGCATACCTTGATGGTTAAGTTTAAAAACTTGTCATGTTGGAATGCACTGCGTATGGCGCTAGTAAGCTGATTGATGATGTGGTGATTGGAGAATGAATTATTGCCTCTGTTTATTGTATGAAGTTTTCATTCTCTCCAGTAAATTTAGTTTGGCGTAATTACATTGTTCCTCTCCAATGTGCTAACATCACCAATAATTACTGGTTGCGCATGGTTGCAGATGCCTCGCACTTGTTCCACTGGTGCGGCTAGTGATGATGATGACCTTCCACCACCACCACCACCCACACCAACGAAATTGATGGCAATTCTTACGGAAGGACAGTGCACTATGGCTGAGGCTCTCCGCATGATTGCAAATCATGATGGCCATGGTGCACGCCAAGGACTAGAACCAAATCAATACAGTGACTTCAAAGATTTCCTTAACACGAAACCCCTAATCTTCAAGGAGGCTGAGGAGCCCCTACAAGCTGATGAGTGGTTGAACACTCTCGAGCAGAAGTTCCATCTACTTCGCTTGACTGAGGTGCTGAAGACTGAGTATGCATCTCACCAACTACATGGGCCAGCTAGTATTTGGTGGAGTCATCATCAGTCCACTATGCCCGCTAATTCCCAAATCACTTGGGATCAGTTCAAGTCTGCTTTTAGGGGAAATTATATTCCTCCTAGTCTCATGGCAATCAAGCATACAGAGTTCATGAAGCTGACCTAGGGGAACAAGAGCTTGAATGAATACCTACAGGCTTTCAAAAACCTTGCAAGGTATGCTACTGAGTTTGTTGACACTGATGCCAAAAAGATCGCTAGTTTCAAGCGGGGACTTAGCCCCAAATTGATGAAGACCATGGGAAATTGCAAGTGTGCTCATTTTAATGAGTTTGTGAGTGATGCTTTATCGCAAGAGAACAACAATGTTGTATATGCTGCTTTGAAGAATCGTAAGAGGGCCTATGAGGCGGGTGCCTCACAATCCAAGGCTCTAGTCACACAGAGGGCTCCGTTTCGTCCTCCAATATCAGCCACTAAGTTCCACCCACCGCTGAAGAAAAATCCAGGCAAGACTAGATTTCGCAAGGCCTTTACAGTTGCTCTTCCCAAGGGCACTACTAGTCAAGGCAGTTCCAATGTTCTGCCAAGCAACATGCCATGCTAGAACTACAACAAGCCCGGCCACTAGTCGAGGAAGTGTCCTTACCCCAAGAAGAATAACTACCAAGGTGGCCGTGAGGGATAGGTGAACCACACTAATATTGCTGATATTCTGGCAGGAGAGGTGGTAACGGCTGGTAAGTTTCTGGTTGATCAACACCCTGTAGTTGTACTATTTGATTTAGGTGCTTCACATTCTTTTATTAGTCCCACATTTGCATCCAAGTTTATGCAGAAAACATACACTGTTAAGGGTGAGGGTTATTGTATTAGGGCTACCAGTGGTACTATCCCGACCAAGCTTGTAGTTGGGGACATACAATTTGTGATAGAGGGGCGAAGGTATCAGGTTGATCTGGTAGTTTTACCAGGGCTGGGTATCGATGTGATATTGGGAATGAACTGGATGAGCAATCATGGAGTGCTTATTGATACATCAACTAGAGTAGTCATGCTCAGAGATCCTAGTAATCAGGAGGGTTTTCTAGTACAGCTACCCAGCAACATCAATCTTTCTCGTATGACTAATGCGATGCAAGTAAAGGCTATGGCAGATATCCCTGTCGTGTGTGATTTTCTGGATGTTTTTCCCGATGATTTGCCCGGATTGCCCCAGATCGAGACGTGGAGTTCAAGATAGAGTTGCTACCTGGTACAGCGCCCATCTCTAGAAGGCCTTATAGGATGCCTCCCAATGAACTATCTAAACTTAAGACCCAGTTGAATGAACTTCTAAAGAAAGGCCTTATCCATCCTAGTTCATCTCTGTGGGGGTGCCCAGCTATCTTTGTGAAGAAGAAGGATCAATCACTACGCATGTGTGTAGATTATAGACCCTTGAATGTAGTTACAATCAAGAATAAGTACTCTCTGCCATGCATAGATATCTTATTTGATCAGTTGTCTAAAGCAAAAGTCTTTTCCAAGATTGATTTGATATTTGGTTATCATCAAATCAAAATTCGGCCTGAGGATGTTCCAAAAACTACATTCTCTACAAGATATGGTCTATATGAGTATCTTGTTATGTCTTTTGGATTGACCAATGCCCCCGCACACTTCATGTATCTGATGAATTCGGTGTTTATGCCTGAGTTGGACAAATTTGTGGTAGTATTTATAGATGATATTTTGGTCTATTCTAAGAATGAAGAAGATCACGTTGAACATTTGTGAGTGGTTTTCACTAGACTGCAGGAACACCAACTTTATGCAAAGTTTAGCAAGTGTGAATTCTGGCTTCGTGAGGTACCTTTTCTTGGACACGTGTTGTCCGATGGTAGAATTATGGTGGATCTCACCAAGGTGCAAGAACTGTTGGACTGGAAGGCTCCAATCTCGGTGCATGAGGTTCAGAGTTTTCTGGGGTTGGCTGGCTATTATCGTCGCTTCATCCCGGATTTCTCTAAAATAGCCAAGCCTATGACTCGGTTGCTGCAAAAAGACACAAAGTTTGTCTAGACTTCCGAGTGTGATGCGGCTTTCCACACCCTACGAACTCTTCTAACTTTGGCTCCGGTTTTGGCACAACCGGATATCGAGAAACATTTCGATGTGTTCTGCGATGCATTAGGTATAGGTTTAGGAGGTGTTCTTATGCAAGAGGGTAGAGTCATTGCTTATACCTCTCGCCAACTTCGGAAGCATGAGGTGAACTATCCAACGCATGACTTGGAACTCGCTGCAGTTGTTCATGCTTTGAAGGCCTGGAGACATTATTTGCTCGGCAATGTGTGCAACATCTACACTGATCATAAAAGTCTTAAGTACATCTTCACTCAACTAGAGTTGAATATGCGTCAGAGAAGATGGCTCGAGTTGATCAAGGATTATAACCTCCAAGTGCACTATCACCCTAGCAAGGCAAACGTCGTCGCGGATGCCTTAAGTAGGAAATCTCATTGCCACTCTTTGATTGAAAGTGACTTCCATTTGTCAAAACTCCTTCATCCTGCAGTCCTTTACAACATTACTATCAGTTGTACTCTATAGAGTCGAATTATCGAGCTACAGAAGACAGATTTAGGTGTGTTCCACATCAAGCGCAAGATGAAAGAGCAAGAAACCAAACATTTTTGGGTAGATGAGAATGACGTGTTATGGTTCAAGGATAGGTTGGTGGTTCCGAAGGATAGAGAGCTTAGAAATCAAATCATATCCGAAGCCCATTCCTCTAAATTATCTATTCATCCTGGTAGTAGCAAAATGTATCATGATTTGAAGCCTCGCTTTTGGTGGACTAAAATGAAGAAAGAGATAGCCACTTATGTGGCTAGGTGTGACACTTGTTGTCGAGTCAAAGCTGTGCACATGAAAGCTAGATTACTTCAGCCACTCTCTATTCCAGGTTGGAAATGGGAGGAGATAAGTATTGATTTTATAGTTGGACTCCCTACTACTCAGAGGAATTTTAACTCCATTTGGGTGATTGTAGACCGTCTGACCAAGTCTACACACTTCATTCCTGTCCGCATAGATTTCCGTCCAACTAACTATGCAGAGTTGTATTTTAATCAGATAGTCCGACTTCATGGGATACCTCGTACTATTATCTCCGATAGAGGACCACAGTTCACTGCTCGCTTTTGGGAGCACTTACATGGATTATTAGGAACTAAGTTAGTAAGAAGTTCTGCCTATCATCCTCAAACCAATGCACAAACTGAACGAGTGAATCAAATCTTAGAAGATATGTTGAGAGCATTGTCATCTCGGCTAAGGGTTCATGGGAAAAGTGGTTGCCCCTAGCTGAGTTCTCGTACAATAATAGTTATCAAGAGAGTATCAAGATGGCACCATTTGAAGCTTTGTATGGCCGAAAGTGTAGAACCCCATTGAATTGGGTAGAAGCCGGTGAAAGAAGATATTATGGAATTGATTTTGTTCAAGAAGCTGAAGAACAAGTCCGTACTATCCAAACCCATATGGCCGCAGCTCAAGCTAGGCAGAAAAGTTATGCTAATCGTCGTAGAAAACCTTTTGAGTTCGAAGTTAGAGACTTCGTTTATCTGAAAGTCTCACCCATGAAGAGTGTCCAATGCTTTGGTGTGAAGCGAAAGCTTGAGCCGAGATATGTTGGTCCATTTGAAATCATTAGACAAAGTGGTAAGGTGGCGTACCAGATCCAATTACCTCCTGAGATGAGTGCTATCTTCAATGTCTTTCATGTATCCCAACTGAAGAAATGTCTTCGTGTCCCTGAAGAGAGAGTTCCACTAGGGGATATTGAGTTAAAATCTGATTTGACCTTTGAAGAAAAGCCGATCTGAGCAATTGGCACTCGTGAGCGAGTGACTCGGAGTAGGGTGGTCAAGTTCTACAAAGTCATGTGGAGTAATCAGGGTAGTGAACGCGATGCAACATGGGAAAGAGAAGATTATTTGAGGGACGGTTATAAGGAATTCTATCAACAATGGTACGCTTGTCAAATCTTGGGATGAGATTTTTATAAGGCGAGAGGGCTGTAACACCCCTGGTGTTTGGCTTCCACATTTGCATTTGCATTTCATGAACATGAGCATCATGCATCCATTCATAAGCTTATATTGCATGAAACATGTTTTAGAAACATTGCAACATATTGTTATATTTCATGTGTGTTTGTTTTATGAAATGAATAGTGTGCAACACTCAAGTGCAGCATGTGCAATTCACTTTAGGGAAACATGGCTAGTTAGTACTATGCAAGAAAATCATGAAACATGTGAAACATGACTTTGAAACAAAGGTAATATTTCATTGGTTTTTCCTTGTTTCAGTACATGTGATGCTTGATTTTGGTGTGACCAATGTGTGGTGTGGCTAATAATCCACTTAAGCAACTTAGTTATACTTAGAATGTCATTAGGAACAATGTTCATGTTGATCATTTTGCATAATTAGGTTTCCAAGTCATGGTTTGACCATTATGGACCCCTAGAGCTCCTGAGTTTGACTGTTTAAAAAGTGTAGCTTAGATTGTTTGCATGTCTAAGCAACCTAAAGCAAAGTTGTAGAAAATTTTATAAGGAACAAACTTTATTTAGAAGCCAAGTCATGAAAATGTGCACAACATGCTCAAAAAGGTCCCACAAGTCAGTGTTGAGGGCTGATTCAGCACTTAGAAAAATTTCTAAGTATGGATTGCAATTTTAGTTTGAATGAGCTCACTTTGGCTTGATGTAACTCGTGATTCTTTGAGAATTAGCTGATGATTTCTGAAACATTGTTGTAGCCCAATCATAGCTCTACATTTTTGCTTCAAGCCGATTTTGCTAACTAGCCACCGTTTGGGAGTTGGAAGCTAACCAAGTCACGCTGTCAGGCTCGATCGGTTTCACTGAAACGAAGCTACAGTACCGACTGGCAACAGAGTTCAACCACCGCGTGTACGCCACACGTCTCCGACCATCTGACCACGCTAGCCATGTCGGGCTGCCGCGCGCCAACACAGGCCCCAGCACCCGCCTATGGTTCCCAGCACTCGCATTCATCCTCTTTCACCTCCTTCGCTCACCACAGCGCCGAAGCAGCAGCGTAGCACCGCCCCACCATTGCTGCTGAGCAAGCCATCGTCGCCTAGCGCACTCGCCGCCGCAAAATCAATGCCTCCAGCTAACCCACAGCTCCGCCGTGTCCTCCTCTACCTCCTCCACTTCTTAGCTAAGCCTACTGAGTTGAGGTGAGGGCACATTTGCCACTTCCGCCACCACCACCATGAGCATGACCTCGCTGGAGTTCGAGGCCACCGTGGTTGGGATAGCTAGGATCCCTCTCGTCCTCCTTTTTCTTCTTTGTTAGCTCCATGGTGACCTCGTGAAGCTCGTACCAAGCTCAGAAGAGGCAATGGGGGCTCACCGTCGCTAGCACACCACCACCGGAGCTCCGCCGTGCCGCCTTGGCTGGCGACGAGCTATCTCCAGTTAACTCTAGGTCCTTCTGGTAGCATCACTCGACACGGCTCGTCACGTAGATCATGTAGGTGCCGACCATCTCGGCGGAGTCCTCGTCATCAGAGAGCTACGCCGCTGCCGCACCGTCGCAAGCGCCTCCCTTGTTTCCTTTCGCTGACCGGTGGGGTCGTCTGACCCGCGGGTCCCACGCGTCAGTGACCATTAAGCAGTAGGATAGTTCAAAATATTCTAGTTTTTGTGCTATTTTGTAAAATGTATATCTCCAAATTGGTAGATCCAAATGGGGTGATTCCAATTTTGTTAGGATCTTGGTGAAGCCTAGTATTTAGGAAAAATATGACATGAACACTTGAAGTGGAAATTTTGGATGAATTAAACAGGAACTTGAAATGTGTTTTTAAATGCATGCAAACTTGTTTGAATAATATCTAGAGTTTCTGTGCTCCAAAAATTATAAAATTTTGTGGGTAAGCTATTCTTGCTTAGTAGAAGCTCTGGTAAATATTTGAGAGTCATTGCATGTATGGTTTTTGAGTTATAGATTTTCCTTTTATCATTGAATGATCCTTGTGTGAATTTTTGTAAATTATCTAGGAATCCAATGACCATGAAACTTTGTGGGGAGTATCCTAGTACCTAAAGGATGCTAGGAAAAATATAAAATCTGTTGCTTGACACTTTTCACTAAGATTTCCTAATTATGTCATTTTAAGCCATTATGTCTTATCATTTTTGTGTAGGCTGTTATACTTGCTCAATTGGTGTGAAATTTTAATAGTAGCCTACTTAAAGCATGTAGTACCTACTGTAATTTTTGTGGATTAAATGGTGTAGTTTTCATATATGTTTACCATTTCCCCTAATTCATTAAATAAATTAAGAAAGGCATTAAAAGAAATGAATTGGTGGTGAACACTTTACTTTCTGGTGTTCTTGTGACATGTGTGATAAGTGAGTAGAGCTGGTTTTGTCCAATTATTTGTTTGCAACGTAAGTTAATAAATATTTCCTGGCATTATGTCTTTCTGGACAGTTCTGGGGACTTTGCAAAGTTTCCCATGATAATTTGGTTTGCTAGAAATGTGGTGAATACAAAAGTTATAGATAACTTATGTATCTAGCTCTTGTCCAAATTTGGTGGCATTTGGCCTAGTAGTTTAGGAGTTACAGTCGTTCAAAGTTAGATTCCAGGGTTGCTTGTTCTCTGTCTTGTTAGACCTAGTTATGTGGTTCTGTAAATTCGACCTGGTAAAATTGGAACCATGCCTTGAGGTCTAAAAATGAATTGTAGGTAATTTCATAAGATTTCCAAATTGTCTTGTTTCATGTCATTTGGAATTGTAGATCTTCAGTTATGGTCAGTTTACCGTACCGCTATATAGTCTCTATTTTGCTGAAATACAAATGCGTATATGTATGCTTTGTTGCAATGTTCTCGTTGATTGTTTAGGGGCTAGCCTAACTTGAGAACATGCTTAGGTGCAGGTGCTAGGTCCTTAACTGAAGATGAGCAATTATATATTAGGTTGTATAAACTTGGTAAATTAAAGTGATTTGAATAGAGCTTAAGTCAGAATATGCGGACTGCAGTGAGCATGTGCATTCCCCGAGCATCCCTGACTTCGTTCATGTGCATCCATGATATTTATCTTGCGCATTCATGCAATAGGTGTGCCGGAGGGAGTGACGCTGCTAGAGTTCGAGGGAGCCAACCAGGAGGAGGAGCCCGAGGTGCAGGAAATCGACGAAGCAGCCGCTAAGGAGGAGTTGCCCGAGTGCCCTGACCACCGTCCTTCCTCTTTCCTGAAAGGCAAGCCCCAGAGCATATTAAGCCTCCCATGTTTTTACAAATACGTTGAGTATCTTTTATTCGTTGATGATGCATTAAGTATAGGAATTGGTTGGAACCAATTGTTGCATTATATATCCATCCTTGTCTAGATATCGCACTGGAATCCTATTTAAGTTTAGGAACGGGTTAAATGCTTAGCCATGCTTAGTGCGGTAGAAGTCAGGTGATTTCCTGTCACCTGTGAGCTTTAGGATGAGGTGGATCACGGTTGGCTATATTTGCTATCGTGGAAAAGAACCATGTTAATAATGAATTAAGACCGGGCGGAGTCTTGTGTAGGTTTGTACATAGTGACTCCGTCTGTGTCACTTATGGACTGATACACTGTACGTCCTTATGTCATGTTGAACGTAGCCTAACACTTAGCTAGCCGGATAAGTCGTTCTGACCACGAAGCCTAGTAGCTCGATTTAGGCCAGGGACACGAGCAGGGGTCCGCAATCTGGATGGAAGTAAGGATATGCAGGGAGCCATTGGCATAAGCCCAAGGGCAGGTTAAGTCACCAAGCACTCATGGCAGAGTGGTTCTCTAATTTTGCGGCACTGTTCGGACTCACGACTTCTGAATTGTACCAACGGTGACTTGTTTGCGACCCTGACGGGGGAAACAAGGTTTGTGTTAGGAATACCCCTCTAGCTAGATAGGAATCGATTCGAATCGCCGTCTCTCCCGTATAGTGAGAACTTGACTGAGCAGCGGCAACGTAGATTCAATTAATCTAACGATATGGTCAAATGGATGATGATGATAATGTTGCCACGATTTATACTTGATAGGGTTATTAATGTTTGCATCTTAATTAAATGATTGCTTAGTACAGGTGCTAATATAGATGATAGGTTAATGGTTCAAAGTCACTGCTAGTTCAGGTTAAGAGTTGATCTTTATTACTTATGCTTTTCCACAAAAAGAAAGTGTCAGCCAGATCTACTAAATTAAGCTATGCATGATCCTTGGTGTCAATTGTTTTGGTTTCCGACGGGTAAGTCTAGCTGAGTATTCCCTCTTGTTGCAGATGACCTTCTATATCAGGGATTCTGTAAGTATTGTCTCCACCCGGCGGGTGATGAAGACTAGATCATGGGCATGATCTCTGTTTCCCTTATCCGAATGCTTTCACGGGTTGTGATCAGCAAACCAGTATTTGTATTTGATCTCGGGTGTGTAAGTCAAACTATTTGCTTCCACGTACTTTACAACACTTGTTTTGTAATAACGATGACTCTGAGGTGATGCAATCTATTTGCAAACCATCTGTGAAATGTTGTAACGTATGATATGTTATGTGAATTACTGTGATCTTGGTTGTATGCAAGTTGGTTTGAAATCCTTCGAGATTTTAGTTGACTACCGGGTTTATATGGGCTCAAGTGCGAGAATTTGATCATTTCGGCGATTCTTTTTGTACTTGTGCTCTTATAAATTGGTCGGTTCTATGACATCCGTGGCCGTGCCTGGCCAATGGCATAGCCAGCAGTAGCCCATGGCCCTCCTGGCCATGTGCGTGGGCGGCATGCTGTGGCGGCGACCTGCAGCAACAACAAATGCAGCGGTAATGGTGGCGAGATGCTACAGGCAAGCATGCGCAAGGTGAAGAGGGAGGTCGCAAGGCTGGTGGTGGCTTGGATAGAGGCAAATGGGAGAGGACAAACGAACCGCGGCCATGGGAGCACCATTGGCGGCCATGGCTACAGCTCGACGTCCGCGCTCTGGCGCAGAGCGGCTGGGCGAGGCGAGGAGCGGCAAAGCGAGTGAGGGAGGTCAGGGGCAGCTCGGGCGTCCGCTTTTGGAGGCGTAGGGAGCAGGGCAGCGCATTGGGGCGCACTGCTGGTGCATGGCTGCCACGATGCTATTTCGCGAACACCTGGCGGGCGACGGAGTGCCAGAGTTGGGATGCCGTTTTTGGCATATTCCATGAAGATTCGGACCTTTGCGCTTGTAGCAAAGTTGCTCTCCTCTAGATGCTCTTCGACTTGTATTTAGGGAGCAAGACCATTAATGCTATGGATTAGTAGGTAATTAAGCTATGAAGTGATAGTGTCAACATATTGACAGCGACAAACAAAAATCCAAATTGATAGTCAAAACGAAGTCAAACGAGTGTCATCTTTATACATGCTCCTCTCCATAATGTATACTCCAACTTTTATCTTTCGACCAAATCGAGTTGCTTAAAAAAATTTGGAGAACGCGGAATGCCAATGTCGATGTTAGTTAAGTGACAAAGTAAACTCTTGCTATTTTGGAAACTATTTTTGAAGATCCAAATGAACTCCAAATTTGATGAGACTTGATCTATTGTTTTCACCATGAAAAGTACTTCAACTCATCTTAAGAAATCCAATTGAGCTACCACATGAATTTGGACAATAAAATGTCACAAAGAAGTTAACTTACTGTTGTCACTTCAGGGACTTAGAAAAATTTACTGGGAGCCTAAGACAGCAGCTGATTCCATCTTCAAGCCTTTGTTTGACTTTGTTCCAAGCTGATCTGTCTCTTGGTCCAAAAACAAAGTTTGTTCTACTCCACTCAAACTTCAACTTTTATTTAAGGTGCAACTCCATGCAAGCACTATAAGCGATTGGTCAACATAGGTCAAAATAGCATCACGGTAAAGCTTAAATTAGAGTTTTTAACTGATTGAGGCATCTTCTTGACCTTTGCTCAACACGACCCTTCATGACTTTTGTTGTAGAGTTTATTTAGAGTCATTTGGGAAAGGTAGCAAGGTTTGGTTGATGACCTATAATTCCATTCACTTAATAGTGCAATTCAAGCAAGAATGTAACTCATCATTTCATGTGACTTCTTGATTCCAAACTTCATGAAACTTTTTCACTGGTCTAGATGGATGCATGTTGATGTAATGTACATGGAATGAGCATGTTTAACCTTACTCTTGCATAATCTTAACAAGAGTCCACATGTAAATAAGGGTGTGTTGTCCAAGTTGAAGTTGGAGCTCACTCTTGTAGATTTGATCTTTCACCTTCATCACCACTTAACATGTCATGTTTGAGCTCAAACCCAATGCTTAACTGGTGACAAACACCTGGGGTGTTACAGTTCATATGTTGACTAGCCTTAGAATAATAGGACCAATGCAACCATATGAACTCTTAGGTGCTGGGTCAAAGAAGCTAGCTAAAATATCAGACTGCACAGGATGGGCAAGTTATATCCAGAACCACATTGGGAATGAATCAACTGTTAGCGAAAAAGAACATGTGGCTTTTTTGAACATGTGGCTAGAAAGATTCATACTTTGCAGGTCATCTTGTGGTCCGACTTACAACCACAAACTCTTGGCAGAGCATCTAGCAGTAGGCGCTGATATTCCTCTTGGAAAATATTTGTTAGGATCAGCTTACCACTTGATGCACCAGATGACTGACCAACTACTGAAGAATGAAGCAGTGCGCACCATCAGCGGCCCTTGGTGGTTAATACAAATGTGGTTAAATCTATATATGAACAGGATTGTGAAGCCAAATCACCAAAATTTGAGTTTTCCCTCCTCCAACTTTGATGAGGAATACAAAGGCAAAGAAGGAAGAACTCACCAGTGTATGAACTATGGTGAAGCTGCATCGGCCATAACAATTGATGTCAATGTGGGCCACCTCTTTATGAAGTTTTATAGAGGGTTTGATGCAGGTATTCTGACTTGGCTACCGTATGATGAAGATAAAGATAATGAGTTGGTCTTCCCATTCAAATTTTGATTTGAATCAGGCTGCTCAAATGAAACGGTAGCTGCAATCTTCAATTATTTCATCAAACCTTGTGTTCTACCAGCCAAATTTCGTCATGGCTGCAGCAAAATATCCATAGGTTCTTTTCTTCTAGGCAACCTTCCAACCTATGACTTTTACAACCCTTCTTTCATAGCTCATCAATTTGGTCTTGGTCAACTACCCCCCCCAGCTATTTTTCAAAGATATACTAAAACCAAGAGAAGGCATCAGTGAGGCAATGGAAGCTTCTAGAGCCTTCCCATTAGGATCAAATCTTCCTTCCCTTTATCTGCATGAATGGACCAAAATTACCTTCACTTTAAATTTATATGATTCCTGGTGGAAAGAATGGCACTCCCATCTCGTCTATAGGCCAGTCCATCCTAACTGCATAGCTCTAGATGTAGATTTTGCTTCTGACAGTGAGGTAACTAATTAACTCTTTTCTTCCATAAAGATCATCTACTAAAGTCCCTCTATCAACTCATCTAACAGAACTCCCTTGCACGATGCTGAATTCAATCCCCCATATGTGGACAGAAAAGGGCATGCCATAGAATGTTATCCACCATGTCCAATCTCAAGAATGGGATCAACTGCACCCACACTGAAGAAACTGATGAAAACCCAAGCTGCCCCTACAATTGTAACATATCAATCTTCAAAACATAAAGCAGACCAAGGGGTAACCCAGAAAACCATTACTGGAAAAAGACTTCGTAGAATGAGACCATCAACTGCTCAGGTAAAACAATTCATCCTCTTCCCAAAATGATATTCAATTTCTAATTCTGATTCTTTCCTCATAGTTATCAACCATTGCATCCCAATCTGCTCTAGGTGTTGGACTGTTGTCCTGGGTGTTTGGATCAGCACCAACCAGGCCTTCATCGGCTAACCTCCCAAAGGAGCCGATTACGATTGAAACAACTGATACTTCCAAAACAGTAGAAAATGAGAATCCTTCCACTTCACCTCCAGATGCTGCCAAGGTATCTCCTCAAAATTCTTGATTTTTCATTCAATTTTCATCTCTCCCTGACCATCTCACCTCATTAGACACTACCTAAGGAAATATCCATGGAAGAACATAAAATCGACAGTCCATCAGTCGATGGCGACCCTATTGACGTTGACACCTAGACTGACAATTCCCTAGTTTAGCAAACAATCGATGGTAAGAAAATCATATATTTATTTTATCCTTCTACAACAAACATGAATTGAAAAATTTTCCTTGATGTTTCTAGATACCAGTGTTGAAAGTTTAGAGCCGACTCAACCAGATACCATTGGTGCATCATCAGTTGTTCCTTCTCCTCAGATAGAAACTACCCTAGAAAAGGTATTGTATCTCCTCATTCTTCTTGTTTTCAAACAACTTGTTATTTCTTAACAAAATTCTTCCTTACCCACCTACAAGCACTTAACTCACCAGCTCTGAGCTACTCTTTCAATTTTGAAGAGTATATAGATGAAGATGAAATCAGCTCATCAGCCATCTCCTCCAAAGAAACTTTGTCAGATGAGATAAAAAATTGGCTAAAGGACATGCTGCTAATGCTCAAAAAGAATATAGCTAATTTGGTCCAGGATGCAGATCCGGTTAGAAGAACTTTCTTAGCCATTAAGGATAACTTGCCTTTGAATCTTGCTAAGGTTCTGACACCTTTGTCCAACATTGAGGATCAACCTCCAAGAGTGAAAAGGGCTTAGAGAAACTTAGCTGATCACGAAGCTTTATTGGCCATGAAGAACTCCAACAAACAAGAGGCCAAAGAGCTGGCATAGCTAATCGATAACTTGAAGAATTCCTCCCTCAGGATCGAACCAGAGCTGAACCAAATAAAAGCCAAGCGTGCAGAACTCGAGAAGGAACTAGAGAACATGAAGGATGCCATCGATCGCCATGAGTCCAATCTGATTTAAATACCCAATGCCATTAAATAGAAGAAATAGGAAATGCTGACCAAGGTCAAAGAAGGTAAAGACATCCGCAGCAACCTCAAGAACATCCCTGGATCAGCCGAAGAAGACAAGCAACAAATCACAGAAGTCGATGCTATCCGGCTAAAAGCATTGAAAGTAATCTAGGATGTTCTAAACTTGTAATCTGCATACCAACATTTGTAACATATATTTTGTGTGGAACCAATGATAACCATATTTTCAGCTGATCTATTGTATCTCTTATCTTGACTAAAGAGCTGATTTGAAAATAGCTGATTCCAGACCTCTGACTTTAATCCAATTAAGTCTGAAAACATGGCCTCCACTAAGAAAACTCTTCCATCTTCCATCCTCAGTTATCAACACCGCATTCTCTTCGACATTAGTGGGGCGGTGCTTCGCCTTCTATTAATTGTTGTTGCCTTTTGCATGTTTCGAGATATCTACTACCTCGCTTCATGGCTATAAATACCACCAAAAGGCTCTGACCTCCAACACATCTACACTTGCAACTGCTTCCATTCTCTCACAATCTTTCCATCTTCACAAAACCTATAGCAGTTCCCTTTTCTCCTCTTTTAGATCTAACCAAACCCTATGGCTAGCGAGGACAACCGAGGCAAGCATGCGGCGGAGGAGGTCCTAGAGGAGAAACTACCAATGAGCCAGTGCCTCCGCCGTATGAAGTAAGATCGACATCTTCTGCTCATGGCAATGAATTTTTCTAACTTGTTTATAGGTTCATCTTAAATGACAGCCTCCAGCCACTTCCTCCCAGGGCCGACAAGCCTTCTGCCGCTGTGTCTACAGCTACTGCACTGTACTCATCATTGTACTCCTCTGACTCCTACAATGGCGACGACGCCCGGTGTTTCCTCCGGTAGTGGAGGGCGGCCAAGGACCGTTATTCCAAGGCAACTCGGGAGAACGGTCAGCTTGAGAGCCGCCTCAAGGCCTCTCAAGCTACCCTCCTTGCTGCCGAGGAAGAGGTCAATGCCATCCAGGCACAGTTGGCCGAATCCAACGCCATGGTGGTGGGTAAGATTATCTTCAAGAAAACCCTTATTTCAATTTCCACTGTCTTTGTCTTGATAGCCCCTTTGTTTCTATCATTGCTAGCCCTAACGATGCAGTTGGATAACCTCCAACTAGCGGTGAACATAGCTACGATGGCCATCAATGCCTGGGGCCCTCTTCTCAACAACCGCCTACACGACATTCTGGTGCGCATCTAGGAAATTGCCCTCCACGGCGTTCACCGCGGTGCAGCGGTGGCCCTGGCCGCGGCGCAAGTCCAGACCGGGCATGACCTTCGCACCATGGAGTCAGGCTTCCCGATGGCCGATGATCCTGACATGCACAAGGACTTCGACGATGCCGCAACGGCCATCGTGGACATCACCTCAGCCCAGGACGTTATAAATAAAGTTTTTGAGTAATTTGTACTAGGAACAAACTATGAATAAAGTCTTGCCTTCTTCATGAACTTGTCTTTGAGACTGCCATAATGTTACGAGGATTGTCTTTGTGCTTGTTTTTGCTCTATAGGAGATACATATTGTATCGACTTTCACCCCTCTAGGTTAATTTTTGAACTAAAGGTGATACCTTTCTAGTATCGGCTATTAGAGCCGATGATAAACAAATCAGCTATCAAGCATTAACCCAGACGCTAGGATAATACTTCTTTAGATATTTTCCATTGATCGCTCTATCAAATTCTTCTCTCCCTTCTAGCGTTTCCAAAATGTAAGCATTGCCAGGCGCACAATGACTAATCTGATAAGGACCTTCCCAATTAGGTGACCATTTGCCAAACTTGTTGTCCTTAGACCCAATCGGCAATTTTACTTTCCAAACTAATTCTCCTTCACCAAACTGCTTATTCTTAACCTTTTTGTTATAATGCCTTGCAACCCTTAACTTATTAGCTTTAATATTCTCAAGAGTAGGTAGTCGATGACAACTTCAGTCCTCTAAATCATCCATCATTAGATTCTTGTAGACTTCGGCTGTCAAATCATTATGTAATGAAACATGTCTTGATCTAGTCTGGATTTCCCAAGGAAGAACTGCATTATGCCCATATACTAACTCATAAGGTGATGCTTTAATCGATCCATGGCAAGCCATCTTGTATGCCCACAATGCCTCATTGAATGTTAAGTACCACTTCCTTGCTTGCTCCTCAATTTTCTTCTTAATCAATTTAATCATAATTTGATTGGACACCTCTGCCTGGCCATTAGCCTAAGCATAGTAAGGAGAAGAATTTAATAACTTAATTCTCATACTAGCAGCAAAATCTCTGAACTCTTCTGATATGAACATTGTCCCCTGATCAGTAGTAATAGTTTGAGGAATTCCAAAACGATACACAATATGTTCCTTGACAAAATCAACCATATTCTTTGAGGTTACCATCTTCAAAGGAATTGCCTCAACCCACTTAATAAAGTAATATGTTGCTACCAATATAAACTTATGTCCTTTACTTGAAGGTAGAAAAATCTGGCCAATTAAATCAATTCCCCAACCTCAAAATGGCCATGGTTTAATTATTGGATTCATAGCCGATGCAGGCGATTTCTGAACACTACCAAAACATTGACAATCATGACACCCCTTATAATATCTAAAACAATCTTCTAGTATTGTTGGCTAGAAATATTTAGACCTACGAATAATCCATTTCATCTTATAAGCCGATTGATGAGCTCCACATATCCCTTCATGCACTTCACCCATCAACACTTTAGCTTTCTCTTGATTTAAACATTTAAGCAACACCCCATCGACTGGTCTTGTAACATAACTGATCATCTAACAAAACATACTTAGTCGATTTATACCTTAGTTTCCTAGTAACCTTTTGTGAAGGATTCTTAAGGTAATCGGCTATTTCAACTCTCCAATCATTAGTTAAGGTTTCACTGCTTAAGATCTCTTGCAACACTTGATAACTTGACGCACTTTGAGCTAACCGATTAGCCTCTTGATTTTGTGCTCTTGGAATATGCTGAAGAGAAATATGGGGAAACTCCTTAAGTAACCTCTGGCATTCTTCATAGTATCCCCTTAGAATATCATCTTTACATTCATATAGGCTAATCAACTAATTAATAACTAACTATAAATCTCCAAATATTTCAATTGACTCAGCCTTTACTTCATGAAGAAGTTGAAGTCCCTTAAGAATAGCTTTGTATTCTGCTTGATTGTTGGTAGTCATTGGTTTAATTGGAAAAGCAAACTCAAAACTTGCCCCCCGAGGTGAAACAATAACAATACCAATGCCTCCACCTTGCTTGCACGATGATCCATCAAAGAACAATGTCCAAGGTATTAGTTCTACATAGCCAATATTTGGTTTATGATGCTGAGTAATAAAATCGGCTATTACTTGCCCCTTGACTGCTTTAGCCGATTCGTACCTCAAGTCCAATTCCAATAATGCAAGAATCCACTTTCTCATTCTCCCATTTAATATTAGCATTGATAACATGTGTTTGATCACATCAGCCTTAGACACAACTGTACACTCAGCCGATAACAAGTAATGTCGCAACTTAGTGCAAGAGAAATATAAGCATAAGCATAACTTTTCAAAAGGAGAATATCTTGTTTCTAGATCCAAAAGCCTTCTACTTAAATAGAAAACAACTCGTTATTTTTTGGATCCAAAAGCCTTCTACTTAAACTGACCTAAATTGTCAAACTCTTGCCCAAGCAGTTTTTCTCTCCATGTTGGCAACATTCCTTGAACAGCCAAAGCAGCTAGCTGATCATCAGTCAGATTCAATGAAAAGCACAAATTTCTTGTTTCTCGGAACCTCTAAAGAAACTAAGCACCCGATTTATTAGTTTTTTGCCTTATGGTCTCAAATCTGTGATTTTCCTTTCTCTTGTCCCAATATAGAAATATGTATGAAATTTCTTCTCCAGGTCGATCCTATTGGCAATAGAATTAATTGGTAATGATGAAAACTAGGTGAAACCTGGTCCTGACAGGGACAAAAGGGAAGAAACAAACTCGATGAGCTTCTTCAATGGATGCTTCACCCAACTGAGTAAGATACCGACTGACATGTTCTATTGTACTCATACTATCTTGACCACTGAACTTAGCATATTCTAGAAGCTTGTAATTTGTAGGAAGAGCAACCAAATCATACCACTCTGGATATGGACGTTTGTACAAAAAGCTCTACCATTTTGGTTTTAAACCGAACTGATTCTTTATCATTTCAGTTACTCTGAACAATAACTCATTGGCATTTGAATTTGGATTTCTTAGCAATTGTTGACCCATCTGTGGATTAAAATTTTGGGTACCTTTATACCCTAGATTTGGCATCATATGAAGGATATTATAATCTATGTCATAATGATATCCTTGTAGAATCTCTATCTGTTGAGTCCTTTATTGATTTGCTGCTTGAAGTCTCTGATTGTAAATGTTGGGATCTATATCTCTATGAATCCTTTGAACTGATGGTGCTATTTTTTGAGCCGATGGCGGTATTTGGCCTAATGTGCCAAAATTAATCATTTGATTCTGAACTTGCTCAGATGAGCTCTAAACTGCCTAGACATCATCATTGCTAGCTAGTGCTACTACTTGATGGCTAGTACCGGCTTGATTAGTCCCCTAAGTCGACGGATGTGGAATGTTGTAATAAGTCGGTCTAATCTGATCAATTCGATATCCATGAAACACCTCCTTCATGGTATTGTGGAATGTGTTCAAGAAAGTTATATTATGATTCAACATGGCATCATGAACAGATTTGTTGATAGCAAATACAAAGAAACTCCTATCATCAGCTTCATCTATATCTGACTGCCCATGTATCAAAACTCTTGGTAGTGGATATTTCTGAACAACTTTATTGTCACGTGTCTTGGTGTAAGACAACAAACACTTGTTCTAAAACTCCTCTATAGCTTTACTAATGACATCTTTATCCTCATCAAGTAAGTCTTCATAAGGCACCATAAGAATGTTCCTGTTGTTGTGAGCTGTCATGACGATTGTGAGTCCCACCGGGTGTGCAAAAAACTATGTAGGTGCAAAAATGTGGCAATGCGATCAACACACAGCAAGCTAGACGATCTAAACGGAATGAGATTGGAGATCTGCTTGCCTTCTACACAGGACCAATCAATTCAGAAAATCTAATGGTGTGCCAGTCAATTTGACCTGCAATTGATAAGGAGAGAAAGTCTTATCAGTAGTTTAAGGTGGAACATGTCGGTGCTGCTCTAGATAGTTCCAAATATGTGGCTAAACAGCCGATTCGATGGGCTATCGACTAAATAGTCGATATCCAACATATTAGTAAAACAAAGATCGTTGAATTAAAGATTATCGGCTAATATCACTGATGAGGGTATGAATTCAAAATAACTGATACTCATGGGTCATAGCGATTTTATTATGATTGATTAATCCAGACAGAACAAGTACAATACACCCAAATACAAGTAATATATAGAAACTTCATTAGCTAGATGGATATAACCAATGTAAAGCATTGAGCCGATAAGTTTAACGAGAAAAGATATAACATGCGAACAAATCGACTATCTAGTATAATTGAATCTACAAACGCTCTGAATCTAATTTGTTACCATCAACAGTGAGGTTCGATCGGGTCGATACAGCTATGATAATAATAACAAACTAAAGCCAAAGAATCTATAAAACCATCTATACAACAACAGGTTCACGAAAAACATGCTATATGTGTGAAAGCACAGGCGAATCGGCTAAAATAGTCGATGCATGCATAGCAAACAAATAGAGTATATGTCTTGATCATGAACAAAACCACCAATCTATAATCTCTAATCCAAAGTCTTACTAGTGAGGTTCGACCGAATTGATACAGCTATGGTAGTATCATTAGATTAAATCTCATTAACTAGTGAGTTTATTCAAGATTGGAACATATCTTTGGATGCATACTATGTTTGATTGGAATAGAGATAAAATAGTCGATCTAGCGGAGTTAAGTCATCAATTATAAGATTCAAACTATGACCAGACTAGAAGACGACCAATTAAGATGATGTGATACCGATTCTATCTCTATCTCAATCAGGTGATTTGTTATAATTAATAAAACATTAATTATAACAAGATCGATAACTGATGAATCAACCAAAAATAGTAGGGAAAACCTTACTAATCTTAGCAGATTCGATAACTGGTGATATTGTATTAAACAAGTTATTTAACACAAGATCGATAACTTTGATCCATATTATGGTTCATAAGAGATGAATCAGCTGATGCAGCTTTACAGACTACGATACAGATTGATAACTAGCTTATATTATGGCTCATAAAAGATCACTCAGCTAATGCAGCTTTACAAGCATAATACAAGTCATGATGGTACTCACAGACAAGCCGAAGGTCGATCAGTCGATGTAGCCTTGCTTGTTGAAGAACTCACCGATTTCTACATTACTCCTACTCCTAAAGGTTGGCATGAAGCCGGAAAAGTAATTGTATTGATTGATTGTTCGTTCTTTATACAATAACTAGGGTCCAATATTATATTCACAACCCAAACATGAATCCTACTCAAATATGACTCATTACAATTCTTGGAATAAAAGAAAACATTCCTAACTTAAAAATAACTTGGACCCTAATCTTTTCCTTTTTTAGAGTCCGACATATTTTTTCCCCGACACCATCCGTACATAGTCCATTGACGTTATCTGCTGATGTCATCCAAAAAGAGCTGATCCCAGTACTGCACCTGAATCAGCTAATATCGAACCTTATGCAATCGATTTCTTGATGACACAATCTTGGAAGCTTCGAGTTCTCGCATTCTTCTTCCCAAATTTTGGTGTAAACAACACCCTGAGCATATGACTGTTTTTGGCATGAGAATTTGGAAGTTATTTATAGCAGTAAATGACAAAATGTGTTTACTTACCCTTAATTGACCATCAAAGATGAAAGCCTGGTTCAGCAGCTCGAACCATGACTTCATCAACCCAACGAACTCCGGGTTATAATCCTAGAGCTGGGTACTTGGTCCAGTAACTGGGAGGATGTCATCATCCTCCGCTTGTAGGGCACTCATCGTCGGTGCCTCTAGGGTAGGAGTACTCAATGCAGCAACACTTGGGTCACCCCTTCTGCTCTGCACTCCCTCTCCAGAAGTAGCCCCTGCAGGTTTTGGCTCGGGCAACGGATGTGCTTCATCTCCAACTAGCGCTGCTACCTGTTGCTAGGGCACCTCCACCCTCTCCATAGAACCTAACTTTGTAGGTCGCTCTGCTTCACCAATAGTAGATGTCAGACCCTGTGCCTGGGGTGTTTCAGTAGACCTGGGTGGAGACACAGGCCCGCTTACCTAGCCTTTTTCCACCCAATCACCCTCGGTTCACGGGTTCTCTTCAACCCAGGGCTCCTCACTCTGTCCCCGAGCACTCAGTGCCTTTTTTAACATAGAATGAGCAGCATATAAGTGATGTCCTAAGAACAAAAATAATATATAGAGGAATTTTTTTACACTTACTTGGCACTGGATCTTTTCTTCAGGGTGGGCTTGCCTAGCGACATCCCACTAAGTGATCCACCAAGCTCCAGGCTTGATATAGATGCTGATAGCATTGAGTCCTCCTGATGACTCGCAGTGCTAGCACCTTGTCCAAGCAGGATTCCGTCACCCTGAGTTGGCACCCGAGTGCTCCACAGGTCTAGTGGTGGCATCCTACCAAAAGCAAATAAACATTATCAAGCATACCTATCTCAAGAATTCAGCAACAAAATTTTACTCAGAAAAATACTTACTGTCTGACGGAAAATGAGGTGTCTTCCTCCTCCTCTTCCGCCTGTTCCTCAACAGCCTCATCTGCAGTAGCTATTCACGAATCATATCTAGCATAAGATACAATTAGACTACTCAGAGATAGCTCAGACATCTTTTACCTGGTCTCAGTGTGCAGGCTCGATGGGGCCTTTTAGGCACTGTCTCGCTCCCGGCGGCAACATCGGCCTCTAGTGACTGATCCCCACCAGCGGATCCTAGCCTGGCACTTAGGATTGCCTAGACTATGACAACGTCCGGGTTATCTTCAGACTCACCCCCAGCTTTCTGGTCCACAGGGGAGGCGGAGGCGGCACTTCCTCTAGCTGCTCCGCTAGATGTTGCTCCACTTCCACCAACTCCTCTAGAATTAGGATGCGGAGGACGAGCAGGCAAATCATTGAAATGTAGCCCCAACTCCTGCAATCAACACACAGGAGTCAGTTTTCCATAGTATTAAGATATTTACAAATTACAATGTCAATATACTTACAGCGGTTGGTGGATTCTGATGATCATGCTTCAGGTACTGGTATGATAGCACCTGTACAGACGCAAGCACGTTCTGAATTCTCTCTAGAACTTCACCTTCCATCAGTTCATCAGCGGTTACCTAGGCTAGGTCCTCTGGGCCGGTGTACTCGAACCCATAGTGGATCCTCTCTTGCAGAGGCTATATTCAGCATCTAATGAAGCTGGCAACTACTCCAACTCCACTAAGGCCTTGGTCCTTCATGGCTCGGATTTGCTTGAGGAAAGGACGAATACCCTCAAGTTCTATCGCACTCAGCGTCTCCTTATCCCAACGATTGTTGGGGACTGGCACAGTGTCGCTATGGACTTCCAGAAGGGGCACATGTTTCCCGCAATAAAACCACTCAACTCTCAAATTTTTCATAGAATCCACCAGGGTATAGTGAATATATTCGTTCTTCCTCCCCATGTGAAATTGAATACTAGGACCCCTCAAACACACATGGATTTGTGGCGTCCGAGTGCGCTTTCAGTTTGAAGAATTGGCGGAAAAGAGTGATGGAGGGGGGAATACCAAGGAAAGTATCACAAAGATGAACAAAAATCAAAAGATGCAGGATGGAGTTAGGGTTCAGATGGATTAGGGTTATGCCATAGTAATGCAAAAATCCATGTAAAAACGGACAAGCTGGCAACCCTAACCCATGCTGGATGAATGGAATAAAGAGCACAATTCCACTTGGCTCAAGATTGGGAATGCGGTGCTCACCAGGCGCCTTCCATTCCCCTAGTTTCTAGTAGGGGACATAGCCCTGATCGCGGAGCTTCTGAAGGTGCTTTGGCTTCGTGCTTGGCGCCGACTAGATCTAGGCGGCGGCGGCCATCTTTGGCACCTCCAACGCCCTCTTCTCGACAACCTTCATGGCGGCGGTGCTTCGGTTCTTCCCCTTCCCCATCAAGCAGAGCTCTTTTTTAGATCTAGGGTTTGAGGGAGATGGCGCTCATAGCAGGCATGGGGGCTTAAGCAGAATGTGGAATGCGATGGAAGAAGAAGGCGCACAGGGCGGTAACCTTTTATGCAGGGATTCCACTATCACACGGCCCAATAATCACACCAATGGGTGTGGTGTTTTGGTTTCCCTTCCATTTTAATGACACTGTGCAGTTTGATACGACGGTTGCATGCATTTTCATGATTTCCCACGCGTCAGAATGTGTTCAGACTTATTCGTTGGATTTCCTCTGTCTGAGTACCGGCCATGATACAACAGTTATTTACACGACCACATCGTGCAGCACCTAGATGATTTTGCAGTACTTGGAAAATTGCTTGACAGTATGCACTACATAGTGTAGTACTCAGATGAAGATTTTTTATTCAACAACAGTACCATGCATACAAAGTTGAACACTTTACAAGATTCAAGATCACTCAGTACAAGATTTTTTCAGTCAATAACAAAGACAACACCTACTCAGATATAACAGAGTACTCGTACTCTAAGTGCTTCTTAGTAGGTACTTTTCTACCTGATGCACCTGGATTCAGGAGAAGGGTCATGCATCCGGGTAGATAACAGAAGTGTAGTGTGTCCTAGCCTAGAACATTGGGTAGATTGTTTGGCTACAAACATTTGTTGGCCGCCTACCATTGGGAGCATAGCTACTACAATAGGAAGCATGCACGCTAGTACGTAGGATGAGCTACTCGCACATCTTGCCACCCAGCCGATGCCATCTGTACACATTCGGATTCGGGTATGACCCTTCATGGACAAACATCGACAAACACCCTAGAAGAACTGACATGGGACTATTGGATGTGCTACCCCACCAGCTATCACAAGATTTCTTCTAGTTGCAAATCTAGACTACTCTACTATGCACAACTAGTAAGCCAACTAACTCTTTGTTTTGCAAATAGCAAGAGGCTTGGGGGCTACACTCAATGAGTGCACTTTCCTGAAAAGTGCACGTCACCCAGAGGCTTTATAGAGCACCTCATGGCTTCACTCACAAAAGCACTAGGATTACATTTGTTTCTACTCGGCAAGACCAGGAGGAACAAGAAGGCTTCTGAGTTCAACCATGACACACTCGGGGGATTGACGGACTAGGGTACTAGGGGTTCCCCATGGGAGTTCTACCTAGATGGGCCCTGGGATGGCCCACAATCTATTGAAGGATGTGAGATAAGGTGGCATGGACTTCAAGCTATTCTAGATCAACTTAGTCGGCTTACTACGAAAGCTAGATTCTATAATAGGACTAGGACTCTTCTCTTATAACCGACTAGGACTAGATACATGGCCTTACCCTCTCCTCTATATAAAGAGAGGTATAGCGCACCCCTTGTAACCCTAACAATCATACAATCAATCCAATGCAAAAGGCAACATGTTCGTCTCTTTGCGTTTACTATCGAGTTCTGCGTATGCCGAAGCCCTTCGAACATCGTCCCACCGACAGGGAGAATAAAAGGAAGCTTATCTACGAAAGTCATCTCCACATATGGGATGATCCATACCTCTTCAGAGTCTGCTCTGACGGCCTACTCAGAAGGTGTGTACCGGTGGAAGAAGGCATCAAGATCATAGAATGATGCCACTCATCACCATATGGAGGGCATTATGGAGCATTCCGCACTCATTCAAAAATCTAGCAAAGTGGATTTTTCTGGCCAACCATGTATGAAGATACAAAAGACTTCATCAGGAGGTGTGGAGCATGTCAGAGGCATAGGAATATTAATTCAAGAGATGCCATGCCACTCACCAACAACCTTCAGATCGAGCTCTTCGATGTCTAGGGAATTGATTACATGGGACCATTTCTAAAATTGAGGAACTGCGAATACATTTTGGTGGCAGTTGACTATGTCTCCAAGTGGGTTGAAGTCATGCCATGCAAAGCTGCGGATGCGAAGAACTCTAAGAAGATGTTTGAAGAAACAATATTTCTAAGATTTGGAGTTCCAAGAATGGTGATTAGTGATATAGGAACTCACTTCACTGACAAGAACTTTCACAACTACTTGTCAAAGCATGGGATCCATCACAATGTCGCTACTCCATATCACCCTTAGACAAGTGGCCAAGTAGAAACATCAAATAAACAAATCAAAAAGATTCTACAAAAGACAGTCAACAAGCGAGGCAGAGTACATATCCATGGGAAGTTGTTGTGCACAATTGCTATGGATGAGAGCAATTTTGTTGAACTTTGGTCTCAAATTTGAAAAAGTTCCTATCGGTGTTTCGTACAAGCACCGGCAAGTAAATTTATAGTAATGCGCGTTAGGCTTAGATGGTGCGCTAAAGGACAGAAGGTCCCGTACGAAGCGCCCCAACAGCGTTTCCGTTCGGTCTCCGCAATGCCACAGCGACCGCTGGCCACCTTCTGGCTCTACGTATGGTTCAGCCGCCTACGGACAGTGAGTTCGTGGGGGTAATCGAACATGATCCAGAGACACTCTATGGGCTCCTCGTGGAGGAACCAGAGTCGTCCTCCAGCTCTGACTCCAGCAAGGGGAGCCATCACCCTTCCCGGGAATGCTTCATGACGCAAACCCCCGAGGGGCACGTCCAAAGTGTCTCCAGAGGGGAGACGACCCTACCTGGCACGCCAACTGTCGGTGTTTTGTACAAGCACCGACAAGCAAAATTTATAGTAATGCACGTTAGGCTCGGATGGTGCGCTAAAGGACACAAGATTTATACTGGTTCGGGCCGAATGTCCCTACGTCCAGTTTGTTGCTGCTCATGTTATTAGCACCGAAAATGGTTTCTAGTAGGGGGTACAAACGATTGAGAGAGGGACTAGTCCCAAGTCTCTGATGGAAGGGTTGAAAGGAGGCCAAGAGCTTGATCGTAGCTTGACTGTGTGAGTGTTGTGTGCTATGCCGTTAAAGATTGGTCCCCCTTTGGTGGAGGAAGCGCATCCCCTTTTATAGATGAAGGGGCTAGCTTTACAAGGGTGAGGGCTTTAGGATGCGTATTTTACCTAGTCTTGTGGCTCACGTTTACCCGGCCTTCATTCTGATGAGTGTGAAGGAAGATAAGCGCCTACAATACTATCGATGCCTCTGTAGAATGTTAGGTTGGTTACAGAATGCTGCCCTACGCAGGGTATGGGCTGCAGTACAGTGGTTTTGACTTATGAGTCTCCCTCAGCCTTGCTTTGCACGCCTTCTGGTTCCTATGAGTCTTCATCGGAGGGACAAGGGGTCGGGAAGCAGGCACAGCTCCCTTGGGGCCATAACGTGGTGACGGAATATCCGTCGTTCGTGGAGATAGCAAATCCTTTTCTGGAGCGTAGCGGTTGTCGTATATCTTCGTCGGGTTTCGTGTCCCAGAGCTGAAGGCGGCGCCTACAACTCTACAGGGCGAGGGGCACGCACCTGAAATACCTTTTGGGCTCTACGGCGCCTGGAAGAGTCTAAAGCACCTATCCCGTCGTTCCCTGGCAGTACTCTTCCTGCCAGGGCGCAGGGTATGGTTCTTGGAGCCATGGTTGACCCGAACGTCTTGTCTTCTCCCTGTACCCATCACCATGAGGGAACGGGGAGAAGTTGTCAGGTAAGATGAAATCAGTCTTTAGATACCGAGCAGGGCGAGGCTCGTTCCTGGCCGTCGGGTGAAGCGGAGGCCAGTCCTTATCTCTTGGTTGAGACCGAGCCCGCCCCTCCGGGGTTGGGCGAGGCGGAGTCTATCCCTTAGCCCTCGGGCGAAACCGAGCTCGCCCCAAAGGTGTTGGGCGAGGCAGAGTCTATCCCTCAGCCCTCGGGCGAAACCGAGCTCGCCCCAAAGGCGTCAGGCGAGGCGGAGTCTATCCCTCAGCCCTCGGGCGAGACCGAGCTTGCCCCAAAGGCGTCGGGCGAGGCGGAACCAAATTCCTGTCATTCGAGCAAGAGACGCTATTGCGCCCTTATCCGTCCAGAAGTTTTTAACGCTCGGTGGTTATTGGTTCCACCTTCTGGGGTACCCCAGTATTAGGTCCCCGACAGTTCCTATTCTATTTAACAATGAGAGTGTGGTAACATTGCTACCAATTCTATTCAACACTCAACAACCAACCACATTAATATTCGCTATCACTTAGGAACCCACCGACGGAAGGATATCTAGATGGCTAGAGACAAGTGAATAGCCTATTAAAATTTACAAGTACAAAGACACTAGACAAGTTGGTAGTAACAAATACAATCCTAATAGACACTACTTGCCTAGCCTATTCACTTCAATGCAAGCCCTCCTACACAATTCTAGTACTAAGTTTAACTACTATAACTAAACCACACAAGCTACTAGAGGCAACAACTACAACTAGTGAGCTACATTAATTAAGCAATTAAACTATTCTACTCACTAAAGAGCTACAACTACACATGCACAAATATGGAATGTAAATACAAGTGTAGTAGAGAGCAAACCAATGAGGGCAAGTGACACAACATTTATTCTAGAGCAAACCCTTCACTAATTCGTCTTTTGTCATGTCTAAGGAAGCTAAGCATATGTGAAAGTGTTTTTGCCCCTATTATGGGTTTTCATGTATTAATGACATCCAATTAGGGACTATGCATTTATTGAGTTATATTGCAGCTATTGGTCCCTTAAAAGATTTAAAGAATGATTTCTATAAAGTGACACCCCTCAATTTGATGATTGAAAGGTTTTTGGACTCAAAGTGGTTTAAATTCGCTTTATATTTTGCAATTGATTTTAGGAAATACCGTACTATAAAGAGGGATGCAAAGCATATTGGTATAAGGAAGCTAGAGTGCTCAAGTACCTAATTAAAATCTATTGAGAGAGACACTTGAACACATCACATGCACATTGCGTGAGTTCTGAAAGTTTGTCACCTCGGACGTTCTTATGGACGTCAGAAATTTTGATGTGTTCTTACACAGACCGGCATAGGTGCCGCCAGAGGTAACTCACTTACTTATAGACATTGAAAGTTCCAATGTGCATAAAGTTTCAATGTAGCACATGTGCCGCCTGTCTAAATAAGTGTCAGAAGCTACCAGCTTCAAAACCATCGGAGTTCTGATGTGCATTGGAAGTTCTGTTGTTGCTCGCACACACATAAGCCTGCCTAAGTGAGTGTGTAGGAAGTTGCCAGCTTCCAACCATCAGAAGTTCCGATCTACGTTGGGAGTTCGATGGTACCTTCACATAGCCTGGTGACCCTATTTGTACTTTCCCATACAAAACCCTAGGTGTCAAAAGTTCTAATGTTGCCCAGAATGGCTAGAATGTGCTAGAGCTATAAATACCACTCTCACTCACTTTTAACCGTTGCACATGCTGCCATAACTCCAACCAACCCTTAGCTAAACTATCCCCTAGCATTCAAAGCTCTACACTCTTCTTCCCTTTGCTTTCCAAAGTCAAATCTTGCAAATTGAGTTGAGGGTGGGGATTTGGTGAGAGAAATTGAGACACAAAGTTTGAGAACTTGAATTCTTCGTCAAGCCAGATGAATTTGCATTCATTACTCTTAGGGCTTGGCCCCTAGCCGGCTAGGTGTTGGTATTTCTTATATGCTCAAGTGAAAGATTTTGCAAGAGCACATAATACCGTTGTAGCATTTGACCTGGATGTATTCTAGAGTATCGTATTTATCCTCAGGGAAGCAATGATTTAAGAATATGATAGCTAACCATGATGTATCTACTAACTAATATAGTGACTAAACCAAAGTAGGGGTAAGTGATATACAGTTAGGTAGTGTGACATACAGAAGTTCCACTTCCAAAAAGGTAAGGTGGAAGCATAGCTAAGTGGGAGGACAACGAGCAAGCGAGGAGTTTCCTAAGTTCTTTATCACAAAGGTTCTTTCTTAGCTATAGTTTAGCAATACAACTTAGCCCTATGCCTATGGTGGAAGTCATTCACATTAACAATTTAAGCATAGCTGATGGTATGAAATGATGACATAATGACCATCAACACTAGGCATTGCCCGGGAGCTCCTGATCTGTGGGAGAGTCCGTAGAGGTTTGTATTACACTACTAATTTTTGACCCTATCGTATCGCTTCGCCCTGCATCAAACACAAATTTGGTGCAATAGGTGGGTGTTATTGCATCAATTTAGCAAATCTGATGCAATAGGTGGTCTTTATTGCATCGAGAAGGCATTTGATGCGATAGCATGTCGATGCAATAGGTATGATCTATCGCATCGATTTCGAAGAAGAGATGCAATAGGTACAAATTATTGCATCGGATAAATTTGGTTGCATTACTATTGATTTTTTTTATGCAATTTGTAGATGGTATTGCACTGGTTTCGAATATTGATGCAATTATGAAGTATTATTGCAACGGATTGATATATAGTGCTAATCTCTGATGCAATATGTGATTTTTATTGCATCGATTAAGGATTGTTTTGATGCAGTATATTGTCACTGTTGGCCCACAAGTGCCTTAGCTATCTGAGTAGTTATTAGTATATTTTATAGTATTATTTAATCACATATTCACGTATATGTGGCTGGAGAGTAGTAGTTAGATTGGCCTGGACGTGCTTTGTTTGGGTTAGAGTTGGACTTTGGGTTAGCCAAAGCCTGCCGCGTCAGGTCAAACAAGTTGAGTCCGTCTTATTCAACCAGCTTAGGGTGTGTTTGGTTGAGCTATGGCTGTGGGAAAAAACTGTTGTGGGCTGTGAGCTGTGAAAAAGTTGTTATAGGCTGTGATCTGTAGAAAAGCTGAAAGTTGTTTGGTTAAACAAGTATAAAATATACCTTCTATATTTATCTCTCTTGAAACAACTATGGAAAAACTTTTTATTCCACCAATTTCAAAAAGCAGAAAGCCAAAAGCCAAAAACAAAGCCAATCTAGCTTTCAAAACTATACTACGGAAAGCAGCTGCTTTTGAAAAAACCGTCTAAAAAAGCAGCCTCTTTGGTTGGACTTTTGGCTTTTGGAGCCAAAAGCCAAAGCCAAAGCCAAAAGCCCAACCAAACGGACCCTTAGTTGTAGGTTAAGGCCCATTTGCCATCCGTATCCAACGAGCTTAGTTGTACGTAGAGCAAAGGAACACTACGTCCGCCGCCAGGGCTCTATTCCTGCATCGCGCTCGCGCCGCCGCCCAGGATCCACTTCGACGATCTGGTGCGCTTTGGGACACGTCCACCGCGTTTCGGTAGGTTCGTTCCGGGGACGCGGAATGCCGCGGCGACCCGCGTTTCACGTGACTCTCGTACGTGCGTGCATCTTCTTGTTCTATTTAATTATTATTAGGTAATTGAATTTTGGTGATTGATTAAACGTAACTCCTGTAGATATATTATTAGGTAAGAAATATTTGTCTAGGGCTTAGAAAAAAGAAAACTGAGAAAATTAGAAGATCAATTTATCTGGTTATCCGCCACTGAATACCAGTATATTTTTTTTTCTTTCTCAGTTTCTCTACTCAATTTATATTGAATACTGTATTTCAATTTGATTGAAAAATAAAAACTAAAATTAGAAATATGGATGCAAGATGCGAATACACTACTTCAATTTAGTTTTATGTGTACCGTAGCATGTTCTTAGCAATTTCAGTTCAATTACCAAATCAATTAGAAATTTTACGTTCGTCTTATTTGTTTTTGTGTGTGATTTTCAGGCATTCAAAACAGTATGTCGCATCAGGGTAGTAGTTGGATGCGGTTGGATAAGGCAACTGCAGAGTGGCAACAAAGATTAACTGATTATCTTGATAACACCTTTGGAGGCAGCCGTAAAGGAGGAATGGCACCATGTCCATGTTCAGCATGTCGTTCCGTGCCATATAGAAAACGGTCGGAGGTTCTGAAGCATTTGCTTCAGAAAGGTTTTGATGAAAGCTTCATCCGAGAGCAAGAAAGTATATGTGAAGGTTCAGCTATTGATGTCGATGATGATGGTGATACAAGTGACAGGGCTGGTTCTGAACACTTGATAAAATCATTGATCAGAGGTGCTATACATGGAGAAATCAATGAGGAACAGCCAAATGAGAAGGCAAAGAAATTCTTTCAATTGTTACAAGAGGCCAAGAAAGAGTTGTTTCCAGGCTGCACGGAAGCTACCAAGGTGTCTTTCATTGTCAAAATGTTTCAACTTAAGTGCATGTTTGGTTGTAGTAATGCTTGCTTGGAGTTTGTACTTCATCTGTTCTTGCTTATTCTTCCTGATGGGCACTGTCTCCCAGACAGTTTGGAAAAAATACGCAAGGTTGTTAGAGATCTTGGTCTAAATTACGAAAAGATAGACGCATGTTATAATGATTGTGTGTTATTTAGAGAGGCTTATGCAGACCTGGATAATTGCCCAAAATATGGTGAGTCAAGGTGGAAGGAGTCTGAAAATGCAGAGGCTATTGGCAGTAGTTCTGGATCAAAGAAGTGTGCTCCACGTAAAATTCTACGGTACTTCCCACTAACTCCATGGCTCCAAAGATTATATATGTCAGAGACCAGAGCATCATATATGCGTTGGCATAAGGAAGAATTGGTGGATGATGGGAAAATGCGACATCCGGCGAACTCCTTGGCATGGAAGCATGTGGATAAAACATATGAATGGTTTGCACTAGATCCTCGTAATGTCAGGCTTGGTCTAGCATCTGATGGATTCAATCTGGTTGGTATGTTGAACGTTTCATACAGTTGTTGGCCTGTGATCTTAATTCCTTACAACCTTCCGCCATGGTTGTGTTTGAAACAACAATATTGGATGATGTCGATGCTGATACCTGGAGCGAGATCTCGTGGCGTTAGCATTGATGTATATTTGCAGCCCCTAATTGATGAGCTCAAAGTTCTCTAGGAAGAAGGTGTCCGAATCTAGGATGCAAAGGCGAAGAAGAATTTTGATTTGCATGCACTTCTACCGTGGACAATTAATGACTTTCCTGCGTATGCGATACTTTCTGGATGGAGTATGAAAGGCAATTTTGCATGTCCGCATTGTCATAAGGATACCGACTACTTACGGTTGAAGTATGGGAACAAGCATTGATACATGGGGCATCGCCGCTTTTTGCCTTCAGACCACAAGTGGCGCAGAAACAAAGTCAGCTTCAATAACAAGACGGAAAATAGGGAGTCTCCAGAACCACTAACTGGAAAACAAGTGTTGCAACACTATGAAAGTTTTGAGCAAGTCAACTTGGTCCTAAGTCAAGAAAAAGGAAGCAGCATGACGAAGAAAAAGATGGCACAACTGGAGGAAGAAGAGTATTTTTTTCCAGCTTCCTTACTGGAAAAATTTGCTTATTAGGCACAATTTAGATGTGATGCATATTGAGAAAAAATATATGTGAGAGCATATTGGGCACTTTGCTAGACATAGAAGGTAAAGGTAAGGATAATGAGAAAGCTCGGCTTGACATGCAGCATCTTGGGATAAGGAAGGATCAACATCCAGTGCTCGAGAATGGTAAGTACACCTTGCCACCTGCTTTGTACTCTTTAGAGAAAGAGGACAAGAAACTTTTACGCAAATTTCTACATGAAGTTAAGTTGCCTGATGGGTACGCTTCCAATATCAAGAGATGTGTGGATGAAAATTGGTGTCACTTATCTGGACTGAAAACTCATGATTACTATATTATTTTCCAGAAACTTTTACTATTAGTAGTACGCAACATTTTGCCTCTAGAAGTTGTTGTCCCATTGATTGACTTGAGTAGGTTCTTCAGTTCGCTATGTTCAAAGGAGCTGGACGAAAAGGATATTGCTACCATGAGTGCTTCGATTAGGGAGACTCTTTGTCGGCTCGAGATGATTTTCCCACCTGCATTTTTTATATCATGGTACATTTGCCGGTTCATCTAGCTGAAGAGGCTTCACTTGGTGGACCTGTATGCTATAGATGGATGTATCCGGTTGAGAGATATCTGTGTACGCTAAAAGGTTATGTGATGAACAAAGCACACCATGAAGGCTCAGTAGCAGAGGGATATATCACCGAAGAGTGCATGACATTTTGTTCTCAGTTCTTTGAAGATGTGCTGACTCGCCCAGAGCGTCATGAAAGCGCCGCAGTGTCTGAACCACCATCTGGTCTAAGCGTTTTTGGTAGCCTTGACTACAGTAGGAAAGGCTTTAGTATGGAGAAGTTGAAGGACACTGAGATGCGGACCATGAGGCACTACATACTGACAAATTGTGATGAGTTTGCTACATTGGCTGAGTGAGTTAAATTTAACATTTCAGCATGCTATTTTTTGTTTACATGATATATATTACTAATTTTTTGCATTTTGTTCTTTCTGCACACTGTAGTGAACATAAGGATTTACTCAAGAAATATGATCCACATAATGTTGAGAGAAGACACAAGGAGCAATTTGTTCGCTGGTTTGAGGACAAAGTGAGTTACCAGAAATTTTTTTTGTTCATCTTATGATCCAGGTGATGAAAGCGGTTTCAAAAAAATTATTTTTGTCAGCTTATAATATTTTGTTTAATCTAACTGCAGACCAAAAAATACTATGACCAAGGGAAAGCAAATGAGTTGATGTACGCCCTTTCTGAAGGACCAGATCCTTGTGCTCGTGTATTCAATAGATGTGTCATCAACGGTTTTCTATTTCGGACGGTGCCGGCAGAGAGTAACTTGATCACACAAAATAGTGGTGTCCTTGTCAAGGGCGATGAAAGTACGGGTAATATGGACTGGTATGGCGTTATTAAGAAAATTATCTCTCGAGAATTCCCTGGTGGAAAGGAACTGATGATGTTTCAGTGTGATTGGTATGATGTCCCTGCTCCAACACAGAACAAAAGTAGAGGGTACAAGAAAGATCAATATGGAATTATAGATATTGATACTACCCATTTCAGATATTCAAATGATCCCTATATTCTGGTGACACAAGCAGAGCAGGTGTTTTATGTCAAAGATGCAAAGAAATCAGATTGGTCTAGTGTTGTTCGAATGAAACCAAGAAACATTTTCTCCATGCCAGAATCTTATTCGAATGAAACCAAGAAACCTTTTCTCCATGCCAGAATCTCCAAGTGCTGAAGAGGAGGCAGAATTTGATGTTGACTCATTGGTTGTTGGGGTGGAGCACATGACTGTTACACGTGAGCATGGGGAGTTGATGAACTGGCAACGAACGGACATGGAAGTGGTAACAATTGAATCTTCTGTTATTGAAAAAGCAATTGCTGAATCTGTACCAGAACCAAATGATAAAGACTTCAGTGATGAGGATGGAGATGATGGTGACGCATACATTGACGATGGAGTTGCCGCGCCTGTTGTTGCCACAGACAATGTAGATGATGATGATTTTTTTGTTTGAGTCTTCATATTGCACCTTCAAACAAGTTTTCCTATGGTTCACAAACTTGCTTAAATGATGTTTGAATTCATGGCCGTGCTCGGAGTTACTGTATTTTTTTTACAAGGAACATATTTTTTGTTTCATGCAAAGCGAACTGCTATATAATTTTGTACTTGTGTGTTAAGAATTAATAGACCAGTCCCTGCTGGTCGATTAGCAAGTGTTTCTAAGAAGCTGCTGCTGCATATATTTTTTTTTTTTGATGAAAACTGTGGAGCAAAGCTCCCCAGTGAAACTTTATTAAACCAACAAAAGAGTGGGAAACAGGGGACCAGTTAGCTGGAGGCTAACCAGAGCTTACCTAGGTAAGAGAAAAATAAGCAAAATTACAAAAGATGCAGTCCAATTCATGATTACAGGGTACCTTCAATGGAGGCACGCGGCCAAGTTATAGTCCTTTGCAGTAATGTCAGAGCCCCTCCATATGCATTTTTTTTTCTAAACTTATCAATGGAGGCAATAACTGTTTTTGGTAGCTTCAGAGTACACATGAAGTAAGTAGGCAAACTGGAGATCGCTGAATTCATAAGTTGCAGCCGAGCAGAGGAGGACAGTAAAACTGAACTAGCAGAGCACGAGGATCTGGTCCTTCAGAAAGGGCGTGCATCAACTCATTTGCTTTCCCTTGGTCATAGTCTTTTTTGGTCTGCAGTTAGATTAAACAAAATATTATAAGCTGACAAAAATAATTTTTTTGAAACCGCTTTCATCACCATAAGATGAACAAAAAAAAAATTCTGGTAACTCACTTTGTCCTCAAACCAGCGAACAGATTGCTGCAATTTGTTCGCTGGTTTGAGGACAAAGTGAGTTACCAGAAAAAAAAAATTTGTTCATCTTATGATCCAGGTGATGAAAGCGGTTTCAAAAAAAATATTTTTGTCAGCTTATAATATTTTGTTTAATCTAACTGCAGACCAAAAAAGACTATGACCAAGGGAAAGCAAATGAGTTGATGTATAAGCCCTTTCTGAAGGACCAGATCCTCCTTGTCCTAGAGTCCGAGTAGGATGACACCCCCACACATTTGGGCGAACTTTGAAACAAACATAGTATTTTGCTGGCTAGTAGATTACGAATTAGTTGCTGAATGGCACAAAAGAGTGGGAAACAGGGGACCAGTTAGCTGGAGGCTAACCAGAGCTTACCTAGGTACAAACTAGGGGGGCCTTGGGGCCAAAGAGAAAAATAAGCAAAATTACAAAGATGCAGTCCAATTCATGATTACAGGGTACCTTCAATGGAGGCACGCAGCCAAGTTATAGTCCTTTGCAGTAATGTCAGAGCCTCTCCATATGCAATTTTTTTCTAAACTTATCAATGGAGGCAATAACTGTTTTTGGTAGCTTCAGAGTACACATGAAGTAAGTAGGCAAACTGGAGATCGCTGAATTCATAAGTTGCAGCCGAGCAGAGGACAGTAAAACTGAACTAGCAGATAACTGCCTGCTGCTGCACAGAATTGCAAAGAGCACAGCCGGGCAGGCTTTTATGTATACTTGTTCGGCTGCAGTTGATGTATACCTGTTCGGCTGCCATTTTCAGCGGCTGCAGCTGGCTGCACCTAGTAGTATTATACAGTAACATGTGAGGGAGTAACAGCCAGCACAGCCACAGCAGCTGAGGCACTATGGCAGCAGCCTGCCGAACAGAGTGCACTCCCTGATCAAAGTGCTTCCAGACAATAACTCACAGTAACTCGAAATTGACATTAATTCATAGTAACTAGCAGGCAATACCATATATACATAGTGCTTTCATTAGTTCTTACAAACCACCATAGAGTGCATCCATTAGTTCATACAACCACAGCACATACATATATATACATAGTGGTTTATTCAAGTGACGATCAGACACAACAAAAGATGACCACCAGGTCAGACTTGCATTTTAGACTTGCAATTCACTCGATGTGAGCAGCCCCCTTCTTGTTCTAACACTTCATCATGTTCCAGGTCTCCCATGATTTTCGTTGTACGTCTGGTTGAACCTCTTGTGAACATATTTCTCGATCTTCTTCATAGAGTCATTGACGAAATCAAGCCCATCATTTTTTGCAATGTCCAGCCTAAAGTGCACACTGTCCTCTTCATCAGAAAATGAGTAGCAACCATCAGAGGATGTGTCGTCTTCGTCAGAGGATGTGTCATCTTCATCAGTGTACTCCTGAAAATTTATGTACCCAAAAAAGTGCAATCATTCATCAAGTTATAATGTAAGCTAGTAGGGCACATGGATACACTAAAGTCTAGTTACAATGGTCTAAATGTTTGCTTGTATACACTGCAATACACTGAATTGTACAGTCTCAGAAAAACATGCTAATTCAATCTATCATGCTACTCAGATCATTCAACAGTCTCAGAACAACACATTTATTTATTAGCCTGATCTTAAATCGCTACTCCTTAATTACTACCCAGATTTAAATCCAAAATCCCAAAAATGAAACTCTACATCACGAAATCTTACCATCTTCTTCGAGGTCGATGCCAGCCCTTTGGCACGCTTGACGATGGTCACCGGAGCCTTCTTGTTGGTGGTGGAGGCTGCCCTTTTATCCCGCTTGGCCCCGGGCACCAGGACCTTCTTCTTGGCCGCCGCAGGCGCCGCTCCTGTGGCCACCTTCCCGCTGGTCTGGTCAGCAGAACCAGTGTAGAAACAATAAAACAGAGCAGTGAAATGACAGTTTAGAATTGTGTTGAAACCAGACAGTACTCCCTTTATTTTTTGATGAGCAGAAACAGGCACTAATACATCAAGCACAGTAATTGCTTAAAAAGGCTCAGATCGAATTATAACCCGGCCCTTAAGAAGGCTCACCTTAATTACTACCCAGCCCTTAAGAAGGTTCTAACATTTGATCTTCATCTTTTTCGAATTATAGTGCCCTTTTGTCAAATCTGTGCTATAATATCTTGACACCACATTTTTAATTTGAACCATGACATCTCATCCTTTATCATTTTTAATCATTTGCCTAAGTTACAAAAAATGTGTGCTAATATATGCACCATGAAAATTGTCCAGTCATATATGTGCCATAAATACTGTGCAGTCATATATCTACAGAACAATAATCCAAAATATAGTCTACTTTCCTGGAAAGTGAGCACTTCAAAAACCATGTTCTGAAAACTTTCTTGTAATAAGTGTCGGCACAAAATTTCGTCCCGTGCCGAGGGCACACGAGCAAGCCGGAAAGGTCTGCTCGATGGAGCTGTAGATCCGCCTAGCTTCAACGCAGGGGTGGTCGATCCTGTTTACTCCTCCCGAGACGTGCCAGTCAATTTAACCCTATAATTGTCAATGAAAGAAAGCTAATCAGTAATTTAAGACGGAACATGCCGGTATTGCCAGACAGTCCCGAATGTGCGGCTCTGAGAGTCGATATGGAAGGAAATCGACTAAATAGTCGATTCCAGCATATTTATGACAATAAATCAGTTAAAGCTCGTGGAGTTGTGTAAGAAAAATTGGTTATCATTCATGATGAATATCGTTATTTAAACAAATATTAGTCAATGGCAATAAGATATCAATAATAATCAGTTTATGCTAAGCCAATGACTGCAAGTAACCGAATCTTTTTTACATAAAGAAGCAGTTCATCACCATTTAACCATTTAATAAAGATAAATCTAATGAATATATTAGATCTCATCTATCGCTATGGCCAGTGGGGCATGAGGCAAAATCATGCAGGCCGTAGAAACAACAATAGATTTGACGACCCTAACTCATTACTAATATCAGTAAGGCATTAGGCGGAATCATGCAGGCCGTAATACAATAATAAGATCATGGGGCTAAAACATCTTTCAACATATCTTTACTTCAACGGTCTCGTGACGTGAACTGCATATGTGAAAGCACTCGATATCGACTAAAACAGTCGATTCAGGCATAACACACAGTTAAGGTCATGCCCTATCAAGAACAAATCTACCAAGTAACGATTCCCACTCAACGGTGCTAACAGTGAGGTATGAGGCAGAATCACACAGGCCATGATAACGGGCCATGGAACCGTTTTCGTTAGCCAATAGATCTATTCAAGACAAAGCATGCCTTAACCGTACACTATGCACGATCCAGATTGATATAAAACAGCCGATAAAACATAACTCATAGTTTAAGATGCAGATTAGATCAGTTTAGATTAACAAACGATGGGTTAAACAGGATATAAGGCTGATCTAGATCAATCTCAATCAGACGAAGTGATATTGCTGTAATTGAATAAATAATGAAAGCAATAAGCAATATCGATAACTTAATGAATCTATTAGAAGGACGCCACCCTTAGATAAAGCCGATAACTTGACCTTAATCTAGTTCGAGCAGTGGAGGTCGACCGGATCGATGCAGCCATACTTAAACTAAACAAGAGTCGATAACTAGCTTATACCAGAGTCGCAGCGGAGGTTGACCGGATCGATGCAGCCGTACGAACAGAAGTATAAGCCATGACAGTACTTATAGACAAGCCGGAGGTCGGCCGGACCGATGCAGCCTTGCTCACTGAAGAACTCGCCGAGATCTACTCTACTCCTACTCCTAAGGGGTAACCGAAGCCGAAAAAAGTGAGAAACTTGTATTTGATTGATTGTGTGTCCTTTATAATAGTCGGGGTACAATATAAATACCCAGAACCTAAGCACGACTCATCACGATTTTTGGCCTAAGAGAAAATATTCATAATTTAAGATAACTTGGACCCTAATCTTTCTCTTTTTGTAGAGTCCACCATGTTTTCTCCGGCGCCGATTATTGCTTTTGTCGTTATCTGCTGGTGCTATCTAAAGAAAACCGATTCCAATGTTGTATTCGAATCGGCTGATACCGACCTTCTAGCAATCGACTCCTGACGTAATATTGGAAGCTTTCGAGTCCCTGCAATTCCTCTTCCAAATTTTGGTGGAAAAAATAAGATAATAAAGTTGGTACCACAAACAGAGGCTATTACGTTTGTATAGCTGAGAAGCATTAAATCTAGTTTCTTGGAAATGTAATTATCAGATCGTGATACTAATCCTACATCTTTCCAAATTGTTCCAGGAAGTGCTTGGCTTAAAGCATATGAAGCCATAAACAGAGGCCATTCGACCAAGCTGGTGCCTAAGATTAAAGACCGAACCTCCAATTCCAACCGCATTGCGGCCGGGTTGACGTCGTTGTCGGAGTCAGAGTCGACGAGGACCACCTTGCGCACGGGGCCAACTGGCCGCGCGAGTTGCGCCCTTGGGTCCGGGCGTTGTGGCCGCGCTTGCCACTTCACAGGGTTGACGACTCAGCTGGCGCCTCCGTCGCCGCCGTGGAGATTCAGTCCGCCCTCGCTGCCGTCGCTGTGGGAGTGAATGTGGGGAGAGTCGCACGAGTGAGGAATTAAAGATATATGGCGCATCGAATCGGCAGCCTCCGTCCACGTATGTTCTATTTGGCTGGTGTGTTTGATAGACATTTCATGGCTTAGATGAAGCGTATCATAGCTAGCCTTTCTCTATGTGTTCGGCGGTGGATAGATCAAACAGGTGGACGTATTCAATGAAGTAGAGTTTCTCTGGTGATCGTACGCGCCATGTAAATGGACAGTAGCGTGTAATAGGAGACGGTGGATTCTCGATATGCATGGCCGATGCCTAATTAGCATAGTGGTCGACACGTATGCGGGTACGCTTAGGTGCATGCTGGGCCTTGCTTGCTTTACATACATGCAAAAACTATCTGTTTATGTGTGCAGGTGCACTGCTGACGCTTCCTTGCTTCACGAGATAACTGGTTGCACGCGGAAACAAATATCTCGTCCCCTCCACTCGGCATCCCGTCGTCTCCTCCGCTATCTCATCGTCGCTGTCACCCTGCCCTCTTCCTTCCCCTGCGCCGCTGCTCCGCCTCTCACAGCGCCGCCCCACCCCATCACCTGCACCGGCAGTGCGCCCTCTCCAGCGCCTGCTTCGCCCCCTCTCCGGCGGGATGGTGCCCCCGAGCGAGAGCTCCGGGAGGGCCAGGCACGGAGGTAACGGTGGGGCTAGGGGGGCTCCAGCCCCCCCTACCGCTCGCGAGCAAGCGAAGCCCCGTAAAGCCGCCGTCTGAAATTTCAGCTGTAAATGTACAGATAGGAGGGGCTAAAATTTGCTGAACCTCTTTTCTTGCTAATTGCCATTGTTTAGCCCCTCCTACATTTTTTTCCTAGCTTCGTCCCTGGGGAGGGCTAGCTTGTACACGCGCCCGTTGTTGCAGGTCACGCCTTGGAGGTGCGAGAAAAAGCCGTCGCACGGTGCCGAGATCGCCGCCTTGGTCCAGTTGAGACCGCCGGAGGGATCGGAGAGGGACTGGTGGAGGTGGGACAGGCAACGCTCGTCGTTAGGGTCGGCAGCGCAAGGAGGCGGCTTGAGCAGGAAGAGCACGGCAGCGATGGCGGCGGCGGCAGCGTGGTGGTGGTGACGGGACATTTGGGGACGGTGGTGGGGAACTCACTCCGGGAGTGGAGATTTTGGGGGAGCTTGTCATCTCTTCTCTCCTCTCCTACAGTCCTCCTACTTACCTTTCCTCGCAAAAAGAAAGCCGACATGTGGGCCTGTTTCGCTCTTCCCGTCGCGCGCGCCATCATCACCACTCACCCAGTCCAGCGCGTCCACCACCGCCGCCGCTCCTTTTCCAGTCACCTGTCGCTGTCATCCTCGGCTTCTCCTAGAAGCTCGATGCGATGGCGACGCTGCTGCAGCCGCCCGTGATGCACGGTCGCGTCATGAGTGGCGGCGGGAACAAGGACAAGCTCGCGCAGCGGCCGTGGTGGGACGGGAACAAGCCCGTCTCGCCGCGCCAGCCATGGCAGTTGGGAGGGAACGAGGCGCGGGCGGCGGCGGTGGCGGTGGCGAACCAGGTCCTGAGCGTGCTCCGCTGCGACGGCGAGTTCCTCCAGGCCGGCAGGCCACCACCGGTGCCCCGCGACGTCTTCTGGCTCTGTTTCCTCGAGAAGAAGCAGGAGAAGCAGCAGCAAATACATGGAGGACTAGCACTACGGGAGGATGATCTTTGCAGCAGAGAATCTAACGCAAGTGAAGAACTTCTTCAAGCTGGCGGCTGTATGTCCGCCAAGCCGGCTGCTGGCTGAACTAGGATCTATCGGACAAGTTTATTTGAAATGTCAACCGGATGGGCAGTGAACAGCCACAGGTAATAATCTCTTCAGTTGTGGGCTCCAAATAGCAGATTTGGGTACAACAAATATCTGGCTGGTGATAGTTTTTTTTTGTTGATTGGACATCAATTGGATTTTCATATGGTTGCTTGTGAGAAACTAACTAATATATCTTCTGTTTTGGCTGTATTCAGATTGATCTTGCAATGTCTCCTTTAACTTTAAGTAGCAGCTCATTGTTTGTCGACTATCACCGGAACCCTTTCCCAACATATTTCTTAAGAGGTTTTAACGTGTCTCTTTCAATTGACGACCCTTCACAAATTGGCTCGACGAAGGAGCCTTTGGTTGAAGAATACAGTATTGCTGTTTCAGTAATGTCCAGCCATCCATCCCTCTATTTCCGTTATTTTTTTCCCACTTAGATGTTTCTTAGTTTCGATTGGTTGTTGTTCTTGGCAGCTTTGGAAACTGAGCTCAGGTGACTTGTATGAAATCGTTTGAAATCTTGTCTACCAGTCCGCTTTCTCTCGCAGGCTCAAGGTACAAACTACTGATTTCTATGGCCATTTCTTCGCCTTCTCAATGTGGACGGATTCACCATCTCTTTTTTTCCCGTGCTCTAACATTTTCTGTTTTAGTTTCACCAGATCAGGAGAAACTACTACATAAGGGGTCCAGATGACATTCTCCACTAAATCCTTATATAGATTCATTAGTGACAGAGAAGTAGCTAGCAGGGTGGCTGGCTATGTTTGGAAAGGAAAGATTCCCTTGAAAATCAAGTTCTTTTTATGGCAAATCTTTAATAACAAGTTACAGGTTGCCCAAAGTCTCATCAAAAGGGGTTTGAAAGAGACTGCTAATTGTTGCCTCTGTGGTTTAGCGGAATCTGTGGATCATATTTTCTTCCAGTGCCACATTGCCAAATTCATTTGTAGTGTGATTGCTGAAGTTTTCAAGCTACAAAATGTTCCTCGTTCACTGAAGGAGTTTAGTTGCACTTGGTTACAGGGCAAGGGGCCCCTACCAATTAGATTGCTTATGTTTGCTTTTGCAGGTTTTGCTTGGGCTATGTGGACCATCAGGAATAAGATGGCGATAGAGAAAAAATTTCCTAAATCTCCAACTGACGTGCTCTACATTGCTGTATCCTTGATGCAAAGGTGGAAGATTTTGCTTAAGGAGATAAGAAGTGTTTCGACATATGTAGGATGCAGTCATGGGTTGGCTCAAGAACTTTCAGCCTAGTTCTGTTATGCTGTCAGATGTAGCAGTTTCGACATATGTAGGATGCAGTCATGGGTTGGCTCAAGAACTTTCAGCCTAGTTCTGTTATGCTGTCAGATGTAGCTGAAATCTGAATTCTGTAATAGGATAGGTGTTGCTGCTCTTTGCTGTAGCTGGTAACCCCAGCAGACTTATGTACTTGTTGCTTTCTGAAAAGCAGAGGTAAAACTCGTTTAAGAAAAAAGGTGGCAATGACATCCACCAGACAAATATTCCTCACACGACCTTCAAAAAAAAATATTCCTCACACCAGGGTTGAATTTCTGACACATTGTATTTATCCCTGTATTCAAGTGGTGTATCTTCATGTGCTTGAGTTAGCTTGTATCTGTTTATGATCTTCTCCTTAATCTAGACTGCAGATCTGGAAAGAAGAAATGGAGGAGTTGATACATTTTGAAAACAGAAATTTTATAAACTACCAGAAGAATTGTGATGCTGTGGCAGTAAAGTGTATGCAGCCTGCCAGTGGCTGGGAGATGAAAAGGTGTAAACATGATCATACTTTTCGATTAATCTCTTAGTTGCAGAGGTATAAAATGTTTTTTTGGACGAAACTGGAGGGGCTTGCCAGCCCCTACAGGCAATTTATTAAAAATAAGCAAGGAACAAAAGAGTACAAACAAACAGCCAGAGGCTTAAGAGACAGAAAGAAAAGAAGAAAATAAGAGATACAAGGGAAGTTACTACAGATTCTGGATCCATAAATCAAAAGTTAAAGCGTGCCTAGACCTTGTCCTTAGGGATAAGATCCCCATTTCTTTTTCAAACACCATCTTAACCGTAGAAATATTTGGTTGCACCCCCTTGAAGATGAAATCATTTCGAACTATCCAGATCGCCCAGCACATTAGGATTGATACCATCAAGAGAGGTATAAAATGATGTTTTGCATAGACTGATACCCCATGGCAGAGTCAGTAAAAATAATATTGCATATTACAGCCACCATAGTATCCCTCGTAAATGCTAAAGTGCAGTCTGTCCAAACTTTATTTAGTTATTACTGACAAGAAACTCACATGGATACCCAACACTGATACTATACTAGCTACGTAAAAACTTAAACACAATGACAATTGCAGAGGACCTCGCATCACAATATAACTGGTATAGGAATTGTGCCGCTATTTATTTGGTGAATGTAAGAAATAACTTAATCATGCATAGCCAAGTTGTGAACAGGCCCTATGCCCTCGAAATTTGAATAAATCCACGAAACTTGAATATTTATTCAACTCTTCTTATTTGAACAACTATCTCAGGGCCTCTCGTAGGGTAGCGGCGCATTACAAGGATATACAATATGATTGATGCCACCATAGTAGGAATTAGGATAGCAAAGATGGTCATGATGAGCTCATCTTCATCTAAGCACATCTTGAGAGTGTCAGCTTCTTGCTTCTGACAATGTACTCCGGCTCCTGCTTGATGTTTTCTTCGATAGTCTCCAGCTTGCAGCACTTCTCTCAGGCTTTTTCTTAAAATGTTGAAATAGGTTGGCATTTGAATAGGGGGCTTATGCGGGCGATTAGCGTTGAGTGTGAAATGTCTTGTTGTGAAGGGGGAAATAGGCGATTGATGGCGGGTTTCGAGGGTGGGTGTGCGCCATTATCGGCGGCACTGAGCAGCATTAAGGGCCGAGGGAATCAGGTTTGTGGGGGACAGCAGTGGCAGCACCGGGCCAATGGAGCTGACGTCACGAGCGGTGTCGTGGGGCGGTGGTGTGATGTGCGGTGGGTGGTGGTGCAGAAGAGACAGCAACGTGACGCTGAGAGGACGGCACAAGTGTGCGGGAAAAGGAGCGCGGGTGAGTGGCTATTGGCGGTGCGCGTGGCTTTAATTTGCATGCGGTCTGCTGTGCGCTTTGCTGGTTGCATGGGTGTGGAGTAAATGTAGCTAAATCGGGCGCACCCAAGCAACCGGAAAGTGGAGGCGGCGTGGAAGAAAAACACTGGCGGGTCATGAGGTGGGGAGAGCGTCGGCCATGGTGCGCTCCCTGTGCGAGCTTGAGTGGAGGGAGGAAAAAGGAGGGGAGAGGGGTTCGCTCGACGAGGAGGCGTGCGAGTGGCCGTGCCCCAAAAGAAGAAAAAGGAGGGGTCCGGTACGGGGGCGAGGGCGAGAGTCGAGAGCCAACAGGGTGCGGGAAAAGGAGAGAAAACGAACTGTGTGAGTGAACAAGGCGAGTGCGGTATAGCCAAACGAGAGCTGAACGCAAGTGGGTCCCGGTATCGACAGCGTCCGCATGTGTTGATGCGTGCATAGCGCGGTCAAACCGGACACTGGGATTGGGACATTGTATCAATTTAAGCGTTTCGATCATTCCAGACTACTCGAATAATAACTTTTCCGCACTCGTCGTCCTCGTGCACTGTGTGCATCTCCTTTTCCTAGCCTCTGGCCCGCTCTTGATCCTCGCCCTCATCCCCGTACCGGACCCCCCCCCCTTCTTTCTCCTTTTGGGGGACATGGCCGCCCGCACGCCTCCCTCGTCGAGCGAACCCTCTCTGCTCTCCTTTATTCCCCCCTCCACTCGCTTCCGCATGGAGCGCGTCATGGCCGACTTTATCCCCACAGCGTGAACCGACAGTGTATTCCGTCCATGTCGTCTCCACTTCCAGTGTGCTGCGCCCCATCTCCGTTCTCCACTATAAGATGCCCTTGGTCCTTGCTCTTCTTCTTCATCCCCATTCCTCTCGAATCCAAAGCAGAGCTATGAGATCCAGTCGTCATTGTGGAACTAGGTTCGTCTGACAGAGGCGATGGTGTAATCTGAGAAGAAGGGGTCTGGTTTTCAAAGAAGTTCAAGTCTACCGTTGGTTAGTTTAGTCTTAGGGTTCATGATGTTTTACTTCTCAATCTCCTGTTTTTGGATCTGTTGGTCATACACCATGTTTTAGATAATCATTATCTTGTTGTTTCTCCATTGCCCTCATCTATCCTGACTTCTAGAGTAAGCCTTCGTTGTCCTAGGTTGCTCTTAACCATGTAACTTTAAATCCCGGTGTAATTTAGTGTTCGACGTCGTGTAATCTTTTGTGTAATTTCAAATTTACGAAATATGTTGTAGTTTCGCCTATAAGGGGAGTGGATCCTAATTCACTCTTTTGTAAACCCTTGCCTTAGGAGACGTACTTATGTTGGAGTTTTCGCTCTTTCCACCTATAATGTAATCCTAGCCAATGTTGTACTTTGAATCTAAGTGTGTTAGTTGTTTGAGCCCAACTCCATCAAATACTTCTTTCCACTAACATGTCATTGATTTGCTGGCATAGAATAGGCACCATGTAATGACAACCAACCTCTATGTTCGTTTACAACATTGTAATGAAAAAAGCCAGATTACCTTTCCTTCCCATATTTTCTCATTTAATGTACCAAATAGACCAACCTTTCATAGCAACGCGATGAGGAAACATATTACACATATGAGTCATATTTCCCAAAAATTTTCCTATACCAAGCACATCACTAGCCCTTGTGACCAAATAAGCCTCCTCCAAGACCAAGGGTTCTTTCCTTTATGTGTCAAGTGTCCTACGCTTGGCCCTTGTGACCAGATAAGCCTCCTCCAGCTGCTAGGTGCGCCAATCTTTAGCCTCCTTCAGGGCTTCCACCATGGCAGTCTCACAACTTTCTATGGCTACCACATTGGTGTGCGCCTTAGCGAGTTGCACTTCGAGCATCTTGGAAAAGATCTCGGCTTCCTCAGCTCGGTGTAGGCACTTCCTCAGCTCCGAGGCCTGCCGATTGTACTGCTCATCCAGAGCAATCAAATACCTAGCCAGATATACCACAGTTGGGTTGTTTTCTTGCGCATCCCTCACTTGCAAAGCCTCCATGTGAGCCCTCCATACACGTCGATTCTTTTCCAAAGGTGGAAAGAACTTCATAGGGGTACGAGCAATTGGCTCTTCATAGATCTGATAAAGATACCGCAAGGCTTTGTGGGCCACAGCTTGGTAGGTGTCAACTAAGCAGAACCCGGTTGTGGTTACATTCTAGGCTTCAGTGGTATTGAGGAACTCCTCACTCTTCCCAATATAGACAGTGGTCTCACATCGCTCAGTGCCATGTTTCTCATACTCACGACCCTCATACCTAGGGCAATCCTTGACTCTGAGTTTTTGCAAGGTGGCATATAGGATTTTGGGAAAACCCTCAGTGTTCAGGCAATAGCTGCTAGCCCAGGCTCCTGCCATCCTTGGTGGATGGTGGTTACAAGGAAGGCTTGAGCGAGAAGCTTGCTTGAGAAAAAGGCTAGGTGAGCTGAGACTCACCGAGTGGTGGTACCAAGTGGCTAGGCTAGGCCTTTTGTAATGGTGGAGCGGTCATTGGTCCTGGCGCAGTCCACTATTTAGGCTAGCGCGGAGACCAATAAAAGGAAAGCGGTAGGATTTTTACATGCACGAAACAAGTAGTGTCCGAAGCCATTCCCTAAGGTATCCAGAAATTCACTAAGTAAGTTTGAAAGCAATGGACATCTTCACCTACGCAGGGTGGGTCGATAGCAGGTGGACACATTTGATGCCTCCCCTTCATGTTACCATCAGATAAAAACAAGTTGGGCAGGTGGACACATTTAATGCCTGTCCTCCGTACCATCATATAAAAGCGATTCACCGATCATGCAGGACCATTTATACTTACACATGCATCCATGCATCTAAGACATGGCTTGGGTTGTGTGCACGTTGCTCCCAAGATGGTCGGTGGTTGGGGCTGGTCGCCATTACTACAGCTACCATAATTGCATCTACATCCATGCTTGCAGAGGTGCTCGTTCCTTGTGGCTTTGTGCTTTGCATCGCCTGCGGTTACGCCTACCATGACCCAAGTCTCCCCGCACTCTTTTTTGGGCTCTTGTCGGAACCTTGCCTTGCAGCCGTATTAGTCATTAATGGCCTCGGACATCGCTCACCTCGAACGCATAGGACGTGCATTCATGCATATCCTATTTGTGCATTATTGTGCCGTATTGCTGGTAGATACGCCATCCATAGGTGACACGCGTGTCGTAGTGTGCATGGCCTACTCGTTCTTCTTACAGAATTAGGTCTGCACTGTGGCTTCGTGCTCCGCGTTCACCCGTGAGTCATGTTAGTAGTGACCCACGTCTCCTTGTGCCCCTTTTCTGCGCTCTTGTCAGACCCTTGCCCTACAATCGTACTACTCAGTAATGGCACCACACATCACTCGCCTCGAACGCGCGGAATTTGGTCGATTCGTTTGTAGTGATCCCGTGCAGGAACCCTAGTGAACCGCGCCAGGACCACAGACCGCTCCGCCTTTATAAGCAGAGCCTGGCTTAGCCATTGGTACCACCACTCGGTGCACTTTAGCTCACTTAGGTTTTCCCTTTGAGCAAGCTTTTTCCTCAGCCCTTCTTTGTAGCCACCGCCTGAAATGGCAGGAGCCTGGGTTAGTAGTTACTGCCTGAACGTTGAGGGTTTTCCTAGAATCCTGCATGCCACCCTGCAAAAGCTCGAAGTCAAAGATCGTCCCGAGTATGAGGGCCGTGAGTATGAGAAGCATGGCACCGATCGATGTGAGGTTACCGTCTACATTGGGAAGAGTGAAGAGTTCCCCGACATCACCAAAGCCTGGAGTGTGACCGCAACCGGGTTTAGCTTCACCGACACCTACCAGGTTGTGGCCCGTAAAGCCTTGCGGTACCTTTGCCAGCTCTATGAAGAGCCCATTGCCCATACCCCCATGAGGTTCTTTCCACCCTTGGATAGGAATCGACGGGCATGGAGGGCTCACATGGAGGCTTTGCAAGGGCGGGATGCGCAGGAAGATAGTCCTACCATGGTGCACTTGACCACGTACCTGCTTGCTCTGGATGAGCAGTATGACCGGCAAGCCTTGGAGCTGAGGGCGTGCCTCCGACGCGCTGAAGAAGCCGAGATCTTCACTCGAATGCTCCACGTGCAGCTCGCCGAAGCACATGACAGTGCTGCAGCTGCTGAGAGCCGGGAGACTGCCATGTCAGAAGCTCTGAAGGAGGCTGAAGATCGGCATGTTCATCAGCTGGGTGAGGCATATCTGTTCACTAGGGCCAAGCGGAGGACGCTAGTTGATGAAAGGCAGGATGCCCCGATCTTGGAGGGGATCCCTATCCACCCGCCTGAAAGAAGGAGAACCAGTGATGTAGAACCGCCAGCACCTCTACCTTCGGAAGTGTTAGAAGCAGAAACCTTGGTTCCTCTCACTCAGCCATTGCCACGAGAAGATGCAGATCCATAGCCAGGGCGGTAGAAGAATCCGCCGAGCACATGAATAAAGATGCGTGGTTCCAAGGTAGATTAGCTGCCTTGGGATGCTGTACTCGTAGTAGTAGTGCTTTTCATCGCTGTCCTCCTGTATTGTACTCTTGCTGTTGTTGTCATCCATAGTTGTTGATGCGTGTTGTAGTTTCGCCTAAGGGGAGTGGATCCTAATTCATTTTTTTTGTAAACCCTCACGTTAGGAGAAGTATTTTGTTGTAGTTTTTGCTATTTCCACCTATAATGTAATCCTACCCAATGTTGTGCTTTAAATCTAAGTGTGTTAGTTGCTTGATCCCAACTCCATCAAATACTTCTTTCCACGAACATGTCATTGATTTGATGGCCTAGAATAGGCACCATGTAATGACAACCAACCTCTATGTTCGTTTACAATATTGAGACCAACCTTTTGTACCAACACGATGAGAAAACATATTAGACATATGAGCCATATTTCTCAAATTTTTTCCTATACCAAGCACATCAACCGCAGCGAAGCGCGGGCAGCAGTGGCTAGTAAGGATGGCAGCGGGGCGGTCTCGGGTCGGATATCTGTGGGTTTTGGGTCTCGCGAGTTCGGGTTTAGGGATGATTTCTCACCCACGGTTTTCGGGTTCGAGGCCCCGAAACCAATTGGGTTCGGTTTTGGGTTTGGTTTTCCACCCGTGGATATCCAATGGATATCCGAAATAAATTATTTAGAATTAAAACTCATGTTTTATAATATGCTAATAATAACTTGTTTACTTATATTATTAAATTTATTTTAAGTTGACTCATAAAAATATTTATTATTTGTTGCCTTTTGTTTATACATGTGAATATGTGTATATATATCATGCATATGTTTATAGAAAGTCCTTGTTTCTCTTACTATGCTGTCATACAAAGCGGGTTTCGGGTATCCATTCGGGTTTCGGGTATCCGCGGGTTTGGTTTTGGGGACGGATTATCACCCGAATCGGTGTTCGGTGCGGTTTTGGGTTTTGGTTTCGGGTTTCGGGTTCGGGTGCACAGAGACTCCACCCGATCCGAATCCGCCCCGTTGCCATCCCGAGTGAGGAATGGGAAGGGTACGGCAAAAGGCCGGTGCAGGCTTGTAGGGCTTTGAGGAAACGAAGTGGGTCGGCCCATTAACAGGTCTATGTAGGCTGTTACTAGGGATGAAAAACGGATCGGATACGGACAGATATCACCGATATTACATTTGTTTTCATATTTCTGTCCGGATTCGGATTCGAATACGGATAGTGTTAACTATGTCGGATTCGAATACGGATAGTGTTAACTATGTTGGGTAACAGCTAGTAACAGCCGCCCGTGGAGGTTGCTATGGCGGCGGCGGCGGCGGCGCGGCGCCCTTTGCAGCATTGCCCTTTGACGGGTTGGAGCGGCATCGTTGGGCTTTGTGTGTTCGCCATATATACCTGCTTCGGATAGGTGTGCTCTCATGCGGATTAGTGCGGGCTCTTGGAGCGATCTATCCCAGTGGGCTAACGGCGTGACCCGCGCCGTTTGCAACTCTATATATACTTATTAATTTTAATTGAGCCTGAGATTTTTTTCCTGTTTACAGCATGTGTCAATTAATTAATTACTGTGTATCTACTGGTCCTTAATCACTGGTTGTTTGGGCCTTGTATAAGTTGAGTCCTTCGCATGTATCAACTTTCAGAGCACCAAGCACTTGGTTATAACTTTAATCATCCATTAGATGTATCAAAGTTCCTATAATAAATTTCCTTGAGTCCTTTCTAAGATTCGGTACAGTCCTAAGTGTTGACAATTATTTCAATTCATGTAATTTTGTAGGCCTACACAAAAGAAAATAAGAGAGCTGTGGACACTATTTTTTATTTCATCGGGGGACCGAGGGACCAGTATCATATCACATTCAATATTGAGAGGGAGAAAATTAAATTTGTCAACTTGTTATCTTTCAAAATAAAGATGGGTTATTCTTCGAGGGACTTCTTGTACTATAAGGAGTGGTGTGGCACCAATGTAGCATCACTACAGCTTATAGATTACGAAGAGGATGCATTAAGAATGCTAGAAAAGTCTCAGGAAGAGAGGGAAATCAGAATATTAGTTACAAAATCTCAAGAAGACCAAATGCAATGTGAAATAACACCCATTAAGCGATGTAGACATGATGAAGTTAGTGAAGAAGGAATTCAGGATGAAGATCATGATGCATACAAGGTGTGGCTTAAGAAGTTGGCGCAAGATGTAGATGACCCAGGTACTATGTACTAAAAAAATACATCTGAATATATCTAGGTACTGTTCTAAATACGTACAATATATATATATAATATCTGTGCATCTCGTAGAATTTAAGGATGACTACCGGGGAAATACGATTGCAACATATAGCGAATGGTTGAGGCGGGAAGGGCTTCTTCAAGATATTCGTAATCTGATTTTCTTTCACGTTGGAAATAGTGAAGCATATATATCATCTGTTTTTTCCAACTCCATTGTAACTGTGTGCTTGCACTTATTTGTATGTGCAGATGCATATCTAGATGTTGAAACCGATGAACAAGACAAAAGCGTTGATAGCAGCGTAATACCAACGCATTTTCCATCTCATGCTAGGAGGCCAAAGGCCTCTCAGAAAGGTATGTGTAATGGTTTATAGTGTTCATACAATATTATCATATGAAAATGCTGATTTTTAATGTTTATATATGTTTAATTTTATAACATCAATTGTTTAGAAGGGGTTGTCGACAAGCGAAAGCTTGGACGTGGAACCATGAAAGGCTTTACGGCAACTGCTAAGAGATTTAAACTTGGGACTGCCAAACTTATTATAGATTTTTCGTCCACGCGCGGAGGTCCTGTAGGAGTTAACCATCGCACGTTTATTGATGAAATAGTTTTCTTTACAAGGAAAAGGACTCCACTAATTGGAGTTAAAAAGTGGGGAGATGTCAAGCAGAATGTTAAAGACAAAATAGCACGTGATATAATGGTATGTAGCAGTTTTATTGCCTCATATGATAAAGTAATTTTATGTACCTTCAAAATTGTTCACAATTTCTTGGTCATCCCATTTGTATAGATTAGGTGGCATCTTGAGGACAATGATGATGAGAAAGCTAGGATATGGAAGATTGCAAAGGAGAGGTACAAAGGATGGCGAGCTCAGTTGAGTTCTACATACAAGGCATACAACAGTTATCATCAAAGAATGAGACATAAGCCAGAAGAATTGGAAATGGTTGAGTGGCACTACTTGGTATTGTATTTTGGAAGTGACAAATTCCAGGTTCCAAACCTCTAACATATATGTGTTTATTGTTTGCATCTTTGTTCAGTGCAACTAGGGATGAAAACGGATCGGATACGGACGGATATCACCGATATTACATTTGTTTTCATATTTCTGTCTGGATTCAGATTCGAATATGGATAGTGTCAACTATGTCGGATAGGATACGATTGGATATCGACATCATAAATATGCGATTTGAGTATTTGGATACGGATATGGTATCGGATGTTGGATATCCGAACTCGGATACGGACATATCTCAACCCCTCTAAACGGATTCGGTTTCGAATACGGTCGGAAAATATCCGTACCGTTTTCATCCCTAAGTGCAACTAACAACTCTATGTTTGTATCAGCGAATTAGCACCAAAAACTCTGGCAATTCCCAGCATCGAAAGACACTACATCTTATGGGATCAAAACCATTTTCACAAGTTAGTTATGAGCAGGTAATGATAAAGAACCTAATCTTGTTCTTTCATTATTTGCTGAAACAATCAGATTGTTCAATTTTCTCAACTTAGAGGGACCTAGAGATTGGTGAAGAGCCAGATGATTTGGCACTTTGGAGGAGTACACGCTCAAAGGAAGGCCGATGGTCTTCTGATGATTCTAAGGAAGTATATGTAAGTACTATTTTGTTCACTAATAACTATATATGTTCTTAAATTTATGAACAAATAAAGTTAAAAACACTAATTATGTTCTTATTAAATTTAGGAGTAAACCTGTGCTAAAATCTCTCAGAGAATTGAAGTAGAGGCTTCTGTGCTTTCAAAGAAAGAAGAAAGCCACATTCTTCGGGAAACCTACAAGGAAACCACTGGATGCAGGAGCAACAAAGGTCCTGGACATGGATACATGGCGAAGTATCCGACCCGAAGCCAACTGATGAATGAAAGAATTGAAGAGCAAGCTCGTGCAGCTGCATTAGCAGCAGCAGCCCAACAAAAAAATAATGAGACGCAAACTGAGGTGGAGAAATTAAAAGAACAGCTTACCATTCAAGCTGCTGAGAGGGAGAGCGACAAGGAAAAAACTCAGCACCTAGAACAACAACTAGAGAATACAAGTAACAAGATTAGAGAAGAATTAAGACAAGAGTTGTTTTCAATATTGGCACAACACAAACAAGCGCCGGCACAGGTAATACAACTTCTTAATTGTTAGCAACATCATGGATTTAAACAATGTTTGATCGCTAATGTTTTACCTTATAACTCAAATACAAAGACTGCTGCACCAACCATAGCCACCCATGAACCTGCACAATTCACTACTATTGCTGCTGCTACTGATAATCTGGTTAGTGAACATGAAGATGCACATTTAGCACAAGTAATATTTTTTTGACAAATGACAACTGAAATGTAATGGATACCTACATTTAATCTAGAGGTAATGTGTGCATCTTTTTTCAATATGCAGACTGGGATGGAAACTGCAATGGCCACAAATAATAAAGCTTTTGATGAACCTACTGTTGTTCCCACTCCAAGCTAAGGAGGAGAACATGTGCAACAGGTAATATATTTGCAAAATATCACCTGCAGTTACATAGATTCTTATATATAATTGCTTAGAGGTGATTGTTCATTCATATCTCCTGGATTTTGCACTCTTACAGAAAGTGTATTGAGCACACAAAACACAATTCAATCTGGTCGCTTCACTCGCGGCACTGCCAACAGATCTCTTTTCTCACATGACAAAGACAATAATGCACAAGGGAAATTTATTTCATCACAGACATTGAGGAATACTGTAGCTAAAAGCGAGATCTGAAAAAGCAAGGCGGAAAGGTATGAGCTGGAAATATAACACTTATCTCTTATATAAATATAATCAAGTAACCTGCAATGGAACACCTGAATCCTATTTTTCATCGCTGCCATGTATGAGCAGATTTTGAGTGAGCTGGTACATAATTAAAGTTGTAGGGGAAGTAGCTCGTTTAATAAGTAGTCATAGAATTCCTTGTTTATATTAGTCTGCCATTGGTGGTTTCTTGCTGTGTTATCTGGTTAAGAACTCATTTCAGTAGTAGTAGTTTATCCTCAGTTCTAATGGCCGCTAGTCTTGGTCACTTTTGCTTGTGGTAACTCAAAAAAGTCACTGAATAAAGCAATGAATCCCACCACTGATTATTCTAGAAGATAAAAAAATTTGCTATTTTAAAAAAAAATAATGTGGCATAATGCACACATCTCACATGGACAGGGACATAATACTGGGGAAAGTGCTTGTGAGTTGCTAGATTCTGATTTGTACTCTTAAATGAAATTATTTATGGTGAGACTATTATGCCTTTTGTGTTCACACATTGGTATTTTTGAGGTCACACTTTTGTTCAGATAGCATATAGGTGCAGTTTTCAATCTAAAATGTGCCCTTTGAACACTTGTCTAAAATCAGCTTTGAGATATCGAAGATGGCACAATTGTGCATAGCATATTATGTGTCTCTGCTTATCTCTGTTACCTAGGTTAATGTGAGTATTAGAGAGGATAGGTGCAGTTTTCCATTAGTTAATTTCATCAGCTAGCAAGCTACAGTTCCGGCCTTCACTACTTCTTGTATGTATGTGCATCACACGAATAAATAGTTCAGTCCAGATTTGGCTAGCCATGAATTAAATTGATGAGATTTAACCCATCACTAGTACATGGGTAGTGTGCTTGCAGTGGTAGCTCATCTAAGGCAAGTACGTCTGACAAAAACAGAGCTGACCCTCTGTAGCCTCTTGCTTGTGTGATGATGATATGATTCATTTGTTCGTCTAGCTACATGTGAATTTGATTTTTGTTTTTTTAAATCCCTTTTTTATAAGATGGTTTTTGTAAGATGATAACATCTGACGAAGATGACAGCTGCACAAAAAAGAAATAGTTATAGAAACTTGCCTTGTTTTTGCTCATCATCATTCTGTAGTTGTTTTCTTTCCACTAAGGAGACTACTGGAGCTTAGATGCATGCTGGATTTATTAGAAATCTAAAAGAACACTTACTTTTTTCCTTAGCACTTTGAGCTCTTTACATCTTCCTAGTTTTGTTTTGTTTCAAAATTCTTGGTTCAGTTGCACAAGAAGTACTTATGCTTTAGTGATTTGTAGTTCTGTACTCTAAAGTGCTATACTACTTCTATGACTTCCTAAGTAATGGTTTAACCGATTCATACAACTCTGTTTTTGTGTGCAGTGTTGTTTCACTTTTATAGAGCTTCTATTGATCTACATAAACTACCCTTCCGCCATTAATATTTTTAATTACTAATGCATATGGCATTTGCACTCTTTCTATTGAGCAGGAAAACAAACATTGAATCTTGAGAAGATTGCTCCGAGTCTTTGGAAGGATGAAATTAATCAAGAAATCTGCAATGACAACGAACCTTTCATTATTTGTGTTAAGAGTCCTTAGTTTAATTGTTTAGTTCTTGAACTATCAAGCTTCTTTTAATTTTCTTATTGTAAACATTACTGAATGTAGATGATCAAAGTTATTAATATCATTGCCCTTTTGTGCCATTTGATTTTGCAATTTTGTGAATTTATGTGTCGCAAATCTTCATTATTCAGCAAATAAAAATGGATGAAATATAAAATAGCAGCGAACCTAATGTCGATGCAATACTTAACCTAATGTCGATGCAATACCTAACCTAATGTCGACGCAATAGTTTGAATTGCACCAAACCTAATGTTGATGCAATAGGTTTTATTGCACCGAACCAAATGTCGAAGCAATAGATTTTATTGCACCGAACCAAATGCCAATGCAATATGGTCTATTGCACCGATGTTAGCCGTTGCAATTGAAATTCTTATTGCATCAAATCAATTAGATGTATTACATCTACATGATTTTAATGCAATAACCTTTTTGCATCTATCTATCTTAATGCAAGAAACATCTATGGCCGATGCAATAGCGACCTTGCATCAAAACAATTTTGATGCAATAACCCTTTTGCATCTCTCTATTTTAATGCAAGAGACAACGGATGGTCGATGCAATAGCCATCTCTCGCATCGGGCACAGCAAACCCGATGCGTCAAGGCTATTGCATCTAGAGCTATTGCATCGGCTCGCATCAAACGCGAAATTGATACGATACCAAGCTATCGCATCAATTTTGGCCCTATTACATCAAAATTTTGCCGGTGCAACTGGGTCAAAAATTAGTAGTGTTACCCTTGAATTCTAGTGAAGAACTCGAGTTGACCTTTGTGGTTGCTTGAGAGAGGCAAGGAGGTGGAAGAGAGTACTCCGACCTCTGCGATCATGTCAACAATGAGGACATAGGCACTCCGTAGTGGTGTGGCCGAACCTTAGGATAAATCCCTGTGTCCCATGTGCTTATTGTTGTTGTGATTGCTTGGAATTACTTGTGTTTGCTTGTCTACCTCTCTTTCTCAAGCTCATTTCTAGGGTTTGGTTTTGCTTTACTAGTTGGGGTGTCCCAAGGACAATAAAGTTCCTCAACATCTTCATCTACCTCCTAGGAAGTGTGGTAACTAGCCAATTTGAAATTGAAGTTGAAATTACTCTGATTTTGTATCCTTCTCTAGGTGTCAGAGCTTCAGACAATTGGCGTCGGACGTCTGGCAGGCGTTGAAAGTTCCGACCCCAACTTTGGAACTTCTGACAGGTGCTAATCTGTGTTTTAAGTTTGTATTTAATAATTTTTAGATATGCCTATTCACCCCTTCCTCTAGGCATTGTAGATCCTTATAGTATATTATGTTCTAAGAAGTAAAACAATCTATACCTCAAGGAAGTGGAATGAATAGGGTGGAGGCTCAACTAGGTGGTCATGGCATCTAGCCATATTGTGGAATTTTTAAATTTTTTAATCCTTTTTAACTTTTATTGTAAAATTAGCCTCACTTATTTTTAATTTTTATTTTAGCTTTTTTTCAGTCACTGAAAGGTCCTAATGGCTAGAGGGGGTGAATAGCCTAATAAAAATCTCTACAAATACCTAGAGTAAGGTGTTAGTCAAATAATAAGCGAAGCTTTTTGCACTAGCTCTAGTCAAGGTTGCAAGCCACCTATACCAGCAATTCTAGTATATTATGATCTCTATGCACACAACAAAGCTAAGACACTACTCTTACTCTAGTTGAGCTAGCAAACAAGAATTAGAACCTAAACAAGCTACTCAACTAACTAGCAGGAGAGCTACACTACTCAAACTACCTCTACAACAAGAAGTAAACAAGGTAATGCAGGAGAGGGATACGATGATTATACTGTCATGGCGAGAGATATACAAACAATCAATGAATCACCAAATGATTGGCGGGAGAATACTAATGAGGCAAGTGACACATGGTTTTTCTCCCGAGGTTCAAGTGCTTGCCGGCATGCTAGTCCCCGTTGTGTCAACCACACACTTGGTGATTCACGAGCTAATTGGCACCACGCCAAGCCCTTCACTAGGGCGCCGCAAGAACCAACCCAAAGTGAGGGTAACTCAATGACACGAGCAATCCACTAGAGTATCTTTTGGCTCCTCGCTAGGGAAAGGTCAAGAACTAGCACAAATCACAAGGAGATGGCCACGAACAATCACCAACTCGTGCCAAAGCTCCTCCGCTGCTCCAACCATCTAGGTGGCGGCAACCACCAAGAGTAACAAGAAAACCACAGCTCAAATGATCCCCATGTGCCACTAGATGCAATCACTCAAGCAAATGCACTTTGGATCACTCCCAATCTCACTATGACGATGAATCAAGAGAGGAGATGAGTGGGAGGTGTTTGCTTTAGATCACAAGGATGTATCACTGATGAAAATTTGCAAGAGAGTGAGCCCAAGCCGTCCCTCTTCTATTTATAGAGCCACGTAGGCTCCACTAGCCGTAATGCCTCGGGGAGGGTCTAGACCTTATAGCTCTAGACCTTAGTCCTGACCATCTATAGGGTGAGTCTAGACCCTCAAATTTTGCCACATCTCAAAGCATTCCACCGACCATCGATCATCAATGGCTAACTTAATCTCCCCACACAGCATTGCTCCGGACTGGACTCTCTAGACAGGGTCCGGTCACTTCTAGAGAGGTTCCCGAGAGCCAAATTGGCTCTAGACCCAATCCGCCTGAGGCGACCTGACCCCAATAGTGCAGGTCCGGACCACTATTGATAGTAGTTAACAACCATTAGAAACCATAAATATAACATGTATAAGGGTATAAATATAATCACCAAAGCCCCACTTGTAAACCGCCCGGCCCCTGGGGCCCACCTGTCAGCCTCTCATTGTTATGTCGGTTCTCCACCGCCTCCTAGGTTGCATCTATGTCATCCTTTAAGTCGGTTTGATCCAAGGGCTCATGTTGGACGCTCTGGCCTATATATATCAGCCCCTGTCCCCTGAGGATGGTATAATTCATTTAAGAAGATAGAAACCCTAATCATCCTCAGAGCTCCACCATATTCTAGGGCATAGCTAGTTAGGCTAGGTCTAGAGAGAGGCAAGCAGGCTTCACTTGGATTTCTGATCTTATCAGGAGTGTGGTTTGGTATAATCTTTGTACCCCTCTCTCTTTTGTATCTTCATTACTTTTATATGCTAGTTACAATTGTTATGATAATATCAGTATTCATCTTATTCATGTTCTTTGTTATAATGTTCATGGTCTACTTTGATTATATGCTTAGTATAGTTGGATTATCATTATATTCATGCATAAGTTCGTACAACACTTATTCTAATGATCCATGGGTGGGTGGTCGACATTGTGTAAGTGTGGTGCTTATACGTTGTTTACCTAAGAATACACTATATTTTGGGTCATGTAGATCACGGATGTGACACTCCTATTGAGTCCTTAGTAGTCCACTCCCCGAATATAGGCGCACATAGGGTTCAGTTATGAAGGAAGAGCAAGCTTTGTTCTTAATCTTCCTTAGTAATATCCCTTATATGTAGATATGACGATGATCTTAGCAATGATTACTAGGTATAATTGCACTAAACAATATATGCTTTGACTTGTAATTAAGAATGACTTAGGAATTATTCCTCTAATATTCTACCTGACCATGCTAATGTAATAGAAAGGAGTACTCTGAGTGATTTATCATTATCATTGATCAATACTCATCATATATATATCTTATCCAATGACTTACCCCTATTATGAGTAGAATATCGATTATGGTTTACTTTTCCTTCAATAGTATAAGTTATCAATACATGTCCTTGCTAGACCTTCCCTGTGGTAAAAATATAAATAATGATGTTTGGAATAGTCTCGGGTAAAATGCTACAATGGTATATTATTTGTGTGCTTGCAGTTATCTAGAAAACCATCAAGGTGGACCTACGTGTCAGATTTAATTGCGCTTATCCACAGCAAAACGGACACCAGAAGACTCGGGAGGACTCCATACCACAGCGGAGGGCGAGAGTCGGCCCCACCTGTAAGCCGCCCATCCCCTAAGGCCCACCTGTCAGCCCCTCGTTGTTATGTCAGTTCTCCACCATCTCATAGGTTGCATCTATGTCATCCTTTAAGTCAGTTTGATCCAAGGGCTCAAGTTGGACGCTCTAGCCTATATATATCAGCCCCTACCCCCTGAGGATGGCATAAGTCATTTGAGAAGATAGAAACCCTAATCATCCTCAGAGCTTCACCATATTTTAGGGCATAACTAGTTAGGCTAGGTCTAGAGGGAGGCAAGCAGGCTTCGCTTGGATTTCTGATCTTATCAAGAGCGTGGTTTGGTATAATCTTTGTACCCCTCTCTCTTTTGTATCTCCATTACTTTATATGCTAGTTACAATTGTTATTACAATATCAGTATTCATCTTATTCATGTTCTTTGTTATAATGTTCATGGTCTACTTTGATTATATGCTTAGTATAGTTGGATTATCATTATGTTCATACATAAGTTCGTATAGCGCTCACTCTAAGAATCCATGGGTGGGTGGTCCACATTGTGTAAGTGTGGTGCTTATATGTTGTTTACATGCGGATACACCCTATATTCTGGGTCATGTGGTAGATCGCGAATGTGACACTCCCGTTGAGTCCTCTATAGTCCACTCTCCGAATATAGGCGCATGTAGGGTTCGGTTACGAAGGAAGAGCAAGCTCTGTTCTTAACCTTCCTTAGTAATATCCCTTATGTGTAGATATGATGATGATCTTAGCAATATTTACTAGGTATAATTGCACTAATCAATGTATGCTTTGACTTTTAATTAAGAATGACTTAGGAATTATTCCCCTAATATTCTACCTGACCATGCTAAGGTCATAGAAAGGAGTACTCTAAGTGATTTATCATTATTATTGATCAATACTCATCATATATATATATATATATATATTATCCTATGACTTACTCCTGTTATGAGTAGAATATTGGTTATGGTTTACTTCTACTTCAATAGTATAAGTTATCAATACATGTCCATGCTAGACCTTCCCTGTGGTAAAAATATAAATAACGATAATACTCTCGTATAAAATGCTACAATGGTATATTATCTGTGCGCTTGCAGATCCTTTTTATTCATATACTTATTTATTCTTCCTAGATACATAATTAATAAAGAACTGCTTAGTATTATTCTAGTAGTAATGTTATGTAGTACCAACAAGTATCTCTGATATCATGACTAGGGATGACAACCTAGTATAATTAGGAGATATAGGTTTAAAATAGGTGGCTATTTAAAAACAAGTAACACGTAAATAAATACCAATAAGCATTTTTGGCGTTATTGCTAGAGACTATATTTAAAACTCTATTCTTAGTAGCAACGCTAAGAAATGTCAATAAGCATTTTTGGCACCGTTGCTGGGGAAGGTAGCTAGGCAAAGGAAGTATTGATAAACTTATACTTATTGATGTGCTCGAAGATAACCATTGACCTCTACTCAAACAGGCTAACCCTTGTTTTGTCTACTTGTGTATCTTATGAAGGGTAATGTATGACCGGTTTTGGCCTTTCAACAAACTACATTGAAGATCCAGAAGCATTAATTAGAAGGATTAGAGCTAAACTCAAGAAAGTTCCAGCTTTAAAGTCAGAAGACAACCATATAAGGCGAAGCTTAACACTAGAATTTGAAGCCATGACTAATAGGACTCTCCATGATTTCTCTGCTCTAACTATGGCCAATAGTCAATGTTGGAGACAATGGATTTGAGCTCAAGTTAGCTCTCATCAACATGGTGCAAGCAGACTAGTTTTGTGGAAAGGCACATGAAGATGCGAGTGCACATCTCCAACACTTCCTGGAGATTTGTAGTGCTTTCACCATCAAAGGAGTAACCCAAGATGCCATATTACTTTGTCTCTCTCCATTCTCACTCTTGGGGAAGGCAAAGCAATGGTTCTATGCCAACAAAGATAAAAATACTACATGGGATAACTGCTCCACTGCTTTTCTAGCAAAGTTCTTTCCCACAAGCAAGACCAATGCTCTGCATGGGACAATTTCAAGTTTTCAACAACAACATGACGAATCTATCCCAGAGGTATGGGAACACTTTCAAGATTACATTGCATAATATCCTCATCATGGGATGGAGAATTGGCTACTCATACAGACTTTCTACCATGGGTTGACCAACAGTACCCGTGAGACTATGGATGCTGCTGCTGGAGGTGCATTTCTATCACTCACCATACCAGCTGCAACAGCTCTTGTGGAGAAGATGGCCTCCAATCAAGGTTGGAATGAAGAACATGTTTAAACCCACAAGAGGGGTGGAGGTATGCATCAACTCAAGGAGGTAAACATGTTATCTGCCATGATGGACCTGCTGATGAAGAAGCTTGAAGATCAAGCCAATGAGAAGCAAGAAGTCATGCATATTCATGATTCTCGCATGACATGTGAAGTGTGTGGAAATATTGGGCATTCAAAAAATAGTTTTCCTGAAACCCAAGAGGATGTGACCTTTGTCAACAACAACTACTACTTTCATCCTCAGCAGAATCAAGGATAGAATCAACAACAAAGGCCGAACTACCAAGGTAATTATCAAGGTAACTACCAAGGTAATAATTTTAATAATTTCAATCAACCACCCTTAAGAGAATTAATTGCTGGCCAATCCAAACATATGGAGGGATTATCTAGAAAGGTAGTTACCAATAATAAAATTCTAGAGAACATAAATAATAGAATGGATATCTTTGCTTCTGCCATTAAAAACCAGCATAGCTTTAATAAAATGATAGAATCACAAATAGCTCAACTGGCTGTTGTTGTTTCTCCGTCCGACAAAGGTAAGATTCCAGAGCAACCGGAAGATCTAGAAACTGCAAATCTTATCGATATTCACAATGTAGCATATTACTATATACAACCATCGACGGAAAGGTGGACAAACTATACCTTGCCAAAAAAAGAGCGATCTAGGGAGACCTATCATCCCCATCGCCATTGGACCGCACATTTTCCATGAAGCTGTTTGTGACTTCGGAGCAAGTGCCAACATCATGCCTAAGGTAATTTATGATCAAATTAATGGAGATACTTTGTTGTACATAAATATGTGTTTGCAGCTTGCAGATCAGTCACTCTATTACCCCAAGGGAGTTCTTAAAGATGTTATTATTTGAGTGGGACAATCATATGTTCTCATAGACTTCATGATTTTGAAAACATGTGGAGATGTAAGGGCACCCATTATTTTGGGCCGACCTTTTCTAAGCACCGCAAAAGCCATCATCTACGCGGATAGTGCCAAGATCTATTTCACAATCAAGGATAGAAAGGAAAAGTTTTCTTTTAAGAATCATATCTTGTAATCTCCTGGACATCTGTAGATGAGACAACAATAACCAAGAAGAAGAATAACAGGAGAAGGAGAAAGAACAAAGCCAAGAAGCCATAAGAATAATCAGTCAACATGATCAACACACTCCGATCAAAGTACGACCACCTCCTCGCTTCACCATTCCTTGCTAAGAAGCATGATACAGGTGTACCCATGATCGAGTGTACCATTGGACAAAGAATCTTTCACAAGACTGTGGGGGTATTAACCCCTATACCCTTATGGCTAGGCTTGGGCCGGCCCGGATCAGGGGGTCCGATCCACTGGAAGACGACGTGTGGCCCGGCCAACCTGTTCGGAGTCCCACGCAAGGAGTCAAGGCAGATTTGGAGATCGAGCAAGATCCTGGTCGGTTAGAATAGGAGTCCTTATCTGGCCACCTATGGCAATTGTAACTGGCTAGGATTAGTTTCCAGATCTGTAACCCTACCCCCCGGACTATATAAGGCGGGCAGGGGACCCCTCTAAAAAACATCTCTCATTGACATACAGCAATACAATCAGACGCAGGACGTAGGTATTATGCCTTCTTGGCGGCCGAACCTGGATAAAACCTCGTGTCTCTCTTGTGTCACCGTCTTATTTTGTGGCTTGCGCATCCGTCTACCGACAATCTACTATCTTGGGCATACCCCTAGGTAGACTGCCGACCATATTTCGTCGACAGTGGCGCGCCAGGTAGGGGGTGTGCATACTGCTCTCCAAGCAAACAAGATGGTCATCATCTCCGGCTCTGTGGCTATGCCGAACAGCCTCACGTTCACCGTCGGCCAGATCACCTAGACCACCAGCTCCGACGACTTCATCGCCATGACCATGGAGGAGGTGCGGATTCAGTCTGCATCGACCGCTGCTTCACCTGCATCGGCTACAACTCCGACCACGGTGGATACGGCTCTGACCATGGTGGAAACGGCTCTGACCACGATGGGTCTAGCTCCAACCATGGTACATCTAGCTTCGACCATGCCTGCATCATCTTTAGCCACGCCGACAACCCATCGTCTGCTTCCCCGCTACAAAGGGAAGCAGATCGACAACACCGACCTGCTCGACTCCATCGATCGGGTCGGCACCAAACTCGCTAAAACCCTAGCTCTGGTAAGTTCAATTCAAAGTCAACCTAATGAGCAGGTAACCGCTCTCCACAACAGATCTACCCGACCAGCTCAGGCCAGTCGTCCTGCATGACTTGGTATAGATCTCGTGGTCATATCTACTCCTGAAGGGCACTCCGCTCATCGCTGGCTAGCCTTCGCGATGGGTCTTCGGCTCTCTGAGTACGAAGCCTCAATGGAGAACTACCAGGCCTAGCCCTATGGCCTACGAAACGCTACCTCCAACTTTGCGTATAATATACAACGCCGCTTGGATCTGTGTTTTATACATCGCCCTCGGCCGAAGCCACGCAACTTCGTCAACATGATCCGGATTGAGGATTATCAAGAAGGATCCATCCACACAGTCCAAGAGGGTGACTCCAGCTCCTCGTCTGGCATTGCATCTAATGCCTCTGTCCACACTGAGCTCCAGCATCACGATGATGAAGGCATCGAATACGATCTGGATATTCCAGACCATGCCCCGGGGTTCCCACAATTCCCGACTTTCCTACCAAGGCGAGGGGATTTGATCAATGTTGTCAGTAATGACAAACCACCAGCAGTCAGCGAAACAGAACAAGAAAGGATTGCACGTGAAGCACGCAATATTGACCGGTTTAATCACTGACAAATCGAAGCCGAAGCAGAAGAGGAGGCACGACGCATAAGGGTCCAGCCACGCGACCTCAACAATGCCTTCGACAGGGTGGGGGACAAATAGGTCTTCATGACTCCAAGCGCCAACATAGCCGTTGCTATGGTGACAATGCAATAGCTACCCAATACCCCAGAAACCCAGGCAGTTCGTGATGAAATACAAGCTTATCTGACGGCTGCTATGGCCCAGACCGCAGAGATTGTAAATCAAGCCCGGGCTCCATCCGTCTTAATCGAAGCCGACAGTACTCAAGTCGCTCATAGCCACCCAACCAATGTGGCTCGTGCAACAACGACCCATCAGACAACCGTCAAGGTAGAAACGGTGGCCATGATGGTGGTCGGGATGACAACCGTCGTCGAGAGGACAACCACCGCGACGTCCGGGACGACAACCGCCGAGACAACCGCGACAATCACCGTGATAACCATGGCTGTAGGGCTAATCTAGATGGCAACCGAGATCGCCGCGATGGCAATAACGATCTCCGCCATTACCTCGGAGGACGCGATCTGCGCGATCGCATCAACCAGAGAGCCAACGATCGTGCATCCCATGAAAGTTATCGCCGTATGGAATATGACACTGCCCATGGCCTGCCAGGTTTGAAGCAGTTTACTCCACACCTTCGCCAAGTCATATAGCCCAAGAACTTCAAGCTCGAGAAACTTCAGAAGTACGGCGGCAAGGAGAACCCCGAATTATGGGTCATGCTCTATGAAACTACGTGCAGATCAGCCATGGCTAACGAGCACGTCATGTCTAACTACTTCCCAGTCGCTGTTGGCCATGTAGCTCACCAATGGCTGGTCAGCTTGCCGGTGAACTACTTTGATTCTTGGCAAGAGCTCAAGCAAGCCTTCATCGACAACTTCATTGCTACTTGCGAGCAACCCGGCAACAAATATGATCTGCAATGGATTCAAGATCGAAAAGATGAGGCACTGCGCAAGTACGTCTGGCGTTTCTCGGAGATGCACATCAAGGTCCCATCAATCTCTGACAACGAGGCAATCGAGGCTTTCATCACTGGCCTCTGGTTCCATGACGCCCTAAGGGACAAGCTCCTGTGCAAGAGACCTAAATCAGTCACAGCGCTCCTGGCCACTGCTAAGAAATATGCGGACGCCGACGACGCTAAAAAGATAATTATCGAAGAAGCAGCAAGGGTTCCACGCTCTGACCACCCCCCACACCGCGACGACTACCGCGGCAACCGTGGTCGGAACGACAATTTTGACCGCCGCAACCAGCGCAACGACTCCCGCGACCACCGCGACCAACGTAATCAGCGGTGTAACCGCCGTGACGATTATAGGGGCAAGCGTGCTCGGGAAGACGATGGCGAGGTCAACACCGTCAAGAAAGGTGGCGGACATCGTAACTACGAAGAAGACTACGCCAAAGCATTGAAAGGGCCCTGCTAGCTCCATCCCAAGTCAAACCATACCATGGAGAACTGCCGTGTTCTCAAGTCTATCTACACGCGTCAACAGGCTCCGGATACGTTCGACAAGCCTAACGACGCAGGGGAACAGCGCAACGAGGACAACGACAATGAAGACGCAGATCCCCGTCACAAGTACGTCAAGCCAACCGATCGCGTGCACACCATCATTGGAGGCAAAGTGTCCATTGAGACCAAACGAGAACGCAAGTTGCTCGCCCACGCTTGCTTGAACGTGGCCAACACCGACAACCTCATCACCAATCTACGGCTCCCTCCTTGGTCTCACCGTGAGATTTCCTTCAGTAGAAAGGACCAATGGGCCACAATACCTGAGCCAGGATGTTTTCCTCTGGTCCTCGATCCTTGTATCAACAAGGTTTAGTTCGATAGGGTGCTGATTGACGGCGGTAGCTCCATCGATATACTGTGCAAAAATAGTCTGCCAGCCCTGAAGATAACACAGGCGGATCTCAAGCCATACGAGCATAGTTCTGGGGTGTTCTCCCCGGACAGAGCTCTACACCCCTCAGGCAGATCACGCTACCCGTGCAATTTGGGATCCCGGACCACTTCCGTACCGACTACGTCAACTTCGTGGTCGCTGACTTCGACGGCACCTACCATGCTATCTTGGGTCGACCATCGCTCACCAAGTTCATGGCCATACCTCATTACAGGTATCTGGTGCTGAAGATGCCTACTGAGAAGGGAGTTCTGACCCTCAGGGGCAATGTATACACAGCTTATACCTACAAGGACGATAGCTTCAAAATAGCAGAGGCTCATGACCTCTCTATTCGCATGGCCGAGACCATGCTCGACGCCAAGAAGACCTCGCTCGACCACCTGGAGATCCCAGAGCTCGAGGCTCCACGCAAGAACATCAAGTCCAAGGAGCACAAGGTGATCCAGCTGGTCGACGGTGATCCCAGCAAAATGGCCCTTATCGAGGCCAACCTAGATCCCAAATAGGAAGACACGCTCGTTAGGTTCTTGAGGAGCAACGTGGATGTGTTCGCATGGAAACCTGCTAACATGCTCGGTGTACCTTGGAACTTGATCGAGCACTCCTTGAATGTCAACGGCAAGGCCAAACCTATCAAGCAGAAGCTACGATGGTTCGCTCGCGACAAAAAGGAGGCGATTAGGGTAGAAGTTACACGGCTTTTGGTAGCTGGATTTATCAAAGAAGTGTATCATCCGGAGTGGTTAGCCAACCCGGTTCTTGTACGCAAAAAGAATAATGAATGGAGAATGTGCGTTGATTACACTGATCTCAACAGACACTACCCTAAGGACCCCTTTGGCTTACCTCGCAAAGACAAGGTCGTAGATTCAACCGCTGGTTGCGAGCTGCTTTCCTTTCTCGATTGCTACTCTGGTTATCACCAGATCGCTCTAAAAAGGACGACCAGATCAAGACATCTTTTATCACGCCTTTCGGTGCCTACTGCTACACGACCATGTCATTCGAGCTCAAGAACGACGGGGCTACCTACCAACGCGCTATACAGGCCTGCCTCAAAGACGAGATAAAAGATGACCTCGTCGAGGCTTATGTTGATGATATAGTTGTCAAAACCAAGGAAGCACATACCCTTGTTGACAACCTGGAACGCACCTTTGCAGCCCTTAACACATTCCAGTGGAAATTAAACCCAAAAAAGTGCATCTTTGGTGTTCCTTCTGGCATACTACTTGGCAACGTCGTCAGTCACGATGGCATATGCCCTAACCCAGAGAAAGTCAAAGCTGTCTTGGACATGAAGCCGCCCAAAAAGGTGAAGGATGTTCAAAAGCTTACCGGATGCATGGTTGCCCTTAGCCGTTTCATATCAAGATTAGGCAAAAAAGGATTACCGTTCTTTAAACTGCTCAAAGCATCCGAAAAGTTTGAGTGGTCGGAGGAAGCAGACGCTGCCTTCACACAGCTGAAACAATACCTTACGTCACCTCCGGTCCTCACTGCTCCTAGAGAAGACGAAACACTCCTGCTTTACATTGCGGCTACTAATCGAGTGGTCTCCATGGCCATGGTGGTCGAGCGCGATGAGCCCGGCCACATCTACAAGGTACAGCGACCAATCTATTTCATCAGTGAGGTACTCAATGAGTCCAAGACCAGGTACCCATAGATTCAAAAGTTGATCTACGCCGTACTGATAACATCCCAAAAGTTGAAACATTACTTCGACGGATATCGTGTGGTGGTCATGACTGAGTACCCTCTGCGAGACATCATTAGCAACAAAGATGCGAATGGGTGCATCATCAAATGGGCAATGGAGCTATGCCCCTTCTCCTTGGAATTTGCAAGCCGTACTACAATCAAGTCTCAGGCACTCATCAATTTCATCATCGAGTGGACAGACTTAAGCACGCCTGCCTCTCAGGGGCCCAATGAGTATTGGAAGATGTACTTCGACGACTCTCTCAACATCGACAGTGCAGGAGCAGGAGTTCTTTTCGTGTCACCATCCAAGGAGCAGCTCCGGTACGTCCTCAGGATTCATTTCCCAGCATCTAATAATGCTACCGAGTACGAAGCATGCCTACATAGTTTGCGCATTGTGGTTGAGCTCGGTGTTAAATGTCTCTATGTCTACGGAGACTCGGCTCTGGTCATCAACCAACTCAACAAGGACTGGGACATGACCAGCGAAAAGATTGATGCATACTGCAAATCGATCAGAAAGCTGGAAGGCAGGTTCTATGGCATCGAGTACACACACGTGGTCCGGGACAAAAATTAAGCAGCGGATGCGCTGTCAAAGTTAGGATCATCCCAAGCCAAAGTCCCACATGGCGTATTCGTCCAAGACCTGCTCACACCTTCCATCGAAGAGGAAGATTCCATGGTCGACAAGCCTCCAGACAAGCAATTGGTGGCTATGGTTCCGGCGTCGATCACCACTGAGCCACCTCCGACCACTCATGAGCCCGACTGGAGAATACCTTTCATCAAGTACCTGATAGATGGCAGTGGTTACACTGATCGGATAGAAAACGAGCGCCTGATGCATCACAGTAAGCAGTATCTGCTCGTCGATGGCAAGTTATGGTGCAAGAACGCAAAAGAGGAAATCTTGATGAAGTGTATAACCTAGGAGGATGGCGAACATCTCCTAGACCAAATCCACTCCAGCTCCTGTGGCAACCACGTAGCCTTGAGAACGCTGGTCGGTAAGGCTTTTCGAGCAGGGTTCTATTGGCCATCAGCGGTAGCCGATGCAGAGAAGCTAGTCCGCCACTGTGAGGGTTGTCAGTTCTTCACCAAGAGAATCCACGTACCAGCACATGAGATCCAGACAATACCAGCCTCTTGGCCCTTCGCATGCTAGGGACTGGATATGATCAGGCCCTTCAAATCGGCTCCTAGGAAATTTACATATGTCTTTGTGCTGATCGATAAATTTTCTAAGTGGATAGAATACATGCCTCTGGTACAGGCATCTTCAAAAAAGGCTGTCACGTTCCTCGACCAGGTCATCCACCGTTTCGGCATACCCAACAGCATCATCACTGATCTGAGTACTCAGTTCACCGGGAACGCTTTTTAGGACTTCTGTGATGAAAGGAGCATAGTAGTAAAATACGTCTTGGTGGCGCACCCTAGAGCTAATGGATAGGTCGAGCGAGCAAATGACATGATTTTGGACGCGTTGAAGAAGAGGATGTACAGAGAAAATGACAAAGCTCTCGGAAGATGGCTCAAAGAGTTACCAGCCGTGGTCTGGGGCCTCAGAACTCAGCCCAGTTGTAACACTGGCGTCTCACCATACTTTATGGTTTACGACGCTGAGGTAGTCCTCCCAGCAGATATAGCTTTCAGATCAGCATGGGTCGAGAACTTTGACGAAGGCAAGGTCAACGAAGTGCGAAAGCTAGAAGTGAATAGTGCAAAAGAGAAGCAGCTCGATTCTTGCGTACGTACAGCCAAATACCTTGCTATTTTGCGTAGGTACTACAACAAGAACGTTAAAGAGCGGTTCTTCGTGGTCGGGGACCTAGTCCTGAAGTGGAAGACGAATCATGCTGGTGTCCATAAACTCACAACTCCATGGGAAGGGCCCTTCATGATCAAGGAAGTCACACGACCAACGTCTTATAGGTTAGCTCACCTGGACAGTACGGACGTACCCAATTCATGGCACATCGACAAGCTTAGGTGTTTCTATGCTTAACTACTAAGATATGTACTCCTCTTGTACTTTTGATTTAATTCAATAAAGCTATTATGATTTCTCTGACCACTCTGATTTGTCACTTCAAATTTTACGGTTATTCTAACTTAGCCAGTCAAAGCCAACCACCATTCCTTCCAGGGTTTTCAGAGCAGGCCCTGTCTCTGGTTCCTCCCAACGCGTGCATGGGATCCGCTCTCTATGCTACGGGTGATCGGCAGGTCCCCCCTGGTTTGACTTGTCCGCGTCTACGTGTGCACAGGTCACGCACCTCACACTCTGACCACATGGCAAATCAGGGCCGTACAAACTTTTTAGGATGACATGTTGAGTAAACTGGTACAACTAAACAGAACGCTAACATGTTCTCACTTAGTTACACCAACACGAGTTTCAAGCTTAAATATGTTTTATACAAAACAAACAAGCTTATGATGATATACAGTTACGTTATTACAAGCTCGCCTGAAGAGGCCCAAGTTTACAATAACACAACTACGTCCTTCTTCTACAGCTCTAGCCTATCCTGTTGGCTGGTTGGGGCACGCGGCACCCACTGCTCGCTACTTTCGACGTCCTGCTCGAGTCTCAGGGACTCTTGTACTGGTCGAGCTAAAGAGGATGGCCCCGCCAATGCCTGGCTGGTCAAGACCGCAGGTTTCGCCGGTTGGCTCGCAATTGATGGCCTTTCCAGCTAACTTGTTGATGGCGTACCCTATACAGGTGCTGTCCCACCTCCACACAGGTTAATGTCGCCAATTATCTTTGAAGACAGGTCCAGCTGGGTCATCCGAAGCTCCTCGGCCTTGTCTGGATCTACCTCCTTCAGGTACCTAGCCTCTAGGCGCTTGAGATCAATCAGGGGGTAGTGGGCACGCACCATGCTTAGCACATGTGCACCTGTGTACCCACCCGCCTCCTTCACGAACTCTTGGAACCATCCCCATGCCTTTCGGCATCTCTCAACCAGTCCGAGCTACGGCATCCTTGGCACTTCCTCTATAAGCGCTGGGTCAATAAGGTCGAGGATGGGCAAAATGCCAGTTGCCACCTCCTGGCACCGGTTCTTCCATGTGTCCTTATCCTCAGTGATCTCTAGGCATCACGCCTTCCAGTCGTCACGATCTTTCA